>NC_092459.1:86011559-86636559 GCF_047495875.1 Pithys albifrons albifrons
GATACAGTTCTGGCGCACGCAGTTCATAATCTTACGCTTACTTAGGACTGTGTCTGTATATACTTTACTACACAAAGGACCACCGTGGAAAAAGATCGTGTAAGTAAATTGTTCAAATCTATTCTCAGTGCACATTTTACACTATGAATTTTGGCAACAGTGGGCTTTATTTCTCACTTTTCAGCAGCTGGTTTGGGATAACAAACTTTGCTGCTGCTGTAAAGAGCCACTCAAATACCAGTTCTGAAAGACATCAGTGAGAAGGACTGTCTTCCTGAGTCTTCATTCATTTTTCCTGTTTGCTGAGGCAGTCAGCATGTGCAGCTGGGCAGTGGAAAGTAGTTCTGCCTGAATATTCCTCTTTTTGGCTTTTCAGTACTCCCCACAGGAAAAAAAAAAAGAAAACATCAACTTTGTTCTGCACATTAGTCCAGGCAGATTAAAATATGGATGTTGGTCTATAAAAGTGACAACCTCCTTGTGTTTTACTGCAGTGACAGGCTATTTCTTCCGTTAACTGAAACACAATGCAGACATAATTTACCTTTTCTGGATGTTGGGCTGTGGGGATTTGGAGCTGCAGTTCTTCCCATAAACTCTGCACGGTTCATCTTCCAGTCTGAAGTCAGGAGGAAAGAGGGCATGAAAGCAGGAGGCAGAGGATGCAAAGTGATGAGTGCTTAGTGATCACGTCCACCTTTCTCTTCAAGTCAGCTCAGCTCATAAAACAGTAAAGAGGCAGATAATTACTTGCCAAACAGCACCAACATTTTTCAGGTGGTACTACAGGAAAACGTTTTGCTTTATCTTTGTGAATATACCTGTATAGAGTTTGTCTGAGTAAATTCTGCAACATATATTATATGCAAAGAATTGACATGGGACCGTCATAATTAGTAAACATTTTTGATGGATTATTTAGTAATAACTACATATTTTACTAATGGACCTTCCTATTTTGCAATATGCTGCTATTTTCTTTAGAAGAAAAACAGGCAGAACTTTATAAGACTAACTGTAAATTATTTCAAATTCAATACATGCATCTGAGGCATTAGGAAAGATTATTGAAATTATATATAGTTTTAAAAGATGATAATGATGACTGCATCCTCTAACAAAAGGGGTTTTTTCTTCTGATAATAGCAAGTGTTGGTGGCAGTGGTTTAACCATAAGCAGAATGTTCCTTTCTGCTAGGTTTGTGCGAAGCTAATAACATGCAGTAGGATGCTGTGAGTTAATAACTTGTAGCACGGTGCAGTGACTGTGTAAGTAATGAGAATAAAATTATAGAGACCTATTCTTGTTTGTCGGCTCTCCTTTCACACGAAAGGACAGATGACACCCACTGTTTCTATGTTGCTTGGTCCCCTTTAGTCTTTTCGGAGTTGCAGAAGACACTTTCCTTCCTCTGCTAGCATACTCAGGGAAGATGGAAAACCACATTTGAACTAGAAGGTTTTTAGAAAAAAAAATGTTGACATCCCTGAAAGCAAAGTATTGAAATCATCCTCTCAGAGATGCAACACCGAAAGGAGCTTTCTTCAGGGGTCTTGGAAGGAACGCTTGTTGGGGTGGTTTTGTCCTCTTACATTGTTCAAGGGCTCTTAAGAACCAATCCTTAAAAAATAAACAGAAAAACCCCACACTACATTGTATCATCCCTTGAAGTAGGCCTGCATGATCAGCACTGGTGCATTAAGCAAGCTAAATGTGAAACATTTATAGTCTCATCTCTCTGCTTTTCAAAGGAGCAAAGAGCTGCAAGACTCTTAGAGAAAGGAGAAAAGAGGCTGAGCTAGAGTTAAGCTAAAATCGTTCTAGCAGGAATTTATCTTTCCCCCCCTCACCTTCTCCTTCTGCAGTGTTTATGCTACATTTGCTTTAGATTCCTGAAAGCTCCATCTACCCTAGTTCCTGTAGGCATCTGTTAACATTACCAGCATGAGGAAGATGATGAGCTGCAAAAAGTTTAAGTTAGTCATTGTTGGCCAGCACAACTGTTCTCATACACACTAGAGCATGAAGAGGATGGCTACCTAAAAATCTGCTTTGGGTAGTCCCTCATGTGCACAGCAGCCAGAGGTATAAGCTTTACTCTGTCTGCAGGCAGACTTCTACACCTCCCCTGCCAATGTTTGTGTAGATTGAAATACTCATCAGACAGGCAGCCTTTAATTACAAATTCTACAGCTATTTTCAAGTCATGCTGCATCCCCCTTGTTTTTTCTTTCTGACTTTTTGGTCTCAGGTCTTCTCAAAACTAATAGTTCCAAACAGATCATTCTGTACACAGACACACAAACACAGACAAATCTCCTGGGACATCAAATGGCTGTAGCTGGACTAAAACCAGCTTGCATGCCCTGCACACCCACATACTTACTATCAGTCCTTGTCTGGCTTGTCTTCTGGGGAGATGTAGCTTGTCCCCATATCTCAATTTGCCTCTTTAACAGTAGCAGTAGGTTAATAATTATCAACTACTATAGACTTAGTCTTGGAACCACTATTATGTTAATTTGCAATTCCACTAATAACACCCCCTAACAGCTGAGAGGTTGCACATGGTTACTGATCTTTCTCAAAACTAGTAGAGGTGATCACATCTAAAGATAGTGAGGCTTGTATTGCCAGTAAATGTTTCCATACATAATGAAAACGTTGGGTTTTAAGTGTTCAGTGACTGCTGCTGTTCAGTAGATTAAGCTCGTACAGCTGTCTTAACACACTATAGCAAGTAACATTAAGGCTGAGTTCTACTTCAAGTTTAAATCCCTTCTTTCGTTCTCTTAACTGGGTCTGTGGACTTTCTCAATACAAAGAACCTTAGGAATAGTTTGATACAGCAGCCACTGGAGATACACAGGCAGTATTTAGTAGCATCTCTGCAAGTACCAAATACCCATCCAGGCCAAGAATAAAAAATTCTTTCTTCTGCCTTTAATTCTTCCTGTCTGTTAACCCAGTGTTAAGCCAATGTTGTTATTCTGTGGCTAAAATACAAAGCTATCACTCATTTGCCAAGTAACGCTAAACATTTATCAATCACAGTGATTGGTTTAAGATTATGAGCATGTGGTTGATACTGTGGGTATGTTTGGTTTCATTACATCAAACTTCATGAAGACAGTTCTCAACTGTTAAAAGCTACTGAAACAGGCAGATTCAATTGGCACAGAAACCAGGAGTCAAAAGTAGACCCAAGTCAGACTTGTTGCATGAATCAGAACCAGTTCCTCACCTTTGCTGTTCTCTGCACAGTAAAGGTAAAGCCAACCCTGCTGCCTCAGCTGCACGCACATGCAAGTTGTCCACATGCTCGGCTGCTGGGGTGGTCTGTGCTGCTATCCCAACCCCTGAAGATCTCAGGAGTCACAGAACATACCATCCACGAGGTCCTGAAGGCAGTCAAGTTCTATATTGTACCTGTTCTTTCTAACTACGTTTGTTGTGTGAAACAATTAAATTGTTTCTGAAGAGATAAAATGCATTAAACAAGCCAGTGCTGACCTGTGATTGAATCGCACATTCTGAGGTGGTTTCCTTTTACCAGCCTTTGGCTGGTAGCATAAAGGTAGGTAAGGAAATTCAGCAATCCTATGGAACTTAAATCACTCTGCAGGCACTGAAACAAGTGTTAGGCCCTATGCAGTCTGCATACGTCCAGCAAGGCAGAAAGATTAATGCCTTTATTTGACACCAGCCCTAATTCGGTCACTTAACATCAACACAGATCTGTTTTCCTCAGCCAGCATTCAGCGTCTTTCTAGAGTAAAGGTAAGGAGGATCAATCATTTTGAGAGTAGTCTGCAGATAAAATGTATCAGAGTTAAATATCTACTATAAAGATAACACTGTTCTGTGTAAAACATACAAAATAGAATTCTAATACTGAAATGCATTTCAAATACAACACTACATTTCTGTTTTCTCAGAAAGCTCCATGGAGCAGAGATTGGGGCATTAACAGCACAAAGAACAAAAGGTAATAGGCTTTCTGCACCATATAATTCTTCACGGTAAGACAGTCTGACCCTTGCTGTTCTTACTGTTCATGGATTTCGTGGTGTAATTTTCTGTTTGAGAGAGCTTCACTGGGAGCTACAGTTTGTGGATACTGTGTAATTCCATTGCTAGATAACAGCTACTCCAAAGCATATGAGAAGAATGAAAGCATTAAGCCTTAGAATGTCTAATTTTTATTCTTCATTTTAGAGTATATGGCTAAGGGATTGATTGCCTAAATATAGAAAAACAGAGAAATCTAAAATAGCAAATTCCTCCAAGGAACCTGTGTAAACTTCCTGCACAGAATTCATCAGGATGTTAATTGAAGTGAATAGTCTTCCATTTAAGAAAACCTCAGTGATGAAATGACTTGCTCACTTCAGCCAGAGGCACATTCCTCATGCCAGGCTTCTGTTACATAGGAATTATTCAGCCTGCAATCCGTGACTGCTGGGGCCCTTTCTGTGCCAGCGCAGCCAGACAAGTAAAAGTACAAGCTTTGCACGTCAACTCTTACAGCCCACAAAGGCAGGTGAACTTCAAAGGTTCACAACAGATAACAGGTTTCCATGATGCTGTTGTAACCAGGTTTTGTTTGATTTCTCTGCTGGCACATAGAACTTAAAGGTAAGTGTAACAACTTCCTTTGTATTGGTGAGGGGCCAAGCCAGCTAAGACTTGGTCAAACACCTCACATAACCCACCCAAAAATAAAAGGGAGCTTTCCTTCTCGAGAATATGAAATACGGTCACATTCTTGAACTTGCAACTGCCCTACAGCACTCACAAGACAGTCTCACACAGGTATTACTTCATCAGAGATGACAGCCTTCACATGCAAGCAGGTCAGCAATTGGTTTGTGTAATTTGGCAAGGAGAAAGAAGTAATACTGGGCTCTGAAGTATCCACTTATCCCAAATTTATTTGAATATGGTAGTCAGCTCTGATACTTAAGAGTCCATACTCATTCACATAAAAGGATCAGGCTCTATTTCTGTGTTTGTCCATATAATGTGAAACTGGTAAAATGAACACCATCCCCAGTGTGACTGGCACACAAGTTCCTCACAATGCCAAAGTCACAGGAAGCATCAAGAAGGTCAGAGCTGCCAGGCCAGGCCAAGCCCTGTGTGCTGGCCCCTCTGCAGAGAGAAGGGCACAACCCTCTGCTACTGTGCAGAGAAGTCACTGTGACATTTCCTGCACTGTCTGGCAGACAGGCAGGACAAAAGGACAGTTATGTGTAAGATACTGGCAGTACAGTGTTTGTGCAGTGCTGGAGCTACTGAGGCATCTCCCAAACTAGTTCCGTGCTTGCTCCAACATCGCTCAGCCATAATTTGTCTGTTCTCTGCAAACCTTCTCTTCCAGCAGTAGAAAGGGCTTTCTCTCCTCAGGCAGGTGGCAGATCAACACTGTAGCGAGTGTTTGACCAAAAGCTCTTAAAGAGAAAGGAAAAAATCCTAGGAGTCCCCACGCTACTTCAGAGTGATGAAACCTTCCCTCTCCCCATCCCCCAAGTCTTGTTTCAGGTCCTAAGCATCTGTCAAGTGAAGATCGGTGAAGCGACACATCTGCTCCACACAAGCCTTCCTACATCCCACCAACTCTTGTCTAAGGTTGCAGTGGTGGCCTTGGTGTTTGATGGCACCGGGAAGTTTGGTGGGGGTGGAGTGGGATGCAAAACTTGTGTACAATGTCCTCCTGGCATGCAACAGGGAAAGTTGCTTTGTTTTTTTTAGCACCTCCATTTACTGATCTGATGGTGCCCATTTTATCATCTTGACACAGATCTTCCTGCAGAACCAAGTTTTAGTCACTGACTCAGCCTCTGGGTACAAGACCAAACTGTTCCTTGGGAACAAAAACAGTAATGTCTGCCACAGTTTCATTCTCTGCCCTGCACAATGTCAAGATGCAACATGAAGGATCTGGCTCCATGCTGAACTAATTCTTTAGCTCGGTATTTCATTTTCACAAGAAATGAAAACCAAATCGACATGGAAGATTACTGAGAGGACAGGTCAATAGCCAGGGTGACCAGGTTACACTAGACTGACTTCTTTATACAAACCATTTAAGTTTCCTGAGGTTAGCTGGAGCACTGTTCTTCCCTTTCTCTCACTAGGAGGGTGTGTGATTTTGTTTGCAGTGGGGTAAATGTGTCCATTTTCTCCCAGAGTTATTTGCCCTTTGGGAAGGGGATCAAAACATGCAACCCTATTTATAAAGCACTGAAATACTTGCAAAAAAGTGTTATATAGAGACTATTAAGAGGCTGTCTGTCAGTATTAATTTCAGAATAGTCTGTGTGTAGCAGAAAATAAAATAAGTGTGACCCTAAATATAAAGAAAGTCAGTATGTGGCTCCTGAAGGAGAATGTGAAAAATGTAAACTCAGAACGTGAAGCTTAGGGTTTAAAGGACTTTCCTTTCCTGTCATTATGTTTTAGCAGCCTCGAAAGTAGAAATCTCACATGGCTACCTCTCCCACACATCAGGTCTTTGGTAGCCCTTCAATTTCACATCTATATTTATCTAACAATTGGTGAACAAAATTTATTGAACAACCACATTTAGCAGCACAGAACTAAAGCTGAGAATTAAGAGATCAAATAACTATGAAAACCTCTGGTATCTGGCTGAAATTAAATTAGATCCTAGATAAACTAGCAGTTCCTGCAGTTTGACTATTAAGATGCCCCCTTCTTCCACTGGTATTTAAAGAAAACCTCTCTGGGAATGCCACAGCATCACAGAAATTGTGCAAGACTTCTGTACATTTCTCAGCTAATACAAATCAGCTAATACAATCAACAAATACTAAGTGCCATGAAAATTAGTTTGCTACCAGCAAAGACTACATGCAATGTGACTTTTTATGAAAAGTTTTAGTTTGTTACCACTAGTAACAGTTCTGTGAATAGAAATCAAAGGTACACCATTACACATCTGTGTTACAATACCACAGGATGTGGAATTCTGCTTAAGTGCTGTGGGAAATAATGTGAGCAAAAGAGGCAACACTTCCTAATAGCAACAAGAAGATCCAATGCCAGGAGAGAAGCAGCCACCCTAAGGACACAACAAGCAACTGTGTAGCTGCGATTTCACTGACCATCCCTTGCATTCCCCAGAGATGCAATAGCAGGTCTGGATTTCAGTCGGGGTTGCTCAGTGTGCACTGCTTGGCTTGCAAAGGCATTTCTCAGGCTGGCTTGCAAACCTGGCCAGCAGTGTTAGGGCTGTACTTGTCTACCAGAAGACTGGTTGAATCCTTGCCACCAATCTAAATCTGTGGGTTTGGACACACCCAATGCTGAGATCTCCTTACTGCAAATTTATTAGACATACAGTGCTAAGTATCAACACACTATCAAAATGCAACAAAGACAGCAACAGCAATGCTGGCTGGACTTCAGCAAAATCTTATTTCCTATATTTGGCAAAATTGCAAGTTGGCAGCTAAACTGTGCCCAGCCTTGCCCTGCTGAGCCTCATGGCCCACCCTCTGCCCTCACTAGAGCCGGTGCTTTGGCATAAAGACCCTCTCCTCTTGAAAACTGGACAAAGTCGCTTCTGCTCTGAGATCACCAGGCCACACTGGCTGGCAGCTGCTAAGCTCTGTTATTATCTTTGCTTTTAAAGCACTCTGGACAACCACAATGCTGCACAAAACATACCCATTTATTTAGCCAAATGACATTAGCCCTGCCTATTGCATTGATGCAGCCAAACTGACAATTTTATTGATCCAGGTAGCCTATTCCATGTCCCCTCTTCATTATTTTTCATTTGTCCAATTAAAGTAAAAGGAGAGAAGAAAAATAGACTGTGACAGGACCCTGAATCAGCTAGAGTATTCATGTGGAACTACTCCCCACCTTTTCTTTCAAGTGAGCACATCAAAGTACACCAAGAAGCTCTCACTCTCTAAACCAGGAGATGTTCTAGTTTATTAGGCTCTAAAATAAGTCCTCTCTTCAAATAGATAAAAAACTGAGATGTGCTTGGCAAGGCAGTCAGTAAAAGAGTTTCAGACCAAATTCTCCCTTCCTCATCACTCTCTTCTTCTGCAAAGTGAGAGGGACTCTATTTTGTTGGGAGTTTCCCCACCCATGTAGCTGCTCTTTCCTGATAAAAGTTTTCTATCTAAGAAAAATAGCTTTTTTTTTTGTTGTTGTTGGTTTGGTTTGTTCCAGGAGACAGTATAAGTGATTCCAATGGTAATTCACCTGTGTGTAGCAGTTACAAGACAGACAGGCAGCTCTGCCTCACTGCCACTCTGCTACAACACACCTCACCAGAAACAAAGGGAACAAACCTAAGCAGCTGTACCCTCAAGCTGCACAAGACCTGTGTCTGGTACCATTTGCATCTATACTGAAAAAAAACCCCAAAACACCAAAAAACAAGAACTGTGTACAATAACTAGTACAGCTCAACTTATGTGCCCTACCTGAATTACTAAAGCACACCCATGGTAAGGAATTTCTTGAAGCCAAGGTAACTAAAAAGTCACTTGGTATAATCAGGATATCTGAGAATGAGCTTGCTAAATTTAATTCAGAGTGTTAAACCTGGATTTTTGTTATCAGATTTGATGGACAACTTAAAGATAAGCTATGAAGAGCTGTGAAGACAATATTCTTGTTCCCTTTACAAACAAACAAACAAACAAACCACCTAGACAGAAGACAGCTGCCAGTAAGGTAGCATTTGTTTTAGTCGCATAAATAATACTTCCATAGCCTTCATTTCTTCATCTCAGCAAATGACAGTAAGAGAGAAACTGAAATAACAGCAGGTCTGCATGAGCCCAGAGGCAACTTTGGGTCTCCAGTGATGGACAGTTGAGCAGTCTGACAGGTGGCCTTAAAACCTGTGCAGTGGCTCAGCTCATTCTGTACAGCTCTTTACTGTACAATGTAAATGGTACCTGTTGACTACACTGTGCAGGAACTAGAGGGAGATGGTTTGCATAACAGCTCTACTGCTTTGTTTGTTTGTTTTTAAATGTGTGAACCTGTAATCCAAAGTTTTTTAAAAAGCTCTCCCTTCTTACAGCTTCCTTTTCCATCTGCCAACATGTTTTATATGTACATGCTTAGAGAATTTTCATGATTGCTGCATTCAATAGCTTCAACAGCAATTGTGGGGTTGTTTGATGTTTATAGATATATTCAATTAGTTAGCATGGGGATGGCTTTGATTCCTAATTTGTTCTGTTTCTGTCTTCTCCAACACATTTCCACTGAGATCAGAACTCTAGAAGTCCAGGGTCAAACTGTGCAAGCCAGTCAATGTCAGATGCTGAACCCAAGTCGATGAAACAGAAGAGCTTTCTGAATAGCAGGAATAGATTTTTTAATTAATTATAACTATGCAGCACCCCTCTATCTCTCTTCTCTCCCCATCATCCAAATAGAACACCTGAGATGGCATATGTTGGTGAGGCTCTTTCCTCTCATGTGAAATCATGACACAACTTTGTAAAATAGGCATCCAGCAGGCAAAAAAATTACCCAAAAGTTTCCCTGTTCAAAGGCAAGTTCAGTCACAATGGTTAATCTTGGGCCCCCAGCCTCTGTCTCTCAAGCAATTCTGCCATTCAAGGTGCAGGTGAGAAATCAGTGTAATTAGTACATATTTCCCAGTGGTAGCTGAAATGACCTACCTTGTACGTGCCAGTTTTCCTCCTTGATCCAAGAGCAGAGCAGCATCTTAGATCCAGCAGCATAAAGGGAATATCAAGTCAATTAGTGGCAAAAGGAAAAAAGAGCAGTTCCTCTTGCATATAAGAAGGGGAGAGCAAGTACTGCACAGGTTAGGTGGCTCATTACATTCCTTTTCATCTTGGATTTTAAAAGGCAGCAAAAATGCTAAAATATCATCAGAAGTATTTGCTATGAGTCTCTGCAGTCAAGCCAAAGTCTAAATGCAACAAAGAAGTATTAGAAATCCCACATGAAGCTCAGGTGCCAACAATTCCTGATCAGAGAAGCAAAATGCTTCACATGGAATTTAGAATTCCACAGGTATCAGACCTGACCTTTGGAGATGATATAAAGCATCAGAACATCTCATTATCCTTTACACTAGAAAAATCCAAACATTCACTCTACTACTGAAATTTTACTGTTAGTTGTAGCCTCAGTTGCAAAGGGCCCCAATAACAAATTATTTGTTCTTTCAGAAAGAAAACCTTGGATATGGAAGAACACTCTTCTCCTGCTGAGTTGCCTAAACAGAAGTAAACAAAGACCAATCCTTTTCACACAGGAAAATCATCAAATGTGTGGATTAAACACAGATTAATCACTGTCCCTCTGAGCACGCTGGCAACACTCACATTTCTTTGGCAAGAAAAAACCCAATCATTTTCAGATGGAATGGCTGCCTCCATCCAGAGTGCAACTGAAAGTGATTTAGTTAATATGGAGTACAGTGGATTACAGCTTGTCCATTGAGCAACAGTAGCCAAGGCCACACATGCGCTTAACCCATTGCAGATGCAAAGTAAGATGACTTCCACATGGTTGCAGTTAAAATCTTGTATTAAGTTACCATCCATCACCAGCATTTCAGTAATACTTCACATGCATTCTCCTCCTCTTGCAAACACAGTCCTTCACAAGCAGTACCTCAAACATTTGTTATCATAGGAATGTAGATTTAGGGAGGGAGCACTGAAGTTGTTTACATGGAAATTTGAACAGGCCATGCAGAAAAAGAATCTCAGTGCCTTGGGAAGTTTTTAACTGCAGCATAAACCAGATGCAATTTTCAGGTAGTGCATGAATGATGGCACTTTCAGAAGGACAACATCCCCTGTTATCATAGCAAAGTGCTGCCTGCCCTTGAAGAGAGAGGAATGCCAGCTCCTCCATCAAAGGACTACACTCCCTGCAGTACAAGCTTTTCCCTTAGCATTCTCCCACCTAAGAACCAACCAGCCCTGAACCTGCATTATCTCACAAAAGTTAGCAGAATCACAGGCTGTGGCAGCAGGCCAGCATGCCAAGCTAAACACTACTCTGATCTGTGGCAGTCTTTTTTTCCAGCCTTGGCTGATAACCTTTGAGCTGGATCCTCAACTCCAGTGACATCTTCAAAGAGACCAACATCTTCTAACAACAGACTGGCACTAAAATGGATGTGAAATCTCATTGCATCAGAATGGGACACAGATATTACAGACCAACAGGGAGATGTGTACTGGAATGCACAAAAAGACACACAGAATGATGCTGAAGGGCAGTCATACAAAGTGCCACACTTCTTTTCCTGCACTTGTGCAAGTCCCAGGCAGATCGAATAGTTTTCTGTAAGGTCACTAGTCAGGAAGAGAACGAACCAGCAGCCAGTCTTTCTGTCAGCCTAACACTACATTCAGGGCACAGCTTCACATTTATATCATGTCCATTATCTTTGGGTTGAAAGACACCTCCCTAGACCACAAAGTCTTTGGGATTCTAGATTAAAGCCAGGGATAACATAGCAGAAAGCAAGGAACACAGACTTCACAAGAGGAATTTCTTAAGCACACACTTTTCACACAATACACACAGAGATTCACTGCCCAGGACTGATGAACCCCAGCTCTCTAACAGCAGCGACCCAAGGCTGCTGCTGATAAAGAGCATGGAGAGCTAGACCTGCGCAAAGATTTCAGCAGGTACATGTTCTGCTCACCTCACTGGCTGTAGCCACTGAGGCAGAACTTGGCAGCAGGGTTTGCCAGCAGTAAGGGTGTGGAATGGCAAAGGGGCCCATGCTAACAAACCTGAGCACTCATGGGTATTGTGGCAGTGCAAGCTTCAGCTGTGGCACAAAGGAAGTCTAAAGTACTGTGGGAGTCCTGGGTGATGTGCAGGATGGGAGAAGCAGCGTGACACATACCTAAGAAATATCTGGGATCCAGCAGTCTGGTTGGCAGAATCAATGTGAGGGCTCTGAGGGTTTTCTTCTGTTTTGTTGTTAACACAGGTGCTTATAGTCTATAGACAGTTGTACTTTCAGTAGTACAGGCTTCTGCACATCAGTACTCTTGTATCAGGGATGACCTGGACCTGTCTACTCTGCTGAAAGGAGCAAGACAGTAGAGGTAATCTACTCAAAAAAGCAGACAG
Organism: Pithys albifrons albifrons; assembly: GCF_047495875.1. Taxonomy (NCBI): domain Eukaryota; kingdom Metazoa; phylum Chordata; class Aves; order Passeriformes; family Thamnophilidae; genus Pithys; species Pithys albifrons. Next base: position 86,023,705 of record NC_092459.1, read on the forward strand.
CTCTCTAGACTTGGACTGGGAAGTAAATTCTGTTTCAGCTTTACCAAGAACAGCCAGGTATCAGAAAACAAATGAGGAAAACAGAGGTGAGGTCACAGGTTGAAACTGGAGAACAAGGGGTCTAGTCCAACAGCAGCTGCACACAGCAATCACAAACACTGTCCTCTCCCAGATGTTTTCTGTGCCCAACAGCTGGGGGCAATCAGAGGTGTGGTTCTTACCCTTAATAAGAACTAGACACGAGCACGTGCATCTCAGAAGTGGGAGAACAGGTCTCAGGGTAACCTGAGTAACTCTGCTGTAGATGCTCCTCAGACTCTGCATCCTGAGAGACCCAAGATGGAAAGTATAAAACCCCAGCTAGCTTTGCAGTCTAACTGCAGTAGAGGAGCTGTAAAATGAGTGACATGCAACTTACTTTTTATCAGCTCAGCAATAAAGACCTCATGCTAAGCATGGATGGTTCAGATGCACATCACCCACTCTTTAACTGGGTGTAGGGGGTGCTCCGAGACAAGCACTCTCCCTACTGCCCCAAGTGTTAACTGGCACCCACCTGGAAAGAAATCCCAGAAGGAAGGTCTTCCTTCACCTGAAAGACTAGTGAAAACCCCACTTGCTACACAAAGAATGCAAGGGTAAGCCTGAGTGACACAGAATCACTGCCCAGCCTAAACATGCCAGACATTGCTTCCTAAAATTGCTTCTGCAGTTGTTAAATCCACAGAAGAGCTCACTTCACACCTGCTGCACTTTAACTGGTTTGACCACAGGTGACCAGGCTGTACACAATATACTACACATTCCGTTAGTCTTCATGCTTTCCTTTCCCTGCAGCAAATTCCTCATTAAGGATGTCTGGAAGCAGCAATACAGAACTGAGACTATCACAAGGTGTTGGTACAGTGAGGTCTATCCACATTCTGTTTGTTGTTGGCTCTGTTAGGACAAGGCCACTGTTTTCCGCTTTCCCTCAGCCCAGGGGTTCCATTTGCATCACTAGCTCACACAACGCAACAGTCTTTATTCCTCCACAGTTCAATTAACTCCACTCTACGAATTTTTGTCTTAACATTGAGGCAAACTTAATTGCCCATCAAGCCAAGAGTGCCTGAAGCATGTCCTTCCTGTGCTGCCCTTCAAACATGGAAGCAGTCACAGTAAAATCTAAAGAGTCATTGAAAAATTTCTTCAGGTCTGATCTTCAGTGCACTGCCCACAAGATACTTAACAATGGTAGGATGGATCATGCTGTTCCAACACTGGTCACTCCTCAAGTTGCAATTTTTTTTAATGTCCCCTTCTACTGTTATTTTGCATTCCTCTGGCCTCTTGTATCCTTCTCCTGGTTTTTAATAATTATTTAAAGGCCTTTGGGACAAAACATTTCATTACATACTCAATACAGTCTTGAGTCTGATTGGAGCCCTTAGACGCAATGATACAAAGTAATAATAGCTGCAGAGCAGTGGTGATCCTCTCCACTTGTGATGGGCATGCTGGAAAGATTACTTGATGTTTATAAAGCTTTTTGAGACTCTTAGATGAAAGTCAAGCTAGTGATACACAGGATTTATTATTCTATTCACCACTTCAGTATCCAAGGCTAGCATCTATTCTAGTTGAAAAAGATTTTTACTGTATTGTAAAATGGAAACAAAATGAAATATACACAGTGCATGGTGCTTTATATATAAGGCACAGGCAGCACAGAAACAGAATTTCATTATTGAAATGGATGTAGCTGAAGCTGTTACACACAGTAGGTAAAAGACCAGATTCAGTGACCTCTTATTCCATTTAATCAAAATTGTTAGTATATGGTTTTCCAAAGGCCAAAGAAAATTTCTAGGGTTTTTTTACCCTTCTTTTCTTTATTACATATTTCATCACTTTGTAATAAACCTTTGTAGTTGCTTATGATGTGAATCTCAAGCAGACTTGACCAGCAATGGAATGAAAATAAAGTGCATGTGGGTTTAACAAACAAAGCCACAGTTCTTCTATAATACTCTGTGCATTTAACCACCAGATCATAACAACCCGAGGAGGCTGCACTCCCTCTTCCTCATCACAAGTTTCTGCTCATTTCACTGCACCCCCCACTGCTCTATTTAGATGCAGGGCCCTTGCAAGTTCCACTCTCCTCCAGTTCTGGGCTTGCTGAGCACAGAGGGTAGACGATGCCATTTTAATGGTGCTAGTTATGCTATATGTGGTCTTGCTGTTTCTAGGAATAGACATGCTCAGACATCAATTAACATCTAATTGCAGGAATTAATCTTGTTCCTCTGCCTCAGACACCACAGAGATCAAACCAAGCCTATTTGCAGCTCTATTTTTAATTTAGTGGAATTATAGGTTTTTTCCATCCAGTGAAAAATAATTAAGTGACATGCTGTCCAGAGAATACACAGTTCAGGGATCTGGCTGTTTATGAAGAAATGAACCAAGCAGGAAAAGATCATAACTGTTTGTGCCAAAGCATCTTTGTTACTGCAAGTCTTTCCTCTCTTAACACTTTCTCACCAGTATTTCTCTTCACACCTTCCTGCTCGAGTGATCCTCAGACAGACAGTGAGAATTATGAGTGGCTTGGGAAGGACCTGAATTTACCACCCACAGCAGATAATCCCTAAGTCTCAGGGTCAGCCTGTGCATAAGGGCAAAACAAGCATGCAAAGAAGATAAAACAAGGAAGTGGAGGGGAAGGATTTAAGAACAAACATTAAAAAAAAATCATCAAACTGTTTTTGCAGCACTCCCATGAAGCAGTCACCCAGCTTCTTTATTACTTGCTGAAGACAGACATTGCTGGCCACAGACAAGGCTTTGTACTGCATTTTGCAAGTTTTTGTACTGAATGAAGCAAAGCAGCTTTCAGCAGGCAGCTCCTTGTCTTCAGATACTGCCTGAGGCTTGAGCTTGGCCAGTGAAGTGAGAGTGGAAACAGGTTGGATTATTTAGCAAGAAAAGAATAGAATCCTACACAGCCTGGAGGGAACCTGCAACAGACACTATCAGAAAGCTGAGCTCTAAAGGGCATGAGACTACATTCAGGGACTGGGTCACAACACCTTCTATACCAAACCTAAAGCAGCTGAAGAAAGCATTATGTCCACTTACAATGCAGACTGCTGACCTGTATTTATAGAGAGGTCTTTGATGATTCCTTTGGTTTTCAGAAAGAACCAAATGACTCCTTTCCCATTCCTAGGTTATATTTCCTAAGTCCTAGGTTAAAATCCCCAGTCAGCTGGCATGACATGTAGCTTCACTCATTTTTACTGCCCATCACAGTTCAATTATTCTCTTAGTTCCTCAGCATCAGTGATCAGAGTTGGTCTCACCCAAGGCCATCACCTCTTTCTTTCCCTTTTCTGTGATGTGCTAAACACAGCATGCCCAGCAATAGCACTGAACCCCTCCTTCTTCCTCCTGCTCAAGAAGAACGTTCTTCCCACTTTGTACCACCTCAAACTGCCTCCAGAAATGCAACTTTAAGGAAAAGGTGCATCTGTGAAGCTTTCAGGCATCTTCACTGTAGGTCACTCCCTATGTGAGGTGCCCATGTGGAGGGGTTGAACACCAGTCAGTGCCACACCCACAGAAATTTCAGATTTACCAATAAATAAAAGGGGTATGGGAGGAGCACCACCATTCCTTCTGCTTTCACAGAGTTTCAAAAATCTCATTTTCTTACTGCAAGATAGCAATAGTTCCCAGAGCTCTGGCAACCAGATCTATCATTCCCACATTGCATTGCAGTCCTAAGCATGCCAAGGTACACCTGATTGAAGGAATTTCTGGTTATGGCAGAAGAGGAAGATGCTCAAAAACAAAAGTCAGTTTGGTGACACTTTCCTAGAAACAGGTCAAATTTACACAGGCTTATGTGTGAGTGAAAGGCAGAGGCAGACTGTTTGTAGCAACCTGTACTAAGTAAGACAAAAAAAACCCCCAAAACCATTTATTCAATGCACATCATTAGTTACTTAATTTATATTCCTACCAAGCAGCAATAAACATCCTTCTGATGCTTCCCATTCCTCTCCCCCCAGCTTTTCCATTAGGAGCTCAGCTGGAGGCAAGGAAGGAGAGGGAGTGGAGGGAAACACAGAACCAAACTCCATATATCTAGTTCTCAAAATACTGATACATAATTCTGCCAATACATGTTACCTTGACTTACAACCTTTGTGCCCCCTGCAGTCCTTACTCACTGCTGACAGCAGAGCTCCAAACTACTAACACCACATCTCAACAATCATTTGACTTGCTTGACACATCTTCTGCTACCTCATTTCTGGAGTTTTTCGCTCTTTCTCCTAGTTGCATCCCCCCAAATCAGCAATAATCCATACCTCTACAATCCAGTACTTTTATGAAGCATGGGAAAGCAACACTATCAGTGAGGGAGCTGAAAGAACATATTCTATATGTTTCATCCTATCCTACAGTAAACATACTTTCTTTATGAGAGAGTCATTGCAATGAAACATGAACAAGAAGAAAAGCGAACCCTATCGAGTACAAAGGTCTTAATTCTCTGTCCAGATGAAACCCCCACAAAACACATAAAGCAAGGACCATTCTAATTGGATGGCATTTACCTGACTAGCAAATCACACAGAATTTTATAGTGTGAAAAAGCACTTGCTGTGAAGTGCTAAATATATCCTATGGCACAGAAGAAAGAACACAGAATTAAAACTCTCAGATAAGTAAAGTAACCTTAATGTAAACCCTAAGCTAAAACCCAGTCCATTCAAAAGTGAGTCATTCTCAAATGAAAATGTTTTCACACTCAGAGATCTCCTTTCTTTCTTTCTTTGCAGACCTCAAAGGCACAGACAGTGACACCTTGCTCCCAAAGCAATCGGTTCCCTTCTTCAGAGTAAGATACACACCTGAACTCAACAATAACAAACAGGTACAGTTAAACTGGTGCAAACATGAGAAAAAAAATCAAGAAACTAAACACAACAGTGTTTTGGGGAACACGCCCCAGGCATGGAAGTAGTGCTGCAGCATACCAGCTCTTCACAGTGTTTTTGTAAATAACAGCCAAGATTTTACTGAGTAGGAGGAAAAGGGGTTTCTATGAGAGACTGTAGTATCCCATTTCTGACTTGATGCAAAGCAAATCAAAATGTGACTTGCGTTCCTACCTCAGTTTCCTAGTTATATAATCATGATACTAATATTCAGACACCTTTTAAAAATACTTTAATATCTGTTTGACAAATGCAACATTAATTAAGTTTATTCATGCTAGTCACTTCCATCATACTCATTAGCTCTACTTGAAGACATCACAGCTTTATTAGAAACAGCAAAACTGCTTCATAAATCTTAATTACCTAGTACAAATCATTATTACTATTATTTTATTAACTCTTGTTTAATTGCCTATTGTGCATACAATTACAAAGTTAATAAATGCAAATCCAAATTCAGAAGTTTTTTCCGTAACTTGTATTTGCATAACTGGCACACACATGTGCTTACATAATTTTTTCATTAGCTTTAAAATCTCCATCCTGAAATTTTCACTGTGCTCACATACTGGTGTGATTTAGACATTAAAACAGAAATTTTTTTTGTGATGTTACTTCAAAGCAATCATTTGTGCCACTGAAAAAAAAATTGTCTTACCATTCAGATGTATGCAGAAACATCCATATTTACAGAAAAAGAGGATTAGATTATTTTTTTAAGAGGAAAACAAAGACAGCCACCTAGTTGGGTCTTAGGCATAATGTATCAAGATCCCCACTTGCTAATCAACAGCTTTCACTCAGCTGTTGCCTATTGGTGGCAATGGCCTGCTGTTATAGAACACCTGAGGACTTAAAATATACACCTGAGAGAAGGCAGCATTCAGTTTTGAGCCTTACTCCAGGGACTATTATTAATTGGTGAAATAACTATGTGTTCCCTGAGGCAGGGATCAGAACTCTGGACTCCCAGGTTACTGAAGTACCACATGTGGAAGCCAAATTTCCCTTTTCCCATGTATTATTTTCTGCATGATGACAGAGCTTCAATAACACAGGAAACAAGCACTGTGCCTCTCTCCCAGTAAACTGCAGGCTTAGAGTATTTCTGGGAGTAGAGAGAGATGTGACTTTGAAAGTTGTGAGGTTGCAAAGAAAACAATCTCTCACTTTCTGCACAGTTTCTCTGACAAGGTGTTATATACCAAGATGACACCTTCATCTCTTCTCCGGCAATGAGAATACATTTAAGAAGAAATAAAAGCTGTCTTTGCTTTGTAGGCATCTGTAGGCATCTCTGTTCAGTAAAGAACTCCAGACAATACCCTAAATGTTTCCTCATTAAACAATTGAACTCTAAAGAGAGACACAATGGATGATGAACTCTTCCACTCATGCATTCCTACTGGTGGATCACTGTTCTGGAAACACTGTTCTGAAGTCATTTCCAAGCACCTTTCTAACACTGTTCTGGAAGCCATTTTGACATACCCAACTTTTCCTACACCTCATTCCCAATGCACAGGTGGGATTTGATACAAGTTTCAGATTCAGCCTCAGGGAGAGGTGATTAAAAAATAAAGCATTTGGCATTTAAAGTGCTGTGCTTTGTTGTGCTGGATTGGTTTCGGTATCTAGCTCTTAGAAACTGACACAATGAAACTGTATTTCTTTGCCTTCCTCAAATTTAACAAGCATCTGAAGGTAAACACAGCAAGTTGTTTTTAAAAGGAAAAAAAGATGGGGGAAGGCAGAGGAAGAATACAAAAGGAAATTGATGAAAAGCAGAAAGCACCTGTAATACTACAATAAAAGAAGAGATTTCAGGTAGGGCTACAGTAGTTTTACCTTGGCAAGGATGAGCACGTCCCGTACAGAGCAATACCCTCCCTGGGGCATGGCACAAAGGAGTGACTGACACCTGGGGAGCCGTGATGCAAGGCAGGCTCTGGGAACTGCATAGGAAATTATGGAACCATGATTGGAAAAGGCAGGAAAACAACAGACAGAAACTGAATGAATCACAGAGCATCTCTTGTAAATAAACGTAACAACGATGGAATTGCTGTCAAATCAAATTATATGAATTACAGATTGTAAACTGCAGCTGCAGAGCAGCCTGGATCGGTCATTCAAAATGGAGAGGGAGGCTGGTGGAGAGCACCTCTGGCACACAGGGCACCATTGGCATGCAGGGCATCTCTGGCACACAGGGCATCTCTGGCATGCAGGGCACATCTGGCATGCAGGGTGCCACTGACCCGCAGGGCACATCTGGCAGGCAGGGCACCGCTGGCACACAGGGCATATCTGGCACGCAGGGCACATCTGGCACAAGCAGCAGCACTGGCACATGGGGCACATCTAGCATGCAGGGCACTGCTGGCACACAGGGCACTGCTGGCATGCAGGGCACATCTGGCACGCAGGGTACCACTGGCACACAGGGCAGCACTGGCACGCAGGGTACATCTGGCTGGCACGCAGAGTACTGCTGGCATGCAGGGCACATCTGGCACACAGGGTACCGCTGGCACGCAGGGCACATCTGGCTGGCACGCAGGGTACTGCTGGCATGCAGGGCACATCTGGCACGCAGGGCACATCTGGCACACGGGGCAGCTCCTGGCCCGCAGCCGGGGATGCGCAGCCCCGGGGCGGCCGCATTTACAGCGTGGCTTTGACAGACCCGCGGGGAATGAGCCCCCGGCACGGGTGGGCACTGTCAGGGCGAGGGAAAGCCTCGTCGTTCCTTCATCCGAGAGAGACAACACAAGGCCGAAGGGAGCCCCGGCGCCACTTCCTCGCCCGGCGGTCTCCGGCTCCCTCTGCCGCTCCGCAGTGCTCGCTGTGGTCGCTTCTGCGGCTCTCCGGGGGCTGTGACTTTCCAGGCGTCTCCGCTCTGGGGCTGTCGGAGCGGCTGAAGGGCGGGATGTGCCTCTCCAAGGGAATCCCGGCCGTCTGCCCGGCTGTTGCCTTGAGAAAACCTTATGAGAGGTGCTGCTGTGTTGTGCCTTTCACGGTGTATCTGATCAGAGTATAAGGTACCTCTCCTCGGAACAGATAAACTGCCTTTCTTGTAACAAGGATTCTCCTTTTAAATTTGAACAGAGTAAGTTGTTTTGTCTTTTATTCTGTCTGTACAAAACACACCAGATTTGTTGCTAGAGATAAAGCTATAGCAGAGGACAGAGTTTAACAAAGATATCAAAGGGTTTCTCACAAAGTGATGCTCAATACACACTTGATGTTATTGATGCTAAGGGAAGAATAGATGGCCATTGTTGATCATCCATCTCCAGAGGGTAAAGCACTTTCCCCAGCAGTTTTTAATATAAAATTTCATCCTGTGCCCAAAAAGTACTAGTGGGTTCTTTCAGCTGCATTTAATTATGGATCCTAGAACAAAATGGTAAACTCTTTTAAGTAAATCATTGCATTAAGTTCACAATGACAACCTTAATATGTTGTTGCCATTCTTGTTGGTTATGTAGATAAGAAGAAACATTAAATAGTTTGTAGGTTGCTTTTCTTTCACTCTCTCCTTGCCCAGCAGTTCGGCAGCATTTGCTTGGGATACTCCAAAAGAAATTATATGAAAGAAGCAAAACTAAATATTGTCTCCATAACAGCATGACACTCATACTGTAGCTCAGGTAAGTCTTCCTCTGATGTCTTGTCCAGACAAACTGTTATTTAACTCACCTGCTTTTATTTTTAATAAAATTGTCTTTAAAATGTATGTGGTACATCGGAGGGGACAAGGTGTACAAGGACAGAAAGTGCACTGTCAGCCAAATAAGCAGCTAAATGCAATAAATAAGTAATGAAGGGAAGCAGAAGGCCCTGAAAGATGGGGCCATAAAGATGTGGGAATGCCCAGGAGAGCAGTCTTGTAAAAGAGCAAACACTACAGCTTTGCTCCTGGGCAGCCACCCAAAAGAGGGGACATGGAAGAGAGAGCTACCACTGCTCAGGGCAGATGCAGGAAGACTCCAAAGGCAGGCACAGACAGTTTCAGGGCTTGTGGTATTAGTGTCTTACACAGTCAGACAGATGCTAATGGCAGGTCACGAAGGAAAGGAACGTCCGTTCCTACTTCCAATGAGCTCTGTGCGACTGTCCTGGAGGGATCAGACAGTGCCACTTCATGTCCCTAAAAATCTAAGGCATTGTTCAGCAATGACTGAAGCCAATTCAGGGAAATCGGGATTTGTCCCCTCTTCTTCCTTCCCTTCCTCCAGGATGAAAAGTGCAGCACTCACCTTTCCACAATGCCATGTGCCCAGCATTTGTTGGCAAGTGACAGTGTCATGAAACTGTTAAATCCGAGTTGATGCCATTATTCCCAGTTGTTTCACTGATTTGTTACATAGCAAGGAACATTATTAACCACCCAGATCACCCTATGCCTTTGGCCTCATAGTTTTCCATTTAAAGAGATCGAGACTGGGGAAGATAATTTCAATTAGAGGACCTATAAATTTAAGTACTATTTGGTTTCAGAGCTGCTGAGATTTCTTAATTACCAGTGAAATGATCAGAGGGCCATTTGCTCAGCACTACTGAAAACTAGGGTGATTTTATTCAGGTATTGCATAAATTTAAAAAATAAGAGCCTAGTTTATGCAGGCAGATCGAACATTTTGGCCATGATTTTTAGCAAGCATCAGTCTAAGGCCAAGTGCAAGATCCATGTGGCACATGGGAAAAAAATCTCATTTCATTCTTCACAAATACTAAGAGCAGCATTTTAACTCAGCCTTCCTTTCGCAGTATCACATGGTGCTCTGGAGATTACTGGCCTGCTCTGTTATGTTCATGCTTAGATGGTCATTAACAGAGTTGTCCTCTTTGGGGAGAGGGGCAGAGGGAGAGAGGCCTGAGAATTGATAGCTGAAATACGATCTGATACTGGCTGTGGAAAGTCCATAAAAGGAATAAACCTATAAAAAGATGATTTTTTTTACCCTGAAGATGCAAAAGGGTCTGTGGTACATTAATTTTTCATATGGAAAAGATAGAAACAGGTTGCAAGTTTAAATAATTTACTTAGAAGTGGTAACACACTCTCCTTTATCTCTAACTCATTCATTTTTCAAATACAGATGTTTCTGAGGAGCAGATTACTGCTGGCTTCTGAACAAGTTCATAGTGGGTGTGGTTTTACCAGTCTGGTGTCAGCCCAAGGTGATAAGCTCATCCCACTGCTGCAGGATCAGGTGAACAGCAGGGAGAGGGAGAAGAAAGGCCCCATTCCTCAAGGTTTCTGTAGGAAAATGCACAGGTGAAACCCAATAAAATATCCCTAAAAGCAGCTAAAGCCTTACAATAATATTCTTAGGAATTTACTCTCAAACCATCTGAAACTGATATTATTCCTGGACTCTTCTCTATAAAGATTTCTGGAAGACTCTTTCACACCGTGGTTTTCAGGGGAACAGCAAGCTTTGCTGTGCTTTAGTCATCTGCTTGCTGGGGTTAAGCTGTGTATAAGGAAGAGGAACACCTCCCAGACCTTTTCTGGCTACATAGTGCAGTATTGAATCTGGTAATTATGATTATTACTATGCATGCAACTGTGCTAAATAGAGAATAAGAACAGAAGATGTTTGAAATGCACCAAAACCATTCAAAATACTTCACAACAGCAGACTGTCTATTTACAAGCAGTCCCATCTTTCAGAAATATCCTTCCAAGTATCAATGTTGGCAGCCTTTCTTTGCCAAGAATTCACCCTAGTTAGAGACTGAATAAGGAAAGAAAACCTCCTGCTGCTTTAAACACCTTTCCCAACAAGAGGGAGCATTATAGGCATAACAATAAAGTGTATTTTTAAGGCACTACTGTCATTCTAGGAAAAGCAACTTTGGAAATACCACCACCTCGAGCCTCTCACCATGTTGGCAACAGTATGAGGGAAGAAGTTGCAGAAGAGGAGCAACTTCATCTCTGCTTAGTGGTATTGGAATGTAACCACTCGCAAAGGTCTTCATGCCATGCATGGTCTACTAATAAGGATTTAGATGAGCATCTCTGATCCCTCACTACAGAATGGCCTTCTTAAAAGTCAGGTGTAGAAAAATAATTGTTTTCAAAACTCCACATTAGAAAACCATGCGACAGCTGACAGTGAATGTGGCTGTTTTGGCCTAACTGAAGAGCAGAGAGTATTCTGCACTTGGAATGAATTGTTAAATCATGTTTATATTATTTGCTAATGATTAGTTTGTAAGGGATGATTATATTAAAAATTAGCCATTTTCCAGCAGCTCTATGACCTCATGGAACAAGTCCACATCAATCTGATTTTAGATTGCAAACATCACAGTGACAAACAGTGATGGTTATCAGTACAGTCCCCCTGTTAAAATTTCTTTACACAAAATAGTCAGGAGCTCTGGGTGAGAGATCCACTTATAGAAACCATTCTCTGTTCAGAAACAAAATTCAAACTCAGTGGGTAAATAATTTGTTGCAGATAGCCTGGGTAGATCGACAGTGCCAGGCTGGGCATATTGTTACTGTTCTCCTCTGTACCCACATAAGAACACTTGCAAGGGTGCATGCTGCAGATCAGCATAAAGGACAAGCAGAACAGCAAGCATTTCCTTTATGGAAAAAACAACCTGATGCTTTTGTCAGCTGCTTCCAGTAGATGACATGAAGCTGTGGCAGGAGAAAGGAAGCTCTAATAGAACAAAGCTTTTCTAAAGGGCAAGTTAAGCAAGCGCTCTCTAAAATTTCCAAAAGAACAAGCACATATTTTGCAAGCAAATCTGCTGTCCAGCTGGATCTGTTTACCATCTGCCTTATCTCAGAGGCACAGCTGAAATAATAACAGGGATTTTGATGCCGGTGAGTTGCTTAAATACGGCTCATTAAAACCCAGAGTGACTTGGAAAGGTGAAGTATTTGCTATAAGACACAGTAATGTCACTATCAGCAACTGGCATGTACGAACTCCCTTGTTGCTGGCCATAGAGTGGCCATAAGATGGCCAACAATGAGGGCTGTCTGCACGAGGGGTTTGGAGTATGATCTGGTTTCACTCTGAGAAAGTGGATTGAGTGGGTAAAAGGGGAATGTGTATAAATCAGAGAAGCTGCAGATGGACAACCTAGTCTGCATCTACATCAGTATCACTGGCAGATTAGATGGTGGCCAAGATTTATTCTTCCAACGCTTTTATAAGAAGCTGAAGCTTCCAGGCAAGCTGGGGAGAGAATTGCTATGGGACTGGGTACAACATGGCTTACTGTACCTCCTAATCTTGGTGGTTTGAATCCTGTTTCATGCTGACCATGGCTGGCTACGATCCCAGTGCACAGGACCTTGCAATGAAGGCAGTTGGCTACCCAGGAGGGATGATTAGTGACTCCCTTCATCACGCTCACCCAGAAAAGGAAAATAACCTTTATCTGACTCCTCACGAAAACCTGAAGCCTCCAGAAGCTTTGGCAGCAAGATGAAGTAGATACTGATCATAGGAATCTTGCATTGAATATCTCTGGTCCAATCCTGTCAGCCCTCAGAACACACTTGACTTCTGCACCCTTCAAGGAAGACTCACACTTTTCTACCTGTTCCTGAATAATTTTTTGGTTATCATAAACATCATAAAGCAAATAGGTATTCACTGAAGCTGGAGACTCTTAACCAGAACTTTTCTATTAACATTCATTCTGAATCCTTATCCACAAAGGTGAAATGTTTGGCTCCTGTTGCTTATTGCTTCATGTTAAGTAGAACAATTGATTCTTCATGGAAGTGAAGTACTGACACAGAGGTATCAATCAAAATTCTAGTTTCTAAGCCACAAATGTGTTAGCACATGGGAACCAGAAGAATGTGTCAAAAGAATCAAAAGGCCTTTACCCTTCATTATACAGTAATAAAGAAGGATTTCTGAATCTGTATCTGACTTGCTCTTCTCCCTTTTGTCTCCCTGAACCAGGGCAACAGAACATACACACACCAAGTTACCCAAATCCAGTATCTAAAACAGCAGAAAGCTGATTACAATGCTATGCTCTGTCAGCTCTCCACAGATTTTATAAGAGTTGGTAATTGCTAATTCAGGCTCAGAAACCCCAGTGAGGTGGGTTGAAGCCAGTATTTTCATTTTTAAATGAAGAGAGAGAATGAACTGAGACCGAATTAGAGGCTATGACTCATGAAGTATTGCTTCAGGAAGACATCTTAGAAATGTGGAATTGCTGCATTGGAGCAGACTGGTTAATGAAGGTTTGGCCCCCAGAAGTCCAGAACAGCGTGCCTGCTTAGATTAATGGGGTTGGTCACATGTGGGCAGTTGCCACCACCAGATAAGTCAGAGGAAGGTGTAAAATTACTCTTGCAAAAATTCACATCATTCCCAGGGCATACACTAATCACTTCTATTAAAAACACTGTCTCCCTCTTGCTAATTGCATTAACATCTTTGAGTCCTTTCTCCAGAATATATCAAAAGGATGAAAAAAATAAGTAATTCTGTGGGCGGGGATGTTGGTGTTCAGGTTTCCTTCACCCATTAAAGAATAGGGATAGTGTATTAGTGCTGTTGTAGTGAAAATACGACTCTCCTTCCAAGTCTTTAGAATGACAAAGGAGTTGATTTTAGTGGTTGGTTACATATTCATTTTAATGGAATTTTCCTTCTCCCCTCATTAGCAAAGAAGAGGAATGTTTCAGATTACTGCTCTCCCCTGCAGTTTTCTGTGTTTTCCCAGGGAGGTGCATGTATCCAGGAGGCAAATGAAACCTGCTTTGGTTCTCTCTAAATATTTGAGTACCCGTGATTCCCTTCAAGGGTTTTTCATTTATCTGCCTCTCCTTCTGCATATACATTTCAGCTGATCTAAGAAATTCATCCTACTTTTCCACTGAAAATACGGATAGTCACATATCTGATTTATTGTGACAGTGTAGAAGACAAACACTTTTCCATGCTCAGTTCAAGACACCTTTGCAATCCATCTTCTTCTTCTGTACCTCTACAGTCACCTGAGCTTTGCAGAGCTGTAATTTGCAGAAACTAATACCATGGATGTGACTATACAATCACCTCTCTGTTTTCTGAGATTGGATTATTCAGATTATGGTTTATCTCTAGTATGGCTGCAGAAGGAGTTGGATCTGATATGCTTCATATTATTGCTTAGGTGCAAAGGTGGAGAGCACGAACATAAAGGCTTGGTAATCACAGAGCTACTCTGTGTTGCGTGGAGCCTCAACTATGAACCTTGTTAGATTCAAAGTACCTCAGTGCCTGTGCCACAGTGGCACGACCAGGTGGGCTGTCAGAACAGTGTACAGGGACAACTTCCAGAGCCACAAGCGGTGAGACAACACAGCTGTGCACAGCAGCTCTGCTCAGGCTGGGTCTGAGCTAATGCTGTGCAGATCCACTGCCTGCACACCCACAGCTGCACTCTCCTGGTTCCAGCTCTTGTTGGTTCAAGTCCTGGTGCAGACTTAGATCAAGCTGCACACCTAGACCATCCAGGCTAGCACTGTGCTGGATTAAGGAAGCCTCTCTGTGAAAGACCAAGGAACACCAATGGAACTGCAAGAGCCAACCCAGCTCTGATATGGCCAAATAGGCTCAACTGAACTCAGACCTGCACTGAGCACAGACATTGTGTATATTATATTGTGCTTTCAGCTGCACCCAGTAGTATTTGTATAGGCTTCTCATTTCACAAGTTTACCCATTACCTCTGATAATGGAGATTTTACTGTAGGATTTCTCCCATCTCTTATCCAATAGTATTTATGTATGTGAGAAAAAAAGTGGCAGCTGAGATTTGCAAATTTGCTAAAAACCAAAACTGCAGCAGTTCAGTAGCCACATTTATATTTTTAGTTGAATACATTTTGTAAGATATTTTAAAGATGAAAAACTGTCCAGGTATGACTTTATCAAACACAGCTTCATTCTTGAGTTGTTTGTTGCCTCTGATGCTTTACTTGCTTACACACAGATAAGACACGTTCAGCCTACAGTAGCACCTGTCTTCCATTTCCAAGAGGCTAGAGAACGTCCAGGCAGCATGCCAAGACTGAGCATGTTACTAGAGAGGCCACCTGACACAGAGAAAAATGAACTGGTTTCTCTAGCAGGGATGCTAAATTAATTAAATGTAGTTTATAGTACATTTGATATGCTTTGAACCTTTAATGTTCAAGAAAAACAATAGTTTGGAGGGAAATAATGGTAAAAAATTGTTTGAACTAGCTGATTATGACTACCATTTCTCTCCTTCTAGCTCTATTCCCAAGTCCTTGGCTGTCATTTTGGCCCCATTGGTGTGTGTGACTTCCTTCAAGCTGATTTAGTAGAAAGTATATTTGCACACACATTGCATTTCACTTCAGTTCTCCAAAACTGAGCTTTGAGACTTTTAGCTTCCATACCTGCTTTTTGCCACAGCTTCTCATTTTTGTCTTTGTTTTGTCTGAGATATAAAAACAGATTCTGAGTGACTTTCTTATTGAGGTTCCATTTTTTGAAAGAACAAGGAAATAGCAATTTTCTTAATGGAAAATTCTGTTGGCTGTTTTCCTTTTTAATGTCTCTTCCATCTCTTTCTTAAAGATCTTTACTGCCCTTTCAATTTATTCTAGTTCTCCACATCTTTTCCTCCTATTCTTCCTTACTTTTCCTTCCTCTGACCTTTCATTTCCTCTTTCTTCCCAGCTTCTCTCCACTGTGAAGCAAAACTCCTGTTCTTCTCAGTCCTGTAGGGTTTTTCTCTTGCCATGCTTTGCATGAAAAGCCTTCCACCTTTAAAGTGGCTTCCACCTTTAGGGTAGAACAGTATATGTTGGTGTGAGCCATAACGTTTGAATACAGCATGAGGGTTTTGAGTGTTATGATTCAATTTAACTTGTCTCCTTTTTGTGCATGTCACTCCCCAGTATTGCCCTAAATTCCTGGACAAGCCATGACAATGTACATTTATTCAAAAGTCCCACTTGAGAATTGAAGTCAGTGTCATGGTTTGTTGAGGCTTACAGGAAGTTTTGAGGTGTTTATTAGCTGATTTATAATCATAGGAGTATGAATAATCACCCTATCCAAATCACTGTCCTGCCAGTAGCACCTGACAGGCTAAGAAACCCATTTGGATGGAGAGGTTTGTACCCAAATCCACCAAACAGGGTGTTTCAGAAGGGGGGTTAAATTTAAAACTAGGTTTCAGCAAATAAAATTTACATCAATAAAATGTAAGCCTCTAACTTTCCACCTGCAGTCAAATTACAGTCATACAAGATCCTCTACATGACTGCAGGGACCTGTCTGCTAGTCAGAAATGCAAGTTTATTTTGAGTGTTACTCTTGGATCTGTAAAATGAGGCACAGCTTTACCATTTTCGGGCTTGTATCCTACAGAGAATTTAAACTGTCCTACAGCTATAGATTGTAAATCCCTGACCTGACATGGTAGTGAGCGATACTTGTTTGCTCCTTCCTTGCTACAGCCATTAGAGAAGTGGTTTCTTTTGATCAGAGACCACAAAATTAATTCCTACAGATCTCAGGCTAGCTGGTGGGTTAGTCTCTTTTCTTTGTGTCATCAAAAGAACTGTATAGAATGAGTAAAAAGAGACCATGAACATGCAGTACAGTGCAATTATTTTGAATTCATATTTTTACCAGCTGTTAATCATGCCAGCAGTTTCCTCCCACTCTGCTTCATGTGCTGAGCTTCCTCATTTCCTTTAATCATTAATTAAAGCACTTATCAAGCAAAAAGATTCTTACCAAGTACAAGGCTTCTCTGAATTTCGTGATTGTCAGCCCTGCCAGTCTTTCAGCTAAGTTTACTAGTTCTGTTTTAGCTACTCCACTCTTGGTAAAACAGTTTGTCACTGTATTGATCCTTGCTGGTTGTATTGTGGGATAGCCACTTTCCTGACAATTACCAGAGCCAAAGGGACACTTGCACCAAATATATGCCATAAAATGATTGCCCAAAAGAGCAATAGCAAGAACAAGGAAGGAGGAGACAAAAATGGGATGAGCTTAGGATTTATTAATTTCAGATACCCTGTTTCACTTATTGGTTTCTCCTCCCCCTCTCAGCAGTTTTTCCCCTGAACATACATGGTCCTTCCTATTGACATAAATTGTAAATCTGATGTCCCAGACTGAATTTAATTGCACTGTTTAGTGGAAACACACCAGGGTAATCATCAGTGTAAATACAAAGACTTCTGTAAATGTCTTCATTTTTTTGCATAGTGAAGTGTGCTGGTTGAAAGGTAAACCAGCAGGAGAAAATGAACCCACCACAAGAGAGATTATAAGTCAGAGTTACAATTTAATAAAAAAATTACAATGAATGCAATAGCACAAAGAGAAATTGGTTTTAACCCACAAAACCCAGAAGCGTAACCATAACCCAGCACCCTGGGGCACAAACACAGTGGTGTTCATTAACCCTTGTGCTGAGGCCCACGTGGTTCCCCCAAGTCCAAAGTAAAGGAGGTGAAAAACCTGTTGGTGCAGATGATGGTCACAGCCTGGTCAAGAGTGGTGGTCTCCTCCTGTCAAGGTTCTGGTCCTCCTCTGGATTTGCTGAGTGGCTCCCCAAGTCCAAAAACCCTCAGAATTATGTACCCTCAGGTTCAGGTGGGACCACCCAGTACCATCCCAGGGCAGGAAATTACACAATGAGTGATCTCACTCTGAGAGTCATGGGGTATTTGGAATCATTGATGGCCCAGCAGACATGCCCCCTCAGGCTGGGTGTGACGGTGCTAATGACTCGGAGTTACCACAGCTCTTATCTCACAGGTGTCTTTCATACCCAGCTCACAACCTGAGGGGTCAGGCATGCCCTGGGCAGCTGCTGCAAATGGTCCATTGTTAACAGTTCATGAGAAATAACACAGAGGGTTTAGAATATACAGCTTTAGTCACTCCCACACAGTGATAAATTGGTCCTGGCTTGCTGAACTAGGACATGAAGCCATAAGTCTTGTTTAGTAATCTACATCCTGCTAAAGGGAAATGTAGACAAAAGAGTAATTGAAACACAGATGTACAATGGTGAAATATGAAAGACATCTGTTACAAGCTCTTTTGCCTCAAGGTATGAATGAATAAAACCCACGAACGCAGCATCTCAAGTTAAATTTCTTATGTTGCAGCAAATTTTGAGGAAAGGTCATCCTGAGATGGAATACACTAGCTGCTTCCTCTAAATTTAAAACTACATGAAAAGGAGATCTTATGTTTTCTCCTGAGAGACCACTGTTCTGTGGTTTCTATTTTCTTATAACAGACATTTGAAAAAGTCTCTTTAAATCCATAATCCAGTCTCTGGGTGTAAAAAACCAACTTATTTTCACTTAGAATCATAGAACAATTTAGGTTGGAAAAAACCTCTAAGATTATTGAGTCCAGCCATTAATGCAGCACTGCCAAGTCCACCCCTAAACCATGTCCCTGAGTGCCACATCTATGTGTCTTTTAAATACTGACAGGGATAGTGACTCAACTCCTTTCCTGAACAGACTGTTAAAATGTTTGACAACCCTTTTGGTGAAGAAATTTTCCCTAATACCTAATCTAAACCTCCTCTGGAGCAACTTCACACCACTTCCTCTCTTCCTGTCACTTGTCACTTGGGAAGAGACTGACTCCCACCTTGCTACAACCTCCTTTCAGGTGCAAGAAATTCACTTGCAAAGACTTAAGTCCTTCACCCCATATCTGTCTATTGTTTTGTGACCTTACCTGTTATTTTGTGTATGAAATTAGAATTCAAGTTCCTTGAAACATGAATCCCACATGTATTTTGAAGTGTAGAGGTCTTTAGAATACAATCAGGTGACTTTAAAACATATTAAAAGGAAGAAAACATAATATGGTAATGATCCTGAATTTCGCAGACCATCATTATTGTACATCTCCACCAGCTTTTCCTTCTTATGTAAAGGATTCTGGGATGGACTTGGAATTAGAGATTGCAGGTGGGCAAACTGTGAGGAAAGGCTGTAACCATAATGTTTTTACTATATTTGAGTTATAAAGACCTGCTCTTACCCATATAAGTAAGGACAAATCTCTCCACCCAACTAACTGACCAGAAGAGTATTTTCACCACAGAGATCACTTAAGAACTGAAGTTATTAGCTCAGGATGCTTTTCATAGTGCATCTTGAGTATTTAAAGATCCCTTTGTCTTGTGAAAACACCAGCTCTGGGAAAGAGTTTGCCTTCAAACCATGCATGTTACAATGCATCTGCCTTCCTCAGACACCTAATTTTGGTATTACTAGGACAACTGATAGTTCCTTCTGTTTTTACATGGGGCTTTATTCCAAGCATTTTCTATAAATCTACATGATAGAAACCAATTTTGATTCAGCCATGCAGTGTAACCCTACCCTCTGAAGTCACTATACCTTATCTAAACTACCTAAACACGGGTGGTGCTCATGGCTATGGTACCTGTGTGCTCAGGCAGACAACTCCACAATAGTTTTATTTAAGAGTAAATAGAGTAAACTAGACAATCTTGCAGTTATGAGATCGAAAGTCTCTCGCAAATGTGCTCAGAATCTTCACTGGCTATGCCACTCTGTTCATGATTTCTGCCAGAGTTTGTTTTGAGGTGACATGAGACAGCAAAGAAGTAGAAAGAATGTCTGAGAAATCACTGCATTCTTGGTCTCTGGGCAATAACAACAGAAGTACCAACTGACCTTATCTATCACTGAAGAACGTTCCCCATAAATACAAGCAGTGCAGGAAAGCAGCTGATACTGCAGCTTCTTTGGTAAAGCTCTGTGATTCCATGTCTAATATATGGCACTCACAGTGTAACTTACTACAGAACTCCAGGATTTATAGCAGTTCCACAAATACTCTGACTTGTGCAAGGCAGACCTGGAAAAGTAGAAACTGTGGATAAATATAAGACCTTATGTTTACTTGTTTTAGCTACTTTGTTAGAACTTTAATATGTATTTGCCACTTAGCCGAGAGAGTTGGGGAGCTGAAACAGAGAGAACGAGCTCTTGTGTGCATGTCTGTCTGTGTGCACGTGCATTTCTGTGTACATAAACGTGCATATATTCATACTATAACCTTATTTATCTAGAAAAGTGGGTGAAGAGCTAGACAGACTTACATGGTGGTAGGAGTTGCACAATCATTATCTATAACCAGTTGATTATTCTCAGAAAAATACACTGAAGGTCTTTAAAAAATTGTTCTTATTACTCTACTATTCTTATTTTTGTTGTCCTAGTGCTACCATATACTTGATGCGTTAGAGGTATGAATTACTGTGGAGTATAGGCAATAACTATAAAAACTGCATATGCCACAGACCTTAGCCTATATCATCTCCAGATTTACAGCTTTTGGGTACACACCATCTGCCTGATCTTGACTAAGAAGAGGAGGGAGAAAGGAAGAAGAGTGGATTTGGGGGTTGAAGGGCAGAACGTGACAATTGTTTATGTATTTTCTGTTTTGAAAACACAGGAAAGATAATCCGAAGATAGATAAGGTAATAAAATTCTCACACCAATGTTGTTACCATTAATTAATTATGCATGCACTGTACCTCTCAAAATCACAGTGACATCCTTCACAGTGTGGCTTTCCAATATCTGATACCATTGTAATAAGACATTATATGAAATTCCTTTATTGCTATGGCTAAGAATGGAAAAATCTAATAGATGTCTGAATGATAAACACGTAATGCAATAAATCATACTATTCTGTGCTGTGATATGTCTGCTAGGGACAAGAAAAAGCAGCATCTGCTTTGGTTTGCTTTTATTTTTCAGCTGTGGTCTGAATTGGTTCTTCTCCAGCACTGGAAATCATGGAATAGGAGCAGTGGGTTGCTCATACCCTGAAGAGTCCCACCTAGTTGGCATTTCTTTGGACTCCGTTTTTAGGATTTGTTGTCAGTGTGACTTTCTGGCTTCAGTGACTCACATTGCTCTCTGCAAGGTGAGCCTTAAGCAGGCTGGGGTGCTTGTTCACTCCTGCTAGAATCACTACTCACTAACATGGACATGCCCCTAGTACAGTGCTGTAAAAAGGCATGGTCCTCAGGAAAAGGTTGGTGAGACAGCAAGACAAGTGTTTTACTAGGAACAAAATATGATTTTATTTTTTTATTGTAATTTGATTAAAAAATCTTCTGCGCAACTGGATAGATTTGGCTTGCCAGTATCATTAAGAAACCCTCATATTTTGATTTTGCATGGGTGGAACTATGATGCAGTACTACATTACTGTAATAGCTCATCAAAGATTCTTGAGCATGTAACATGTGAATTTGCTGTAATGGAAGAAAATATTTCTGGTCACTTCAGAGGGAGGGGATGTCTCTTCACTGTGGTTTCCCGAGTTTTGGCGTGGAAATCAAGTCATTTTTCAGCTGCAGTCAGTAGGAAGTCAAAGCTGACTGAACACTCCAATAGATGATGTTTTCTGTCCAGCCTTCTGTTTCTACAGCTTTCAGTATTCAGATATTCAACTTTAAAAGCCTCCCCCAATTTAACAGAGCCCCTGATGCATCCCTAACTAGGGAGGATAATTAGATGAACCAGGCACACAATGCTGTTCCACTAAGGATAGTTTCTGTGGCAAATCTTTGAAAAGCAAAAGATAAACTCCCATTGGAATACACAAAGAAGCAATAACCATATGGGGATTGTGATGTTGAATATATCAGATAAATCAAGAAAAAAAGATCTCAGAGTAAAGCACCATATGGCAGGCATCAGCAAGGCTTAGACCTTCTCCTCAGCTTGGGCTATGTGTTTCTTACACAGGTCACAGAAAAAAAAAAGCTAATATCAGGGAAAAAAGTGAAAGATCAAAGTCTGAATCTGAGTTAAAAGCATCTCAACATGTGGGCACAGCATGTAATTCATGGAGCAAAATGAACAGTGTAATATATTGCCAGCTGATACTTCCAACACCTGACTGCACACAGGTACAGCCACCTCAGTTACCTCAGCCTGCAGCCTGGTCTTCTGACCATCAGTATTTGAATTTTGAAGGAAAGAGTAATCAGACCTCATATTGCAGGACAAACAGTCATCACATGAGGGGATAATTAGAATTTCTCATTGCCCAAATCTTATACCCCGATGATTATCCTGGTTTCTGAAAGTGCACTTTAAATGCACTAAAAATTAAACTGTTGTTTTTTCTCTCTCCCCTATCCTGCATCTCTTCTCAAGAATTGTTTCTTCTCTCTTTATCTTCTGTCCAGGACCACTCAACAGATCAGGAATGCTTTAGAGAATATTTCCCTTCAACTGAAGCATCGGACAGTAGTCTTCGCCAACAGCAATAGAACTGAATTGACAGAGCAACAGATGTGTGACAGCATCTATGCAAAGTTTCCCCCCTTTCTGGAGGCAGTTCATACATTCACAAACTGGTCAAACTTGTTTTATAATGCACTGGTGTATCACTCAGTGAAAGTGAGTTAGCAGTTTCCAAGGTAATTCCCCTATTTTCCTACCAACAGCTCTGACAGGAGCCCCCGGGGAAATAACCATTAAGCAAACATCTGTGTAATTTCTATCTGTCAACATCTCAACAGCTTCAAAAGTGAGGGCTGACATGAAGGACCCGCCAGCTTTCCCAGAGCCCAAATTCTGAAGCAGCTGAGATTAGCAGAAACTCGAGTCAACAGTGATAAAGACCCAGGGACATCCTGAACTGCACGAAGTAGTAAATTGCCGTTTTCCTAAATGTATTTTGTTCGCCTTGATACCATATATGTCAATTTTTACAATAAAAATCTCCCTTGAGAATCTGCTGCAGGATTAGCATTGTCATCTGTCTAGTGATGATACATTGTACTGTCAATTTCTCAAAATAAGTGAACTAAAAAGCTAAATTTTTAGTACTTTCGTGATAAATTAAATGCATAGACAGTTCTTTCTGTTTGTCAGCATCTGCTATGTTTTAGTAATTTGGCTCTGATGGTGGAAGGAAAAGGAAAAACACAGTGGGGAGAAAGACAGGTTAGGAAAAACATTAATCTTGAAACAATTAAGACTGTGATCTGCCCATCAACCTTAAGATTAAAATCACTCATAAAACAATGGGCAATTTTAATTTCACTTAAGAAGAAAGCATTAAAGCAAGTTGCTGCTTCACATTCTCAGAAGTACACTCTACAAAACACCTGTTACCTGATAGTTTCCACAGTATTTTCAGGGGAACAGAATATGTTAGTAAATTTCCTTGCCATAAAACAGGCCAGCCAATGCTTCCAAGCTACGCTGAAATACATCTTTGCATAGTACCTACCAGAGATTATTTTCTTCAGTTGGAAAATTAGCAAAACTGAGATGTTATGTCACCCTTAATGTATGTATGAAAACCAGGGAAGTGCTGCAAGTGACATTAGTGACAGGGGCTATATTGTGGTTACCTTGATAAAACTTGTAATCAAGTTGAAAACATCTAATATTTTGTATGTAGACCTTCACAAGTATCTCAATGGAATAAATGCCAACCATTACATTTGATGCAGGACTGCTACAGAACAACCATGGGCATTCTCTATGGTGTTTTAGCAGTAGGCACATAAATCTAAATCTTGCCCAAGACAGCAGGGTTGATTGGCTTGCCACTACTGCAATCAGTGGAAACAATTAGAGATCATATTCAATATACAAAATACAGATATATAAACCAGCTTCAACGTTGAGACTTCTTTCAACTGACTACATACAAGCCATGACTTGGCAGCCTTGGAAGGTAGATGATCTAAACTATTTTGTCCCTTAGAAACAGCTTTACTTGTAGGTCAGTTGGGTGATGTGGCACTGAATATTCATGTTTCATTAGCTCCTGTATGTCTCATCTCCTTCAGAGGAAAAAAATCCTTGCAACCTTTACAAGAGCATCTCCTTGACTATGGATCATGACAGCCTAAAGTAAAGTGTCAGGCCCTTTCATGAGCTCATTTATATACATAAATGTGGTGAAAGGATACTTTTTTGAAGATGAAAAACAAGCCTTCTTCCTCTTCCCTTATTCCACTGAGAAAATATCTGAAATGTGTAATAGTTAAGCTTAGAAATCACAGCATTTAAGTTATTGGGACAGTCATTTCCCTAAACAGCTACCACTGGGAGAAGTTCAGAGTTAGCGCTTGGAAAACAAGAAAGAAAATGCCCTGGAGTATCAGCAAACTTGCGGCTTGAGTTTCTGAGGCTGCCAGAGTTAACAAGGACAGGAAGGGAAAACAGCATTCTCTTTTAGCAGATGTTTAAATCACCCTAGTTATGTACTAGAACCCCCACATGTTGGCACATCATCCAAACAGATGTGTGCCAGTGTGAAAGATAGTGGAAGTTCTTAAATATACCATCAATCAAATTTGCATCTGGCAAATGCCAGAAGATTACCAGATTTTGTGCTGTAAGTCACGGGTCCTAGTCTAGTTTGAAACAAAAAGAAAGGCCAGTTTAATGGGGAAGTCAGATCTCAAAGATGCAGGATAACATACGTATATTTATTATAATGCCCAGTTCCAGAAAAGGAGAAAGGATACTGGAACTTGCTGGCTGTTCTAATCAGAGGCTAATACTAAATCACAATTGTGCTAGAACTTTCCCCAGTTAGTTTTTCAGGCTTTGAAAGAACCCTGTATTTCGTGTTCTCTGCCCAAATTCTTCTGCAGGTCTGCAGCTGGGAGTGATGCTTTTGATAAAGGAGCCACCTGTATTTCCCTCCATTTAAATAAACCTTTGCACCAATCCTATATGAGAACATGGACAAAGAAAATGTCTGTGTAGTAATTACATGATTTATTTCCTTTTTTGTAGATTGAACTTGAGAGTCAGAGAAGAGAACTGTCATCAGCAGAAAGCCCTCCATGCCGGAGTCACAAAGGATGAAAACTGCCAGGAGCACGACAAGAAAGCAGGACCATTAAACATATGGAAAAGAGTTAAGTGTACACATCAACTGGAAAGCTCTTCACTGGGAATATTTGTATATCCCCACTGTTATCCTGTGTTTTGCTGAAAAACGCATTTCTTTTAACAGCTTCAGTTGCAAAGAAGTGCTTTTTTCCCCTCCTACTGTTTTAACCCAGGCAGTACTATGACAGCATCCAAAACAAATTCTTTCCTTGTTCTACTCTCTTCCAAGGGTAATTGTTTCCATCTGATATAATTAATAACCAGATAAATGAAAATATAACGCTAATGTAAGCTCATATATTGACAGCAAACACTATACAGCTTAAAACATGGCTAAAAGATCACCATGACATGTATTCCATTTATATGAATAAATCCCCATTTATCTGTTTATTAATAGTGAAACTTTAGCTTAAAATGTTTCACCTCCATTACGTGGTGCTGAAGTCTGAACAGTGTAAGTAGCAATAAAACTACACTATGTCAGCACCTTGGCAAAAATAACTTTTCACCCAGCAGTTGATAAAAAAATGTGAAATGCCACATCTGAAATAAAACAACAAATACATTTATGTAGAAGTCTAGCACAGAGCATTCAGCATGAAGAATACATCTGATAGCAATACATCTATTTGTATCACATTTTCCTTTTCTAAAATACACATCCTAAGTGTTCATTTCATTAGACTGTTGGAAAGCAAGATTTTTCAGTTCCTTATAGTGGCATCAGTTTAATACATTGCAATGATGGATTGATACTAAATTGCCTTGTGAAACATCATGCACTTAAGAGAACTGCAGCAGGCAGACTCAGCTGTGCCTTAACCAAATTTCTAGTACTCTTACCATGCCCCTCATTGACATATGCAACTATATTTGTTTGTGTGTGATCTCCTCATACATATTGTGCCCAATGAAACGATTAAATCAAACTGCAAAATGGTTATTTATTAAAAAGGTGAATACCTCTGAATAGAGCTCACAGTTGGTCTCATGCATCTCCAAGGCAAGGGCGATTAGGAGTAATCACTGCTAGAATCACCTTTATGTAGTTTTCAAGCAGCAATCCTAGAACCTGTTACAAAGCTTTACTACCTAAGAATGTAACAGTCCATATTTTCAATGCTCAAAATTTCTCTGAATCAAATTAAAGATTTCTCATTAGCAAAATGTATGCATGAACACAGCTGATTTGCTTGTAGCCATGTGTATATCAGGTATGCAGAAATATGTGCAAGTATGCATGACCTACAAGGCAAAGAAATCTTTCTATTAAACAAGCACAGCTATGTCTCAATCTGTGCCCTGTACATGAGCTCCAGGCAGTAGGTCACATAAGTTGAGAATAACTGAGGCAAGAGGCAGTAGCTAAGGTGAGACCAGGGGGCAGATGCACTAGAGAGCAATTAAATCTCGAAGAGGATTTTATCCCAAAGAAGCTCAGGGGTGACATTGCCCTCTACAACTCCCTAAAAAGAGGCTGTAGCCAGGTGGGTGTCAGTCTCTACTCACAGGTAAGAAGCAACAGGACAAGAGAACATAGCCTCAAGCTGTGCCAGGGGAGGTTCAGGTTGGACATCAGGGGGAATTTCTTCACAGAAATGATTGTTTAACACTGGAATGGACTGCCCAGGGAGGTGGTGAAGTCACCATTTCGGAAGGTGTTCAAGAAATGACTGGCCATGGCACTGGGTGCCATGATCTGTTTGGTAAGGTGGTATTTGGCTCCAGGTTGGACTTGATGACATAACCTAACTGATCTGTGATTCTGAGGATGACCAACCCCCTTGGCTGTTCAATGGCTGTGCTTCCCTGGCTGAGGGCAGGTTGATGACTTGCACACAGGACATGCAGGCTCCAAGCAGCAGCTCCTGTCTTCTAAAAACCATACAAGTGGTAGTGAAGGACTATAAATGAAACAGGGACTGGTAAGCAAGTCTTGGGTAAAAGCATATGTGACCTGAAACTGTAAAAGCTATGCCACGGTGCACAGAAGGGTGGGCCATTTCCATTTCCTCCTCAACACAGACACAATGGCAAAACTCAGGATGGGTTTGGTAGAGGAAATAATTAACTCACAAATACATTCAGTGCCTCAAAGAAGTCAACAAACACAATGATACCAGGGATCTAATTGGTATCTTTATAGAGTTTTGAAAAAGCTTTTGATAAGGTTTTTCACAGAATCTCACTCGGCTATGTGCCACCATCAGAAACAGAATATCAGAGCAGGGAGATCGTATCGCTCACCAAAGGCTCCAAGAAATCAAGCTGTCATAGAGTACAGAACATCCCCTCACAAAGAAATAATGTTCAAATGATACAGGAAACCAAGCATAACCTTTATATTCTAATAATACCTCCTCTTGCCAATTTGATTTTATTCCAGAGATGGTGATAATTCAGTGCTAAGCAATACCACGATCTCCTTTATACACATGCTGTGAATCTTCACATCCAAAAAAACACAGGGAGGTGTTTGATCAAACAGAGCTACAAATGCATTTCCATGAACACATCGATAACCAGCCTGTGTCCTCTCTGCAAGCCAGATGGGAGCCTGAGCAACAGTCAATTTGTTGCTGAGGGGAGTGAAGACTTGTGAATATTTTAGTTTCTCACAGTCATGCAGTCTTCAAGAGAAAAAGCTTAGTAACCTTCAAGTTGATGTTTACCATTTTAAAAAGCAGATAACAAAGAATAGTCATTCATAAATGGGACTAAAGTTGGCACTGCACAGACTAGGCATATGCAACTTCCCAATGACTGAGTTGCAACAAAGGACATTTTTGTGAGGAATCTACTCTTATTAAATGGGACATGCTTTTATCTACACACATTGATTCTTCTGACGCTTTTGGGGTAAAACCCGCACACTTTACCAGCTACAGAAGGTCAGTGTATTACTGGGGGAGAAAAGGGGAAAAAGAATGAGAAATCACAGAAATATACAGATTGAAGAAAAATATTATAAAATTCTTTCTTTTTTTTGCCTTGAGCTGTAAGGCAACCATTGCTTACTTTCCAGGACATTTGATTTCATTAACACAGCCTTAAAAGATATTTAAGCAGCAGTTAATAGAGGGAAAAATACAAAATGAGTAAGTAACAGAAATGTCCTGTTTATGTGCACTTTTCTTCATATTGTGAAGATAAAATGATTATTATTTGGTATGTATATGGTCTTTCCAACTCATACTCAACTGATGCATCAAGACATTTTAAGCTTCAATTGCCACTGCTCATTAACAAATGAGACCATCACAGAATTAGAAACAACTCTGAAATAAATCCTCAGGCTGTACCATCCAAACTGACTGCACTCCACTACTGCTTGGAAAGGCAGCTCTATTTCCAATTCTGTCTGCACTCCCTGCATGAGCCCTACCCTCTTGATGACTTTACAAGCCTAAGCCTGAACATAAACTGGACCCCTACCAGAGCAAGGAGAAAGAATACTACTTCTTAGGTTTGCTCTCATCCAACTCCTTTTTTCTCCTCTCTATGCTTTAATGTGTTTTTTCTTCTAGTATAATATATCCAGCACTTGCTAAGAATTGCATTAACTTGAACACAATCAAACTTCTGCCTGATGGCTGCAAGGAAAATTTCCCAAAGGCCTCAAGAGGTCTCTGATTTGTCAAGACAGAGCAAAAATCACTGACTCTCTTTTTAAGCTGGACACATGGCCTGGGAATGCAGATGGCTTCAGCATGCACTTCTCATTGACTGAATGATACCATTCTGTCTTACTTTCAGCCCATACCCAATTATGCGAACATAATTTCAAAAGTAAGGTTTCCTTGCCTCAGTATTCCCACATGTTGTGTCACAATTTAGCAACTGAGATGAGTGGCAGCTTATGCTTCAAAATCTACACATCTACTTTTTAAAATGAATAGCAGGATCTGACACTTAAAAATCTCATTTTTATTCTTAAAATCTAAGTGTCAAAAGCATTAACTACTGTATGACAAATCAACACACAAAAGAAATTAGATCTAATTGTATTATGGCATTGTGTGGTTTTCTGTTGTACCTCACTTCATTTTACAACTTGGAATCATACTTGTTTTTTTGAGTGTGACCTCTCCACTTTCTAGGTAACACAGGGTATACACACATTTATGAAAGGAATAGCATGACACACCTACAAATGCTTAAAAGATTACACGATAGAGGAATGCAGTATCATTACTGAAGAACAGCCAGTGCTTTAGGGAAAGAAGTGAAATCAAGGCAAGACTTACAGAAATGCTGTTCAGTATGTGGGGCTGATAAGCCAGAAGACAAAAGCCTACTATTATGAACCAAACATTCAGTGCTCCCACATTTCATGATACTCTGACGAAATCAAGTGCTAAACACTTCTGAAAAATGAAGCCTTTTTTGCTTTGTTTGAAAACAGAATCCCAGGTCTCAGAATATTTGCCCACTTTTTTTGGAAATAAACTGAAATACTCATTCTTAGACAACATCCAGAGTGTAGAGGCACATCCTGGTAGCAACATCCAGCAGCTGCTTTTCCCATCGTTCACAGTAGCTCTGTGGATGTCACTGGCCTGAAAGTCACTGCAAAACCCACCAGCCTCTTCTATGTTGGTATCAAGACTGTGTCACTGTGAGTTAATATATCAATGATGAGGTGATTAACTTCCGTGCCCAGATCGGAGATCAATACAGGTCTACCAAAACTCCTCTATTCACATATGCAATATGTGAGCAGCATTTGCCAGGCTCCACTGTTATTTTAACAAAACTGAAGACAAGCAGTTAAGCACAAAAGATCACTTTATTTTTCAAATCACACCCCTCTCATTCTTGAAAAGGTGTATTTCTAATTGTCACTATTTTAAATATACTCTATATTTTCCTGTGAAGTTAAATACTTTGAAGAAGAATCCCCAAAGAAATAAATACAAAGCACAACAGTTTATGATTTGCTTTGAGCATTGTCTGGTCCTGCATCCACTCTGGCATGTTTTGCTGTTCCTTGAAATTCTTGAAAAAGAAATGCACAGCCAGCCTTCCTTGCTCTCCAGAGCCCTCTGCTTATCAGCTGTTAATACAGACTGTTAATACAATGCCAGAGCATGCACAGAATAGCTCACAGCAGTTTAATAATTCTAGAACTTTCGTTACAAATACACACAAGTTGCTACTAAGGAAATAATTGGGGTGTTTCTTTTTCTGGACGCTCATAGAAAATTCCATGTTACAAAATGCTTGTTTGATGATGTGGATGTCTGCTGGTGAAAAGGAAATCAGTACTAACAAGGTTTGCCGAGTTGTACAATGGATAACTTACAAAACCAGACAATTCCCAAAGTTATCAGCTGGATCACTGCAGCACAATCTGCAACCACCATTTTACCTGAAACCTAATTAGCCCAAAGGGTTGGTAATGCACATCCACTGCGGTATAAAATGATCCCAAAGTCATCCGAACACGCCATGTGGGGTTTGTTCTCACATGATGAGCACAGCCCAGTGCAACAGCACAGCTCCTGCCAACAGCCAGAAAGGGAGGTCTGATGATGCAATTTTATGACGGTCGTCATGGTAATGGAGAGGGGAAAGTAGTCCAGTGCAGGCAGCATCATGTCCCTTCAAAGAGAAAGTTGAAGCACTTCTCATACCAAAAGTCGCGCTCCTGAAAAGCTTTTCTTGAAAGAAGTATCAGCGTGAGCCTGAATGGGTGTGGCTGTGAATTCATCCCAGTTACACGTCTCACTTGGGACAGTATTCCTGAAAAAGCAATCATGGTCTGGCAGGCTGATTTCGCTACATACTCATGCACTTAAAGAACATTCAAAGACTATAATGAAGTCTAAAAATTGTAGCTGAAACTCGTACCTGTTCACAACAAGGTCTGAGGTAGTTTAGAAACACTCTATGACAAAGAAGGAAAAGGGATTTAATGCACAAAAATTTCAAGATACAATTACAATTGCTACAGAAAAGGGGAGTGTGACATAGTGTGTAACAGTTTTAAATTACTGTCTGTCAGGAAAGAGAAGCTATTAACACAGAAATAAGTGAAAAAGTTCACTAAAATCTAAACATCTATTTAGCCTGGCTCTGAACATTAAAATTCATTACAAAAAGAAAACCAATGACAATAATGAAATTCAGCAAAGCAGAAATGGAAGAAAATTTTACAAGAGATTGGACAAGGTTAATAGACATGGGGTCCAAATTGTGAAGTAATGATGTACTTCACAAAGAGTCCACGTACTCAGTGTGACATTTGAATCTCTGGACAGATGAAATAGTTTCACAAGGGGACACTGAAAAGTTCTGAATTCTTTCAAGGTTCACTTTTGATGATGCAGTTTATTTAGGAAAGAACATTTGTCAATGCAATGAGCAATGCACAACTCACAAACTGAGCTTATGTCTGGTGCATCAGGGTGAGAAATAAATACTATATTTAAACATAATTTAGTTTAGCCAGCACAAAACTTGACCTACTTCTTAAGTCAACAGTAAACGGTCTCACTAATTTGCCTCTGAAGGGTAACAGATTGTAAACAGATTATGCAACTACAAGGTCCAAAAGGGCTAGTGTTTTGCATATCCATAGACAGCCAAATTTCAGTGTTGCTCACTAGCACTTGACAGCCTACTGACAGCTGCCTCTGAAGTCTGATGTGAATGAAGGGGTACGAGGATATTTTATTCAGCATATGACAGAGGTAAAAATAAGTAAAATTTAAAAATTCCTTACTATATCATGACATGGAGGAAAGTAACAGGGAACACCAGTGAAATCATGCCAGGTAAGGACAAAAAAAAAGAGTAACAGACTGGGGAAAGCATGTAGGAAAAAGAAAGATCTGTGAAGACTGGAGACAAACAGAACTAGCTCAGACCAAAAGAATCCTATCTCTGTGTTGCACTTCCCATAAAAATTACTAAAGCCTCATTCCTGATGTTCTCTTCTAGTGCTCACATTCAGGCGAGTGACCGACTCCTTAACAAAATTCCCCAAATTAAAAGAAAAAATGGCCATGTAGAAACACACCTTTACAAGTAGTCACTTCAACTTGGGTAACACATACATTTTCTTTCTTATATACGCACAGATGCAACCATGTAATTCCATAACAGTCTTTCCCTCAAACTGGTCCTTCAATTATAATGTTTTCAGAACATCAAGCTGTATTATTCTATTAGGAGGGAAAAAACAGGAAGAGAAATAATTTTCTAACAACTGGTTGGGTGATAATGTCCAATGCCAAGGATGTAAGTAGCTGATTCTTCGCTTCCACCACTTGTACATATTATAGTAACTAAACCCATACAGTCTAATCAATACAGTTGGCAGTCAGTCTATTGGTAAATGACAGATACCTGCAGCTTCCTCATACTATCCTGCAGTTTTTAATTTAGGTTTTCTTTATCTAAGAGAAGTTCCAGGGTGGTATTAAAACTTTTCACAGTAAGCAATCAAACACAGACCCAGATTCTGCCATGGAATATGAGTGGGACTTTGACCTTACCTCAGCCAAAGCTTTGCAATTAAAGCTTGGGAAGGACCAAAACAACAACAGGCTTTTTTTGAGGAGTTAACAGAACTCTGTAAACACTTCAAGACATAGCAGACAAGGCAGCTTGGAGGAACATCTGTGTTCTTTGGACTGTCTTTGAAATGAGCATTTAAGTTGCTCTGTTTTTACACACCTCACTATGGGCAAAATGCCAATACCTAATAACTGGGCAACAGCCAGCTTTGGACCTGCTCACCCACACCTTGTTTAGACATTTGCACTTCTCAAGCAACCATAAAATAGTCACCATCCTGCCATACCACAACAGCAGCAGTTCACATCTGCCTGCACAGACATTTTGTTTTTAGTTTCAGAGCTTTAGAACCTGTTCTAAATTCAAGCTAAATAATTACCTACTAGCTCAATTTAACACACACACACATATATATATATATGCATATATATATGTGAATATTTATGTACTCCTAAAACTTGACCCAGGACTTTTATTTCTGTATCCTGAACAAAGTTTTATGGAGCTTCTGCGTATATCTAAGTTAACTAATAGAACTGACAACAACAATCAGTTCAGAGAGAATGATTCTAACCTAAAGAGACCATTAACTGAGAAATTGGGATAGAAAGCAGGCCGCAGGCATTCTAGGATCTAAAATTATTATTTCTGAAGCATGGTTTAGTCCTCGGGGAACTACTATCATGACACACAAGCCAAAACTTTTACTTTTAAATATATTAATTCTTACTGGCTCTGGTTATTTGCTCACTACTCTAGCCACAATAACAAAACTACCAATGCATTAATTTACTTATTTGACAGTATACTAACACTTGTCAATTAATATCTTCATAGAGAAATGCAATGTATAGCATGTGAAATAAAATCTAAGTTCTGATTCCTTACTGAGTGTCTCTGAATGGGCATCACTTTATAAGCAGAACAAACACAACAATCAAGACAAGAACAGCATTAACTTTGTCTTCTTATTTTTGTACTGAAAATTTAATTAGATTGGAACAATTATAGGCATCTTCTGTTTTCTTTCATGGAAACCAGCTCTCATCAAGTCAGATACTCAACTGAAAATTCTCTAATGTTACCATTAGTAAAGATGAAGATGCATTAATTTTTCAGCAGTGCTGAGAAGCATTGAGCTATTGAATGGTCATAATAAACAAGAAAAACTGAATTTTGTGGGGGGAAAAAAGAAAGAAATGGAGCTCTAAAGGAAGGAACTGGCAATGAAGAAGAGTTCCTACTCTATCAAAACTGGTGATGTCTCCTCTGTATTGTCTTTAACATTAGACTTGGGTTATCTTCCCTCATTGTAATTCCATTTAACAAGCCATTTGAACTTCCTTTAGAGCTGATTGGAAACAGGTTGAAAACACAGCTGCACAATTCTGGCTCAGTTAAAAAAATAATTTTACTGGATAATAATTTTCTCCTACATTTCTGTGAATAAAGAAAATTTTTATTTAAATTTGGGAAAAGTTAGCTAAATAAAAAGATTTTAGAAAGGTCTTCGTTGAGCTCCACATAAGTTAAGATTGAATTCAACTGAAGGAAGAAAAATTGAGGAAATGAAGCCTGGGGAATTTAAAGATACTAAAGTACCAAAGGGAATTAATAGCCCAATAATGACCATGTAGTTAGTTCCAGTATGTAGAAATCTAACAACAGGTCTATTTTATAGTTTCTGACAAGAAAGCAACGAATACCTGGTCAGTTCTGCTCTACCCCATTGCAAATAAAGTATGAGTGAGCACACAGTTCTGAATAACTAGTATTTCATCACTGTGATAAATCCTGATACTAAGCCATAACAGCACAACTTACTTTCACTGAAAGGAAAAACAAATGTAAAAAAGAAAAGGGAAAAAAGAACTTCAGAAGAATATAAAGGAAGTACATTTGAAACTGGGAGTCAATAAAAAAAAGACAACAATAAGAAAGAATGAGAACATTCACACCAAACCACAAATCAGTTCTGTGTGATATCTTCCTTTGTCACTAGTAATATGCTGCTGACATAATGTTTAAGACAAGAGAGCCCTTCTAGGCAATACAGCTATTAGGGGTATTTGTTGGTGGGTAAGATTAGAAGACCAGGCAGAATTCAGCTGTCTGAAAACATTATTTCTTTAAATAAAAAGGGTAAATTGATAATGTGAAGTTGTGGCAGGGCTTGCCTTGAACCTCTAGGAGGTCACTGAGCCCACCTGGTGATGGGTTCTAAGAGCAACTAAATAAAAGAAAGACTCTGAGAAGGGCCACTGTGACTAAGTCTAATACTAAAAATTGCTATTCACCTGCATGAAGGGACAACGCAATGTTGTTTTTTGTTTTTATTGATTTGTGGGGGTGGGAAACTGAAGGGTCTACAGGACCTGAGAGTTTTTGCTTTGGGAATCTCTGATATATTCATTCATATTCTTGGCAGGGAGAGAGTATCATGGGAAACAGAGAAACTTCTATTTAACAGTGAGTCACAGGACAAGATCAGAAAGATGTGCAGTATGTTATAGTCTACAAGATCATAAAAATTAATTTTGGATCATAAAAACTAATTGGGCACAGCAAAGATTGCAAATGGAAAAATACCATTCTTTCTCTGGGAGCCTAAACTCAGAACAGCTGGCATAATATTTTTTAATTTTTTTTTTTGGTCTATGACAGTGACTACTAAATACTAACAGCTAGGAAGTTATGCCCTTTACTCCACAGTTTGAGAAAAGCACACTTGTTTGATCAAACTGCAAAGAAATACCATCACTTGACATGGAAGGACTTACAGCTACCAAAGGCAAGACACGCTCCATCCATCTCAGTAATTCCAGCATGGATTACAACTGGAAAAGTTTTCAGCTTTTAATTTTCAAAGGGGAAAAAAAAATCAACATTTTGGACCTAAACTTAAAGCAGAGTGGTGTCCCCAGTAGCTGGTCTCAATTCTTTCATGCTCCAAAGGCAGCTAAACCATAAGGTAATCAGGGTACAGAGCAGGAGGTGGCTGTCACAAGCAGGATCCTGCCCCAGAACTCCAGACTGTCTGAGGCACCTGTGGCACATAAATTATAAGCTTTATACAGCACAATGCGCATCCATCTTCACCAACAGGCATTCACAAGTGAGAAGACAGGAGTGGCAAGTGGGAAGACTGTATGCAAATGTCAGAACTAAACTGTAATTTAGCAATGAAAAATACTGTAATATTATTGATGAAGCCTTATCAATTTTATTTGAAAGAAAAAGGACGCTTTTCTTATTTGACATATCCTCTGATTCATTGCTACCACTGATTATATTTCTTCTTGGGTACAGCACAACTAGTATCCAACAGGGAAATTATTTCAAATTAAGTAGTGTGATAAATTAACACATAATTTGCTATGTTGATATAACTCACTTTATCACTATGATTATGCAAAAGAAAACCGTATTTATCCTGCACTAGCTTTGTTTTCTTTTGACAAGGCTATTTATCACCACAGGAAATTCCCAGTTCACAAAACTGGTTAGCTGACATTTCCAATATAATGTACTTTGTGAGGAGTACCAACTCTCCTAATCGATTTTGCCAATTACATCAGTGTTTGTCTTAACACAAAATCTCTTTATCTCATACTGAAAGGCCAACATGGAGTTCTTCATAAAAGTCAAGCAGGTCTAGAGAGTAAGAGACTGCATCATCATCAGTGTGAAAACAGAATCAGCAAAGTAGCAGGCAGCATAACCCGGACAGACATGGATGGATAAAGAATTTTGTGTAAGAAGCAGATCTTTTACAACACAGTGCAAAAGCATCATATTTTACAAAGATCACAAGAAATGTTAATGCATACACAGCCTTTGAATTTTTAGCTCCAGACTGTAAAACAATTTTTCTTAGAAAAATGTTATCTGAAAATTCTTCATTCTGTATTCAAACAACTGCTCATCAGTGACCATGTAGACTTCCACTTTTCTGAACCAAACATTTCTGATGATCTGTTGCAAGTTGTCTTAGAATTTAAGTTATCATCAGGAGTGAAAAAATACGGTTTTCTTCAAGACAGGTGTTTGATTTAGGAATTTCCTTGCTGAGTGTAAGAAATGACAATTCTGTACTTTAAAAAGTCAACTAAGGTCAAGATTAATATAGATATATTAATCAGTTTGTTGATATCATGAATGCTTTTCTTGTCATCGCACTGATGAATAAGGGAATTTGCATCTCAGCGGGTAAACATGTCTGATATTTTCTTAATCTACTGTACAGCATTTGCTACAGCCAAAAATAAGAGACAAAGTGGAATACAGAGTCAAAATGATTTAGAAAACAGATTACTAGTTACAAAGGAATATGAATGAAGAATCCCTTTTAAAAATAACATATATTCTGGACTGATGTGTTCCATAAATATTTTTTTTTTGATAATGAAAGCCTCCAGGGAACAAATACTTATTTCATATGCCTTCCATTCTGCTCCAGTAATTTTAGATTTCCACTGTAGCTCTGCCTTTTATTTCCTTCTGTTCTCCTCGCCTTGGTTAGATTACAGAGGTAGGGTGTTAATGGGGTATTTGATGAAGATTGAAGACCTATTTTCTTGACCGTTAGAGACCAGTCTGATTTGAACAAATTGAGCAGTCCCTTCATGTCCTTGGGAAAAGCCTTTTTCATTTCAACATTTCCAGCTTTCAGACATGGTCCCCTTCGTTGACAAAGAAAGCAAAGGTGCCAGCACAAGAAGGTTCTGAATAATTTCACAGGACATCAGCAGGGCTGCAAACGCTCCCTTTCAACCTCCTCACCTGTTGGTGAGCATGTGGATCCAGCAGGAAAATGCAGGGAACTAGTGCTTGTAGCTTGAACAAGGTGAGAAACAAGCTATTGTCCACCAGTCCCCACCTCTGCTGATGCTACTTCCTTACTACTCTCGTCCTTGTGGGTACTGTTTTGTGCTGGGCACTCAAAATGCACACAGTGGAACACCTGCAGAGAACAAAAAATTAAGATAAGGCAAAACAATTTAATGCTAGCAAAAACATGATGAAAATAAGATGAAGTCTATATAGACGTATGCAGGCCAGATTAGTGATAAAGTGATTAGTAATTAGGTAATGTTTCGCCATGAAGTCAAAAACATTTATCCATGGCCAATAAACAGGAAAGGACACCAGTGGAGCAAGGGAAGGCCTTCAAATTATACTAACCTTTATGTATGGCAGTAAAAATCAGAAAGATGATTCAAAAGCAGATAGAGATATTTGTACATTGTTTTTTATCTTGCCAAGTAGCAGAAATATTTACCACAGGCTATCAGATGACAACAACAATGACACTGTCTGAAGCATATCTTATGATATAATTACATCCTCAAAAGGCTGAATGTTCATGTACACTAGCAATGAAATTTAAATCATTACCCATTACCAACATGATTTCATTTCAAGATTGCCCTCTGCTGTAATAGCAATGGTAGCTCTACACACATATCCTGGAGTATGTAGAAAGGCATTCAGAGTGTCCACGAAGGCTGCTGCTTCATCAGATGAAATAATCCATTTCAGACAGTGATCTTTTACTGATGTTTCAAACAACAGGACCACTGTACAGGTGACTGTATCTTAGAGGACCATCTGTTTAAGCGTTTTTTCCAATTTATTTTCTATTTTACTTATTCTTACTTCTACTTACTTCTTGTTCTTGAAGTGCCTGGGAGAAGAAGGGGGAGGAACGCTATAAAATTCTTACAAAACTTCTTTCCATGTGATTTCTCATTGCTATGAATTGCACAGCTTTCCTACATACTAAACATAAATATCTTTTTATACTGTTTTAAAATTTGATATTTTCTCATGCCTTGGTGTTTTAAAACTAAAGCTTGATGAATATTAAAACCTGAATTTTAAAATTATTGTCTTTCTTAACAAATTTGTATGCTTGTATGACATCTTCTAATATTCTTCTTGCAAGCAGATCATGTTTGTAAAGCTCTTCTCACAAAGATAATCTCTTATAATCTTAAATGCCCTTTCCCAGAGCCTTTCAAGTTAATGTGGGCAAAATTAAATACCATAAGCAAGACATGGACATACTACATACTCATACAAGCCCATATAATATTTTATTTTCTAACCTTTCTTCAATACAACCTAAAATCCTATTGCTTTTTTTGACCATCTCTGCTCAAGTGTACATTGAGCAATCATCTGCATAGACATGTCTGCAACAACCCCAGGTCTTCTCTGAGGATGTAGCTAGTTAATTCCAATTCTGACAGCATACATGAAATGAGTAAAAAAAAATTCATAGTCACTGGGTCTTTTTTAATCCCCATAGTGTTTTCTTGTGCCTCTCAGTGTTAAGAATTCTTGCAGATTTTTAGACAGATACACAGTGATCCATGCATATATTTCTGTACATATGGCCGTGCTCCCATGTGTTGCTGTGCCTTTGCAATGCACACACTTACGAACAGATTACAAATCTACGCCCACAGCCACAAATAGACACGTGCACAAAATGGTTTTTCTTTGAAATTCTTCTGGTGAGATTTTTTTCTAAAGCTGAACTAATTCCTACAGTGGTATGAATTTTCCCCATCTTGAGAAGCTGATTTTTGTATTTAGCTACACTTCTTGAGAAGCCCCTTTTGTGTTCATCCCGCTCCCATGGTTTTACAGTAACCACTACTGTTATTTTTCCAGCTGCACTTATGAGGATAAGGCCTTGCAGAAAAGAGTATTCTGTCATTAGTGCACCTCTGTAAGATGCTTTCCTTGAAAGGTATCACAGTCTAATGAATGGGATAGAGGTCTTCAAATCAGAGGATTATTCTCTATTTCTACTGTATCCCGCAACAAGTGTTTCTCACTTGCAACCTCACTTGACAGTGATGCTGCTTTTTCAAATATTGTGTGGATAGCACTGAAATTTAGCTAATACTAGTCTAGAAAATCAGAAATACCAGATTCTTAAATTGTAACTTGAATTTTTACTGATTCTTTCATACTAAATGCTCAAAGCATCTGGCACATTGACAAGGCTGTGAATTTAGAACACTCTTCTCAGTTACTCTACCACCTCAAAATAAAAAGAATACAGTGTGTGAGAGAAGCTTAAGACCGAGAAGCACAATTGAGCTCAACTGCTGCATCCAGTATCAGAATTAAGTATTTCAGGACAATATTACTAAAACAAAGAATCCTGCATGTGTTTCTCTCACAAGAAAAAGATGCCAGTTCAGTATCATCCCCTGACTCACATCATGTTACACTTCTCATGGATATTTTAAGAAAGGTCCGACATACAAAGCAGGAAGGCCAAGTACATATACACTGGTGCAGTAATTTGTAAGATAAAGCTCTCACATCAGCAACTAGGTGTCCTTTCCAGGTCAGTAATACTGAAGAGAAATAAAAAGATAAACTTACAAAAATATCAGGTGACCTGTCTGACAAATGAATAAAGAAAAAGACTAAGGAAAAATAATCCTTCTCTGTACAAAAATAGCATGTCTGGAAGCTCAAAAAACCCCCCAAAGTTGCACTTCTATCTTGTTCTAATATACAAAAAAATATTTGAATATCATGTCAAAAGTTCTGTCAACAATGTGCCTTCCAAAACTTGGAAAGCACAGCAAAGGAAAAAAATAAGTTTAAAAGATTATGTTATTCACAAAGTGAAGACATTTTATGGGATTGTTTTGCCAGTCCAAAAGTTGGCTCTTCCTTTTGGGAAGTACAGATTGAGCTTCAAAGTTATGCATTGGCAGAACAAGTAACAAGTATTTCTGTACCTATTGCAGGAATACTATTTGATAAGAATATGCTGCCATTAGTGTATTTTACTTAAAATTACATAATATACAACCAGCTGTGAGCAAGTAATTATGGAAACTGCTGGTATTCTTACTGAAGTGACTACTGAGACTATAGACTCCAGAACAAACCAAGACTTTGGTTATACTGTTATTATTTAAATCTGAAATATGAAAAATATCTTGCTTCCTTTTTCTGAAAACTAAAATTTATGCCAAAATGTTACAGACCATCTGTTTAATACATATATTAATAAGTAATTTAGTAATATGTGCACAGTGATAATGTTCCTATTCTACAAGATTTAGGAGAAATTAAAAAATACACCCCCCCCCTTCACCCCAAACAAAATTAAGTGTTGGGTACAGATTTTAAAAGCAAAAGAGAAAAAAACCCAAGAACGGGAGCATGTGTTTATAATTTCACTATGCCACTAAATGAATAGCTGTAACCTCAATTTAGTCACACTGATCTTCACTATACTTACACAGTGCTCTACATAAATAAATTATACAGGATATTAAATCCTTGAAAATTTGAAACTGGAATTGTGGTTAAAAGCCCATTACTCTTCAGGGCTTAAAGCTACCTTTAAGAATTAAAATTTGAAAGTAATTATTTCCTGCAGGCTGGTTTGCTAAGTTTACTTAATGCACCTCATTCTTTTTTGACAGAGTTGAGAACTTACAAACACTGGGATGAGAGGAAACGAGACTGTCAATATGGATCAGTAATGAAAAAGGCCTTCTTCACACATGGACAACCACCACACTGGCAGCTTCCGACTGCATTTCTAAGAACTCCCTGATTAAGAGTGCATGGCAAGAGACAGTGCTTAGAAACACAAACCCAAAATTTCTATTCCCAGTTCTGTTGACCGATCAGCTACTTTCCAGCTGTTGGCTGAGATGTTGGTATCTGGTGCTGCATATGTTTGCAAGAATTGCACTAAAACTGAACACAGAGAATGCTATTGGACAATTCTCCCAATGCTTAAGAACCAACAACTCCATATTCTAAATATGATCAGAAATCCTGACCTCTGGAATTGACAAACTAATTAATCCAACTGTAAGAGTGCTATCCCAAGTTCATTGTAAAGCGTGAAGGTACAATGTCTGATGGTGAGCTACACATGTGGGATGTAGACATGCAGGTGCATACACAGAAGCAGCAGTTGTTGGTGCCTCATAATCTTGTCATATAAAGTCGTAGTCTCACAAAGACTGAAATATACTCTTAAATTCACATATTGTAAATTGTTTCACTGAAGTGTAAAATCTGGACTTTATCTGAGACATGCACAATGATTACGAAAGACAGAAGCACAAGTAAACACAGAGAAGATTGCACTGCACTTGGTTTTGTATAAAATGAAGAAAATCTCTTAGCTTGGCTACTATTAGTTCAACTGATTTAACAGGTATGAAAATTAATTATAAGCGAATCTTAAGCAAATGAGATTTTCATAAAAATAATGGAATTTTTC
This sequence comes from Pithys albifrons albifrons, assembly GCF_047495875.1. Taxonomy (NCBI): domain Eukaryota; kingdom Metazoa; phylum Chordata; class Aves; order Passeriformes; family Thamnophilidae; genus Pithys; species Pithys albifrons. The sequence continues at coordinate 86,065,457 of NC_092459.1, forward strand.
TTATGTTTTATTAATTAAAAAGATAACATAAAGGTGACAAAAACAAGTAATCAGAGACCATACATTTTTCTCTAGTGCACTGAAATGGTATTTTCATCATTCTTCAAAATAGGAATTAATTTAAACCCAAACCCAGTTTGAAGGCAGTGTGGAAAGGTCAAAACCAGAAACAGATGATAACACCATTCAAATACTCAAGTAAGAAAAGCATTCATTTTTATTTTGCCAGATTGCCAGAGCAGAAAAATTGAGCTTGTGCAATTGAGGAGGCCTTACCAATCTCACTGCAAGATATGAAAAACTGTACAGTTGTACATTCATGAAGAACGTAGGTTTTCTTAAAAGTTCCTTACCTCATTAGCTGTGTTGCGAGTCCCAACTATCCTGATAAAAGATGCAGGCTGTTTATCAAAAGTGATTGTTTGCCAGGATCTATGAAGAAAATCCAGAAAGACATACAAGTATTGAATACAGTCAGAAAAGAATGCATTCAAGTGACAGTAACTATTATTCTCACTTAATAGGGCAAAAAGAGAAACATTTTTCATCGCCTGAATTTCTGCTTATGTGATTTCATACATACCTTATACCACTATAATTTGTGTGCAGGAATATTAATCATACTGTTGTTGGAAGTTAAGAAAATGGTAAAAGAATAAAAGCCTGGATCAAAGTCTAAAATCCTTGGCTAATTGACTATTTTAGATAAACAAAAGGTCAGAGAAATAAAAGTAAATGCATTCTCCTGTTAACTACTCATGAGAAATCATCAGAGCCTGGTTAAAGAAAATTACAGATCTAGGGGAAAAACACCCCAAAATAAACTACATAAAAACTCAAACTCCTCTCCCTCTAAGTGGAGCAGTGGAGGCAGAGGAGCCAAGCTTTCTTTGTGTGGCCCTCCAGGAAATTATAAGTGACATAAAGCATTCTTTGCAGTTCAGATTGTGAGGATTTCCCCATTCTGACACAGAGGCAGTGAGGAGAACAGACCACCCCTCAAGAGCTGGCATATGACTTCTGGGGCTAGACTGAGAACAACAGAGGTACAGTGGGACCACTGTAATCTTTGTTCCTCGCTCTTCTGATCTCAGTGAGGTGCAACAGTTCAAGTGCCCTAATACACAGTAGGAAAAGGACACCACTTCCTACACACCTTTGTGCTTACGGAACATATTGACAGTAAAACAGAAGAAATAAAAAGAATACCAAGAACTAGAGGATACCAGTTTTCCACTATACTAGATTAGTACTTGAACACACTACAATCAAAATTTAAACGTCTATATTCATAAAATATGGAAATGAGATACAGAATTTAACTTTTCAGCCAAACTAGACTCTATCACAAAAGGCTTCAGGAATAAAAGGGGAGTTAAGTCTAACGTGATTAACTCCCTAGGGAAGAAAAACATGGGATAGTTTTCCAGAATGGGTTCAGAATATCTTTAGAAGTGTACATATAAAAAAAAGGGACCAAAGCATAACTGGAATAAAAGACTACTCACCACCAGTAGGCAACCTAAAGACTTGCAATGTGAACAGCTTGGTTGTTGACTATTTATCAGACACTTGATTTTTCTCTTAGTAGGAAAACCCCTTTGTCACAAACATTGCATTTCTGGCTTTAATTTAGTCGGCTATTATTTTTTTCACTGCTGTCTGGTTATATTTGCTTAAAGAGTATTATGAGCCCAATCAGGACTTAATTTCAAGTAGTTTACTGGTCTTACTGCATGAGGTAATGGACATAATTACTCATGATAACAGAGAAGTATGGTCTGTGGCAGACCTCAGGGGTACAGCAGTTATCTATCTAATAGCATGGCTTATTTATATCCCTTATGTGGCTATGCCCTTATTTTAAAGCTCAGGTTGTTTCTTCATGCCCTAAATAAAATAGAAAATGACAATGGACTATTTTGTTGATTGTTCCAAGATCTGAAAGATTGTTATGATTTAAATATTTCCCCCCTAAACAGGAGAGTAATTCTTGAATTTCCTTCTCACATTACTCCAGTACAGCCAGTCAATTTCCATGGCCAAATGGAAATTGTTCCTTGAAGTACAAAGTCCCAAAGATGAGTGGCTGGGACAAGCAGATGATCACAACTCTACTTCTCACAACAAAGCACTGTCATAGCTTGCATTATGCATATGTTTTCACAATTAAACACACACACTTTATGCAAAAAGAATGATGATGTAGAAACAGATTTGCCTTTGTAGTGATTTGGAAAATATTTTAAAGCTATTCTACATAATCTAAGATCCTAAAGGAGCTGTTAAGAACAGCCAATGCCTTCCTAGACACCACAGTAGAGTTTGTGTTCTGTGACAGGAAAATATGTTAATTAGGGATCATAGAACAGAATACAACTGGGTCTGTATATTTCTACTATTTGTGAGCACTGGTCAAATAAACAGTGCAAGAGCTCAGTGCAGACTTTCCAAAGATGGCAGTAAATGCCAGTGTGATGTGGTAACAAGGAAGCTGATGCATCTGTTTGGAAATACAGCAGAAGACCATGACAGAAAAAGGTCTCTGAAGAACATTTTGATAGCACACTTCCAGATTATAATTACCCTTTCAATAATATTAGAACATGATGGAAAAGAGTAAAAAAATTTCTTTAGGATATGAAATCTGAAGGGAGATAGGGTTTTCCATAAATTCAGTCCTAAGAATATTTACTGTTTAGCTACGTGTCCATTTAGTTCCTCTCCCAGTGGAAAAATAAAATCAAAATTATAGACAATATGTAGAAGACTTATTAAAATTCAACAATATTGCCACTAGAGAATTAGTACTTGACTGTATAATGAGAAAATTAGGTCTCAGTTTATTTCCTTAGCAAAAAGGAAAAAAGCAAAATAGAAAACAAGTCAAATGGATTTGGAAAGAATCAGTTTTGAATAAGCAAGGCAAACCTTCACTAGAAAGCTGCATGGATTTGACTGCAACAGTACATTTGAGAATGTCAATATATGCAAAGCAATACCTCTCCATACAGATATAATTATGCAGCAAAAAGATAATTTATGCATGTAACTATACTCATATGAGAAAAGAGATTTCTGACAAAACATTATCAAGGTATATCTGACCTCTATTTGCATTTTTTGCTGATATAACAAATTCACTAAGAATTCTATTTATGTATCAGGCCTTTCTAACCTTCCTTTTTTACTTCTAGTTATCTCTGCTGGTACTACTTTAACAATTTCAGTTTCTCTGTAGAAATTATGTTTTGCAAATTATTTTGCAGTCATACTATTTATCTAGTCATGCCGTGCATATGTGCTTACTTTATACTTTCCTCATAAGAACTACTCTTTCTATTATCAAAATCACTTTTGATGGTCTTCACAAAAATTTCCTCTGAACTTTATACATAGCACTGCCATTGATTCACATGTAAGTCACTGTATTCCAGGAACAGCAGCATTAAAGTATAGCAAAAGCACCTCATTTCTAGTCTGGAATTAGATAGTTCTCTGTAACAGATGGCATTTCTTCACCTTTACTCCTCATATGTCAAACAAACAAATCTTTCAAACTGGTGGCAATACTTTCACTGTCTTTACCTAGGACACAGTCATAAAGAAGCTATCAGAATTTATTTCTCTCATAAAATGACACTGCTGTCTTTGGATTTTTTTGTCTCTAGTCCTTATTAGTGACCCTCTAACAAATAGATTTCTTGGGTTCAGCTTTATTAAATATGCAGAAAGTGTCAATTTTTTTTCTGCTTTGACATTTGTCTTGCTCCTTGATTTGTTTTAAATTTGCTGGCTTAGATTTGCTGGCCTAATCTGCATCAGTTCTGGTCATCACTTCCACAACAGAAATAATCACTACCTCAAGCTGAGGTTTACATCTCTAAGAGAAGGCTCAGGGCTAGAAGCCTACTCAGATTTATACCAGGGTCCTCAAGCTGAAATGCAGCACTACAAGTTATTTGGCTACCAAATGCCCTCTGATACCACAGCTCCATCTTCCAAAAGAAATTAGTCTTGTTACAGTCCTACAGTGTTTTATGTAACACTCTACATCTCACCTCAGTCACCTGACTTTTAACTCCCTTCTTCTACCCAGCTTCCCTAAGGAGATGCAATAATTGGTGATTAGCATTCCAAAGCCATGCTTGCATCCTGTGAGTCTGTCATACTTAATTACATTTTAACTATATTCATCTTCTATAATAGCCTGAACATAATTTAGATAATTATCTTTTGCTCTCTTATTCTCTGACTCTGCCTGTCTCTCTTGCAATGAAAATCACTTTTTCTGTTCAAACATATAAACAGACTCTTGGGCCAAGTGCTTTCATCTCTCCAACAGCAAACCCTTTTTGCATCTCACAATCTCTTCACCATACTCTATTCAGAGAAAGAAAAAAGAAATCATTAGAAACTGCTCTACTTTAATGTTTCTTCTTGCTTTTTTTCTTTATTAGGCTATTGCAAGAAGATTGGAAGAAAAACTGATGCCCAGGTAAATTAAACCAATAGCTTGCTATTGCATAAACTATCTGTAAGTCTAAAATAGCAATTCGCCTCCTAAAGAATACAGCGATTTTTTTGGAATCTTTGCCTAGTTATTTCTAAGAAAAGTTGCTATCTTTCTAAAGATTACATATAATAGGACATAAATAGAGACTCTTTCCCATTATTTCCTTCTCTTCTGGAAAGAACAAATTGAGAAAGAAGTGGAAGCTTATCTTTTATTGAGGTTTCCTAATGAGCCATTGGCACTACAGAATCCTACCACACTGTGGGCTTGCCAGAGCAGCACTGATCAGACTGATCAGAGCTGAAGCCAAGTTCAGGCCAAAGATGTCAGACAAAGGAGAAAGGTGTTACATGCAACTAACATTCATCAAGCTGTAATAACCATTTCATACTCATATCAAGGCTTGCTTTACATGTACATTTTCAGTGTGCACTTCATGCCTCCTCACTTTGCAAGGTGACATACAACCTTCAATTTTTTTCCCCTCTCTCCAAGAAGCAAAGCAAAGCAGACTGGGAAGCAAATGTAACCTCAATTTGAAGTGAAACACTTCTTGGCTTATTTGGATGTAGACTTCTTCATTGGTGACGACATAATTTTTTAACGAAATTTGTAAAAGCAGATGACAGAAAAAGGAAAGAAGAGTTGTGTGGTCTTTCCATGTATTAGTCTGATGACTGCACTGATATAAACAAGTCAGATTGTAACCAGCATGTGATGCTGCCAAATTAAAAACTGTGTGCACACACAGGCAAGCCAACTGACACCTGAGGGGTATCACAGCATGTTCTGCATGATATGTTGCACTCCCTGCTTTATTAATGAATACCATACTAACCTCTCTTATGGAGCACCTATAAAATAAACACAGAAGTGGGCACTAAAAATGCTATAAAAGTAATTGCTATACAGTTACTTTTTGTTGTAAAATAAGAAAAAATCTCTACAGCTACCATATAAATTGCCTATAAACCCCATGTTTTCCACCATAACAGTACTAAACAATAAAATGAAGTAATGCTCCCTCTCCTGTTACAGCTGTAATTTAACATATTAATTCAGAGAGACAGACCCATAAAGCACACAAGTCAGACTGGGTAGCTGGCTCAGCCATTCTTTTCCCATTCAGCCTCTTAAGCCACTGAGGAGAAAGATAAAGCATGAGAAACAAAATATTGTGAACAATCAAAGTTCATGAACATTCTGGTTTTTAAATGAAAGTAAAATTAATTGCAGTTCTACCCCTGGTCTACCTCAACCGAATTTCCATCTATTCAGCTAATCCCCATGTCAGCACTGTCTCAAAAGGCGGTTTGTCAAACATGGGACTTTTAAGGAAGCAAGGAAGGTGCAAGCTGGAAGGAACAGCTTTTTCTCTGCTGCTCTGAGACAGAGGCAAAATTGATCTAATAACGCATCTTGGCTATATTTATGTTATAGTCCATTGATGAGGTAGCAAATTCAATAGAGTGACAAAAGCCCCAAAACCTGAAAAGTACCTGAAATTCTAACAAAGGTAAGTTATTAGTAGAAATATAACAAGAGCTTAGAGTAAATGTGAAAATAAATACTAAAAGTCATGTTGCAGTATTTGTTACGTAAGAGCTTTATATAGTGACAAATAAAAATATATATTCACACCTTTTGGGAAACTTTCCCTCAGAAGTTTTTATTCTAAATATACTTCCCATAAGAATCATGTAATTCTGAAAGAATCTGAACTAAATTTGTGGTTATTTGTAGTGATTTCCATCATTGGTCCCTTGCACCAGTCCAAACAAAATCTCTGTCCTCTATAAGAGCACTTTCATAAACTACTATTAACATTTTATTGCATAGGGTTTGTTGTAGAAAACAAATATGGGCTTGATGAAACAAACCTATTAGAATGAAAATTCTGACATAAAATAGATTCATAAATTCTACACTGAGTGACATCTGTATAAAGCTTCTAATGTGAAAGACTCCTTATAAGAACACTTGCTTTCACAGCATCAGTGCTGTTTTGTCTTTTTAGAAAAAATAATACAATAAAATATTAAAATATAGTCAAATTGAACTACAGTAAAGATGAACATAATAACTATTTTTCTAACTAAATTAAGTAATCGATTTTCAAATATTTAGGGCACTGTAGGCAGCTGTTAGAATTTTAGTCCTGCATAAACTCTATTTAGCTTGCTTAATTTTTTTTTCAATTTCAACAGGTTCCCTTTCTATACTTTCAAAAATACAGTTTATACCTTAAAATCTTACAAAAATAAATTTCTAGCAATTTGCTGGTGATTGTCTGGCAGAATGCCATGATCCAAATTTCCATGCTGTAGCAAGAACTGTCCATGTATTATCTATACATAGATCCTTGGGGGATGGCAGTGGCAGTGGACAAAGGCTGTGAACTTGAGTAACTTGATCTGTGAGTTCATCTCACTTCTGTGTACACCAGAGCACACATGCACAAGACAAGTCTGCACAATCCTATAGGTTAAATTGATTTTGTTATGCTTACTCATTACCAACAGTTATTGCTCCTGATGTTCACACTGGTAGCAAAGATGTGAAACATCATCCAGCGCAATAACATACCCAGCAATACAACTAATGGAATGCTTTCAGCTTTGAAGACTTCTCCCACCCACAGGCCTACAATAGATTGTAAGATATTTTTATTATGTAACTTTTCATATCAATGGAATAGTTGATTAATAACAAATATATAAACAATACTTTCAGAGATATGAGACAGAATCATGCTCCCTATTAATCAGTTTCTTTGTAGTGTGAACACTAACGCCGTATTTATCGCACTTGTCTCTTACATTCCCCTGGGTGTAATTTCATGGCCACTCGTAAAAATTTCACATTTACAGCAACCACCCTTCTATTACTGTCGATAACATCTAATTGACATGTCAAACCTCCAAGGAATGCAGTAAATTGAACCACAGCCTCTAAGAAGAATAAAACAGTGAAAAAAGTAAATCAGCATGTGCCTCCTCCTAACAGCACTACAAGCATACTGAGGTTTGGTAATGGAAGGGAGGAAAACTGTTACCCTTTCTACTACCACACTGAATTATCTATTAACCTCAAGGTCAGAAAAAGAAAGTCTTATGACCTCAGACTGAAACTCGCCTACAAAATTGTTGAACTGAATCCATGACTGCAGTAATTTTAGACATGAGAGTAAAATGAACAAAGACAGACAAAAGTAACAAATGCAACTTTTGCTTCTGTTACTGTGTTGCAGAAAAAAGGTAACTCCCTCAAAATAGTGATTGATAAAACTAAACTTTAGTATTTAGATCAAAAGTCTGTGCCTTAAAAATTTATGCACAAGAGCTGTGTAAAATTTAAAAATAGAATGTGAAAAACAAAGGAGCCGTGACTCATGATTAAAGAGCACAAAACAAAGTCAGGCAACCTTGTTTAAGTAGCAACCAAGGTAAGAGGAAAAAGAATCATTTTATAACTATGTAGCTGAAGTATATGAAATCCATTATGAAAGAAAAATTAAGTTTACAGGGATAGAAGAAAAACTATGTAATGAGATAAGGTAATATGATGTTCTGTACCATTACTGAAAAAAAAATTCTTACTGTGGGAATTCAGTGCAATAGAAAAGCAAAGAGCAGAATGAAAGCACCATCCCTTGAAGTATATCAAACAAAACTGACCAAGAACTACTCTAAAAAAATAGATCACATACCACATAGTACAGGAATCCCCAAAGGATGAACATAATGATATAATAATTCTTCAGCTTTGTGATTCATGGTTATAATCTGTTCTGCTAACAGCATTACTGTGAATAAATCAATGGCTTAATACTGAATAAATCTCCATGCAGGATATTTGTAACCCTACAGACCACACCTGTTTTGGCCAGCGTTATCAAATATGTACTTTTCAGAGTTTTGATGAAATTAGATCCTGAATATTAACAACCTAATTAGGGAAAATCTCTAGATTTGACACATTGACATCTGACTGGCCTCCTATGTAAGATGTCAACAGTTGCTGTTCAGTAACTTTGCCTGTAAGAAAGAGCTACAGACAAAATAGCAACCATCTAGATCATGAATATCTGGGCATCTCTTGTTCATCTACAATTTGGGTAACTTTTTTTGTAGTGATATTTATTTATACAGGTGCTGTGGGTGTGTCTGCCTGCACGTGGGTATGTGCATGCATGCTCAGGCATTTTTAGATGAGAGAATTTATGACTGTGAAGGCAATCCAACGTACTGCCACAGGATCCTTCCATAATATAAAAGCAGTAATCCACACTGTTGACTCCTTAACCAGATGTAGCAGCAAACTTGTTCCTGTTTCTACTGGGAAAACACCCTTTGCTTAACAGGATGCAAGACAGCAGTAGTATTCTTCTCCTAGCAGGAAAATTAGAATATCTGTAGCATTGACCAAAGGTGGCAATAGTTGGTACAGACCTCCTAACACTACAGGCTTTTCCAGAATTGCTTAATAGTACAGGTAAAACCGGGATGCAAATGTTTGGAGTGGGATATAAAAGTGTTTATATATAGGCTATATGAACATTCAATCAGAGAAGAAGGATGACAGAATTTCCAAATTGCTGAGAGGAGCAAGATACATTGAGGTAAAGCTGAACAACAGAATAAAATTAAAAGAAGAATAAACTTAAGAGCTCATTTTCTTACATTATCAAAAAGTTTCTCCATGGCACATAACAGAAGGTTGAACAGGTCATACATTTAATGAGGCTGTCCACTGAAAACAAGGGTGGGTGTAGACAGAACAACAGCCAGGATTCTGACTACAATTTATTTTAGAAGACAAAATGAGTATTTCCTCAGAAAGCAAAATTTAATTCTGGCAAGGCATTATCTATAAGGTTTAAAAGACACAAGGATCATTTCCCACCACCTTGATTTAGCCTGCATCTCCACAGTAGGGTCATGCACTGATAAAATACACAATGTATAACTCAACATCTTACTGATCTTATTTAATATTAAAAACTGACCTTAATACAATCAAGCAAAATATAGTAATGTTTGGTGGTTGATAAAACAGTTAAGACAGCCTCTTCTTCAGGCCTGTTTTTCACTTTTCAAAGCTATATGAAAATACATTTACTGTAAACCCCTGCTGTGTCCAGCATTTACAGTAGAAGCAATGTTTATGCATGAAGAGTGAAAGTTAGCTCATAGTTTACAACATAATTTCTTGTAAGAGGAGGGATTTGAAAGTGTTTTTTCACAGAAGCTTTAGGAAGCTTCAAAGGCAAAGCCATTCAGAAACTTCAATATGATAACAAATACTTATAATAATTTTTGAAAGTAAATGAATGTTTGCTTTGATTTTTACTTTAAATAGAAGACTATGCAACAGATATTTCACACATACTTAGATACTTTTTTTAAAAAAGTAATTTTGTAGATAATACTAATCATATGTACATCTAATTATATAATTTGACTTGTCAGCTTTTACTGACCTCCAAAAAGACATTCAATACTTAGAGATGGCATGGGGGGAAAATCCAATACTTAAAAGAAACAGATACTGTGAGTATGATTTGGTATTGCTTATTTCCTCTGAGGCAGAACTAAGTTAACATCCAAACTGATGCTGGAGTTACTGGGGTGTTTTGTCCACTCTCCTCACAGCAATGTGGATGAAGAGCAGCCAAGAACACGCCAGCCACATGGCAAAAGAGAGCAAAGCAAAACTTCAATGCATCTGGCACATGCAGAGCTACAGTGAAACAAGTGCATGGAAGAACATTTGAGAGACTAAGGCACTGCAGTTTGCAACTCCTTGTTACTCTGTTCAAAGGCTTGTTCAAAAGATCCATGTATATTTGTGGCTGAAAAGCTAATACAATGAACTTAAGGTAGAAGTGGAAAAAGAAAAAAGACAACAATTGGAAAACCTCCTTCTGACCCTGAATTGCTGTTAAGACACAAAACTTCAGAGAAGCTAGATCTTTGTTCAGTCAAGCTAGAACCATCTAAAAATAAAAGATAGCAAATTAAGTGTTAGATACAGAGTTTACACACTTCTGGCACACCTCTAATGCTCTGAAACAGAAACTCTGCTTTCTCTCTGAGAAATCTTATTTCTTTGTGCTTAGTAAGACATGTCTGTGAAGCCGAAGTCTCTTTCTTCTTTTGCCTTATCTTTCAAAATGTGAGCATATAAACACAAGGAAAAATATATACTTCAATGCCTCTATCATGCAGTGCTTACAAGCTCAATAATTACACAAAATGACCCTTTATATCTGTCTGACTTGCTCCAGTAGGCATTGCTAGCGGCATAATGAACAGCCTAATGAGAACTCTTAGTTTATTTTTGTGAAGTGAGACTTGAAATTGAGCTTAACAATGTAGCAATTTCCCAGACATCTTGCTTGAATATATTTCATCTTGTATTGCATGACTGTGACTACAGTGAGTTTGGTAACCCTGGAGCAGGCACCTGGTTTTCAAAGAGTTGCTGTGAAATTTGTTTCATGTGGAGTATATTTCAATTATGGATGAACAATAGTTAAAATATACTCTGTCTGACAGAAGAGGTACAAGAACAGTTATACTGTGAAATTGACTTAAAGTCAAGTAGGATGAAGTATGGTCAAAATACTCTGACATCACAGGTACAAGAGCAGTTCCTTTTATACTGTTCCACCACACCACTCAGGAGCTCAGGCATGAAACAGAATTAAGGACTACACAAAAATTAGGAAAAATGTTATTTTCTCATTCTATATACGACAGCACAACAGATGCATGCAAACCTGATGGGAAGAAACAGGAAAAGTGATGCAGGCATAGAGGCAGCTGCAAAGCCAAAAGAGCTGAAAAATGTTCCAGACATTTTGTTATGTGAGGCAAATCCTGTGGAAATGATCAAGGAGAAGAATGAACGAAAATGGATGTGAGGGAATTCTAGAGACAGGATCATACAGTGAAGTGGAGGAACTAGAAGATGACAGGAGAAAAACGCTGCTATGTTTGTGACTAAGTATAACAAACTACCAATATAAGTGTGTAATGTGCCAAGTGCAGTTATAGAGAAAGGTACTCACACACTTCAAGTATTATCTCTATAGCAGAAGAAATAATCATATCATGACAGATATTAATCTGGTTTCACAAAAATACACCCAGAAAAAAAATTCAAACTTGAGTGTGCCACTAACATTGTTTAAAGCAGAAGAATTTTCTCACTTCCAATCCTCAGACAACACAGAAAACACTTCTGTACATCTGAGAAGTGGTTTAGAACTATTAAGTGCACGACCTACATTTCTCTAGGTGTTCTTTACCTGTGAATTACTATCAAAAGCAACTCAGCAGTGAATGAAAACTGGAAATGCACAGAGTATGTCATAAGATAGAAATACTAAACATTGGACAGGAGCAATAAACCTCAAAGTTGAAAATTACTCTAGAAAAGTCAATCAGATTTTGACAGACAGGTAAAGAATTTTGTTAATGAATCTCACATCCACATACAAAGGGTGTTTCATATGAAAGCATTCCATTCCTACACAAACTACAGAAAAAAATCTCAGAGCTGAGCTGAGATTTAGAATTTGAAATATCTATTACATAATAAAAAGATAATAAACAATAGAAAAACTAAATTACATTTGCAAGTTTTTAAAAATTTATCATAACAACAGTATATTCTGAACAACAAAAAATTTTAAACATTATGCTGTATGTTACAAACCTTCTGAAAATGAGGTAATGCCCACAACAAAATCATAAAACTCCCCAAACATGCATATAGCCAGTTGATACCAACTGCCTTAGAACTGTTGATCCATAAAGAACATTCATTGTTTCCCAGATTCTATCAGAGTATTAGATCCTTCATTCCTACCAGGGAATTGAGAATGTTATGCCTGCTGCCAGTGGATTAGATCCATTTCACACTAACTACACTGGAGAACTTTAAAGAATGATACTGAGTTGATGAGTGCTGTGATAGCCTGCTTTGTGTTTGTCTTTGCAGGGTTTATTTTACCAGAAGTGTCATTAACTCTGAGGTCTGACTCTCTTACTGGCCTTTGGTATCTTTTGTTTTTCATTTGAATTTCAGACTCTGTCAGCAAATTCTTCTAATAAGTGCAAGTTTCTGTTGTTCAACACCAACATGCTCAAGTCTACTTATAATAAATGTTTTTAAAAATAGAAGGGAACATGACTGTTTTTCATTACTGTCATACTGTGTAGAGAAAAACAGCTTATAGTGGCAAAGAAAAAAAATAGTCTCCGCAGAGCATCTGAAAATTGTCAGTTACCCAACCAGTATGCACTAATTGGCTCTCACTTAGGGAAGGTACACAAGGTTCCACTGTGAAGATAACAGACATCCAGTTTCTGTCTTCAGCCTTTTAAAACTCAGAGAAGAAAAGGTTAGCAGTAGCCTGTCAGCTCCTGCTTTTGAGCACTGAATTATTAATTTACACAAAATACTACATTAAAAATGCCATTAAAACAACCCAATGCAGCACAGTGGTAGTTTAAAGGGGAAGTTTATGCTTCACTAATCTGCCAAAACCAATATTATGCTGTTTAAACATAATTTAATTTTCTTCCTCATTGTTTTGTTTGCCACATCGTGATGATCTAAAGTGTCTGTTCAGGTCTGTGTTTGGTACCCTTATGGTTCATCCTACTGCTGGTGCCAGAGATGGAGCAAAATTATTTGGAAACCTCACAGGACACTTGCAAGACAGCAGGCTAGTGACTTTCATAAAAGTCTGTAACTCCACTGCAAGACCAGATAGACAGAGAGCCAGTCAAGGAAACACCTCTTATGCACAGAAACAACACTCATCTATGCATCTTTAAAGACAGGAAAGTGAATAGAGAATATTACTAGTAATGTAAATTTTATCATTGAAAGTATTTTGTCTCTTCAAACATGGGTCCCTCCTATATTTTAACTCGATTAACTTTCATTTCCTACACTGAAAAGCAAGTGAGTTATTTTTCTGCAGCCTACTGCAGTACATTAAACACAGAATTAATGCCAGAAAGGGTAAACTCATGATTTCAAGACCTTATCAACCACTTGTGTTGCACTCACATCTCCGCAATTTGCTAGAGAACCAGATGTAATTTGGAGCACACATTTTAAAAAGAATTAATATTTTAGCCTGACATGAATACATGTATAAGGATTCTTAGTTGACTTGCTCTGAGAGGCACTTGTCAAACAGGCAATTACAGTCCCACAGAAGGACATACCAAAGACATGTAAGTCCAAGTGAAGACAGTTTTTATACCAACACAGGATTACTCCTTTTTGGGATGGTATGCCAAAGTATTAATCAAAAAAACTAGGATTTGGCTGAGTCAAAAAAATAGTTGCAAAATTGGACCACATTAGCGAAAAATGTGTTCTGTTTCATCCAGGTGAGAGAAGGTGAAGCATTCAAAAACATACAAAGAACAAAGAGATGAGGGTACTCTGGTTTCTAACCCTAAATGCTCTAGTCTGGCTAAGGAAAAAGAAATCCAAAAACAATAAACAAGAAATCCCTTCCAATCAGCAGGAGTATCTTTACCCTTACACTATGACAGTAAACCACAGAAACTGTGCCACTGCTGCATCGCTGGCATCTGTTATTTTTGGTTAAAATCCAACTATCTCCTCTGTTTTTGTTGTTGCCATTAAAACCATATAAAGTGAAAATAACTTGTTTCCAGGTAAAAACCCCTTTTCCAGTTTGAGATTTTTTACTTTTTGAATTACAGAAACTAACCCAAAAAGTCAGTTCTTCACATATTCCTAGCAGCGACTGGTTCAATTCTTTTCCTCTTTATGAAGATGCCTCCATTACAATACTGAAAGCTCACCCAACAATTTTAAATGAGGACATTCATTCAGTGCGTGAGTCACTGAATGATGATGTTTCTTCCATTCTACATTCAACTATTTTAAAGCACTAAGAGTATGGTTTTCTAGATCACAGTATTGTGTTTCAGTATTTTGCAGTGAAATAGGGTGGTCCAGCTCTGTTTGTAATTACAATGCTCTGTACTTTATGGACCATTCATAACATTTGTAGCATTTGGAAGTTAAATAGTATTTTATATATTTATTTAGCATATTTACTCTGGAAAAAATATATTAAATATTCATTTTTCTATATGATATATATACTTATTTATAGTGTTATCAACCTGTCATTAAAATTACAGTAGTTTTTGAGCTGAAGTAATTTCAGCATTTCTGCAAATCATACCTGAAAATGACATATATTTGGTCTGTAAAAAATAGAAAAAAAGGCCACTTCTCTGATCATAAAGGGCAAGAGATATAAACTGAACATGAAAAAGCCCTGTCAAATGCAAAGAAATCACCTGAAAATTGACAGGCAGTGAACTCTGCAAGCTTTATGACCAAGCCTTTGTATTTGTTTAGAGCAGATAAGAGTGTCCTAGCACTGTCTGCAACTATGTCTGTAGACTTCAAGATTAAAAACTGTCTTCATGCCAGCTGAATGCATATCTGTTAGAGCAAGAAGTTAGGCAAAACGCAGTTCTTCAATCCACATGAAAATGGTTCCTGCAGCCACAGCTTTGAGAACTTCCAGAGCACCTATGTTTTGAATCAAGATGTTGAAGTATACCCCAAGAAAGCATCTGTCTTTACTTCAGGGATGCATCTTTATTTGCCCAAGTTTAAGGCTTAAAAAAAAATCCAAACAAAAATATGTAGTTTGAACATGTTGAGAGGGTATCTCAACTGGGCAATCAATCAGCAATTTCACTTGCACTATGCATACTTGAACAAGTGTTCCTTTTGACTGTTACACGCTTTTAGTATCAAAATGTTCAAGGAAAAAGCGCACAAAGATTCTTGAGTGTCTCTCTCCCTTTTGTGGTTTCAGCCTTTTAGTGCTCCCACTGCTGGAGACAGACAAAAAGATGAATTTTATCTATTGCACTGAGATGTCTTTGAAAATGATTAAATATTTAGTCTTTCTGCAGACCTGCAGGTAGGACCCAGGTTTTCTGCTCATCAATACCCTGCCCTTTACAGACAGTGAAAGCTCTCCTTTAACCAACATGTCTAGAGTGCATCATGAAGCATTTGAGTTGCACTGTTAAGAGATGGAACGTAAACTTCAGAAAAACGTGTGTCAGCAGTGTTGATACAAAGTATTGAGTAATTTGCTCACTTGATGTGACAAACTGAGATATAGCTCCGAATTTGTAAATCAATTTTGTTTTGGTTGGCACAAATACAAGATGGGTGGGGGCTGATTCCTTCGATTTTATCGTAAGAAAGAAAGTATATCTTATGGAAAACTTACTCAGAGCAAAGGAGGGAAGTAAGATTTTTATAATTCTGAGCTTCCCTGGGGCTTAGTCAGGAAATCATATCCTATCACTGTGCACTGAATGCTGAGCACACCTGGCTTCTGGATATGTAACATATAAATTTGCAGACTGTCTCTTCATGACCAGTATCTAGGTCATCCTTTGCTAGGAATGAGAACTATCATCACATGGTTTAAGAAGGCTACCAACACTCCATTATTCCTCCATACTGGAAGAATAGGTTTCATCAGCAGAAACTGCAGAAAAGCAAATGGAGAGTATACATGTAGAGAACACTTATGCCTGATTTCTCCTGATTTAAGTATTCAAATGAAAATGAAAAAGGTTTTCTCTCTTTTTTATTTCTGTTTAAGAAGCATGTTTGTTCTATGGAAGGGTCCTTTTCAAATGCAGAGTGGTTGGTGCCTAAGTCAGATGCTCTGCTTTAGAACAGAGACAAGGTCAAGCATTGGTAACTGTTTGGCCTGTTATGGTTTGGTCCCTGCCCTCATTCTCCCCACTCCCTTCAAATATCATACATTTATGTGCATTGATAGGGGAGAAAGACACTTGATTAAAAAAATCCTTTAAAAATACGCTCTCTTCATTCTCTTTCCACATTTCTCAAGGCAGGATGGTTTGACACCAGCAGTCACCATAAACATGTGAACTCCAGAAAAATGTGGTTTAACTTCCAGTGATCACAAAGCCAAGGGTATGGTAGGCAGACTGTTTCTAAGAATGAATAATCCAACTGATTGTCTAAAGATCCAGTACTGATGTGGTTCTTAAAAACTGATTCTGGTTCTAAAGTCTACACGTTCAGTTACACTAGAAGCTGTTACCCTCTAAAGTTGTATTAACCTACATATTATGTAACGTTCATTCTTTTCACAGTAACCTATGTAAGTAATGAACAAAACTCCACCAAAAAAACAGTTCCCAGTTCTTACTTTGTGAAAATAAGGGGAAAAAAATAAACTCACTTGCAGGAAATTTTTGTGCGATCCACCACCATAGTCCACTGCTGCTGATTCGTTGAAACCTCGATGTAGTAGCTGTAACTCCGATCATCACAGTCCCAAAGTAGCAACCTAAGTACAAATAAGTTGTTGAGTGATAAGTACAATAAATATTAAACCAAGCTTCCAGGCCTTTCTTTCCCCCACTTAATTCTTTATAAATGCAACTGTTTCTTTTGGAACATACTTTTAAGCACTCTTTATTATTTCTGCCATCTCAGACTACTGTGTCTCTGTTCTTACCATCCTAAGGCCAGTAACAGTCACAGGCTTAAAATAACCATCTTATGAACATTAATCTATTCCATTAATCCAATTATTTTTAATTTATTTGGCAAGTGGCATTGCCTGATTTAAACATGAAACAAAACTCTGTTTCCAAAGGTCAGTTTAGGAGGTAACAGTTAAAAAGAACTGGATTAAAAGGATTAAGCTGTTTCATTAACTATACTCTCTTGGCTTTGGTAAATATTTCAGAAACATATTAAAAATATTTAAAAGTAGGAAAATGGGAATTCCCAGTTCTAGTTCATCAGAATATGAGAAAAAAAGACAATGAATTGTTAAACAAATAGTTAAAAATGCGGAAGAAAAAGGAAGAACATAAAGGTCTCAAGTACTCATTCCATATTTATTCTAACAAACTTGTAGCTCTTCAGGAAGGGCACCAAATAATGGATTGAATAGCCTTTGATTTCCATACTTGTCTTACAAGAACGGAAGACCTAAAGCATCAGGAATGTTATTTAGCTTAAGTACCAAAACCCACATCTGGCAAATATATATTCTTTACTTTTTTTTATATGAGGATTATCTACCTGTTTTAAGAGATATTTGACCCAGTACTTGAGGTGCAGCCTCACCAGTGACAAGTACAGAGGCAAACAATCTAGTTCAGCACTTTTGGGGTTTTTATACTTTGAAATCCCAGCATTCAAAGTGGAATTGGGTCTAGTGGACAAGCAGATTCAAAATACATTCCCTACATGTTGAATCTAGCTCATTAATATTATCAAAAATAATAGGCTATCAAAAGTAGCTTTAAGAAGCTAAAATATGACACTTTTAACACAAGCCTTTTATTTGCAAATTAAAAGATTCAGACTTGACTTAGTAAGAAATAAAAATAGTTGCTTGTGGCATCATGAAAGACATAAAAAATATCCTATATCCCAAAACAAATCCACCAAACTTCAACCCCTCTCCTTCATCAAATCATCCCCATTCTCCTTTTCTACAGCTTGAAGGTCTCCAAGTACTGAAGACACTGAATGATGTGTATTTTCTTAAAAAAAGTTTACTGATTACAATCCTCTGTTTGGTAACCACTATGTTACCAGAACCACTACGTTCTGAATTGGTTTAACATTTATATTTAAACCAAGTCTTCTAAGTAATAAAAAGAGAGGAAAGCAAAAACATTCATAAATTTGTTTTCTTTCAAAAAGGTTATTAAAATGTAGCTAATTATGCTTTTCATAGAATCCTTTTATCATGGGGATTTAGTGCTGTTTCCTTGATCCATGTTTTTCAAAGGAATGATCAAGAGTTTGAGTATCAGAAGCACACCGGTGACTGTAATTTCAACTAACAATACCGCAATTAAAACACAACAGGCTTGGCTTTAGAGCAAAAGGCCAACCAGGACATATGTGCTACTTTCAAAAATGCTTGTAATTGCTCTCTCCCAAAACAACCTAGCCCAAAGTTAAATAGGTTTAAAAAACCCATATGGCTTAGAAATATCACAAACCAAACAATGAGTAATTAACGTTGGAGGAATCTTTCCCAGAGTGACTTAGCAGGAATACTAAATGTAGATTTTTGTTTCTTTGGTACTTCTGAAAGAAAAATAAAAATTACTTTTCCTCCAGTAGCTTTTTTAGGAGAGACTGGGGAGGGAGACTGACAATAGAACCTTCTTGGAATTTACTCTGCTTGAAATGCATTTCTGTATAAGCAGTGAAAACCTTTCAGATGACAACATGAATATTCAGCAGTGCACACGGAGCACAAAGGCCACTTTTTATGTCAGGTGCAATAATCTTTGCAATACATTCCAGGCAAATTACCACGCTAAGCTTTTGTAGAAAAGCTATGTTTTTCTAAGATGGATATTAAATGAGAGGAAGGAAAATATTCTACTCAAAAAGTCAGAACTATATCCATTAGAAATGAAGGTTTATAGCAAAATTGCCCATGTTCTTAAGACTTTCCATATTAGAATAAAAAAGCTAAATTAGCTCATTAGTCAATCTTGCCCTCAGGATTAAGAAGGAAAAGTCAAATGAAGATTTATCCAACTTACATCCTGCAACACTGTGAGATTGAAACATATTTCTTCTTTGGGTATCTAGAGTCTAAGCCTGTCATTTAATATGACATCATTACTTATATTACACGTTGACAATATTTCACTGTTGTCACTGTTTAGTTCAGACTGCTGTGTAACTACATGTAGTCAAGGTGTTAGCAGAATATCAAACAATAGTAGCTGTGCACCTGACAGGAGGACAGCTGCTTCCTGAATACTCCGAGTCACTATTAAAACAAACGGCATAAATATTTGATTATACTGTGTTCATAAACCATTTGCATAATTGTGGAAACCCAAATGATAGAAATAAAAACATGAGGTAATGATACTTCTTGAAAGACAAAGAAAAAAACCCCAAAATTGCATGGAAGGAGTTTTTTTATACAATTGCCGTGGCATTTTTGCTTCTGGATGTCTATAAACCTCTTCAGTTTTCTGCATATATTTATGTTTCAGTAGTTATCCTGCAAGAAATGAGTCCTTTTTTGGGATCTCTCAGAGGAGACAAAATTCCTGCATGTTTGCTAAGTTTGCTAAGAATGATCATTCATTCTGAGTTATGCCTTCATTTTCAAGTCAGGCACACACAGCAAATGAGCAGCTAAGAAAGAAAAGCTTCCTACGTGGAAGTGGTATGGAAAATTGGAAAGCATAAGAGATGTATATGGTGATGGTATAACCAAAAGTTCATTGATATTGTTTGTTAAGAACTACTCTGAATATGAAAAGCTATCACATATTCATATTAGCAATAAAGTCTTCAAATAGATTAAACTTGGATAAGTGGTTAATGTACTTTTCTAAAGACGCAAAATATTTCCATTTATTCCAACATGAAAAACATTATTGTACACAAGAATTCTCTCCCCCTCCACACTATAAAAAATCCCATTTTAATTTTTGTTTTCTTCCTTTTATTTTTTTAAATTCTTAAGAAAAAATCATCAAAGACTGTAGATAAATAGCATTATATTCTAGATAAATACAGGGAGAGTTAGAGGGTTATTGGGATATGGCAGCCATTTCAATATTAAAGTTTTAGCCATTTAAAATTTAAAATATGGTTAGTATGTTACACACATCAATTCCTGTCTTTCTCTTCGTAATTAAATACAATACTATTTCTGTCACTGTAAGGAAGGACCTATTCAGAGAAGAGAAACAGAAGGCCATTTTGTGTCCAGACAGGCAACTATGTCGAATAACTACCTAAACTAACTTTTTCTCTGCTAACTGTTCCAAGTATCTTGTAGGCTGTTTCAAGTACTAATAAAACAATAAACATCTCAAATATTTTTAAATTTTATAATCTAAAAGACGGTATTTATTTGCAATTTTTTTTAAATCATAGACTCATAGAACAGTTTAGGTTGAAAGGGACTTTTGAAGGTCATTTAGTTCAACCTCCATGTCTTCCAAGTCTTCTCTATTAGAAAAAATTATCAAATACTGACTGTCAATACATCTGTTCCAGAATTTGAGTAAATTTTCATATGGATGTCAAGAGCGCCAAAGTTATATATGAACTTTCAACATGGTCTCCCATAGCATTGCTGCGTCAAACTGCAGAGAAGATGCCATTAGTTGCCAGTGAGCCTTCTCAGTAATGAAGGCTAGAAGCATATGGAGCTGTAGCAACAGGAACTGAGCCAGCAAAACAATGGAATCAGATTATTCTCTACTAGACACTTGTTAGATCATACCTGGTACACTGAATCCCATTTTGGATCCAAATACAACAGTGATACATCTGAGCAATTCCAGCAGAGGACCATCAGAATGGTCATGAGGTTAGAGCACACACACTGTGCAAGAGGGGAATTGGCTTGTTTAGCCTAAGAAGGCCCAGGGTGGGGGTGGAACCTGACAGTGCTTGCCATTACCTAAGAGCAGGTTATCACAGGCTACCCAGAGAAGTTGTGGAATTTCCTTCCTTAAAGGTTTTCAAGACCTGAGTGCATAAAGCTCTGAGTAGGATGTTCTTTTTTCATAGCTGACCCTCCTTTGAGCAACAAGCTAGGCTAGATGTCTTCTTTCTCAAGTCCCTTCCAACCTGAAGGGTGCTAAGATTCCAAGACAATGAATGACTCTGGCAGAAAGCATATATAAAAATATATATTCCTGAAACTTTAAACTCTCTGGGCATTTCTAAAGCATACTTGAGTACGAAGAGCTCTTCTGTTTTTTTCATACTCAGAATTTAGTTGCCATGGTAACATGTTCTGTCTTAGAGGTTCTCTCCTGTGGTATTTCAGTTTCTATAGATTAAAAGCAGATACTACTCTGTTTTCAAAGACTCAAGTATTTACCCTCCCTGAAACAAATATATTCAATGGCAAATTTGTGTTACTGAACTAAAAAGATATGTATACTAATTCCTAATTATTAATTTAGAATCCAATCCCATGTGTCTAATGACAGCTTCTGAGGGCAGTGCAATTCATATGATTCTGCAGTCACAGTGTACTGCCAGCCTAAAGAAAATGCTCATGGAATTTTCTTCTGTTAGGTAGAAGTGCAAGATCAAGGAAGTTTTCAAGCAAGCGAACAGCAGGAAAACAGGCAGGGAATACAGTTCCATCAGTGGCAGACATTGTGTTAAGAAAAAAATTATCTTGCTTTCATTAAGAAGAAATATTAGAACTTTTTGCTCTACTATATGTTCATATATAATTTCTGTACCAGTCACGGATTACCTGATGCTAAATAAAGACACTATTGTCACCACCTCTAGCACCGCACAATATAGAATATGTTCCAGACCCTTGGTGTCACCTCACTTTTCACTCAAAGGGGCGTCTTTCCCTTGGCTGCCTATGATGGGCAATAGACATGCCTGCCACTCAAGCTGCAAGTCAAAACACTTGTTCTCCTAGGCAGGTTTCTGTCTCTAGGCAATGCAGGTACTCTCCTCTGTCAGAAGATACCCCAGACGATAACATTGTGGTTTTTTTAAAGTCAGCTATTTATCTTGTTTGTACTGTACATGCAGGAAAACTCACAAAGAAAGATGAGATTCTGAACTTGCAGTTGTGCAATGCAATACCACATAAATCACTAAATGCCTATTAGTTTTAAAGTGCATCAGGTTTGGGTTACTTTTTTAAAATTTGCTCTACACCCTTGCTGATTGATTATACGGTTATCATTTCTTGGCAACCAAAATTCTAGTTCAGCCAACACATTATTTACTAGTAAGACTTAATAAAAATCTTCTGCTCAAGAATAAACACCAGCATAGTATTCAATGTAGGAAAGTCAGGCTTTTTTCACTGACTGGAAAATATGGTATGAATCACCAACTGAAATATGTCAGAAAACAGTCAAAGACTGAGACTATGAACTGAGAAAACTGCATTTTAGTCAGTGTATTCTTCTCTTACTTTTTCATGTGGCCAAACCATTTGCTTAAGTTTTAAGTTGCATGAAAATTATGTAATTACATTTCTTTTATCTATTTTAAGAAATCTAAATATTGCATTTTCCTGGTTTTCTAACTGAGATGAAATACTTAATTGAACATTAAAAACATCAAACTGAAGGGCATAAAACATTGACTGCCCAAAGCTGCCAAATACACTTATTCAGCTTGTTTCAGCACGAACAAAGCCAAACTTGCATTATGGATAACATCCATAGCTACCATACAAACAAAACAGTACTTTTGTTAGGTTACAGGTTTGCCTGGATGTCCAATTTTATATTTTTATCTTCAAAGTTTTACAATGCCACAGGCCAATACCAAAACACACAAAACAGATTATAAGGTTATAAAAGAGCTCTCAAGTCTCACTTGGCTCATCAGTCAGTTTGATAAGGCAACTCTTAACAGTTGGGTGGCACTGAGCTCCAAGCAATATGTACTTATGGACATGCTCTCTGTTGTAAGACACTCACCTGGGGTTTCAGCCTTTGCTCACTGGTACTCTGGACTTCAGAAATCTTTCTTGTTTTTTCATTGTCACAGAGCTTGCAAATTAAGTTCCTACCTTCATATTCTAAATTTAGAAAGAATGTGATGCCAGAAAGGCATAAAGGCAAGGTTTTGCATGCCTCATTTTACAAAGCAAAAATGCCAAACATTCATAGTCAGAGAATCTGAAGTTTGCAAGAATATTTTTGTCTTTCTTCACCTGTGAAAAATCCTGCTTTCCAATCTATTTCCTAGGTCTCTCCGTTAGTCAAAACTTTCATCTTCATAGAGATACACTCACTGCAGAAATAGCCCAATGAACTTCAATTCAACACATTCATTAATTCAACACTGTAAAGGAATATGAAGGTTACAGTACTTTTATTATACCCTCCATATTCAAGAAAGAACTAGCACTAATTGTATAGTGAAAGAGAAACCTGGGTGAGATGATGATTTTCTTCGATAAAATTGCTTTCACAATGAAGTGGATAAGCAGAGCTGCACCTACTTAAACACAAGTGAGACTGCAATTAAATTTGATTTTAAAATAAGTATATAACTTACAATTTGACTGTTACTATTATTAAGCCTCTGTAATGTAATATTTTCAGGAATTGCACTGCTGTATCTCAGCAATTCACACATATAATTTTTAACATGTCTATTATACTGAAGTAAGAAGCCAAATGACAATTATTAAACTAGCCCCCTAATTAACGTTGCTTCCAAATGTCATATATTCTAAAGAAAATAACTGCTCAGCCCAAGTTTCACTGTGGCCCTTTCTTTAGAGCAAAATAAACCCTCTTACCGTATCGATCCGATCATGTAGGGCTGTGCCAGCTGCACTACAATGGCTCCGCTCCCGAGCTGATGGCAGGTGTATCCAGAATCCCAGTCATAGTTCTTTGTGTCTCCATTTAATAAGGCATTGCGACTGCGACTTACACCCTCAATCACACTGGCACAGTCTGCAATTGTTGCAACATTTTCAGTGGGAACTGTGAATTAAGAACACAAGATGACAGAGACACAGTCAGAAAACAGTTCAAATACCAATGGTCTTTATTTCTGAAAAAGGATTGGTTGAAAAAAAAATTCAGTATGATGAACAGAAGGAAATTCAATTCATGTAACATAAACTATGAACCAGTGGCACAGATAATTTTTATAGCATTAATCCCAGAATATCTTGGTAAATTAACATAGATTTCAGTGTTGGTGATATGAAAGCACTCCTTCAATATAATTGGGGAAAAGTATCTTGTCCAGCAAAACTTTAGAAATTTTCATGATGACACCTCCCTCTCTACCCCCAAAAGAACAAAGAAATAGAAACAGAGAAAAAACTGGGAGAACATTTAAAGCACTGATCTGGGCTGTAGGTAGTCAGGATTCGAATTCTTCAAAACCAGGGCTTGCAGTTGTCAGAGACTGAAACGGTTAATGATTTATGTATTCTAAGAGACTTTGCAGGCTTTTGACTTTTGCATTATACACCTGATGGGCAGTTGGGCCCATCCCTTCCTCCAATGCTAAAAGTGTCCAGCCCTGAAGAGGCAAGAAGAGCTCTTGGCCTGCCCTCCACATGAACCCAGCGAATACTGGGGGTTTGCAGCCTGGCTGGCAACACTGCTTCATGGAAAACAACCCCCTGCCTCGGGGGAGGTGCAAAAGGCATGCTGAGGGTATAAAAATGGACTGGTGACTTTGGGAATTTGGGTTCTGTTCCTGGCTCCCATCGCCTGCAGATGGAGACCATGGCCTGCAGGGCTGCTGAGATGCAACGCTGGATCTCTAGGCTGTGACTACGTAACCTTTTCATTCTCATCTTTTCTTATCTCTTCTTTTTCCCTGCTGTCCTGGACTCATCTCCTGTTTTTCTTCCCCCTCTGCATCTTCCCCACCCCGCTATGTCACATTGCACGGAATTGTTAAATAAACACCGACTATATAGTGTCGTTTCACTTTAATCCAC
The DNA here is from genome assembly GCF_047495875.1 of Pithys albifrons albifrons. Classification (NCBI taxonomy): domain Eukaryota; kingdom Metazoa; phylum Chordata; class Aves; order Passeriformes; family Thamnophilidae; genus Pithys; species Pithys albifrons. The sequence goes on from NC_092459.1 coordinate 86,090,539, forward strand.
TCCAAAGGGAATGATTAATAACAACCAGCCTAGGTTACCCCCGTTCCCTTCCCAGGAGCGGGTCATGACAGAAGTATAACAGCTCGGGAGACTATTCTCAACACTGGTACTTCTGACAGTCTCTCTGACTGTGATCAGAAATTGCACCCCTGAAAATGGAAAATAAAAATGTGTTTTTAATACTTATAAAATCCTTCAATACCAGTATTGGACTACAAAAGGAAAGACCAACAGGTCTGTCAGACAATGGAACAGCAAATGCAGAAGTATTTGTCATTCAGTCAAGACACAGGAAAAAGGTATGACTGAATGCCACAAAAAAAAATTATGATATCCCAACAGAAAATAAAATAAACTACTTAGAACACGTCCTCTAGAAAAAAGGAGGGCCGGAACACAGAATAATGATTTCCCTACAGGAGTAAGTGAAGGAATTATACAGTACTCCTGCCATCATCTCCCCATTAATGTCATCAAAGATCTTTGATGGATAATTCTTTCTTCTATCCTATATGCACCCACAGAAAATGCCAGCATGCAGTAGTCCAGTTATACCAAAGAAAGCTGAAGGCATTACCACAGAATATCAAATCTGACTTCTTTCATTCACCTTATATACAGTTACTGGAATATTACAGGGAAAATGAACAAGTTAGGAAACTCAAATTTTCAAACTAGTGAAAGCATTTATAGGAAAATCATGACAAGAAGGAGTGAATTTCAGTTAAAAAAAAAAGCAGATTACAATTCTATTTGCATAGGCCAGTTCTAAATTGTTATCTTGTGCTGCAACATCTATAATCAACTCTTTTCACCTCTACAGACCCTCCTGCATATCCAACACTGCGGTCCATGTGTCAGCATCATTTAACTTCAGTTCTTCCTTTTCCCTGGCATATCCAGAACTGAATGCTCTAGATTGGAAACTGCTGTTATAAACCAAATTAGATAAAGAGTAATACAAACTTTTACTAGGCATTTTTAGAAGTAGAGGAACAGTAAGTACTGGGCAATAAAAAGAGTGTAGTGTTGAGAATTGCTATTCTTTAGCAAAGGATGCAACTTTAGTGCTAGTTTATAGGAAACTTTCCAAGGAGAGGAATACTCTATTTGTATACACTTAGTCCTGCTAATTTGATATACATTTAATGCTCAGTAGTTTCCCCCTTCCTTTCAAATCAAACCGAGGTCATAATATACTTAGAACTTGACATCATTTTAGCAATTTCATCAAAGTTCAACAACAGGAGCTCCTCTGGGAGCACACTGTAAGAAGGAGGTGTACTCTCCTATGCACAGAGCATTCTGCCAGCACTTCTACACATTTATGAATGCTTCAATGCTTGTTTCTGGAATTACCTATTATTTCCCTTTGTTAACACTTGATCAAGTATGGCACTTTCCATCTGTCATTCAGAGAGAGTCCTAAACTTTTTGAATGTCACATTCCAGCAGAATGACAGGTAACATAAAAAACCCAAAGCCATTTAGAATGCCCCAATCAGGTCCAGTACTTTCCCCAAAAGCTCAGTTTTTAGGTAACCTCCTTAGCTTCTCAAACTCTATTCCCTCTCTCAAACAAAAAGTTAAAATTAACAAGGATGAAAAATAATGCTCTGAACACATGAAAACCAAGGTTGACTGTTGAGCCTTTGTTTTTTTGGGGGGGAAAATGTTAGAAGTCCTGACTGTTCATCTAAACGATAAGAAGAACTCTTTCAGCACAGGCAGCATTAAAAAAAGAAGCTGAAATTTTGTGTGCCAATCTCTGAAAAAGGACAAACAAACTGTACCATTTTAAGCCTGCTGAACATCAATAACTTAATTACATACTTTTAGTACTTGTCTGTAAAATATGTATTTAAAATACTACATCTGAACATGGCTGAAACATAGCTATGTGAAATTTCAGAGCTACTGTATGAGTCTCCAGCACACAAAAAAAGAGATAATTTTCCACAAAGAGCTGGGATTCTGTGTTTTAACTGCACTACTGGTACCAGGAGCATAATCTTAGGAAAACCACCAACCAACCAAAAAACCATTAAACACACAAGGGAAAAAAGTGCAAGCTTGTTGCCAAGTAATAATCCAAGGCAGTGGAAAAGCAACCATTTCAGAAAAAGCTACTGTGCTATCAAATGTACTACCATCTCTATTTGCTCATAAAAAATTAGTAAACCCACCACATTATTATTCTAGAAATCTCTTGATTCCCCCATTACTGGAAAGAGGCATTCAACAATTTCCAGATTCTTACAGGGGAGCAGGTGGTAGACATTAGAAGTACTTCACTGGGAACAATCTGAATAAAGCAAAGACTAACAATGCAAACTAAAAAGTATTGGCATGGAAATAAAGTTTGCCTTGACTTCCTTTTCTTCCCCTCCTCTCTGGGAATAAGGAAACTTCTTTGAGTAACCCTTTTATATAGGTTTTAAAGCATCTTCTAGGTATGGCTGCTTTTTGTACAAAAAGGAATTTACTGAAATCTTCGTTAAAAAAAATAGAGGCAAAGACAGTGTCAAGATGAATGTTCATGTTGAGGGTCCATATCATATTCCAGACATGCCCTGAGGCATGTAAGGCATTACCTGAATGCAGCTCAGTTCAACCAGTATTTTGCTTGAATGCTCTCTGAGCATCATCCTGCTCCTTCTCACATCTAGATTTCTGCACTAATCCATGATGTCCTACAAAGATGTTACCCTGATTAGTCAAACTCCTTAGCAACCACACACAAACTGTCTTGGTGTCTTTTTAGCATAATTCTGTGGCCTTCCCTACAATTGCTAATTAGAAAGTGACTAACTGAAGTGTGCAGAATGTGCCATACTGTTCTTTTTCTCTAGGGGGTCTGCCACTCCCTATTTTGAATGTTCATTATCATCCTTTATATCCACTTGAGAAATTTATTAAAAAGACCATCTGGTGGGGACTCCGCTCTGTGCTGTATTTTAAAGTCTTCTGGTTCTCTGTCTTTTTCCCGTTAGAATTTCTGCTTCAATTTAGGTCATTTGCCTACAAAAACATACTGCCAAAACCCACAGTCTTGTTTCTATTTTTGTTCCTGTCTTTTTTTTTTTTTATCCAATAGCTATCCATGTTTTACAGTAACCAATACTGTAAAAGAAGACAAAAGAGGAGATTACAAATATGGAAATTGCTTCTTTTCCCCATGTTCATACAGCAGTTTTGCCCTGAAAAATCTGATTTGCTTCTATGGAACACAAAAGATGTGTGTGAGTAAAGCATATAGATTCTGTAAGCAAACAAAAGGAAAAGATGATTGAGGTTACAGGACAGCAGCAGCAAACATTTATTAAAACTTACTTTCTTGTCTCCTAGTCTTATGCTGCAGTATGAAGCAATGAACAGCTGGCAGTATATTTAATTCTAGCAATAGTATCCTTATAAAGGACTGTAATTTTCAAGACATGGCCTAAGGTCATCTGTACTGGCTATATTTAAAGATAAGACAGATATCTTATTCAACTGTCCTTAGAAATCCTCCAGGATAAAATTTACCAGAAGTGTGTTGTAGCCTCAGTCATATCTACTTATCACTCCTTAAGTTCTTTGCTTTTTCCTTTTAGCATACTTGATTTTTCATGGGAATTTTTTTTCCTGAAGTACTCGGAAAAAAATTAATGCAGCCACTGCCAATTGGCTTCTACATGTGAGTATAGGGTGTTTTCCTTTCATCTCCCATTCTGGACAGATCAGCTGTTGCTTTCTGTCCATCCACTGTAACTTAAATCAACTGGGTAATGTGAAAGGGTGGGGAAATAATAGAAAATCCTCAAATAAACTTTTTGTTTATTTGGAACAGAACCAAGTGGGTTTCTGTACCAGCTAAAAACCAGCCATTAATGACCCTTAAAACAAGTGCTAAAATAAACAGCAGATTTACTATGCAGTCTTATTTTATAGGAAGGTAGCAATTTAAAACATTATGGACTGTTTAATATATTTATACTGCACTCTGGGCAACAGTCATTCTCAGCTAAACTATTATCACTGCAACACAACTATTCATTTTACTGAATTCTCTAAGACACAAATCATTACTATGAAGAAATTATAAACAAAGAATTATACTTGAATAAATGAATTTTTGTTTCACTTAATATGAAGAAGTGATTTTCCTCTGATGATGGTATCTGTTGAAGGTACAGCTTTCAACTGCTTTGTATTTAACTGCAAAATTGCATTCCTTCTCTACCTGGACATCTACCAAGCTGGCTTAAGTTTTCTCACTAGAAAGTGATGGCTAGAAAATAAAAAGCTGACAGTAGAAAAAAAAATATATTAAGGATGAAAGTGTTTTTCCAGGGTTTGACCATACTGTATTAAATAAAAGGATATTGGGCATTTTATTTTCATTATTTTCCGTATGCCGAAAGACTTAAGTATAATCTTTATTCAGTATATGAATTTGCCCTTGTTTACTTGCTACATGGTAGAAAAAATATGGATCCTACGAACTTTTCAGTTAGTTAAAAGTACAGTCACAAAGTCCTGTCTCTCCTTCTACACACACTTTCTTACTTTTTTTGAGTTGAGACTTGCTGATGAAGTTGCTGCATTTAATTTGAATCTTCAATCAAGAAATTGATCAAGAGCTCAAGAACTACCAACTTCAAAAAATATTAATAGCATTTCCACCTGTTTCACTGAAAAGCTTTCTGCAAGCCATATTTAGCTGCAAAAGAAAAAACCCCACTAATACCTGTCTGAGTCCAACTGTCAGAAATTGGATTTGAAAAACTTGAGAGAAGGATGATTGTTCACATTGTATCTGCTAGAGCTCACAATTTCTGAGCCTATAAATTAGGAGAAAAGCATTCAATTCATTAGAACGGGCTATACTTTTAATTCCCAACAAATTGGTTGCTAACAGGGCTCTTTCATAAAGTGTTATGCCTAAAGAAGTCTTTCAGAAATAACAATTGTTTTAGGAAGTACTACATTCCGTGCTGCACCATGGAAAATATAAAAAGAAAAAGGAAAAAACAAGGAACTGGAACCATATGAGCAAAACTCTCTTGAAAAACAGGTACCAGTAACTAAACCAACCACATGGCTGTCCTTTCTTATAGAAACAGGGGAAAAAAAATCCCTGCAGTATTTAGATCATCTTCAAATTTTCATGATTTCCTAAGGCTATGCTTTCAGCAGAGCTGACCTACACTGCTGGGTAAGTCTGCATCTCTTTTGAAAATGCTAACCTTTTAAAAAAGAAGTAACAAAATATGATAGCTTTGTGTGAAATCAACATTAAACTAGACACAAAAATAGCATTTCTCACTGCTTCCTTGGAGAGAGACAAAGCAATCTTTTACAAAGCTGAACCACATACCAGGAAACTGATAGGACTGGTTTCTCGCTGTTACACATTTAGTTTTGTCTTGTTTTAAATAATTATAAGAGTAAAAACCAAGTGAATGTTTATTTATTTGTATAATTTTTTCCCTTTTCAAACGTGTTCTCCTGAGGCATTGAACAGCACACAAATGAAGGTTCACAGTGATTCATAAGCGCTGAAAGCATTCCCCAGAGGTTGACCAAGGACATTGCAGGGTTTTATATCCATCCTCTGCTCTTCAGTCATTACTCACTGCTCTCCCTTTCGTGTCTAATGTACAAGTTACAAGACAGTCTAATAGACTGAGACAGACTACAGATAAACACTCCTTCATGGACAAGCCCTCCACACTGCACTTCCTATGACCTTAACCAGGTTCAAAATTGGACAGTAAGTTGGTCAAACTCACACACCCACACAGTCCTTGACTGCCCCTCAGCACAGAGGACTAAGTCAGGTTATCGAGTTTTTCCCTTTGAGGCAGAAAAGAGGAATTGGTTCCTATATTTAGGTGGGGAAAAAACCCCAGAAACCAAAAGAGGTATTGCACAGCAGCAGTCCTTCACCTGCTGTTGTAACGTCTTGCCACTGGGCAGATTAGAAGCTTTTAAAATACATCCCATCACACCAGGCACTGCTTCCACCTGCAAAGGAGTATGCCTCTTGCTTGTGAAAATACTCTTGTTTTGGATTCTAGATTAAATATTAGTGTCTAAAGACCATTCAAAATTTCAGAAGCAGAAGTTCATTAAAAGCAAGCACTACGATTTTGAGATAAAAAATATTTACGTCTTTGTAAAATTAAACAGTTACGTCAATATCATGAATTTAATATGTAAAACTGTAAAGTTACACATTTACAGATAATGCTGTGTCAAAAAAGAAAATTGTATCTCAACCCTAACACCTGCGCTAGGGAAAAATTTTATATGATGGAATTCATTTTTGTCACTTACCTCATTTCACAAAACAGCAAAGTGTAAACTAACACTAAAATACCAGACAGTGCAAGAAAGAAGCATTTTCTGCTACTTCTACTTCAAAACTACTACTCAGTTATCACTGGGTCACACCAATACCACAACCACTATTGTACAAAGTAACCACATAAATCATTTTCCACATTAACTTTTAAATGTAGTATGTCAAGTCAAAAATTTTCCATTAAGATCTTGCATGTAAAACACAACATAAAATTGCTGTTATCATGAAACAGCGTTTCATTTTTATTATTTGTTTACCAGCCTTCTAAGCTTCACTGTACAGTGGTAGTCATTACATAGATATTATGTATCAGTAGTAAGAGCTGATAAATTACCCTCTTTGTATATACAGCTTTCCAATCAATCTGGATAGCTTTAAAAAAAAAACCCAAACCCTTAACTGTCCACATAAGATCCCTAAACAAATACCTCAGAGGCTTTATGTCTCTGGAATGAGTTTTCAAATGATGAAGTCCCTGCATATTATCTTCATTGTTGTTTTGGTAGCAGTAAGGGTCACAAGGTCCTTCTGAAAAGGGCCGTAGGGGCTTCAGGGGCTGACCAGTATTTCTTTTTTTTAATAACAACAGGTTAAAGAAACAGCAGCTGTGTTTGTTCTAACCTAATTTAATACCATATTTAATATCATATGGGATAAGCAGTGAACCCAATGAACTGCTTTTCAAGGGCTGAAGATGAAAGCTTCTATACTCAGCCAAGCTTAAAAGCAACCTTCTCTGATTACTGCGCTTTCAAATGTTTCCTGAAACTTTCCTAACTGCTCTAAGTTCACTTTACCCAGTTACAACAGAAACAGAAATAAACATTACAAATCCTCATCAGAGCAATAAAATAAATCTGTGCTAACTACTCTATTGGTGGTTGTACAGAGTTTTTACAGAAGTGGACCTCGGACAGGTTGCTGGATCACAGGAGTCAGACAATATGGTACCTCATGGTAATCCTCAGAGGTTTGGAAAAAAAAGTATGAAATTGATATAAGGTCACTCTGCTGGTTCAAAGTTGTTGAAAATCTTTTTGAACAGGCAATACTGATGGCCATTATGCCCCTGTCCCCTTTCACACTGGACTGCCCTCAACTAATCCCTAAACCTTTCTATTTGTACCTTTCTCACCACAAATTCTGGAGGGTCATGTATCCTACTGTTGCTGTCTCATTTACAATTAGAAGATGGTCTACATCCTGCTTTCAAGTAACTACCCACTGAATTCTTAATTTTCTATTAATTGTATGGACCAGCATCCCTTAAATATAAAACGCCATGAGAGACCTATAGGCCTCTCTTTCCTTATTGTTGTTCACTTCAAATGACTTACACAACAGCTTGATTGACCCACACAGAAAAAAGCAGTTTCACTGAACCCCACTCTAGCAATGGATAGTGTTATGCTGTCCAAACCCTTTTTACCTGTAAGATTGTGTAACGACAAAAACGCTTTCACAAATGGAGAAATTTTAATAAAGCCATATAAAGTCTCCATACCCCAGATTACCTTTGAAACTTATGAAATGCTAAAGCAGATCAAATAGTTTGTCTCACCAAAATGATCCCTCAGTCAGAAGATATAACTGAGTCTACAAAGGACAAGTCAATTACAGTACAAATACACTTCCAAAAAACTGCTTTGCCTGCAGTTATGACCAAACAAACTTTGTTAACATAAAAAAAAAAAGACAAGAAAGCAGGCATGTTATTTGAGTCCTAAATTAAGCATTTGCTAAATAAGCTTGATAATCTGGTATCAAATACATACATATGCAACACTTACTTGTACACAGTAACTCTGATTGTTTCTGAAGTTTTAAAAAATTCATATCTGGCAGTGCTAAATATGAAATTAACTTAAAGATTTTAACAAATCTTACTGAAGGTAGACGCTTTCTTTACCACTTACTTCTTTACTGCTTATTCTATTCTCTTGTCAATAGTAATTGCAATGCTACCTGTAATGCAATGCTACTTGCAAACTGCCTAAACCAAAGGGAATTTATTTGATTTGCATTATGGGACAGCTTATGCAATTTGGGGCTATAGAACATAAAAATCAGTAAAGTGTGATTTGCCAGGCTACTTTATTCTATGCTTCCAAAGAAACATCATGGAATTTCACATCAAACTTCATGAGATCAAGTGTAACTATGCAATGCCTTTGTATAATGCATAAGGAGCAGGTTGAAGGAGTTGAATCTCAGTTTTTCACAGGTAAATACTATAGTTTTCTCAGAAATAAAAATAAATAGATGTGTCCTTCTAAAAACTTTTCTTCTCATCCTGTTTTGTAAACAATTCTCCCTTCCATGTCTCATAGATGTATACTTGAAACATGTTTAAAATCAGCAAGAACTCCGAGAATTTTGCTGAAATTCTCAATTTCATGCCAGAAGTAATAAACTGGGGGAAATGCCATCTAGACAACTACTAAAAAGCACATACTACTCTTTCCAATGAACTTCAAGATCTGACTTTCAAGAGTTTATATGGAAGGAAGCACAGAAGCCACCCTGTTTGAACTACTCAAAAAAACTGGTATTAGATCTTACTGTGACATATTTTATCATTCAGAAGTGTTGGTCTGCTGGGGGTTTCTACCTTAAGCAATGTCAAGGTACTTAAATCAGCATTATATAAGCTGTCCAGAGCTCACAGAGCTCCATCAACATGGTGTTCTGAGAATAATAGTAGCCAATATAACGTTTTGCCATGGCTAAGCACGTCTACAAGTCTTTGGGGGAAAATAAACACATGAGAGTTTACTTTTAGCAATTGAAACCAGGCTATGTAGCAGTCCCTAAATGCCCAAATCCATCTTCACTGCAATAAATAGCTCTGGTTACTCCATTCTTGTAAAGAATTCAGGCTAACCTCCTGGGAGGCAAGACCAACCACACTATGACATGAAAATTAAAATCAGATTGTCAGCACAGAGTGACTCAATTACCAGTGGCTTTGTCAGCAGCAGTTGATGAAATGTGAATTTCAGCATTCCTGCAGCATCATTAATTAATCCGCAGAACTAGAATTTCAAAGAAGTTAAAGGACTTCCCAACTAATTCTATGCTTAAATCATAGTTTAAGTCAAGTTAGAGGTTTCTGCATGGAAACAGAAGTGGAGTAAGAGTGCAGCAATGGTCAGCTTTAAAAGACAAGCATTTGCAACAGTTCCTGTAAAAGGAAAACAGTTTTATCTCTTACCTATCAGACCTTTTTCCAGAGTAAAGGATTTGTTTGTGAACATGCATTCAAATGCCACAATATGGAAAACTTTGTTCACTGTGTTGTGGGTCCCAACAATTCGAATATACCTATAGGGAAAAAAAGGGAAATAGTACAAGTTAAATATGACAAACTCCTGTGCACTAGATTATAATTGATTCAGTTGGACTATAACGTGCTGACCCATAAGAACTCAGTGACTGTCTAAAAAAAGAAAAACAAGTAAAAATACAATAAATTTCACAGCAAGTTTGCAACTCATCAGGATGCTGGCTCCAGTATTATTTAAGAAGGAAAAAAAAAAATCTTTAAAGAGATGTGAAATCTGTTAAAAATGGTTTTGATTTGCCAAGAAAAGCAAAGTGAAGGACCTTTCTCTTCAGAAATTGTCTGTTAGTGCATATGTGCGCTCACAGAAGTTTTAAATAAAATAATAATAATAAAAATAATGATCCTTTTACCAACAAATTTTCAGCACTATGAAGTATTTCATAGAGCCAGGACAAACCTAGCATATCAGTCAGGCTTTTCTTCAGAAGCCAAAAATTAATTCCATTTTATTGTGACTGTTTCTAATACTAACACTGGACATCCATCAACAAAGATATTGATATCCTGTATCTTTTATCAATAATGAAAAAAAATCTCTGAACATTCAAATATTATGAAACAAAACTAGCTCTGGGTTTCACTCCTGGTTATGTAACTTCCACTTCTACACTTTAATTGCAAATCAAATTGAGCTCCTCTTGAACACTGTGACCTATTCACCTGCCGAATTACCCTGAAGGCTTCACCTTCCATAAACAATCATCAACCTCAGTTCAGTCCAATTCTGCATTTTCTGAAGAGATTCAACAGTTCTTACTATAAATTTTGAAAAATCTTAAAAGTACTATTGTACACCATCTCAATAAATGCTGAACAAGCAACATAGAAAACTACTTAAACCGAATACCATTACCTCACCAAACAGGCTACCCACCTGCAGAACACTTTGCCTGAAATTAACTCACTTCCATTGAGAAGTACCAGAACACATGAATATTAAGCAATATCCTTGGTCCGTGATATAAAACAATCTTTCACTTACATAGTATAATTGCATTTCCAACATCATGGCCACTCCCCAACAGCATAATTTTCACTTGTGTTCCTCATCAGATCAAGTTAAATGCATACCAAGGAGACACACATTTGTGAGTCCTGTGATTCTTTTTTAAACAACCACCCTCACAGCTATGTAGTGTACTGATGTTCAACCTCCAAATTTCATTTAGAAATTATTTCAATTCTCATTACTTGTAACAAAAAAGAATTATGTGCTATTCTCTAATTAATATTAATTCACAGATAAATTAATTATCACAAAATCAAATTTCCTGAAAGTTTTTCTATGTAGAAAACATAAGGTAGCAAAATTGGACAAAATATTTATTATTCATAAAAAAGGTGAACCTTTGTTTTAAGAGCAAAGCAGAATTTAGCCCTTACAATGTAACTGAGCCAAGTGCCTGCAAATATCATCACAGGAATCTTGGCTGACTGTCAGGGACAGAGCAGTTCTTTCCCCAAACCTGCCCATGTGAACCAGATTACTTTCTTCAGTCAATTCACGATCACAGTATGAACCCTAAACACAAGGGTAATGTCCAGTGTTCAACAATGGTACCTCTTCTTGTTCTCTCCAGCCTCAGAAGCCCAGAATTCAGTTAAACACAGGAAAAATCATGGAATATTTTTAAGTGCACATGGAGGCTGGCTTGCTACGGAGACTCCCTCGTCTCTCTCAGGCAAGAAAGGTATTGATTGAGTTGTGCTGCTTGGATAGAACACACTCCTGGCTGACCAGCAGAGTATTACTAATGCAGAGATACTTGGACATCCTTCAGTTACGCTTCATTGCTTTAAAGAGTTTAGAGAATAAACAAAGGAACAATATTAATGGGAACACAACAAACTGCTTCATAATTAGCATTAAAAGCTAATTTATTTAGATTTTTTTTGTGTTATGAAATTTAACACTAGAGCAAACTTCTTGATTTATTTTTTTTCAGTGAGATTAGAAATTGTTCAAATTCCTGTCAGCAGCAGCAGGTTTATACAACATAAAGTTATCTATGAACCTTTGTGTGATTGCAGAGTAAAAGAATTACAATCCAATGGCTACACAAGCTCCACTGTCAATGGACTTACACTCAACCATTAAGATTGCGGGGAAGACAGACAAAACTCCTGGATTGTTCTTTAAAGAGAAAAACTTGATCTCTTTGTGGTGTTTAAAAGTACTTTCTGGGCAGGTGAACAGGAATGCAGCGAGAGAATTTTGCCCCTTTATTTTGTTTTCTGGCCCTGTTTGAGAACAATGGATACTGATAGCATAAATGCTGTAAGAGTTTCATTCACATGTCACAGACTTGTGTAGCCACAGTTAGTCAGGCTACACATAGCCTTAAAATTCCCACAACAGATATACCAGAAAAATCTTGTGTTTTTTTCCCTGCACTAACAAGAAAATTGTTTAAACTAGAGGGAAAACAGTATATTCTACTGGAGCTTGGTAGAATTTTAAACTTCTAAAATTTGAATGGACTCCCTGGGTTGATTAATTAGGCACCCACATGGCAACAGCCCTCATCCATTCCCCCGTTTTACCCAGAGCAATTCCTCACCTTTACACAAAACTATGACATTGGTACTCTGTTGTGGCTACAAATACCTTTGTGAAAAACTAAATTACGTTTTACTTCTGCTCTTTAAATTTGTACAGCTGACACATTTAATTCAGATAACAGCTGCTGCAGAGCATACCACTGTTTCAGCTGTGGATACCCTGGAGGACCACTAATACCAAAGCTCAGCTGCCTACATCAGAACAGTGCTTAGGACAGATGTGTCAAAGTATAAAAATATGCATACTCTAGGAGTCATTTTAATCCTTCACTATAATAACACCAGAAAGATACTGACAAACTCTAAAATATATTAAGCACAGATTTCAACCCGTTGAGTATTTTGAGAGAGAAGACTAAACAAGGAGAGGTAATGGAAATTAACTCATATTTTGCACTGAGATACACTCTAAGTTACTATCAAAGCAACCCAGAACAGCAACAGCAAACTCAAAGAACTAAACCCAATACATACAAAATGTGCTCGTATGAACTTGGCATTTTATTTTCCTTCATGGAGCATTTGGTTAGAGACACCAGTGCTTTTCCTACGTATTTTATATCTCCCTAACTGCTTAGAAACCACTAACATTCACATTCCAATCACTGCCACAAAGATGCTTGAGGTACAGCCTAACACACAAGGGCATTAGAAGATACTCTGTTTGCCTTTTAGTGGAAAAGGAAACAGTGCAATTCAACACCATCTAAACTCCATTTATTGACAACTCCCTAAAACACATAATCCTTCAGACTCACACAGCTGAATCAACAGACCCATGGCAGGAGGAGAGAAAAAACAAGGAGGAAAAAATCTATTGCCATCATTAAATCATGTGGAAAAACAGTGGACATAAACAAATATATAAAGAATTAAGCCAGAACAAACTTGAAAAGCATATCTGTCTTTTGACAGAAGACCATTTTCCTGCTCTTAGACAGGAAAGTCTCATAAAGTCTATTGTAAAACAAAGGAAATCCCTGCTGCAAATATTGAAAACAAGAGTGACAAATCAAACAAAATAACTTACACGAGACAAAGTCATTGAACACTAGTAGCAAAAGTACACATAACGCCTGCAAAGTCTGCACAGTAAAAACATTTTCACCTTTGCCACTGATGCAAATACAACCAACATATATATAGGAAAGTTCTGTAATGTGCTAAAACATGCATTCAGGTGTTTTATGCTGAATCATTCAAGTGGCTAAAAATACTGGTATACAGTACTTAGGACAGGTAATTGCTTCTGTAGTATACATAAGCACTGTATCAACCAAGCAACCAATGTTTCCCAACGTATTTAACCAACTTAACACTGATGTACTTCGGAACATAAATAACACTTGCACAATGTGATAATATGTTTTGTATTCCATACGTAAGAATAATGAGCTTATAAATGCTTTGTTTCTCATTACTGGTTTTCAATTATTATTTTTTAAAATAGAAAAATCCCAGTTCAGACAAACTCGCTTGAATCTCCATCCTTGCACTGTATCCATCTGTAGTTCCACTGAAGTTCTCAAATCCAAACTAGGCTTGCCTGGTTTTGCTTCAGGTCAGACCTCAACCCAAAGCAGCTCTATTCCCCAGAACACATCTGGATATGGGCAGAAATCTGCAATTACACCTAATCTCATAATGGACAAAGTAAGACTTTGATGTCACAAAATGTCTTTAAACTGTATCCTCCATTTGACTTTGCAGCCAAACACTAACTTAAATACCACCTTAATTTATCTTTATGCTACCTCTGTTGAATACATAAAATAGGAATCTAACAAATTCAATTTTACAGAAAAAAAGTAGTTCTCCTAAAAAGAGAAGAAAGAATTGGTCCTCCAAAGTCTGGTTTTAGCACAAACTGGTCACAAGCTTTAGAGGGGAGACATGAGCTGGCTCTGTGTACCTTCCAGGCTGGTGTGACATGGAGCCAAGATTCTTTCCAAAATGCACATAATCTTCAACAGGATTCGTTTTCTTTCAATCACCCTGTGTCCTGATGTAGTTTCATGACTTTGGGTCAAGTTAGCTTAGGCTTCATTATATAGATACATTGCAACCTCCACATTTTAAAACATATTTAAAACAGAAGAAAATATAGGAAAGCTCTATTCAATGAAATCAGACAATGATTTCCATTTTCCCCAGCTTCTCATGTTCCACCAGTCTGTGAATTTAGCATGCAATAATTACTCCTTGTTCCAAGGATAATACAGTAAGTCCTGTCTAGATCTAGACTGGAAGCAGACTATATACAAAATGGCAAAGAAATACTTTAAAAGTATTAGATAGAACAAAGTGATTTAGAAGTAAGTAGGGGAGGGGGGGTGGGGCGAATCAACCTGCATCAAAGTAGCTCAACAATAAAAAACTGCAGTTTTGACCTGTGTTTTAAAAAAAGCAAAAAATTCAGAAATTCTTCCTATAAAATTGTAGTGAGGACATATAGAGAAGTATGTCAAAATCTGAGAGAGAGTGGTAAAGAAGGGCAGGTTTTTAAAAAGAGGATGAAAATGATTAAAAAAGTGACAATTACTGAAAGGATCATTTTTATATAAGGTTTGTTGAGATGAATCATTACTAATCAGAAGTACAGGAACTTCCTGGTATTTGAGCACACAAGCAGAAGAAAAAAAAAGAGAAGACCTCCAGAATTAAATGTTAAAATAAGTTAAACAAAACGCCACAACCAGAACAAAAAAACCCCAAACCCACAAGAGCAAAACAAGCAACCCTTCTTCCCAAACAGTACAAAATTTTACTTACTGCAAAATACATCCAACAGTATATGCAAGAAACCCTGCCATTTGTTACATTAAAATTATACTGAAGAAGTACTACACAATACTCAAATGAAATCAGCTAAGTATTGGTAACATAAAAACGACTGAATATATTTTTTTCATCAATATTTTTATGATTTGAAAATTTATACCTATTCAATTCCTTGTAGTTGGACGTGGTTAGAAAATTGATGCAAAGTATCACCAGCTCAATTTCAAATTGGCTACGTAATTTTGGAATGCTGAATTTTGGGGCAATTCATTAAGCTGAGTCTGCCTTATACATTTTAAACATGATATAGCATTTAGTGTTAATATTCAAGTGTAGTTTAGATCTGAGACAAGAATGGCTTTGTTAACTGTTTCCTTAACTAAAGATATGATGATACAGTTATTAAACCCCTGCACTACCCAGCGATTTACAGATGCCACACCAACAGTAACTGTCACAAGAAACATCATCTTCAATTATTTAACAGTAGGAGCAATGTCTGTAGGAGTAAAATCTCTAAAAAAAATCACAAGTAATGTCACACTCAAACTAGTGGAATGTCAGTTCTGACTGCTTTGGTGTTCCTTTGTAACAGAAACAAAGTGTGCACAGCACAGCCAAACCTTTTAACTATGATCATTCTTTGGATGCATTTTAGAAATAATTAATGAAGACTCAAATTCCCATGAAATATCTATCAGTCACTATGAAATGGAAGAGAGGCCTCACTGGAAATTATAATAGACATTTTTCTTGTTCGTGAAACAAATGTCTGACATGAGACAGGTCAGTGAAAGTAACAATCAATTATTTCTAAATTCACCAAGTTCTGCATTTTATGAGAAAAATCTGACATGATATCCATTAGCAGTATCACCTGCCATATATATATATGCATATATAGTTGCTACCTCAGTTAATCAGTGTCTCCAATCTTCATTGCTTATGCTTTCCAGCATATTCAAGACCTAACTCCTAACTGCTGCAGGCCTGAACTGGGCTATAAAATAAAGGACAAAAGAAATATTATTTATGAGACTGTTCATCAAACACGGACAGTGCAGCAGATTAAATCTGGTAAGTTTCATAGGTCTAGTATTTTTGAAACCAAATTGTGTTTTACTGGAAATAATAGAAAACATGGTGAAAGAAGATCATAAATTTGGATTACAAGTAGGTCTATATTAAGTTGCACAAACACTTGTACACAGCTCAGCAGCAATGAGATGACAGAAGAGAAGGGCAGTGACTTCCAACATCTGGACAGAGATAATAAAATCTACAGAAACTTAAGTTCCTGTGAGAGGAGTTATTTTAAAGGCAGAACACTTAAGACAGTCAACTACTTTAATGCAATTATTTCTTGTTCTTGCTGCTTTTTTCCACTTTTTATTTTTTTCTGATTTGTTTTAGATGTAGAGTTGAACCACATGTATCACATAATATTTGCCACATTTCTCTCGGTGATTTAACAAGCAATCAGGAAAACTTAAATTCAGAACAGTACTTTGCAGTATTGCACTAATTAAACTGTTTTCAGTGGATATTTGCTCACTGAAAGACGACCATCAGGCTGGAGTGATACACTGATGGCCACAGTCCCAAGAAAATGTTATTATTTTGTTAAAATATAGTTGTTCTTCTCCCACAATATGAAATTATTTTTGAAATGTTTATGAAATATGCCACCAAAACTCATGAGCAGGTAAGCAGACTGCTGAGAACAGAAATATATTTACTGGACTGCTGAATTCAGGTCTCTTGCACTGGTTCCTTAACCAAAGAACAAGAATCACTCAGGCAACTCTCTTCCTATGGGTAAATATCTAAAAATGCTAAACCATTTAACGTCATAAATCCTAAAATCAATTTGGAGGCAATGGAAGGAGAAGAGAATAATTAGTAACCAGAAAAATAAAGACTTTTAAACCTTGTTTCTTTTAAGAGTAATAGAAAGTAAAGTTCTCCCCTGTCCCAAATTTGCTTAACACTGAGTGAGCTGCATGTAGGTTCCTTCTAGGTGATACATATCCAGTGGGAGATGACAACCACTGACCCAGTGACCAACTAACCAAAATGGACCCCAGATTCAAATAGAAGGAAAATGTATACATACAGAATAATTAGCATGGGAAGTGAGAAATATAACCAGCAAATAAGGGGTTGAGCAAATAAGAGGTTGAGTACTGATTAATGCAAAAGTTATATAATATGTAACCAATGAACGCTGATGCCTTTGTTAAAATGTATAAATAGTGTAAAGTTTTGATGATTTGGGAGCCAGCCTTTCATGGTTTACCCCTCAGCTCCCTGCTTTGAGCAAACTACAACAAAAAAAATACGAATACATTGCCTGGGTGTGTGAGATGGCTCTGTGCACCAGGTAAGAAGTCTGCATTTGAGACAACAATAATGTGTATTTGTATCAGCAACAACAAAAAATCTGCTTTCATCTTTCCTTGTAATCCTTTCAAATTCTTAATAACAGATCCCACAGAGCACTGAAAGAACATGAAAAAGTTTGTACTTGCCTATGCATAAATATTTCTAAAAGTTGCAGGATGGCTGCTTCTGTAGTGAACTAAGTTTTATGGCTATGGAAAAAAAACCTAGAGTGGTTACTTCCTTCACTGTGAACAAAGAATCTTTTATTTGGGAATAAAACAGGCTTTATCTGGGTCCCTATTTAAAGACAGAATGCATAAGCCATTATCACTTTGGCCATCTATACATTAGCAAGTGCCAGAGAGAGGTTTCATCAAATGTTTCTAAAAATCAACATAAACTCACCAAGTATAAGAATTGCACTGAAAATGCTGAAAGTTGCACATCAAAAGGCTTTACAGTTTTAAGAAAATAAAGGCTTCTTAAATAATTTAATGATCTACCTAGCATTCTCTAATGTAACAAACATTTCTTCTCTATAAACGTCTGCCTTTTTCAGTCCAGATGACATGTAGTACTCAGAAACCCTTTTTTTCAAAGATTAAAGTTGTCTCTGAAATATTTCCATTACTCATGAATGTACTGCATTAGACCTCAACTCAGGTAAATCTTGATGTTTTTTTCCCTCTACTGTTAAATTTGATACTATGTTCAAAACCACTCAAATGTAGCTCAAAAAAAATTAAAAAAATATGTAAAGAAAATGTGGAGGAGCTTTTTTAAGTGCTCTGAACCGTCTAAACTCTTATCACAATATCCCTGACACCACCTTATAAACCTATGTTTCACATCTGTTTTCACCTCCACAGCACCTGGAAGAGGAATTCTGCCTATACAGCAAATCTCTAGCAGACTTCCCAAAACAAAATGATGACATTCAGTTTCATGGGAAATAGTTTTCTTTCACTTCAGTCTGCTTTTGACTGTTGCTGAATTTACTCAGTTAACATGTAAAATGTGACTCCTGAATGAAGAAATAAACAACTATATTTGAACCACAAAGTCAGGGGGAAAAAAATAAATGAAAAGTATTTCCCTGTAGTGCATAGCAGGCAAAATACTGAGAATAGAATTAGTGATTCAAGATATTAGCTCTAACAATTGTACAGTCCATCAGAAACCTGCTGTTACACAGTTGTCTTGGGATCAGCTGAGCTGGTGGTATTCACATGCTTGTTCCACTATACCTACCCTCAGGATATTTGACAGGTCTCCATCATTATTACCTCATATGTGGCCTTGCCAAGGTGGCTATGAGCATACACAACTCTCTCCTATCCAAAATCCAGTTAGAGCATCACAACATTACATTGCAATAACAGCCACCAAAAAGCATCAGGTTGTATTCTATCTTCTTCACGAAAATCTTTTCCTCTGAAGTCCACAACTCTTGCCTCAGAAGTGACAGAAGTGCCCTGTGGTTAAGCATCTTGTAAAGGCATCTTGCCACACAGTTATGTGAATCTCAGTTCTGTAGACATAAATTTCATTATCACATCAATTCAATTTTCCTGAATGTCCTGTGTTGCCTTTTAAACCATCTACTTCACATTATTAAGCTGATAATTTGAACTCAGTACTTCATTATTTTGATATATATAGCTAAAAGGTAAGTCAATGTATTTTATTCTTATATATTAATGCAGTGAGAACGTGTTTCAGGAGGCAGCTCCTTGTTATATACTGCATTTCTTTATGCTTAGTTGTAACTGATGTCAGGTAGAAGGCTATTATTGGGCTAATAGTACCTTTTCCTCCATAATATTATTATTATTCTCAGTATAATGACATAAATATCTGCTTGGAAATCATGGCAATCAATATTATTTATTGCTGTATTTTCATTAAGTAGAAATTTACAGTGAATACAAGACTTCTTTTTGTCCTTCATGGAATGGAACCTTTGAACTTCAGAACTACAGTTGCCCCAAATGACCTTTCTTACCTGTGTTCTAAGTCATACTTTCACACTTAATTTTCAGACCTCCCTACCTCTCAACTCATTCCCCTTCTTTCACCTTGGCAGGTCAATGGAGTCATAGAATGATAGAATCGACTGGGTTGGAAAAGACCTCCGAGATCATCAAGTCCAACCCTTGGTTCAACTCCAGTCCATTTACCAGATCATGGCACTCAGTGCCACGGCCAATCTCAGTTTAAAAACCTCCAGGGATGGTGAATCCACCACCTCTCTGGGCAGGCCATTTCAATGCCTGATTACTCTCTCTGCAAAGAATTTTTTTCTGATCTCCAACTTAAATTTCCCCTGGCAGAGCTTGAGCCCGTGCCCCCTTGTCCTATTGCTGAGTGCCTGGGAGAAGAGACCAACCCCCACCTGACTAGAACTTCCTTTCAGGTAGTTCTAGACAATGATGAGGTCACCTCTAAGCCTCCTCTTCTCCAGGCTAAACAACCCCAGGTCCCTCAGCCTTTCCCCATAGGGCTTGTGCTCCAGTCCCTTCACCAGCCTTGTTGCTTTTCTCTGGACCCGCTCCAGCCCCTCAATATCTTTCCTGAACTGAGGGGTGTTTCCCATTTCTCTACTATGTCATGTCATGTATCCTGAAATAGATTATAGATTATGTATTTGATATATTCAAAATGAATATTTTTACAATATTGCCTCCAATTTTAGTTGAAAACAGTAATTAACTTGTGTACTTTTAATCATAAAATGTTTAATAACTCTAATGTAATGTTTAAGAATACTGCTACCTACATATTTAGCAGGTAATTGTGGTATTGATTTATGCAATGTATGTCCTCTGATGTATAACCTAACCATTTTTTTCGTATCTCGTCACAGAGCTTTTTTGACCTCCTTCAACTCCCAGTGTCTCAGTTATATCAACTCTAAACTCAAACATCCTAATAATATTTTTTTATTACTTTATAAGACCTTTTTTTTTAAATATTAGTTCAGAGCAGGTTGGTCACTGTTTCTACCTAAACACACACAGCTGATTCTCAGGTCACTGTTTCTACCTAAACACACACAGCTGATTCTCCATAAGTTAACTACTGTGTGAAAACATTACAACTAGATCCTATTTAGACAAGCATGACTGTACAAGACAAGCAATTTGAGAAACAAACAGATAACAAAATTCATGATGTCAAGAAAAGATCAACTGTCATAAGAGACGTGACATCTACTTCCGTTTCAGGAGAGATATGTAAGGCAAAAAGAAAAAATAAAAAGCAATGGAAACACCTCACCACAATCAACCAAACAACCCCAAAGCATGAGTATGGAAAGATCAGAAATAGTAGGAAGAGTAATCAAAAAGAAAAAAAGGAGAAAACACAGTGAAAATTAATAAACAGGCAGTGCCACATTATTCTATACTTGTTTCAACACATCTTTTTTAAAGAAACTTCTTAAGCTTTAGGCTTTAAAACATTCATGTTTTGTGAAGGAATCAAAAAAACCCCAAACAATGAGCAAGTGCATCACAGTATTGAAAACATCTTGTCAGGTGTATATTGTCAATATTAAACAGTAAGAATTCAAATATTAGTTTTATTATACATAATACACTATTGTGGTAGGATGTCAGTACCCAAAATTTAAACCCAGTGCATATGCTTTTAGTTCTGCACCTACGGCTTTGGTTTTTCACCTCTGTTTCAAAGCAATGATGTTGCACGTATTTAAACAAAAAAGGACATCTAGAACAAAAAAATAAAATGCTGAAGTATGTTTTAGTGCACTGCAAAAGGACAGCACTGTAGCTGTACCTTTACTATGAGTACTATGTACCATGTTTGTTTAGCATTCCTCAAGTCTATGAACATGCCTCTCTACACCAGAAAACTGAATCTCGAAATGACTTACATTCTCATAAATACTAATGCAAAAGGCCTGAGACACATTTAAGTTAGAACTCAAACCTTCATGGCTTTTGAAATATTAAACCATCATCAAAAATACATTTTTTGAGGTATTACTTATATTTTATACTGTGAAATCCCTTTCCAGAAAGAGACATTTCAGATCTGCACTTTAATAATAGGTTTGGATTATAGACTGAACTTTGTACAAATAAAAGGCTGAGATTGAAAAACTGATAAACCCTTTGGCCTGGAAAAAACAGTCTTGCTTTAGCAAAAAAACTTTGAGTTTAAACCACTTATTTTTGAGAGTGAGTTCATACATGCTTAACATATCCCTTCCCTTTTAAAACAAAATTTCCTGAAATATTCTTTTACCGATTTTCTTCTATAAACACTGTTGTCAGTGCAACAGCATCACAGAGAAGCTCTGCACCAATCCATCAGGATAAGCCAAACCCAATTTTCCTTACTGTCAATAGATGAATACTCTTGGGCTCTTCGTTTTTTAAAACAGTCTGTTCAAGACCTGTTTAACATCAGTATCCTCCACAGATACAGAATTCACTTATGTTATTGATAATCAATACAGGCTTACACTCAGTGTTCTGATTCTATAATAAATTCTCTGTGAAAATTAACATTAAACCTGTCCCAATGCTTTATGAGCATGCAATTAACAAAAAAAGAACCAAAACCACCTCAAAGCTTTTCTGCATCAGTGAAGATTATAATGATGATACATCCTACAAGAGGATATATTGGAGACAGACATCATTAGCACTAGCCAACATGAGCACACTCCTCACACAAGGGCAGAAACGCACCAGTCTAACAACCACCTTTGAAGTCCTCACACCTGGTATTTTGTTTTCCAGTAGAACATTTACTCTCTGGTCAACATATCCAAACAAATAGTTTCTACAACTGTATCTGAAAAATAACTACCAAAGGGGGAACAATTATGTCAGAAAAGTAGCACAACAAAAAGTGGCATCATAAAAATTTCCACTCCTCCTGCCCATTATAGAATACAAGATCATATTCACTGGGGTTCCCTAAGGACAAGTAAGGTGTATGCATTTACACATGCACGTACAGAAGTCAGCACGAAGCCACAGGTAACAGCTAGAATGGATGTGACAGATCAGCTGAGAAGCTTCAGATTTCAAACTAAGAAGTTGATTTTACATAGTACTCCATTACAAAGATACAACAAAAATGCTTTAGAAGTTTGAAATAATAGCACCTCATCAGCTCAGGGGAAGCATGAACTAAAGGATGCTCATGTCATGAAAGTGAAAATGACAACATTAAATTATCAGGCAATTGATAATTAAAGGAAATCATATATATTCATGATCTCTGATGTTTCTGAGGTGGAAAGAGGGGAAGCTTACCCTTCCTTGACCCAAAATGTGGGTCAATCAAGTAAAATTGTGAATATCAGATACAAAGATAAATCATACTTTGATATTATACCTCTAATATATTTTTTCAAAATTTTTGGTAAGTCAGCAGGGTTTTGGTTGGTTTGTTTTATTTTAACAGAAGTGCCTTGACTCAGAATGGATGAATCTTAAAAAATAATGCATTGGTCACTTTCAAGCAGGAAAGAGGCAAAGAAGGGAGATCCTGACACACTATTTAGTATCAATAATATTACCAGTTCATATCCACATTCAAAAAAAATTGTAAATCAAAATATGGAACAGGAAACTAATTTTTGATACAAGTAATTCCAACCTGCCAAATATATTGGGTTTGACAAGGCCAAAACTCTTAGAGAAAACAAACTGATTTCCCTTTAATAGCATCCACACAAGGCAACAAAATATTTAAATTAATACTTAAATCTTAAAATATATGACAAACTTTTTCAATTTAATACCTGACAAGAACTATGAACTGCAATTATTTACTATGGGTTTGGACTTCTTTTTATCCACATAAATTGGAATGCATCATTTTATGAAGGTACACAGTCTATGAGTTTAACAGTGCAGAATACAATCGACAAAAATGGGGGAAGTTTTCAAGTACCCATATGAAATTTCAGACCAAACTGCCTCCACCAAATACATTACATTGACAGAAATCTCCAGCCATGGAAGCAGGATTTAAAGGATGAATGACAATGATCTTGTCATTTCCAATCTCACACAAAAGAGAACATGATAATGATTTATTCTTTTTAACTATATAGGAGTTGGGGTTTTTTGCCAACCTTAAACTATCTATGCAGCTCTTACCCACATCAAAGTCTCAAGCCCTTCCTATTTTTTTCCTTTATAGTCCTTGCTCTGCTGAATTTAATTGCCTTGGCAATGCCAGAACACTGCCTGATTCTAACGGGTCAGCACTGATTGCTCTAAACCAATTGGTTCCTTCATTACAGAGAAAATGAAGTAAAGAGAAAAGGCAGGTGTGCTCTCGCACAGTCAGCTGGACTTCAGCTCTTGCCCTTCTTTTTCCTCATTAACTAAAACTCAATCGATCAGGAACTTGCTCAGAACCCACAGAAACTATTCATCACTTCTGACACAAAATGGTTTTAACAGGTCACTAAAGTAAGAATATATGAGAGATCTATCTTTAGAGCCTTTAAAGCTCATATGGTTTTTAAGCTTAAATCCAAGAGAAGGGAAAATCAACATGGTACACTCCTAGATAGTTCTAGTCTAAAATTTGAATTCAAAATAAAACTTGTTTGCTATTTGCCCAAGAGAAGAATCTGTAGTGGAGGGTATCTAATTTTAAATGTTCTTTATTGTGAAGAACTTTGACGGATAGAGAGAAAGACCACAGCTGGGAGAAACAGTGCAGATGGCTCCACTGCCCGCTTCCAGCTCATTCTCTTTTGCACTTCCATGGTCTTTAGTTGAACAAATTAAAAATGCCAGTGAAAGCTTTACACATCATTTCTACCTCCATCTTTTTAAATATCTGAACAGTGCTTGTATTTCCAATCATTTCACATTATTTTTTCCTAACAGTCCTTTTCCTATCAAGCTGCATATGTCATTTGCCCATACAATTGCAAAAGAACCTACCTCATTTATCAATGATGACTAACTGTTCAAATTGCTCTTAAAAATGATTCTTCTTGAAAGGTTACCTTTACTGATTAGCTCTTACTCTAGTCCTGTTTGTTTCTTTTCTTTCTCTGACTGCAAACTCTGCAGAATATGTCCTGTCATTATGCTTTGTTCATTAATGCAGGTTTGTAATTTCGCATTACGATATCTTTGAAATAGTGCTACCAAGCTAATCCAGGAGGAAAAAAGAAACCAAAGAGATACTGTAATAAATACATATTAGCAGGGAACAAGAGGTTTGAAAAATGCACAAACAATAACCTCGAGAAGAGAACTAAAGAGAGCATAAGGAAAAAGAAAAGGAGGGAAGAGGTAGCAAACAGACTGGGTGAACAAAGGAGAGTGGCACCACTTTGATTAGGAGAAAGAAAATTACAATGAAAGATATTGCATAAAACATTGCACTTACATCTACTAACAGAACCAGAAAAGAGAAACACCAAACTACTATGTCACTTCATGGCACGCTGAATGGGAAGAAAAATTTAAGAGGGCTGAAGAAAATATAGGTGTAATCCTTTTATCTGCAAACCAGTTATTTCTATTGTCTAATAAATTAAAAGAATAGGTTATTATTTTGAGCAAATTCACAGAAATTAATTGACTGAATCCACAGAACTTCAGAAAGAAAATCAGGTGTTTCATCTGCATTCCTTGTAACAGAAACATGATATGTGACCAGTGAAACTAATTTTAGGTGGGAAAAGTTTTAGCCACTATATTCCATTCACCCCAGACTACTCTAAGAATTGTTTACGATATAGTAAAATGGAATTTCCAAAGACAAGTAAATTAACTCATTCTTTTGCTAAATGTTTTATCCACTACAGTAACACACAGAATCAGCTTTCTTTCTGCCACTGTTTTTCACCCTCTTTTCACCCTTGCTTCTCTTTTGAAACCTTTGAAGCAACTGGCCCATGTATCACTCCCAAGGCCATCATTTCTGCAAAGATGATGTTGCTAATCAGGAACACAGCCTCCTGGGAAGCAGATCACCTGATCAATACACTCTGCTACATGCTGTAGACAGTCACCGTACAAGCTTGCTCGGCCGTGGCTGATGGACCTTAGGACTTAAACAGTGGAGCCAGTTCTGCGCACACTGTGCCTCACCTAAAAAATCCACTGTGCAGACTGGAAGGGCACACCCACGTGGGGAGAGCCCTGCCCAAAGCTTCGTTCGCGAAGTTTGACCATATATATATAAGGGGTTATTCACATGACCTAAGTTAGCAATTTGGATCCTACCTGAGCTCCAGAGGAAGAGCTGAGTACCCCAAGTCAAGCTGCGTTCTCTTTTGTCATTGAATCACATATAGACATCTATGAGTAGGTATCTACCTCTGACAGAAACTGGATCATGACTCTTGCTGTGGCTATTCAGCAACAAATAAAAAATCCTACAGATGTCAAAAGAGAAGCATGACCATGTTCAGCAAATTTTAAAGACTGTATGATTTTCCCATAAAAAGTCAGAAATAGTCTTCTAACAGTAAAAATACATTCCACTAGATTTGTGCCAATCCTATTAAAAAAAAAACAACAAAAATTTTACATACTACTGCAGAAAAAAATATTGCATTTTAAAAATCATTTAAATTAGAGGTTCTCAAATTCTCTGGACATGATGCCAGTGACAATCCTCCAAGTTTCTCAGACCTCTGGATATATAATCAAAACTATTAAAAAATTATGAGTATCAGAACAAAATAAGCATGTTTTTCTTACTTGTGTGTCACTGACTTCATTGGTTTTGAGACATGGAAACTCTAAATTAGGTTTTTCCAAAATCAGAGTATTTATAAAGGTTTTTTTCTGTCTATGACCCTCTTATGAAACATCCTACAATGTCTGCCAATGTTCAGGCTTTTTTCCAGTGAAGACATTAACAGAATACCTTTCCTGTATTTGGTGTCAATCAACAGAGACTTCATTTCTTCATGGAACCAAGTGCATACACGATAAAAGAAATGTGCTTCACCATGCTGTGTCCCCACAAACAGTGATCAATAAATTATATTCTGGTGGGAGCTAGATTATCCCACCAATACAAATGCTGAAAATCAGAATGCAAAAGAATCATTAGCTTTTAAAAAACAAAATTCTACTGATCCTATAGTCATCAAGCTGCTTTTACTCAAACTCCCAATTTGAGTCACACATGATCTAGAAATCAGGAGTCCAGAAGTCACAGACAAAAAAGGGTTTGAAAGAGAATTTAAGATGTCATTTAGTCCATCCACCCTGTCACAAAGAAAGATCAAACTATTTTTATTATACTCCAGACTGATAAATATGTAATCTTTTTAAAGTTCTCCATTTTTGAAGCTTTCAGAGCCTTCACAAATGACCTGTATTTAGCTAATGACAGTGTTTCTTAGCACCATATCCAACTTTTCATTGCTGTAATTCATGCCTGTTACTCCTCGTCTTATTCCTTATGAAGATGTAGAATATATTCATCTCTTGCACTTGTTCTTAGGAAACTGCATTCTACTTATTTCAGACTGTGTCTCCAATTTGCCAAGATCCTCTTTAACTCTAATTTTTCCTTTTGCATAACTGCATCTTGTCTCAGTTACATGCTATCTGCAAATTTATGAAAAAGGCTTTATGCATGTACAGAGTAGTAAGGAACACATGAAAGACCCCATAAAAATTCCATTTTCTATTTTAATTCCATTTATATTTAACTATGGTTACAACAGGTGCTGCTCTAATTTTATATCCACTTTACTGTATTTCCTTTTAGACCCATGTTTCCCTTGCTTGCATACTGAAATACTATGTTACTGTCAAAAGCTTTACTTACAACAAAATACAAGACACACTGATTTATTTCTTATCCATGCCCTGTTTTTCTGCCTCAGAAGAAAACTAAATTGACTATCTGTTTTTGACAAATCCAGTTTAGCTGACAGTAATTCATTTATCTTCTAGTGCCTACAAACAATTTGGTTCAATTACTTGTTCCAGAATTTTTCTGGGAACTGAAACTGTGCTATATGACACAGTTTCCCAGCTCCCTCTTTTTGCTCCTTTAAAGGATGGGAAAAGAACTAACTTGGTGCCCTTTACTTATCTTCCATGAATTCATAAAATCAATGAATCTTCCAAGCTAATAGGTACAAGCTAAAACCACTAGTTCAAAAGCTGTTTTCAGGGGAGTAGAAAGCAAGTTATATATTTGTATAAATAAATAAAATGGGAATTCAAATACAAATTACAAGTACCAGGAGAACAGCTTTCTGGTTCTACAATTACTAATTGTTAACTGCAATTATTACCATCAAGAAACTGAAAGCTTACATATTGTAAATTGTCAAGCAGAAGAGCTGCCAGTTAACATTTAGCTTATTATTGATATTTACCAGTTTGCATAAAATTTTATTAAGGGCAGAACCAGTACTGCCCCTTCCTTAACACATCTGAAAAAACAGAATATAAAAATACTGAAGTTAGAACTGTGGAGAGAAGATTTCTATCTTCTGTTCTCATGACCTCAAAGATACCTCATGTTTTCCTCTTGGCACTGAGTGATGGGTCTGCCACACAGACACTGCTTGGATATTATTTAATTTGAGATATTCTGGTTTGCCTAATGAGGAAGAATACTGGCTGAGAGACAGTAACAGAGTAAGAGTAAGTTTTCAAAGATAACAAGAGGAAAAGGAATAGTTTCTTATTTCACTTAAATGAACTGCATCATCTTAAATATCACTAAATAGTGTATATAAACAAAATTATGCACTGATAACTGGGCATCATACTGAATAAGTATTATTAAGTACAGTCTTAAAAAAAAAAACTCTAACCACATCTACATTCTTACTTTTTGAGTATTAGATCCCTCAAAAGCAGTCACATATAGGAATTTTTATCGATGCTCAAAGAAAAAAAAACCCAAACACTAAATTGCACTATAGCAAACCAATTTAGATAAAATCAAGAAATACATATTCTCTGATCTCATTAGATGGATCACTAGCCTACGTATACAATTTTGCTCTCCAACTGCTCTTCCAGTAACTTGGCAAACATGGTCAAGGAGGATCAGTCAAACTCCAAGCCACAACTTTAATGTTTCAGCACAGAAATATGTATTTCTAGCCAGCAAACAGAACTTGAATGAAATTTGATTTTAAGTAAGAGAAATGAGGTAAAAAGATTAAGAGTCAGAAGCAGTACTCAGTCCTCAGTAACTTCTCTTCCCTGTCTTCACCAAGCAGATCAGCCACACTACAGACATAAACACCACTAATCCACTTCCTGTGTGCAGTGCACTGAGTCTGACACAGGCTGTTCAGCTCAAGTACTCCATCACACAGATGCCACTACACTGCTTGCACACACTTGCGTCTTCCTGATATTGAGCCCCAAATAAAAGTTGCAAACCCAGTTTTGCGCTCCGCTGTTTCAGCATCTCAATTCTGGAACCGTGACCAGGACAAACTACACTGTGGGAAGAGCAACACTTCCACAAAGATTTAATTTAAATCCACAGACTGTTCATACCACTTCCAGGCTAACTCCTGCAGGGCTGGCCAAGCATTTCCCACCCAAGCTTATTATACTGGAACAAGCACAACACCAGTACAGGCATTATGAACAGCAAAAGCAAAGTGACTTCACAGCAGCAGCAAGCTTTGCTTATCATCCTGATCCATCAGGAGTGCGAAGGAGCAGAGGGCAGAGCCTTCCAGGCAGGTCTGCAGAACCCAAGCTGAGGAAACTGAGTACAGGGGCTGAGATGGTGCTGATAACCCACTCTGCTCTGAGCAGCTCTTAAATACACATCTTGGAGATGTCTCTGTTGAACTTTGCAGAAAAAGAGGATTAAAAACCAGGCACTAACTACTGGTTATTAATGACTACCTACTACTACTGCTACGGCCCCTCCCATTTTGCTAATTGTAATTTTAATCCTAGGTAAAGGTATATTCAAACTCCCAAAATAAGAACTGATGTCTCTTTCTCTGTAGTAGTATACTTTAATTCACTGTAAGAAATGAAGCCTGCACATTGTTAAATGTAACATCTTTCCTCTGACAAAAGGCTCTTCACAACTGTAAAGCTACAGCAGCAGTTTTCTAACTTCAAGGATTCATCTTTCAGTTTAGTAGTAGAATTTCAAAGACTGAAAATAGCAAGATCCCACTGAGGAATTCATGGGATCTATTTTCATGTCATTATGGAGAAGAACACTGAAATGAAAGTCAAGACACTGCTTCATACTTAATTTTCACCCTGAGATCATTCTTTCTTTTATAGCGTATATTTTCACTATACAATCAACTAAAACAGCAACATGCATCTACATCCCTTATTATTGTGGTAATAGCTCATTCTCTATTTTTAATACAAACATTTTTTTTCTGCCAGGACTTTGCTGTGTCCCTTTGAAATAACAATAAGCTCTTTCATTTCATCACAGTTTATCCGTTGAAAATCCACCCAACAGAGTTAAAATGCAAAAGATTGTCTTGGCTACAGTGAAACTGAGATGTTCAGCACACACTGGACATAACAGAAGGGTCCTGAACATCAAAGCTTCAGAGACCCCGACTTCTTTACTAATATTAATAAAGAAAAAAATACACCAAAATAGAGCTAACATTACAAAAATCAGAGGAATCGAAAACAGTGTGAAGAATTACGTGCAATTTGTTACTTTTCCACTTTGTTTTGTTTTACCGATGAATAAGACATGGCAATTCAACAAACACTTCCAATTTTCATAAAACCATCTTTCATCTAAAGTCAGCACTAGCTCCTTTTCAATTAATAGCTCAATCAAAACATGCATGTGTTGTAGTTTGGGATTATTATGTAAATTCTCTCCCCTGCCACTAACTGCTCATGCCAGCAGTTAACAAAAAGAAGTAGTTAACTGCTGATCACTTGGGTGGGGGCAGGTTTGTCTCTTTTGGTTTTGGGGACATTTTTTCCATTCTTAGCTCGGGGGAACGCAGGAGAGGGGTGTGTGGTGCGGCCGAGGAGGGAAGCTGCTCTGCTGGCTGCTGCTGGGGCTTCTTGATGGGACGCTGTTTTCCTCCTCGCCGAGGCTGTTTCTCCTGGTTCCTGCGTCTGGGATCGCGGCCTCTGTTCCAGTCTCGCCACCGCCTGCACTGTCACGGCCTGCCTGCCCCGGCTGGGGCAGTGACCCGGGAGAGAGAGGTTTTGCAGCTGCTTCTCCAGGACACATGGTGGTTCCCCACTTTCAGCTTTCTTTTTTCTTCATTTGGGGCAAGAGACACAGAGTTCATCTGAGAGCTCACCACTCATCTGTCTCGCCGGAGAGGGACTGGAAAACTCACTCCGCAGCCAGCTGGACTGTGACATTTGACACTGCCTAAGTATAACTTTCCTCCCGGAGGAAAAACCTGCTGGGTTTTGTTGTTGTTTGTTTTTTTTTTTTTTTCTTTCTCTTCTGGTGTTGGGGAAGCGGTTTGCACTAGTCTGTTTACATATATATATATATAAGTTAAGAACAGTTATCCTTCTTATACTAAAATTCCTTTTTCTTAAATTTGATAAAAGAGTGGCGTGATTATTGTGGAGAAGGCCCCCTCCCCCGCTTGTGGGTAAACATTTTGGGGTTTTCCCCTCAAACCAAGACAGCATGTTACACCAAGTAAAGCATATTTGGAAATAAAAAATATTGAACAACAAATTAACACCTGAGAGCCATTTCCATATAAGCTGCTTGACATGAAGAACCTTCAAGAACACTAGATTTGTAGCTTTGACACTTTGTAATTTCAAGTAACATCAACAAATTTAGCTCTTGAAAAAGTATTGTAAGTCTACAAAATAAGAATTAGCTACATTTATTTTACCACTCTATTGAGTATATTTCTAACACTTTTTCTGCTGCTGCTCCTGTCACCCACCACCTTCACAGGGTGATAAGAAAATACATCAGCAGCAGATTCACTATTGCTTTGCTACTTACAATACTGCTTTTTTAACACAGAGTCTGGTTTTGACATAAGAGACTACATAACAATTAATCAGCTCAACTACTGTTTATCACCAAGAGTAATCTATTCTGTCCATTGCAATACTATCTTACTGATAATATAGTTGCAATAATAAAATCAGAGTGAAGAAAACTCGTTCTGCAGCTTCCAGTCACAGTACTTCATCTCCACAAATAAAATTTCTAAATAGTATGAATATTTTTCTGAGACAGTAGCAAAGAAGCAGGTGGGCAGACAAGTTTTTACAATTTGACTTGTTCTGTATTCAGACACTTGATACATTTAATGTATTTCCATACCAAACAAAACATGGTTTCCAAACTCATTCAATGGCACATTACCATTCCGCACCTCATGATGTTTATCTCCAAGAGATAAGGACCCAGAGCAATCACCTCAAACACCTCGCTTTCCTTATCATCCCTGGCTGGGGGTCAATTTTGGTGATGACATACAAAGATGATGCTATGAAAGCTTCAGACACTATTGACTTAGTAGGAATGGCAATGCCTCAAATACATTGGCCTCTCAAAGAAGATAAAGGTTAAACACCAAGATGCAAAGAAAACACCTTCATCACTACCAGACTCAAAGAAGGAAAAGAGCTGAAAAGCTTGTACAGTAAGTCTAAATGCCTAACTTTGCAAATACATTGAAGTCAGTTTAATTTTTAAGTTAAAATGGATACCTTCTAGCAAGAGACAGATATGAAGTCTATTTTCAATCAAATTCTTTATTCACCACATTGCATCTGAATCAGGAATACCACAGGGAAAGAATATTTTTCATAGAATACATTTTATTTAAAGTATCAATGTCAATTAAAAGCCCGTAAGAAAACCTCTTAAAACTATCTTTCAGCAAATAAGCAGAACTTCATTAAACAGCTTTATCTTTCTTTTTTCTCAAGTAACTGGATACTCCAGCAGATGTAGCAATGGTCTGCAATACACAAAACAAATCCCAAGTTCACCACATCATATCTTATTTTATACATATTTACGCTTCTGCTCTTTTAGTACCAGCTATGCAATAAACCAAACTGCTATTATTCAAAGTGTAAACTTAAAATATGTTTAAAAGTGCAGCATTATTTCATTGTTAACAAAAATTTCAAATGGAAAATATTTCTGTGAACCTCTACAGTAGAAGTTCTCCAACTACAAGGAATTTAGAAAAAATAAAAATAATATTCTGAAAGGGAACAGAATATCCTTTGTTTGCTATCACATTAGTCTGACCAGTACAATAATATTATGAACAAATCTTTTGTATATCCATGTCAGTATACAGAAAAAAATAAAACCAAACCCAAACAACACCTCTGACCAACATGTCCATACCAGGGGAAAACTGCAGAACAGGTGTAACTGTGCCCCCAAAATATTGTTAGGGCATCAGTATAACACACCCATCCCTGGAAGTGTTCAAGGCCAGGCTGGATAGTGCTCTGAGCAACCTGGTCTAGCCTATGGCAGGGGGAACAAAATGATCTTTAAGGTCCCTTCCAAACTGAACCATTCTATGATTCTACACAGAGCAGGAAAATAATGCTTCCCTTACAAAGGTTTGATGGTGCTTTATTTACATTGTGAAGTGTTAAAGACACAAATAAGCCACTAAAGTTTACTCATAAGGTTAAGCAAAAGCAACTGAAGGCTGTTTCATTTCTATGTGACAATAATTGTGGTGATTTAAGATCCTTAACTAATACATACAACTCTCTCACAGTTACACTGATTCAGCTTTGCATTTCTCCTGGGCCATTCCCATCTGTGTGCATCCTGAGCAAGAGTTTTTTTACATCCCTCATACTATACCACATCCCACAAAGTATACTGTGCTACAGCATACAAAATCTGTGCCAGAAAGAGAAAATGCCATCTATAAAATACACACTACCGTAGACTGGTAGTGCTAAATGTCCATTAAGAAAAAAGAATACAGAAAAAAATAAAGAAGTGTAGAAATTTGTCTAGGTTCCTGAAAGCAAATGTTTTCTTTCCCTGTTACATTTAATAGTAATTGCTACTTCTCACTTAAAATTCTGGTAATTTTCCAGTAGACCTACACTATCACTTCTCTTGCACAAAATTGTTGGCAATAGTGGAACCTACTGTTTATGATACTACTACTTCTCATATTTGCCTGTCATTCATGTTGAGAGTTAAATAATGAAGATTAAAAGTATTAGCAAAGTTATGCCACTTTATTTGCCCTTCCTTCTGACTCAGTAGATCCAAAATGGGTTCTTCCAGTATGCCAAGTTTTATGAAAGTTAGTTTAAGCCACAGCAAATTATCAGTTACTATCTTTATTGTACAAATTGTGACTAGACCTGGTCTACAACTGGGAAAAGTAACTTCCACTATCCTCAGAACCACCTGAGTCTGGAAATAAAGGGGAACAGAAGCATTCAAATTCTGCATTATACATAAAAATCCTGTAAGCCCTGAATCCTTACCTGAAAGATTCCTGTGCATCTGATGCCCACACACCTCAGTGTATCCAACTGAAACTCTTCCTTATGTTCCACAATCCAGGGACTACATACACACCAATTCCCCACTCCTGCCCAAGCAAGTAACTCATTCACCTTTCTCCATGTGTGAGAAATAAAAAGAGAGGGTTCGTTGTGGGAGGTGTGGAAGGAAGGGGGTTTGGTTGATTTGAACAGTTGAATTAAAAGGTTCTGTGTTAATTGCTTTTTGGAAAAGCGGAATGGCCCTTTAAGGGGGGGATTTCTCCACATGCAGGTTAGACAGGCGAATTAGGCGGGCAGTCTGTGAGGCAGCAGCCTCAGCAAGGGGGGCTGTTGTCAGGGCCTGCGGACGGTGGTAGGGCCTGATAGGGCGACTGGATGGGCCAATCAGCGTTGATGGCGCAGCAAGAAATTGCCCAAAAGAAGGCAGTGAAGAAGTGAAGTGATGGAGTAACCTTGAATCAGCGTGCACGGTACCATACATGGACTACAGAGGGATGGACTCCTGGAGGGGAGGGAAGAGGGTGTGGCGTGAAGGAAATAAATGGGGGTGACCTCCCCCTCCCCGGTGTGCTCCCCGGCGACTTCGCTGTGGCGAGGCACCCTGTGCGCGCAGTTTGGCCATTAAACCCTATTTTGCTTTGCTCCTTCAACTCGTCTCTCTAAAAATTCTTCGAGCCGAGATTTTCCTCACACATGGAGCCTGAAGTGCTTCCACTTCTCATTTTCCTTCTTCTTAGGACACATGATCCACGTGCTTCAATCATTTGCTTCTATGTTAAGACAGGTAACACAGTACTTTCAACAGCAGATCTCTGAGTTCACAAAATCACAGAATCATTTAGGTTGGAAAAGACTTCTGAGATTATCGAGTCTAAACTTTGATAACCACCTGGTCAACTAGACCATGGCACTAAAGTACCATGTCCAGTTATTTCTTGATCACCTCCACGGATGGTGACTCCATCAGCTTCATGGACAGCCCATTCCAATGTCTAATAATCTTTTCTGTGAAGAAATTCTTCCTAATGTCTTACATAAAACTTCTCTGGTACAGCTTGAGGCTGTGTCCTCTTGTCCTCTTACTAGCTGCCTGGGAAAAGAGACCAACACCCATCTGGCTACAACCTCCTTTTAGGTAGCTGCAATAAGCAACAAGGTCTCCCCTGAGCCTTCTCTTCTCCAGACTAAACAATTGCAGCTCCTTCAGCCACTCCTCATAGGGCTTACCCTTTAGACACTTTAGCAGCTCCACTGCCCTTCTCTGGACTCGTTCCAGAACCTCGATGTCTCTTGTATTGAGGGGCCCAGATGTGGACACAGGGCTCAATGCATGGCCCCACTAGTGCTGAGTACAGGGGGACAACCACTGCCCTGGTCCTGCTATTTCTGGTCATGCTATTTCTGATACAGGCCAGGATGCCCTTGGCCTTCTTGGCCACCTCAGCATACTGCTATGTTTAGCCACTATTGATGAGCACAAGTTTGTCCCCACCTTTTTCCCTACATTTATTGATTTTTATTCCTCTTAGAAGCAGTAGGAGACTGTAATTCTACACACATATATGAAACTTAGGCTCTTAGAAGCACAAGATAGACAGAAGGAATATTCGATACCATCACCTAGAGGATAACAGTTTAGCTACTGTTTTAACTTGTGTACAATTCTCACAGAAAAAATCAAGATGGAAATATGAGTCATTCAAAGTTCAGAAAAAAACCAGTAGCACAGCCAAAGCTAACCTAATATTAGCATCAAACTAAACCAGTATGATTCTCCCTCACTTATTTCATCTTTTAAAAGCATTTTTAGCTCTCCTGAAAAGCTTCAGCTCAATGAGACCAGCTAAAATGTCAGTGGGCAACAATTTGAAATCCACAGTAAAAAGATACTTAGTTAAATAGAAATTAATCAGTTAAATTTATAGACATAAATTAATGTATTATATAAAGTTGATGATAATTTCTATGAAATTCCATATGAACAGAATATATAAACTAATAGAAGTCAAACTTAGAAGTGCCTCATAGACCACAAAGGCAACTGTACATCAGTTACAAGGTTTAGAAATTTGTATAGCATCTGAACCAAATAAAATATCTAACAAAATACCTAAACTACAAAGAAAATCTTAAAGTTGTAGTTTTAACTGAATGAAGCCTGGAGTATTTAAGTTAGGATCCTTTCAGTAACTAATTTCCTTTATATCTACTTTTAATTTAATTTATCAAGATATTCCATAAAGCTCTGGAAAGCCATAGCATTAGCATACATATGCACACAAAAATCAGTAAATAGCACACTCTCCACTATGCTTTTCACCATATTTTCAAAAGAGAATCAGTCTTAAAACCAGTTAAGACTCTAATATAGATAACGCTACCAAGAGCAAGATTTGTCCCCAGCTGAAGGGATAATTCGGTACTTGTAGTGTGATTTTGAGCCTTCTAGGTTAACTAAGTTTATCCCAAGAAGAGAGCGATTCATTTGTCCAAATGTGATGTATACTCCCTGCATCCTCAAAGTAAAATACAATACAAGTCAGCAAATGATGAATGCACACAGTTGAAGCTGAGAAATCAGGCTGGTATGTTTAAAAAAGCCTAAGACTGACTGCAGGACACCTGCTGCATTACTGCTGAGGGTGAAAGTACAGTGTAAAACATGAACAAGGGTAAAGGACATAGGGAAAAGTTGCATGATTCAATGCTGCTCTGTAGAACGGGGCACAGTCCTTTCACAGGCTGTGGTGCTAATGTGACACCCAAAACCTCAAGGAAAACAGGCTTTTCTCAGGCACTCATCAGGTAGGGCTCCTCAGTACTTGAAGCCTGTGGCTTAACATTCACAATTGTAAACTGAGATCAATATGAAATGGCAACTACAACAAATTCAATGCTGTATTATAAACATAAACTTAAGGACCACAAGTAAGTTTATATGTAACACAGAAAATTAAATAACAATTTATGACTTAAAGCCAATATGTCTGTCATATGATGTAACACTTTCATCCATTCAGATGACAACAGCATATACATTTGTCACACAGGCTTGTTAACAAAAGTTAATTGAGAGCAACCAAGAACAGCAGCACATACCCATTCTCCACTCCATCATCAGCAGGACAGGTCAACGGAACACTCAGCAAGTTTCACAGATATTTGCTGCCAACAGAGGAAAGCCCATATTCAAGAATTTCTGATGCTATTTTAAAATCAGCTGGATGAGGGAGACAGACGGCAAGTCAGTCAGATGCTTGCTGGGCCTACTCCCTCACAGACTTTTCTAAACCAGTTCCTTACAGAATTATTAATATTGAAGATATATGAAGGTGCTATCCGCTGTAAACATAAATGTGGCACAATTAGCAGTCCTGGTTTTGAATTTTCTTATTTGTCACTTACTTATGCTCATAAACACTTCAGATTTGGAAAGATGAGATTTTTTGTTTGATTTTTACACTCCCTTTGTGTTGAAAATTCTCCTGTATTTTAAATGAATATACATGCTTGTAAGGGCATCAACCTTCAAGATACTTACCATTAAACATTATCCACATTGCTAATTATAAACTGCAAAATAAAGATAGAAAAACAACACTATCCTGAAATAAA
Source organism: Pithys albifrons albifrons (assembly GCF_047495875.1). Taxonomy (NCBI): domain Eukaryota; kingdom Metazoa; phylum Chordata; class Aves; order Passeriformes; family Thamnophilidae; genus Pithys; species Pithys albifrons. The sequence continues at coordinate 86,128,043 of NC_092459.1, forward strand.
AATGTTAACTTCATGCTTAAGATACTGGTATTTTAACATTATATCCACCCACTCTTCTATTTGGCTACAAATTACTAAGAATCAAAATGAAACTGTATGACAGTAAGTGGTAGGATAACTTGCATTAAGTGCATCTTCATCTGAAAAAATATCAAGTCAGTACAGCTGGAAATTAAAATATTTTCAGACAAGTGAAAATGAAGCACAGTAAATTTGTTCAAACTATCAAGACAAGATATAATAATTTCTAGAAATTTTAATAAAATTCCCTTTTAAAAAATATTCATTGAAACAGTCAAAAATCTAAGTGCTGTTCACATGCTGATGCATATCCTGACCCCTAAGTCATGACAGGAAAAAAAAATTGCTTTATTAGTTGATTACTGCAGGGCCAAACTGACTATAATTTTTGTGTTACCTCCTAATACATAATTTCCAACCTACCACTCCGAGACAAGATATTGCCTGGCTCTAGTCAGGTTATTCTGCAAAGGCAAGGACAAGAGCCTGTGAAAGTATCTCATTCCTTGCCGTTTTGTCACAAGATCAAAGGGAAGGCACAAGGGGATCACTAAAGCAAACTGACTACAAGCACTACAGGATACAGTTTAACAGCATTATGGCTGGACAGGCTTGTTCTCTAAACCAAAATTTTTGTGAAAATATATTTCCAAACACATTTTTCCCCGTCCGTTCCTCTCTTTCATACATGAAAATATGTCAACACATCATGGGAAAAGCAGCAGATTCTCTAGTGCTGTAACATTTTGGGATGAAGAAGCAGTCAGACAACTATTATTTAAGGTATTAATCAAAACAACAAAAACCATGAGAAATGGGAGACTAAGAAAGAAAAGCAACTTTCAGGTTGAAGCAAATAACACAGAGTAAGCAGAGCTTCGTGGTCATCAATCACTCAAGTCCCATGAAATACACTATGCTTTCCCTTTATTTCCGGGGACTGAAGGATGTCATCACTTCTGATATACCTAAAGAAAAACTATTTTGACTGACTTCCCATACAAACTATTTTCATTACATTATGCAGCAATTCAATTTTTCTTTTATCAACGCATGTGCCACGTTAACCCTTAAATTTTTATGTAAACACATAAATTCACACACAATAATGCCAAACTCAGAATATAGTTAGGCGGTTGTCATAAAGCAGGCTCAGGAGACAAACCCAGGCTACACAAAGCAAAAGCAGTTGCCCTTGACTTATGAACAGCACAGCAAGTATGAAAATGTGAGCAGGATAGAAGTACCTGTGACTTGCATCTCCTGAATGCTTCAGAAGCTTGTCCTAGAGAAAATCTTATTACTGCCATTCTTATGAAGTCATATTGGATTGCAGGATAAGGAAGCAGATAAATAAGGAGGAGAGAATGGTTAATGAAAAGTCCTCCATCAGCTTTTGAACCTAATATGTAACATGAAAAACTAATCAGCAAAACTGCTACTTTATTTAAAAAGGCTCTAATGGTAGGTAGGCTCTCAGGTGGAATCAAGACCATAAAAATCAGTCCACATAAATGTCTTTTAGATGTGCACTGGATGTTTAACTTCTAAAAACCTCTATGCAACACTTCTGAAGTTCTTGTCAATCACTTAATGAAAAAGAGAGGAAAAAGTCTGTGATGTAAAATTGCCAGGTGTTTGGGGTGGGAGATACTTAATTTCAGGGGTTTGGTGTTTTCCAGGACCACATAAAACAACTTGACAGAGGTTCTCCTAACTCGTTTATATGACTCAGAGATTGTTTCTTTTTCACGTCAATCCTAAGATGTACATAATATGATTTTTTTCCTCTCTCCCAGTTTAAGACAGTCCTGGAAAGCTAGATGCCTCTTTCCTAACCTCCTCCCTCTTTCTGAATTTCCTCTACATAAAGCATGTTGATATTTCAGTTATCATGAAATTCCTCTAATTTTTTTTCCATTATTACTGTATACTTTTCTTCTAAGTTTGTGAAACTACATGGCCTCAAACACCAAGAAACAGAAGACAAATTCAGCCATGAAAACTTATATATGCTCATCTCTTCCAGCAGTAACTGCAAAGTTGTCTGACATGAACATGAATTTAAAAATACTTTTTCATTAAAAGCAGAGAAAACTACACTAGATAATGGTCCACATTGACAGCTTTTTCATGTTTCAGTTAAAAATAAAATAGAAGAAAACCCAGAAATAAATGCTTTAACAATTAATGGTCATTTTATGTTTACCTCATCAATCAAACAAAAAAAGTGAATTTAATCAAGGCACAGTTCCATGAAAAGGAAATTTCAGCTCTGGCTACTCTTCACTTTTCAGCTACTTCTCTAATACCCATAGTGCAGGAAAAGCAAAAGCTGTTGTTTTCCCCAAGTCTCTTGGTATTCATCTCTTAAATTTAAGAGTAAAGAGCTCTACCTCTGATCTTGGGGAAAGAAATCCAATTCAAAGACAGAATTAATACAGCAGTCTAATCATCTGCCAAACTGTCAGGTGATTAGACTGCTGTATTACAATAATCAAACTGACAACTTTTCTACAACTGAAAGGGGTAGGCAGGTCTCACTCCATTTCCAATTCATTTTTTCAAACTTCCCATCACTTTTTTTACTTCCACCCAAGGAGTACCATCTCAAAACACTTCTGATGCTTATCATCCAGAGCTTATTCACTTAATCGACTTAACTTATCAAGAGGTAGAAAGCCATCCCTGTCATGGATCTGCGAGTTGAAGATGCTCATGAAGAGCCAGCAAAACAGACAGAGGCAACTATGTTCACCCTAAAAGGAGGAAAAAGATCTTCCAACCTTTTCAGCCTTCCTGATATCCACCTACAGATTGTACTTGCACTACATCTAACCCATCTTATGAATCAATTAGTCTACTAAATCACTTCAAAGTAGTAGAAACAATTATTTCCTCACTGCTGAGAAGAACTACACATGAGTATCTCAAGACATGAAGTGAGGAGACCTGATTCACATCACGAGCTCTGTGCACTTTTCCTCACAGCATTGTTTTGAAGCAGGGTGTGAGCAGCAGCCATATGGTGAGACTGCTGTACATTGGTAAGGTATCTGAATGATACATGACACACCTGAAATCATGTTAAGGCACCTAAAGCACAGAACTGTACCCAAGACACTTAAATACCAGGTTAGTACTTCAAGCAGAATAACCTTCTATAATAAATATGAAAGCATAGGGTCATCAGTGAGATCTGACAGATGCAATTACACAGCTATCAGAACCAAGGTAGCTGTGATTGCAAAGCTACCAGGTCAACCCAAGCTGCAAGCAACCAACCTGGATGGAACATCACATGCATGTTACATGCTTTCCAGTATTTAAACTACTCTAGCTATTCCTACACATCCCTATGAAGTTGAACTCACACAACACTAATGAAGGGAATTTAATGTAAGTATTTAGAATTTTGTAAAATCTAAGTATCAGAATTCTAGGCACGAGCACTGTTTGGCAGATATATTTCATGTCCTTTTCCTTTTCTTTAAAAAAGAAACGTGAATGTAATACAAATTGCAACAGAAATGCATCCAAAGCAATGGAACACATATAAAACATGACTAAATACATGACTAAGGAGATGTTTAACTAAGAAAACTATTCTTTGCCAAAAATTTAGTACCAACATCCATTAGTTCTTTCCCCAAGACACAGCTGTTCTTATTAATCCAATGCTATTTTAGGTCTGATTAAAATATAAAATTTCTTTAGGAAATGTTATGCCTGTATTACACCGTAATTTACAGCTTATCTGTCAGACTGTGCTAACACTGTTATTTCTTACCAAACAACCTCTATGTCATCCATTAGTATGTATGAAAATTCACTCTAAAATAACTTCACAGTTGTCAGAGATGATTGTAAAATTAAGGAAGTCCATGGCTCAATAAGAAAAGCATTCAATACATAATCATAATGGGCTGTACTGAGCTTTTTATCATGTGCCTGTTTATGGGAAGACACGTGGAAACATCCACTCTTACTTTCATTGTTCACTTTGTCTTAAGCTTTTTTAAATATTGTTTCTGAATATGACAAGAAAAACACAGGCCTGTTGAAATGCCCTGAGCATTTGGAAAATTGGATCAAGTGGCTGTTCCATCACTGCTATTCCTCACCTACACTGAAGATTATTAGTGAAGACTCTAAAGACAGCTTCAGCAAAGGGGAATTTGGAGGAGTCTTGATTGCCACAATTTTAACAGTCATTAAAAGTGAAATAATAGACTTTATGCAAAGGTTTTCACTAACATTTTAATGGGGCTGTGGGGCATTTTTTCCCAACTGTTATAGCCATGGACTCCTGATAACAAAAGATTGTTCTATTGAGTGCTCACACAATGTAAGCTGTTGAAATCCAAACAAGAAAGGGAGCCAAGACTCTTATAGCTTTCCAGCAGTTGTCTAATTTCAAACCCTTTAAAACTGCACAATAAAAGTACTTTTGTACATCTTTTTTATCTGAATCTACACCAAATAGTAAGAAAATTCCTGGTGAGATCTCTTGACTTGAATGCTGAGGTTTTAACTTCAGCAGTGGAAGATTGGAATTGAAGTAGCACCATCATCAGGTGAAGTCCACATTTTAGTTCCTTGTTTGGCAATTACACTGATGTTATCATTTCAGCCAATGCAACATTCACTTTTGTTCAATATACCAATTAAAAAAAAGCCTATACAATTAGTCTTCAAAATCAAGATTTACAGAAACAGCATCTACACTGAATCAGCACTTCAAACCTTGTCTATAGGTCTACTAAAAAAGAAAGACAGGAAGAATTAAAAAGAACTACAAAACTGAAGAGAAGGAAGCAAAAGAATAGATCAGTTAATAAAAAAATAAAATTTTCAAAACTACATTTATCTTCAAACTTTCTTCCCAAGTAACTTCTCATGAACTTGACTGCAAAGTAAGAATCAGGAAGTCTTCAAGCTTTTTTTTTGTTATTTTCTTTTTTAACTATGTCATTAAATTAATGCTAAAAACGTCAGCAGTTTTGATTTAGTCAAATACAGAATTACATGAATTTGAGTAAATTATAACCTTAAAATTTAAGTAACTTGCAACGACACCATTACTGTCACTCAAACAAGTTTCTACGGTTAAAGTCTGCAAGTTAAGTGTAAATTAATTTGCCACTTGAAAAATACCAATAATTTATCTGTTTAATGTGAAGAAGGCAAGATGCAATTGGAGATTTTTTTTCTGGAGAGACAAAGTTTTAGTTAGTGCATAGCACTCTCTAGTGGCAAAAGGGGTTCAAGTGAACTAAGTCTTTGGAACAATTCTGACTAAAGGATTTATCATTTAAATTATAAAAATTTCACATGACTATATACATATGCTTCTTACTTTGGAGTTTGTGAAAAGTGTTTAGGTTTGTGCAACTTTCCTTATATAATGCTTTAAATGTAATTTTTGTGAAGACTACCAGTGCTAAATCCAGTAACATTTCGTCTTTCTCTAAATCATGCCTTTTAATTTCTATCTGTGCTGGATATTCCACGAACAACAAACCAGAAAGCATTTGCATAGCTCTCCATTTATGTTCTTGGACTCCAAGCATAGCCTGTAAGTACAAAACACTTTGAACTGCTTGAAAGCTGTTTCTACAGTCTGCATATATACTTCCTTCTGAAGTGTATTTTCATGAAGCTGATGACTCATAGGTTACAAATAAAGATTTGGATACTCACACATGTAGCCAAGTTGTATTTTATACATAATCAATATTACCTAATGCATATAAAGACAAAGCTCATCTATCTCCATTAATCTGCATGAAAATGACATGAGCCATAATATTTTCTGTTATATTTTTTAAAGTGAGTAATTTTATTTTAAGATTAATATTAGCTTTGCACATGTAAACCCAAATTCACTCATCCATCACCTGGGAACAAAGGCATGAGGTTGGTTTCTGCAAGATGTACAGAGAAATTTAGCTGTCTTTCAATCAGCTCACTCCCTACCTCTTCCTTTAACAGCAAATTTTCAATGGGATCCTTATGCTCAACAGTGGAGATTTCCTTTAATATCTGTGATATAAGTAAACCCCCCTTTATTTTACATTTCAAATACAGACCAAGTAATTTTGATGTTCATTAAATATATTAATCTGAAACTCAACTGTGTTTGAAATGGAACAAACCACGCCTTATTATTTAATGACTCAGGTTCCTAAATTCCCATTTTGTGCCAGAACTGCAGTTGGAACCTGTTTTAGCTTTACTTTCAGGGAACAAGCATCTTTTCTGGGAGACTGGTAAAACACTACCTTCATTCTAGCAATACAATAAGCACAGATAAAGACTGGCTAATCCATTTTCATGACAAAATTGTACTCTGTTAAAAACTGTCTACAACAATTTTGAACTATTGAAGTAGCACTGTATTAAAATTATCACTAAATATAAAAATATGATGAGCATCTGACTTCCAATACACTTTGTTATAAAAGAAATGGCAAAGAGAGCTTAAAAACCTGAAAACAGGCGGGGACCTTTTTTTCCCCCCAACAAAATGTAAGGATTAAGTTAGAAAGGATTAGAATTACAGTCAGAATGTAGGAGCTGTAGAAATTTACCACATTTGTTGGGTTCTTGCTTTAAAAGGCCCATTCTTAAACATTAATTATCACATGCAAAATTATGGTTTCTAGACAAGATTTTTATGCAATAAATTGAGTTTAAACACATTTTAATTACTTACGTACATTTGGGTCTACTTACTATCTCATATCCAAACTTCTGAAGAGAGAACTAGAGAACCACTGTTTGGTGTGACATGACCCTAGACCAGCCCTGCCACCAGCTGGGAGCAAACAGGGCATTGCAACTGCTGACAGTGCCAAACAGGCTCTGATCGAAGCAAACGCAAGGGCAACATTCAAAAGACTCCAGCAGGTAAAAGAACTTATGTATCTAAATATTGATTTTGTTCCAAGAAACCAATCCAAAATACCTACATTTAAGGAATCACCTAGTGCTGGGGGAATGTGCAGCCCCCTGGAAAGCCCTCAGCTGCGTTAGTTTCTCTGCAAGTTGAAAATTTACACATACATGCTCTGAAGCATCAGCTTCTCTTACCAGCTGAAGTATGACACAGAGACTAGACAAAAAGATCCTAATAAACCAGAATTTTTCTTAATTTTTTATTTTTTATTATTGTTATTATTATTGTTGTTTAAAGCTATTTATGGTAACTAGGAGTAAGCAGCTCCTGCTGGGAATACAGGACCTCTGAACACCCTTCTTACGTTCTCATTCATTTTATTAGAGGTTCCTGTTAGCCTTTTTTAAATTAAGTTACTGAAGTTAAAGGTGCATATTTATTGTTTTGAAAAGCTACCCTGGCAATAAACAGGTATTTCTGGTACACAAATATCACAGTTTCACAACTTCTGGAAAACAACAGATACAAAACGTGTCCTTGAATGTACCAGTGTCTAACTGGTGTTCAGAATGCCAGAGAAAGCACCAGGACCTTCCGTATGAACTCACTGCTCACGAAAGCTTCAGAGGTACAGCTTAGTCCTTTAAGGGTTGTACCACAAACACACTGATGGTTTAAAACTTGCAGAATTTTTGGAATCTAATAAAAACCCTTAATTCCACAATACAATAAAGCACTGATCATTGTCATATGCAAGTTTAAAACATAAACTGCTTCCCTATAAAGAACTTTTCCTACTATCTAGTCTCTATTAGAACAGTTTGTACCATATAGCTTTCATTTTTCAACTAAAAAATGCTAGAGGACCCTACCTAAAATGCAAGTAGTCTCTTTAACACCATAAAAATCCATGTCATCTCTTTTCAAAACTATACAGAAAATATTCTTATTTCAGGCTGCCACACATTTGTTCTAAATCAAAATACTTTCTGAAGCATTTTTTACCTTTGAGTTAGTTTTAACGGAGTATATGCTCAAGAAGACTGCAGTTGTTTTCAGAAGTGATAATTGAGGAAAGGAAATTTATCAACACTTTATTCTGAATTTCTTACGTTTTCAAATTTTATTTAACAAAGAAATTCTAGTTCTGATATATACAACCTTGTGGATAGAAAGAACAATTTTAAGAAATGTTGTATTATAAAAGCATTTGTTTTAAAATACTATTATATGTAATATCTACCTAAATAGAAATATAACTCTCCCAGTTTGGTCTTAATTGTATGTAACATTTTGACTTCCATGTTGCATTACATGTTTAAGCTGAGCATCACATCAGCACACAATGTGAAATTAAAACAATTTTTCATTATATTTATAAAGGAACTTTATTTAATTACCTGAGAGTTGTCTTAACATTTTCTAAATAGGTTTATGTGTGTGTCTTTGTCCATACACATATAAATGTGTGTGCCTGTGTCTTTACACTGCCACTGAAAACACTGTCAAATACTGTGAAGGCACTAAAGGCACAATCAACTCTACAGTTGCTACACATTATTTTATTACAATGCAACAGCAAAGAAAAATAGTAAGGGAATCACTGCTTATATAAAAAAATCAGTTTTATTGAACTCCTACTTTATTTTACATCAGTAAGAATGCTTTAAATTAGAATTCAGTACCCTACATGGGGTTAAACATATGAGACACAGAGTTTTGTTTGCTAGTCAAAGAAAGATGTGACTGTGTATATTTCATGTTAAACCTTAAAATTACTGTAAGGATAGAATAAATAGTTTCTCACAGGCATATTGACTTTTGCTATGAAAATACACTGTACTTATATGATAGCTCTTATATCATCACTGCTCCAATATAGTGTCTTGAACTACTGTGCAGACTAAAAAGCCCAGTCTCTTGCTTCCAAAATGCTTCTTTGAGCATTTTGATAGGAATACGAATTTGAAAAGTTAGCATGGTACCTCAGAACTGTGACTAAATGTGGTATTTTGCTGCCATCTTTCCCTACCATCAAACAAATGGACACTCCACATATAAATTTTCAGAACAAAAAATAACTTGGGATTCCTGCTTACATTCTTTTCTCAAAGCTGATCTGACTCTTCATTGCAAATTTTTGTATAACACTAGAGCCTAAGAAACAGCAGTTTCTTAATCTCTTATCACCATTTTTATCAACAGGCAAGCAATATAAACCTAACAGTTTTCATTCTTTGGTCCTTGCATTCCTTTCCATGTGAGAATGCAAATGGCCCCAGTTCAGCAGAAAACAGAAAGGCGTCCAACAGCAGAGACAGAAACCCCTTTTTTGGGCTCTTAATGAGGTCTCCAGAGCCCAAGGCAAACCAATAACAAATTATACTTTCCACCATTGGGAACTGGGGGTTGTGAGCTAGGAGAGGAAGAAAACCCTGGAGCTTGTCATCTGAAATCAATTGAACTTAGCCATGCCAGGAAAACACTGGTAATAAACCCTCCCCATCTAAATAAAGCTTTTACACCACAGAAAAAAATAAAAATTTATGGCAGTAATTTCATCTCGTGTTTTTCAAGAAGAGCCTGCTGTGTTTCTTGCTCTCAATAGAAAAATCCCAAAGGAGCAATGTAGGCAGCAATAAGGCAGACTTCTAAAAAGATACCACTTATTTTCTCACTCCTCCTTGCCTTGCACTGTTGCTCCTCTTCCTCTTGTATTTAACTGAATATTAACTCTATCACTGAAATATGCCACCACAAGGTTTCTCATTCTGTAGAGGCAGCAAGTCTTATGCTTCACTATCCCCCTGAGAGGATATTACATCTCTGCAGGTTTATCACTCATGCCATCATCCTAAAAGCAGTCCAGAGATGCTAGACAACCTGGGATTAACAAAATGCCATAGAAGATCAAAACATAAAAGATTTAAAAATATAAATCTCAACTTGAGACGGAAGATAAACATTCTACGGAAGAGTAACTGACATTGCACTTCTTGTTCCTTACATGCTGCAGAAACAAAGTGATCTCGAACTTCGTAATTGCTGAATACATGTTTTGCTTCAATCACTCATGCATCTTACATCCTACTAATATTCGCTGAATCTATTCAGTATACTCTATCCAAATCCTTCGGGCACTAAAAATAAAATTTTGCCATTTTAGTTAGTTCTGTAAACAAGATTAGCCAATATATTTTATTTTTCTCACTTACAAAAAGACGACAACTACAAGCTAAAGAATTTGTAAGATGATCTATATTAAAAAAATATTAGCAATGCACTGTACTAAACCTTAAGAAATTATCAGCAACACCCTTTATTGCTTCACTCAGTATCGTAACAGAAAACAAATTTCTATACAGCTCACACATATCTCTTGTGTCATAAAATGACTCAGATGAAGCACTTTTGACGTGTGTCAGGAAAATGACAACCTAAGTTCTCCAAATTAATCATTTAACAAGTTAAACCTCATGCAAAGAGCTTTTACACTCTGTAAAACACTCTGTTCAAGCAAACAGAAACCATGCCCTCACCAGATCTGATGGCCCCCATTTTAGGTCTGCTACCGCCAAACTATTTCCCTGTTCTGCACAGCAAAAATTGTGCATAAAAGCACAGAATTCAATCTTGAGATTATTCTGGCTACACTATCCATTTTTTAGGTCATCAGAAAATGGAAGCAGATATAATGCCCATACTATTACAATGCTAGACCTCCCCCTGGCATAATCCCAGCCTAGCCAAACTGGCACTCTCTTCTCAAGCACTACTTGAGAGACGGTCCACATGGGCCAGAAGCTACGAGGACAGTCAATACATTCTGTAAACTGAAAGGAGTTTTACAGGATGGATGAGGTCAGTGTAAAAGGTCATTACAGGACTGAGGAACAGGCACTGGGACTATTCAGTTCATTAATTTTTAGATAAATCTAAGGGACTACTTCAAACAGTTTCAGAAGTGTACTACAAAAGTTATCAGAAACAAACATACTTTGTAGGCAGAATGACAAATTTCAAGTTTGTCCAGCTTTCCAAAGCATTATCTAGGCTTGCCTTGCATGGCTATATTTCTATATTTTGCACATGACACTTGCTCCTAATCCTATCTTCCATATATAGCTTACTTTGCCCTGTGCCTAATACCCTCAGTTTAAAAGGTTTTCTTTTCTTTAAAAGCTTATCCTCCTATTCTCCTCTTCTGATCAGGCTTTCTAAACCTCTCTAGTCTCTTCTGAGACTCATGAGCTACACAGATCTTAAGAACTTATGTAATCCCCCAATCAGGCTTATACTGTACATTTAAAGAAAGTCTGGAGAACACCAACTGTCTTTTAATATGATGAAATAATTTTTTCATTTTAACTAAGAGCTATAAAATTTGGATCAAGAAAGAAAATAGTGCAGAATTTCTTTCCACTTAAATACAGTGATTATCAGGCTGAATACTGATAGAAACTTTTGATCATAAATCGAAGTGACATCAACAAGTACTTCATTATTCTGCATTTATGTTTAATCCGAATATGTTATATAAAGACACACAAAAAATCTTTACACATAATCTTGACTGCCTGTCACATATATGTCATTTACTGAAACTTTTCCAAATCTTATCTAGCACAAATATCTTTTCATTTCAAATCAACAAAACATTCCTTCTAATTCTGTTGACACTATTTTACCATAAGTTAACACAGTATCTACCAGCTGTTGTAGCACTGATGTCCCAATTTTTTTAAGTTTCCTCCAGCTCAGGACAGGAAGATGCTGGCAAAATAAAAATAGCTGATTCCAATGACCAATCAAGGCCTTTCCCAGGCCAAGTATGAAACCTCTGCTCTTCATTCTTCCCTCCCTTCTTCCTGCAGTATGACCCCGGACTCAGTTTTACTGAGAGAAATCAGTGACAAGCTTTGGTTGCCTTTCCCACCTCTGTCTACAGGTTTAAGGAATTAAGCCATGAAGGGTAAACTAAAAACAAAGGAAAGGGACAAATGTAAAATAACTTTAACTGTTACTATCTGGCACTAGCTCAGCAGAGAATTAAGATCATCAAAAACACAGTAGAAAAAGATTGATGTGACAAAATACAGAAACCCTACCAGAAGCAAGAGAAGGAAGAGAGCAGCTCAGCCTGCTCCAGGGACTGACTAGACATGCACTTTCCCACTTTACGGATGACTGGCCTGCAGACAGACACCAGGGGACTGTGGTAGGGGTGAAAAGCATATACACATTTACTCTTAAGAGTGTGCTTTCCTGTCTAATTACTGCACATATGAACAAAAACTATGTGTATGCATGTATGGCCAGACTTGGCGAACGCAGATTTGGGCAGGGCTCTCCCCACGTGGCTGTGCTCTTCCAGCCTGTGCAGTGGATTTTTTAGGTGAGGCACAGCATGCACAGAACTGGCCCCACCGTTTCAGTCCTGAGGTCCATCTGCCACGGCCGAGCGAGCTTGGACAGTGACAGTGAAGTCCTCGGGACTGTCACAGCACCCGGTACTAACCAGGGCTGACTCTGCTGAGCATCCGAGATGTGATGGGATGGGATGGCAGGGAGGCATTGAACTGCCAGGGGATGGTCCCACTGAGACTCAAACTCAGGTCCTTGGCATTCGGAGTCCAGAGTGCTCTCCTTTACACCACGTGACTGCCCTACAAAAACTATACTTCATTCACAAAAGAGGTATGATCCACAGCCAACAGAACATATGTAACAACACAAAAACTTTGCTGACTGCACCACATATCTCTACCACAGTAAAGAATAAAGCAAAGGAAGTACCAAGCTTGATCCTTCAAGCTCTTGTCTGCACCTGATTCAGCAAATTGTTTTTCTTTCAATAAGAGACTGGCAGTTTCCCAAATATCCAGCATAGGAGCTATGACCTCCAACTAGTTTAAGCATTTGAGGTTAAGAGAGGAAGGTGAGAGTCAGCCTCAAAAATTCCCACCTCAATGTTAGCCTTGAGCTCAGGGCAGAGGAAGACCAGCAGGGCCAATCCAATTAAGGCCTTCTGAAGTGAAAGTAAAGCATATGGGAGATGTGTGTTAGTCACTAGGCCAAGAAACCAGCTGTCTTAACACCTGGTTTTCTGAATGAAAATGAATCACTTATAATTCAGCCCTGGTCTGGAAAAGAATTTAAAGGATTAAATAAGAGATTAACAGTTTTTCTAACTACAAACATCTCAAAAAATATAGAGGAGGAATGTGAGCATCAAGATGCTGTTAATGTGCAAGTGAAATGCTGCATTAACTTGCTCAACAGAAGCTGGAAGAAGGAAACCAGAATGAAAAGAAAATGCCTCTTGTAGCTGCAGATGACCAAGCATGCCAGAGAGCAAGCACTTCCTCCATTTGTACTTTTGGAAGTTGTCAGATACTGCATTCTAGAAAACAGGCCATAAAAATTGCTCCTGCGACCGTAGAATAAATTACTCTTCATTAAAGCTCTAATGTTGCAGTAACTACAATTAACAATTCTTCTAGCACTGAAGTGTGGCCATAATTCTACAAAGAGGAAAACGTACAACTTTATTTTTAAGCCCACCCTTCCCCTGGGCCTCTAAGCCTTGTAAAAAGCACAAGTGTATTTCAGAATACCTGGATAAGAATTCTCCATTTTTGTTCTTGATATTGGTGTTTACTGCTTTATTTAAGATACCCATTGTATCTTCCATATCTCTTAACTCTTACGTAGAACTTTGAAAATATGTGTCTATTATGGAATATGTCTACTTTAAAGCACCATGTTTGAATACCTTAAGAATCACGCACTAGAAAATATAAATGACTACAATATGTATTTCTTTCCCTTGAGTGATGCTAAGTTGTACATATATCTCTTCTATGACAAATCTTGCATCATTAAGAAGAGCTGCATTAGTCTATTCACTCTTCATTGAATTTTCACTTGCTCATTGTAAGAGTATTTGTTATGGGTTTAGCCAAGTAGGACAAAAATTTAGGCTTTACAGTTCAGATTAGGCCTGGAATTGTCAGCTGACTTGAGCTGGGCTGGGCTAGCTAACAGCTGATTTCTTCTAGCCAGTAATGTTGTATTCCATACCATGTTACGACATCATCTCAGAAGGGGTAAGAGCCGGTGTGTGGGTGTGGCTTGGTCAGTTCCATCATGGCTAAAGTAAGAGGAGAATGTCTTGCAACTCCTCTACTGTGCTAGGCCCTGCTCCAGCTGCTGCTCCGTGCATTTTGTTTGAGTTTCAGGGAAGTAGAAATATTTTGTTGTTATACCTTCTCTTTCTTGCAGGGTGTCTTTTAGAGTACTTATAAATCTAGAGTAATACACTTTCCATTAATTGGGGAGTGGGAAGTTATTTCTTGTTATATATATGTAACTTGTGTGTGTGTTATATTGGTAGTTTTCTCTCAATTTTCTCTTTTCTATATAAATACATATAGTTAGTTTCAGCATAAACCTGGTTTAGAGGGGTTTTTTCCTCTCCCTCTTCTTTTTCCCTTAGCTTGTTGGGGGGGGGGGGAGGGGGGGGAGGAACCCTTTCTCTCTGTCTTGGACAGATGGCGTTTTGCCAGCTCAACCCTAGACAGTATTTTAGACAATTTCCATGAAACCACTGTATTAACCAGGCTAGGGAAAGCTCCACAGTACTGCCAAGTCATGTCTTCTAGCAAACACTGAAGTAGCACTGATGGATTCTGAAACGCAGAAGTTGGAGGAGAAGAAGCAAACTGTGCAAGGAAGCAAAACAGACAATATTCAGAGGATGTCAGAAACAACTCTTCTCTCCTTTAAAAAGACTACTAGAAGTAGGAAAAATGCTGCAGAAATCACTAAAAACATCAGTCCCTTTCTATCAGCCTGATCCTATGCACCTCTTACAAAAGCACTCCATTGTTTCTGACTGCTGTGGTGACCTCTGTTTTCTCTAAAGTACTACAACTACTTCAAGTAATTTCCATGGTAACTGCCTACAGTTCCTAATTTTAATAGCCAAAACAAATTTTTACCTGACTAAATGAAATATATTACATATTTGAGCTCTTTATGCAGATATAATTCACTAGAAGCTAAAATGAACACAGATATTGAAGTGCAGTTGTGCCTGAAAAAAAGAAAAGAAGGTAATTTTCCAGTTTTACAGCTGCTTTCAGAATTCTGCCTGAAGGATTACATTCAGCAAATACTCAGATGCAAAATATTACTTCTATTCCATAGATTTTGAATATGAACTATTAAATCTATTAGATCAATAGTAATTCCTCACACATGCACTTAAGAAATTGATACAACAACTGAAACATTTCCATTTTAGGTAATAGAGAATAAATATATTCAACTTTTAAAATTGCATCACAGCAGTTGCATACAGTGTAAGCTATAAAGTTTTAAATAATCTACCACTAAGCTTATCTTAAAATAAAATGGGATGACAGATGTTCTTCAATGCCTAGATGTCTCTTTTCCCCCCTGCAATTTGTTTTTCAAATGTAGCTACTATATAAACTTAGTGGTTTGTTTTTGAACAGCTCAAACACCAGTCATCCACAGCACAAAATGAGAAAAATAGTCAGGTTCAAAAAGAGTAGCCAGTGAGGTAAGATGTATTTAAAAAATTAGTTATTTTTTTTTAAATTATAAATTAAGTTTTCCAAATACTCAAGAGGCTGGCCAAGAACAGTTCCAGAACAGTACTCAAAACAGGCTGTCCAGCAAAGTGGCAGAGTCAGCATCTCTGAACGATGTTGCAGATGTGGCACTCAGGGACACGGTTTGGTGGTGGATTTGGCAGTGCCGGCTTAATGGTTGGACTCAAAATGTCTCTATGATTCTACTTGCTCCTACTCTCCACCCCTTCCATACAAAATATTTCATAGAATCGGAACACACAGAACAATGAATCACATTTTCAACTGAGGTCAAAGTTAATATAGGAAATGGGTCAGCCCAGGCAGACAGTTTGCATTCCATGCATTGCTTTAAGCAGTTTCCCTCAGCCTGTGATTTGGAGGATTCTTTAGCAGTAATTTTTGGAAGAAATATGTACAAAACAAGCTTATAGAACAGAATAAAATGTTCAGTCAACTCCCCACTTGCAAAATGCCTTTCTAGATTAATTTTAGACACAAATTAATATTATATCTAATATGCATTTTTTGAGAATTCCAATTTAGAAATTGTTCTTTAATTCAACAAGCCCAAACAACTTCCTAAAGGCATGTGATAATTTGGCAGACTTGTCATAAAAAAACCACAAACCCCAAAACTTCAAATACCTTGTCTCAGTTGCCTTGTTTCTGACGACATATTACAAAAGAATCAAAATACAGAAACAAAATGCCAGTAAACCCATCCATTGCTCTTTCAATAAGAAGTCTAGATTCAGCAGCACTTAAAAGATGGAGTCCCATCATCTTCCCAGTTTTCCAGATAGAAACCTTCCCCCTCAAGGTCTGTGATGCACAATTAATTAAACTCAGAGGACTATTTCTGAAATACCTTCCAACAGTAATTTTTTCCCCAGTGTCAATCAAAAAGTCATTTCCTAAGTACGGGCTTTACCCGCAGCCCACCCTTGTACCAACATCCCTCCAAAGACATATTAATTGCTTCCATCAGATGCATATCTCCAGTTTGTGACATGAACACTCTGAACAAGAAACATTCCTAAAAAAAAAAAAGGAACTATTCACATCATTTAAGCTGCAGGCATTCAACTTTGGGACCTACACTAGTTTCTCAGCACTATCAGTGAGTATAAAAAGATTCCACTCAAAGGCGTTCAAAACACCACATTCAGGTTCACACTTTCAAGTCCTAGAACTGGTTCTCTGCTCTCTATTAATTATTAGTTCAGTGTAGCAATATCAGCCTCCCCTGGCAATGTGTGTTACCCCACACCAGCCTCTGCAATCACTTTGCTGTTAAGCCAGAAAACCTTTATCCTTGTCAGACTATTTCTGTGAGTTTGTAAACCAGACTATCCAAGTCAGAATTGAGGAGCAATACAACTAAAGTTTCCAGAAGACAGGCATTTTCTAGCTGCATCAGCATCACCCATCAGCAGTTTTGGTGGCTGCAGATACTTTTCCTCCTAGCTTGTTAATGCATCATTATGACAACCCCACAAGTTCAACTTGCATGTGGCACTGTGAACCTTTCAAGGATATCTCATTGTCTAGAAAATTCCAAGTGACTGTCGGTCAGTTGTGGAAACAAAGTATTCTAAGTGTTCTGCTGACCTCAAACTTTATGATTGTGTTTACTTCTGGACACCTGTGGGGAAAGCCACCCAGGTGCTACATGCAATGGTGCCAACACATGCCCACATGCCAGAGGAGGGTGAAGAGCCTTCCCTTACCTACCCAGAAATCAGGTGATGCATAAATGATACAGACAAGGCAGAGGTAACTACAAAGTTTCCACAGTACAAAAGATAAAAAAGGATTAGGAAGTCTGAAAAAATAAATTTTCTAGCAGTGAACTGCAATTTCTTTTAAAAATGATGAATTACACGCTCTCCTGTGTAAATTACATGAGAATCAGGTGAACGCCTTTTACTTTACTATAATTCAGGACTCATGAACATATCTGACAACTGTTGATGATATGAGGAACATTTTCATACTACTAATCTGCATTATGTCAATCCACACCAACAGGATAAAATACATTTATAGTTTTTAGTTTCACCCAAGAGTGAACTATTTCAATTTCATTCATTTTCACTCCAAAGAAATAATACAGATTTGCCATATTGAAACAATTTGTTTCCCTTTCATTTACTCATTTATCTATGAGGGCAAGATGAAATATGATAGGGGAACTCATCTCTCTTTACAGTTGTTACATATGCTTTATAATTTACTACAAACTGGAATTATCAGCAATAATGTCTTCCAGCCCTACACCTTATTTTGATCTATCGAAGTTTTAAAATCAGTTTTCATCTAAATATACATTAAATCCTTCCCATAAAAGAAAAAAAGGATGAAATACAATCTGACTGAGAAGAGTGCCTATGCATATATATAGAGAGAGATTTTCACCCAGATTTAGTTTTCCTACCTATTAACTCACAATCAAAAACTCTTCTGTAAAAAACCCAAAGACAAAATAACCTCTGCCCTCCATATAAAACATCACTAGTAAAACTGGGGAAAAACTTAATTTAAATTGTCCAACATCAGTGAAAGTCTTAATAAATAGTCACTTACACAGAAAATAGTGCTGCTACCAATATTGTAATAAGATTAATAACAATTTCAAAAATCCAAGCTCAATAGTTACTAGAAGAAAATTTTATCAGATAAAAAACTTATTAATATGCACTGAGGAAACAGAACTGCTGCATGAAAACACCCTAAGGCACAGTTAAGATTGATTGTATGCCTCAATATCAGGTACTCAAAATTTACTCTAAAAATTTTCAAGTGTCCAAATATGAGACATTTAAACTCACAATTTCTACTCTAAAAAGCTTGTTACAGAAGCAGTAACACATTACACTTTTCAGTTATTGCTTTTTTTAACTGAAGTTATTTTTAAACTCTATTTCCAAATTTCAACACTATAAAAAGACCAAGGGTGTCTGGTAAGTAAATGTGAAAATGAACATGTTATCTCAAATCACACAGAAAATTAGTACAAAATATTTGACCACAAATTCTAAACATCTGAAAAAAGTTCCCCTTTCAACTCTTCATAATATGAGGACATAAAAGAAAATAATTATCTTAAGTTCAGAATGTTTCACTCATTTTAAAATACTATAGTTGTAGTCATTAACTTAAAAAAAATCCCAGTAAAATCATGGATGTTCATCCTCTACTCCGTAACATTGTGTAATTTGAGAAAATTCTCTGGATAGGCATAGAGCAAAAAGTTTGGAGAAAGCAAACAAACAAAAACCAAACAAACAGGGAAAAAAGAAAAAGGAAACCAAACCAGCTGACCAACCAAAACTAACCAACCAATGAAAAACACCCCTCCATACTTCCCCAATATTATTTTAGCTTCTAAAGTATATAAGGGAATTAATTTTTGTAAAACAGTGCATCAACTTAAATTCAAGGAAATACTACCCAGTCTTACTTTTCAAAAGCTGAACAAAATCACAAGTCTCATGTGAGTCACACAGTTAGTTATGGAACTAGTTATGGTGTGTGAAAGCCAAGGAAGTCTTCATTTGCAAAATACAGTCAATACCAAGAACAAAAGTCATGAAATCTATACTCTTGTTTCTAAGTAGCCTGGGAGTTAAAGAGCCCAAGTTCTTGTTAGTGCAGTCTCCAAGTCTGCAGATGAAGGTAAGCCTTTCTGGGTAGTCAAATGCCAGGGGCGGGGATCACTGAAATATTGCACGTCATTGGGAAGGGTGCTGAGAACAACACAGTGCCGTTGTGTCACTCTGTAACAGCTTGCTGTGCCCGAATCTCCAGTGCCTGTGTGCAGTTCTTGTCTCCACACCTCAAGGATACATAGCAGAGTCAAAGAAGGTATAGCCAAGTACACCTAAAATCATAAAAGCAACTGAATAGATTGATCCGAAGAGTAAATGGTTGAAGGGGCTGTGCTTGACATTCCCAAGAGTGGAAAAAGTGAATGCAGTGTTTTTATTCACCAGATCCCACAGTGTATGTATGTATGGCCAGACTTTGTGAATGCAGATTTGGGCAAGGCTCTCCCCACGTGGGTGTGCCCTTCCAGCCTGTGCAGTGGATTTTTTAGGTGAGGCACAGCGTGCGCAGAACTGGCCCCATTCTTTAACTCCTAAAGGTCCATCTGCCACAGCCGAGCGAGCTTGGACAGTGACAGGGAAGTCCTCGGGACTGTCACAGCACCCGCTACTAACCAGGGCTGACCCTGCTGAGCATCCGAGATGTGACTGGATGGGATGGCAGGGAGGCATTGAACTGCCAGGGGACGGTCCCACTGAGACTTGAACTCAGGTCCTTGAGATCCCACAGTATTGGAACTGTAAGACACAAACTAGCAAAAGAATTGTCTAAATGGATAAAATTACCTTCTTTCTACAGTGGCTAATAAGCTTTTGGAAAGTGGTGCAACTGGAACTTGTGAAAGCAGCTGGCAACAGCCAGTCAGAGAAGGGCCTTAGATAAATGAGCAGACAGGGTACCTATGGACATGTATTAGCAGGATCACAGCAGTGTAAGCAGGATGGAACACAGAGAATGGCTGGGCTCACAGCCTCTCCCTGACCAGCACCTCCTGGTGTCAAGGTCAGAAACAGGACACAGAGCAAGGTGCCCACTGACCCGACTCAACAGGGCACTTGCATTGTTAATGGAAATGCAGCTTCATTAGCCAACTTTGCAATTTGCCATTAAGAGAGACAGGATAATTAAATTGAACAGAATACAGATTTAGAAATCAATATTTAATACACCTTCATCACTGCTGTTATTTCCCAACACAAAGGAGAAAGACAATGATATGAAGAAAAGTAATGAAGCCACTGCTTTATTGATTGCTAAAGATGTTACTCACAGTATCTAAAATTTCCAGGATGTTTATTACATCTCCAATGTAGTATGGCAATACTTGTCCTGATCTAACAAATTAAAAACTACCATGAAAATATACAGCTTTGTGGTAAAAATCAAAACAGAGATGCAGAACCTGCTGTTTTATAAAGATCTTGTTCTTGTAGAAGACATTACAAATAATAAAATAACTGCTTCCAGCAGCTTTAAAATGATAAATCAGACATGGTTTTCCTATAATTCACCCTACTGCAAAAAACTCTTTTAAAACATTTTTAACTTGCAATGACATTTTTCCCCAAATATATTGTATTTTTTCTGTGATCTCTCTCACACTCCTTTCTTTCCTTCACTCACTCATTTCTATCAGTTGAAGAGACTTATGCACATTTTTGTGTCTTATTTTCTATAATTTGGGTTCTCTATAGCACATAATTTGATCATTTATTGGTATTTTTAGCCTGATTTTTCATTTTCAATTCTTTGTGTCCTGTCTTCTTCCATATTAGAGAGTGAATATTTCTTCTGTGGAATAGAAAACTATTTAAAAGCTGCATCAAATGGAACCATCAGTCTTACTCTCCCAACTGAAACTAAGATGAGAAAGAGCAAATACAGGCCAAGCCCAAGAAGCTTAACTTTGACACGAGCTGCACAAGCTTCTTTTGAGGAGAAAAATGACATTGAAAAATAGTTTACTTTAGGGCCTTCTCACTCATACACTGATTTAGAGCTTTCAAAAGTGCTACACAGAAGATTACTTGACCTTTGTGAACAAAGAATGAAGTTTAACCACAGACAAATTTGATTTACTATAAAATTCTTAATGTTGTCCAAATTAATCCACAACTGAAAGTGGCCTAGTGTTGGTCGACAGATGGGTTTATAAACTTAGAATAATGAAAAGTGAATCCACAGAATTGTATAGCTTGGGTTCACGTATACAATTTGAATATTCATAATGTGCAATTGTAAGCGTGGGACAGTGTTTCAGACACACATTGACAAACCATACCCATTATCTGCTGAGAAATGGGGAAAGAGAGAAACGCTTTACACAATGGCATCAAACAACTTCAACAGATGGCCATCACTAATCAACAAACTAAAATAAACCAGAACTCTCACAAATTGGGCAAAATGCGATTTCCTTTTGTAAAAGTCTGTCAAATAGATATGGCAATTTTTCACAGTTAATTCTAGCTCTTGGGGTGTAACAGAAATCACAGAAGAGGATTTTTAAAGGAGTGTTGACGATGCCCTTTAAACATAGGTTTGTCTTATGCAAAATTAACTATAGAATAAAACTTGTCGTAGAATTATTATGAACAATTCGACAATTTAACATTCAGGTGTATCTTTATATATCCCTGTCAAGCTGAATAACTACTGATAATTTTCACCTATGTCAGATCTCACTTACAAGGTGAAACCGCTTGAAAACAGACCTACAGACAATTTAAGAGTTTAAGAAACTCAAAATGAGTATGTCAAAATTCAGACTACAGAAATTCTAACCATACAAGTAAAAACCTACTTATGCCAAACATGAGAAATATTGCAATCTAGGTCTCTTTGTTTCCCTAAACTATGAAGCAAAAAGAAAAGAATATATTATGCTTTTTTATAATTCATATCCAACAAACTGGCAGGCTCTCCACATTTCTCAGCTGTTTCTCTATAAGCCATATTGACCCTCTACACACGTTTTTTCAGACAAATACTCATTTTCAGAGGATAAATTGTCTAGCAGGTTGTCATCGACAGCTCAAATGCACACCAGTTTTTTTGCTTTCCCTCAAAGCTGGGTTGGACTCTTTAGGTTAGGATAACTGAAATTGCTATGACAGACAGAAGAAGGAATTTGAGAAGAAAAAAGCTGCCTTGATGAAGTTCTTGATGAAAAATGTAATTGATTACTCCTGTAGAGAAATGAGCCTCTGTATCACTAGGAGCACATTTGGAGCTGAAATTAAAAGTATAATCTTAAGATCAAAAGCATACATAACCCGAAATGAAGGAAAAAATCTTTTAGATCAATACACACTCCATCCCAGAGGAGGCAAGAGCTTTCTCAAGCCTGTGTAGATGCACATTGTTTGACAAAATCTGAGAGTATCACATTATCTTAGGAAAAGGAAAAAATTTTCCAGATTGAACATCTACTAAAAAAAAAAACAAACTAGAAAAAAGGGATGTTTAAACACTGATAGAAAGATAAGCACTAATATGGAGACTACAGGAAACAATTTCCTTCTATTTCACACAGTTAAAAAGCAAGGTATTAGAAACATGTCAATAAAGACTCCTCAGTATGACCACATCCTATTACAGAAAGAGATATTAGCTCTCCTCTCAACTCTCAAAACAAAAAAGAAAACTGCACACTGCAATGAAAATATATTTTTTGAAAATAATGTCAGTGAAAATCCTCAAAGGTCTGGAGTGACATTTTAGAATTGCTTTCATTTCTTAATGTTTCTGTAATACAAACCCAGATAATACAAATCAAGGTAACTTTTACGTATCTCTGGACATTATAGTGTCACTGTATTACTTCCAGTATCAGAATAAGGAAAAGAATATCAAATTTCAGTTATCCAGAAATAAAGAAAAACTAATTTGAATTATGCAGCAAGATCAGGGTTTCTTTGCCTAAACTCAGAAACATCAGCATATCTGCAGATAGAAATAAAATATTTACAAAACAATCAATTCTTTTTGACATGTTGCCTGTGCAACCATTTGTAATTCCCAAATGCAGTACCTAAGGTAAAGGTAGTTTTACTTGCCCAAGTTTGATCACTCCATTTAAAATAAGTCCTTTTATAAGGATACTATTGACTTACTGATTTAAAACTTTTTTCAATGCTTTTCAGTCTGGCTGAAGGCCTTGTTGAGCTCCTGCCATCAACTCCTACCTTATGCTTTCCAGTTAGGTCAGTGATGGAGCAGGTTTCATTTTCAGTTAAAACAATGTTCAAAAGTTTCCTTTGGATGTCTGCATGCTTTTTCTGAACACCAGCCCTCCCTACTGTGCGGGCAGAGAGAACACATAAAAAACACCAGCGCTAAACTGGATCTGCAGACACTGCTTTCCCCTCAGTTTATTTCAAGCATCTGGGACAATGTTTTAACTGCTTTTTCAAGTGTTGACTCCTCACTTGTTTCAATGTTTTCTTAAATCGAACTGTATTTGGAATACCTTTTGGCAAGTTATAGTCTGCTAAGATTCCACCGAGCACAGGAAAACTGCAAAATGGGTTCTACAGACAAGAATGTGAGACCTACTGGCAAGGCTTAAAGTGAAACATTGCTGCTTAATCACTAGATAATGTCAATTACTTCTCCAGGTGGAAAGAAAAATAAAAATCACTGCACCACCACCAGCAGAGAGCAGTTATCTGAGGCTGCCTAAGAACAGAATTAAAGAAAAATGTCTTGTTTAGCCTACACTTGAAAATCACAACTCTTGGCCTATCACTACATGCAGAACAATCCTGCACAACTAGTAGCATTTTTTAGTCTAGAACTGCCCTAGTACTGGAACATTTACTCTTTCTGCATTTTTTCAATGTTCAGGGGACAGGATCTACAATTTAATTTGTCTTCACTCAGGCAGAGGATTACAAATGGTGTAATCATTAGCAGCAAAAACTGTTGAAGCGCTAAACAAGAAATCCACCCAGTATCATCAATGCTTAATAAAAGGAAAGTAATTCTCTCTGCACCAATAGATACATTTAATACACGAGTACACCCTCTAAAGTAAAAATAATTCTTATACCACACTTCATAGAGCAGCCAAGAGCTTTAAGGGAAACATGGAGCATTTTGACATACTATATCACTATTGATTTGACATACTAATATTAGAAAACCTCAAAATTTTTAAGTTAAAAGCAAATTACAAAACAGAAAAAAAAATATGTTTAAATAATTTCCCCCATTTACACCATTATTCTAAAAGGATCTGTCAATTCTCTTAATAGAAACATGTTTTAGTACAAAAATTTACGCAGCAATAATTAATATTTTTCTTTGATACGTTACATTCTAATATCTCAAAAAGAGAGAAGAAAATAAAATAGTAGCAAATGTCGATAAAAACTGACCTCCTTTTCCTTTCATTATCTTTTTCAAATGTTGGTATTACTGACAAAATACCATTAATTTCCAGCTATAAATTTGTCTGGTGAGGTAAATACTTCCCCAGTCAAAACTCAGCATCATCCAGTGTTGGATGAAAGATGGGAAATGAATAGAAGGTTTCCTTCTGATTTATGTACCATCTCTGTACTTGCCCCTGTGTAACATAAACAGCAAACAAGAATGGTTCCATAAATCTGGGAAGTTTTAATACACAAACAAAGCACACAATAGGAATAACAGCTTCACCAAAGGAGTTTAAACAGAATTAAATTAAGACTTTTAAACTTTTATTGTAGTGACACCTTGTGGCTACATTTCACTTATTTTGAGACACCAATGTTTTTCATTTTCTAGTAATTCTTTTAATGAATTTCTTCAAATTTTGTGGTCTAGGACAAAGTAAAAAGATGAAAACACAGAACAAAAATGAAAGGATGAAAAAAGTGAGAAGGATGAAACAGAAAACAGCACCATCTTTACCAATATTAATATTCACTGTTCCAAGAGGAAGTTGGAATAACTATGAACCCGACACTTGTCCCTAACTTTGATAGGAATCTGATCACACAAATATTTTCTGTGTCCTGTTCTCCTTCTAAAGAGTTTTTCAGCTGTACATGAAAATTGCTATACAAGTGCAAACAATGAAAGTAGGACCAAAAGAAATTCTAAAATACACTACTGTATTAAAAAAAAGGAAAAAAAATTGCCCTGTAATCTCACACTTATTTGATTTTCTGCATATTATATGACTGTTCCATTTTCAAAGGTGGTGGAATAACATATTCTAAAAGCATTTAAAGCAAAAATTCAAAATCTAAATCACAATTATACACATATTATACGCAATACTTTCTTTTACTAGTGAGAAAGCAAACACAATTTTTCATCTTTTCATTCTAGCAATTCAGTCTTTAGTTATTGCCCTTTCATTTTTTCCATCTATTAATCTAACAAAAGTAACGGCTGGCAAAAGTTCCTCTGAACCTGTATGCTGGAGCACACAAGCAGTAACAGGAAGAAGAAAAGAGTGTAAATAACCTCATCATGTTACTTAATTGACTCTGCCTAAAGTTTGTAAGGTTTGATTCATGCTTTGCCAAGTACAAATTATCTTCCACGGGAAGCACAATAATGCCCTTAATTTAACACTATTGTGAATATTCCACAATGCTCATCAAAGTCATGACAGAGACTATGACACACGTAACAAATAACTCATTAAGGAGACCAAATTGCCCTTAATTCACTGTGGTATAAATTATTTATTTTATTTAACAACTAAGTAGTAGAAGAGTACATTATTTTCATCCATCTTGCATGAAAGAGGCACTGATTGTAGGTTTCAACATAGATAGATTTGCTTAAGAGAAAAGTTCGAAGTTTTGAAAAAGACAAACAAAATCCCCAACCTGCATACATGCAAACAGAAGACGCTTTCAGTTTTTATACCCATGGAAATGTTTGAGTACCTTCTTAAGACTTGGATGAACACATCAACTCAGCCGTTGACAGCTCTCACCTTTTACAACTAATATTTATGTGAAAGGTAACTCAAAAAGGCAACTAACCTTGCCTAATGTTACTGGGCTCATGTCCTCTTTATAATCTGTTTGAACAATTGCTCTGCTGTATCAGACACAAACTGGCTGTCCTTCAACAACCTGTACAGAATCTGGCCTGTTTATTCCCTTGCTTTGAAAAATGTCGTGTAAATAAAAAAAAAAAAACAGCCAGTACTTCTAGTCTCCAATTTGTTATTGCTCCTCAAAATGTCATCCTATACAGTGATGCCATAAAGCACTTTGGGCTAAAATGAAATTTTCCTTAATTAAAAAAAAACAAAACACCACCTATCTCAAGCCTATACTTGTAAGACAATTAGTCCATGACCTTCTGCTAAAAATGCATACAAACCTTAAAAAAACATTTGCAGCATGGCTCCCTAAGTGGTTGCTTCCAAAAATATTATCTGCATTACTGAGACAAAAAGGGAATAAATGCTAAAACTAAAGGCAAGAAGACAGAGCAAAACATGATGCCTGCAATCAACTCCTCTGTACTGCTGTCCATTAAGAAGAAAATTTTGTCACTGGGATGTGTCGTAATAACTCAAGAGTATACACCAGAAGCAGCATTGAGCAAAATGAAAATATAACTAGCTTTGGATTAAAAACTTAATTGATTAACCTAGTGCTAATAAATATAAGTGATTTGCTAAGTTACACTACAGTCTTTCTTTAAAAATGGGGCAAGTATTTATATCTTCAAATAAAAAAATGGGTTTTTCTTTTTATTATCTGCCGCTGATGAGACATGTAACAGGGAATATAAAACACCTAAAACATACCTGCCCTGTGATAAGCATGCATAACGTATGTGTAAAAACAGAATATTAAATACTAAAAGAATACATTCTGACATTACTTCCTATTATATTTTAAATCTGTTCTCACAAGACTGGAGAACACATCGCTTTTAGGTGACAAAGAAGTGCTACATTTTATAAGATTTCTCTTATGTGCATGATAGTATCCTAGAAATAACTGGTTTAACCCATTTAAGTAAAAACTACTTTAAAAACATAATCACAAAACACTGAAATTGGGGCCAAAAAAACTTACTAGTCCTTGCTTACTTCTTTGTAAACAGAATATTGATTAAAAGACAGACAAATAAGTCTATTACTAGCATGTATGTGTACATAGTCTCCTTTGCTCAAAGCCTCTCTTCTGTAGGGGAATTAGGTCCAAATTCCAGATGAAAGCAGAGCCAAGTTAGACATAACAATTATATTAACATTAAAATAAATAAATATTTTTTAAAAAGTTCCTTAGGTACAATTCTTCAAAAATTTGTCAGCAATTTTACATCTCTAATTACATTTAAAATAGCCTTTTCTTCTTATATAAAGAAAAAAATACATGAAAGAGCAGTAAATTATAGCCACTTTTGACTAGCAGATGCATTCTTACTATAATGTAGGCGTCAATTCACTGATGGAACTGGGATTACAGAACAGCCTTATCTAAACTACCATGAATTATTATGTTGACTCAACTGAGAACTCATATTGCCTTAAGGTTACTGCTCCTTAACAATAAGTATTCATAAACTTATCCCACTACGTGACTTTATCTCTTTCACTTGCTCTTCAAATAAGCTGCACCCACTAAGGAATTTCCCATCACTTCGTGGATATGATAATGAGAAACAGAGAATTACAGAAAAGAACATGTTTCCTGTGGATAATGGAGCACAACAGGAAAACTCTGAGGCATGAGGACTGTACGATAAAGAAATCTGTGCTGTAGTTACCTGGACAACAGTATACTTCAAAGATGTGCTACAATAAAACTGCATGAGGGAGGCTCCCAGGTGTGCTTGTGCATACAGAAATACCTAGGCATATAAAAGCACCACATGAAATGAACTCCTGCCTCATAATCTGCTCCTCCGAAAGAGGGCAAGTCATTTACAGAGGACTAAGAGTTCACTGGAGAACCAGAGATCCTTCTGTACCAAAAAGAGTAAGGTATCTTCTAAATGAGTAAGGTATCTTCTAAAACTTTGCAATAACATCTTCCCCTCCTGTATTCCCTCTCTTGGCTTCTGGGCAAGGCTACAAAGAGCCTTCACCAAAACAGAAAAATGACAGTCTCAAAAGACATGCTGTCTTTTGCACACTCATAAATGCAGACAGACACCTGGGAGCAGGGATGACAAACAGAAAAACTGTTGTTGAAATAGAATCACAGAATCTATTGGAAAAGACCTCCAAGATCATCAAGTCCAACCCTTGGTACAACTCCAGTCCATTTACCACATCATGGCACTCAGTGCCATGGCCAATCTCAGTTTAAAAACCTCCAAGGATGGGGAATCCACCACCTCTCTGGGCAGCCCATTCCAATGCCTGATTCCTCTCTCTGGAAAGAATTTTTTTCTGATCTCCAACTTAAATTTCCCCTGGCAGAGCTTGAGCCCGTGCCCCCTTGTCCTATTGCTGACTGCCTGGGAGAAGAGACCAACCCTCACCTGGCTAGAACTGCCCTTTAGGCATAATCACTTTTGGACAAATCTTTGAATGAGGCCAAAGACTGGCATCCCTTTTGAAAAAATGATTTAGAGAAGTCCCACGACATTATCTTGGTAACATGATGGCAGCAAAAAACTCTGAGCATACTAGCAATTCATCCAATTTGAACAAAACTAAGGTCACACACAAAAAAATACCCCCAGGAAACATAAAACTCCTACCAACTCATGGGGCATTTCATCATTGCCAGGTGGTTTATCACAGACGCATTTGAGAAAAATTTATCAGATACACACACAAACTAAGGGACAGCACCAACCATTTCAGAAAGAGAAAATGGTAAAACCAGAATCAAAAAAGAACAAAAAAGTTAGAGGGAAAAGGTGAGAATTTATTTGTTTGTATAAGGAAAAATAAATTTCAAGTCAGCTACATTCAGTATGAACTTTACTAAAAGACAACAAAGGCTGAGATAGATTTATCTGAGAAGGAGACACACAAGTGACCTACCAGACCCTTTCCCCACAAATTAAAACTGCTTGCCAACAATCCCATGTTGCAGAGCAAGAGCAGTAAAGATCTGGAAGAGGTCATTCTTAGGGTAGAAGAAAGCGCTTCCCTCATTGGGAATTCCAAGACTTGCTGTGCCCATTAAAAACTTTGCATCTCCAAAATAACTATTACAGCACAGGCCATTTCCTCTTTGGGTCTATGACAACAGTATCTTTGGGATCTACAGATCGAGGCCTCTCTTTCAATAAGTTCGATTCAATTTTTGGATAAAACAGCTTCAATGTGACTTCAAGCTTTTTCCAGAATTCCCCGCACCTTCAATAACAAAACATCATCACCTTAATAATGGTTAAACTCATATAGATATTTGAGGTTACACACAGCATTGATCGAAACTCCTTAGTCCTCACTTCCCCCTTTCACTCTTTCACCACTGTTTAAAAGAGTGTCTCAGTGCATCAGTAGGAAATATATAAAACATAAAAACGCACATTTCCAAGTTCTACAGTAAGTTTGTAAATGCATTATAGTATTTAGGCTGTCAAGGAATGATGTTTACTACTGAGTGAAAAAAACGGAACCATATCAGTTGCCAAAAAAAATGAGTATGACTCAAAAAATAAAAAAAAAGTAGAAACAGAAGAACCAGAGTTTTCAAACTGGGTGCCTGCATTTTATCAACCATATTTACATTAAAAAAGCATCCACCAAGATAGAAAATTTTAAGATAGCTGATGCAAGTTGTGTATATAACACATTTTCAGAAATACATAATGCAGTAGCAAAATCCAGCAACTTATTCTGCTATCTGCATTCTTTAACATTAGTCATGCAGTGTTACATTGATGCACTAACCTGCAGACACGGGCAGGAAAATACAGGTTCTGCCAGGACCGACAGAGGTACTTAGAGTGATCGATAACCCGAATCCAGTCTAATTCATCCATGGACACCTCAATGTAGTAGGAATAAGACCTATGGATTGTCAGAAAACACTGATTAGAATACAAGTTGACACATTTTAGGTATTAAATTTTACCCTGTCTTCTGGATTTTCAGTTGTGCTGAAAAGAAGGCTGTTTATTCCTGCCCAGATCGCTATTTTAAAACTAGGTTTGAAAATAAACTCTCAAACAGTTTTTTAGAATTATTTAAAACATCCTAACACTCACCATCTGCAGTCATTAGAGGATACTATTGTCCCTCAAAAAAATGCAATGGAGACTTTCAACTCAGTCATAAAAATGATCATTTGTATTCCTTGTGTGGAATAAAACTAAATAGCCAGAGATACAATACTATTCCCATTGCCAAACTGATAAATCAAAAAACTAAGAAAATTAGCAGGTCAAAAATGGAAATTCAAACCCTTCACTTGAAAAAGTAAAATTTACTTCAAGATCATACTCACTGATGCTGATCTTCACTTTTGACCCTTTGTCACTTGCTTATACACTCAAAAATTACCTCACAAAAAATAAAAAAGTCAGCAACAAAATTTGTGTCTTTCTCTTGCTTATCAATTATGTTTAGCTTACAGTTTGTATAAATCCAAACTAGAACTTAAAAGTCATAGCTAATTCCCTATTATTCCTACAACAGTGACACTTATAATGAAGTTGAAACTTGACTTGTGGAGCAGCAAATCATGAAATATGTATTTTAAAATATTTTCTTTTTCCTGATGCAACATTCATAGGCATTTCCACAGCACATCAGCACTTTACATCCTTCCACACTAGTTCTGAAGAAGAGTTGCTCTTCCAGAGTTCAACAAAGACATTTCTTGTTAAACATTAATGCCTCTGTTAGTATTTCCAATTTTCCTGAGGACTGAGTAGGTGTCTAAAGTGGTACTGTTTAAAAATCCTTAAAATATCAGATAGCTGTTAATAGCAGTTACGTAAATATGCACTTGGAGAGGTAATGCACAGTCTATAAGAAGTCAGTTGCATAATCAGCTTTCACATTCACACCAATCAGATGTGTAATATTCACAACCTTTATAAATATGCTGTGTTTTAGCAACATTATGATTACGAGCCTATGCATATTTGACCAACTAGACTCCAACATTTGAAAGTTTGAGCAGTTTGGATATAAAAGTTACTGGCAGTCCTCACAAAACCACAGCTAAACTAACACAAACTTTTAACAAATATATAATGTCATTTTTGGTTTCTGAAGGTACCAAGCAAAGAAACACTATCTCAACAATACAGTTCCACTATCATACATAACAGAATGACCTTTATTTTAAGGCTAGGCAGCATCTTTCTAGCAGAGGCAATTTGGACAGCTACTCTCCTTAGCGCTTTTATATCTAATATTCAGCTGTTATTAACACCTTTAAACTAGAGCTGCAAACCACCTGTTAGTTTGTATTTGGTTCTGTTAGGAATATCCAGTAGACTACAGCTTCCCAGAGAGAGTTAAAATGAATAAGTATTTTAAAAAGATGTTCAGATAGAAGCACCCATGCTGTTGTACATTATGAGGTATCCCAAGAGAAAGGTAGGTAAATGGCTGCCAATTGTTAGACTAAGAGTGTAGAGACGTTGGAAAAGATGCCTAGATAAACCATGGAAATATGAGCAAGGTCCTTAAGGTCTTGCCTGGTAAAGTTCTGCATACCCCCAAGGGCTAATATTCATAACCTCTCCAGTCAAACTCTTATGAAGTTCAACTCCTTCATTATCATTTTTTCCAAATATTTAATATGAATTTATCTTGTTGCTTGGGTCTACTGCTCTTTGCACTCTCAGCACAGAGCTGTAAGAGGAGCCTGGCCCTGTATTCTCTATATTTTTCCATTGAAAAGGTGAGGAGAGCAACAAATTCTTCCTTCTAAGCATGCTCCTCTTACAACAGCAGGGTCTCATGTGCTCAAGCCTTCATCATTTCACTATCCTGTTGCACTCACTGCAGGTCAGTACTTTATTCCGAGGAACCTGTAAATGGATAGAGTACTCTAAATGTCTCCATCTTCATTTATCTTAGACAGCTGAGCTACTGGAGGGAAAAAACCCTGACAATTCACAGAATCACAGAACATTCTGAGTTAGAAGGGACCCACTAGGATCATCAAAATCCAACTGCTGGCCCTGCACATGACAGTGGTGTTAATTCCGGCAACTGAACCTGACAGGGAGCAAAAGAAAGTCCAATAGCAAACTTTCCACAGAAAATAAAAAAAAATCCTGACAATGCATAAATTAGATCCTAAACATCTGTGCCCTCAGTATTTTATGCAGACAAAAATCTCTAGAGCACGGGTCCATCTTCTCTGATATTCTGCCACTAACAATGGTTTGTTCTACAAATTTCAGATGAAGGGCACAGGATGTAGCAACATATAATTTTGTAATAAGTTGTCCCAGAGAAAAAATTTTTACCTTGAGTTTCAGCAGCTGCCAATTTATGCCTTGCCGATGAGGGGCTTTTTACCAGTTATACAAGCTGTCTAAAAATTGCTAGAGAACTCCTCAGTATTAGTGCATCTTTACTACAGCTTTAAATATTGTAAAGTTTGTTGGTAATTGGCTCATAAATTTCGCTGATCTTCTGGGACAAGTAGTACAATATTAAATGAAGCAGCTCCATGTAGCTTCAAAGTTTTACATTTCCATCTTTCCAAAAGAAAAAGGGAAGATACATAAGTTTCTGTTTCACTGAATTAGGAGAATTTACTTGAAACAATTAAATAGATAAAAATCATTAAATGCCTTCTAATAACTACTGCAGTTGGCTAGTAATTCACATTCTGAATAAATTTTATTCTATCTGAATTACAGAATCACAGAATCATTTAGGTTGGAAAAGACCTCAAAGATTGAGCCGAACCTTATTATCAAAGTGTGTAATTTCTGAACAGTTTTGATATACTGAAAAAATCTGAACAAAAAAATTCCTTCAAAGTTTGGAATGCAAACATGTAAAAAATACTGTTCTCCAAAGGAACTACAATATTGTTTCTCAAAACAAAATAATAGCAGTTGATAAATAACAAATAGAAAACAATTCAAACAATTTAAATTTGGTAAACTTGCGTTAGTAATATAAACTATTTAATGAAGACACAGAAAATACATTGCAATATTTTGAGGTAGCTGAGCATTTCAAAATATGGGCTGGTATGTAAGCAATCAAGGCTACATTTAAAAACCAGGTTTTTTTCAAATAAAACTTGCCAAAAGTCATTAGCAACACTGTATCATCCTGTTTCTATAAAACATTTAATTTATATTTTGGACTGATACATTATCACCAGTACAAAATGCATCACCTTCCCTCCTATGTCAATTCAGCACCTACCGACTGTCTCTGTCCCACAGCAGTAATCGTATGTAGTTGATTATTGAGGGCTGGCCTAGTTTAATTTCAATTCCAGACCGGCAGTCGTCACTGATTGGGTGTCGAGAGAAGCCATGATCCAAGTCATAGTTCTGGGTATCTCCATCTAACAAAGCAGACTTCAGCTCCCCTTTTACAACCTGTGCTCCATACTTCATTGTTGCAATATTTTCCCCTGGTACTAAGAAGAAAAGGAAATAATTGCTTAGCTTTTACACTCTCATACTGCAGATTAGGTGTTCTGAACATCAGCTTTATTAAATCAGATCAAAGATTTATTGCTAGCATCCTTTCTTGGCCACGGTTACATGCTCATGGGGAAAAAAAGGTATTTTTGAAATTTAGCTTCTTGAATTTCATTTGATACTCCCTAGGTCTTTTATAGTAATAAAGCTGGGATAATTTACTAGCTTATAGAAGCTATATTCTCAGTCCCCTTCATGATTTTAGAGAATTCTGTTCCACCTTCCTCATTTAATCAATACTTTCCTTCTCATTTTAAAGCTTTGCTTTTGTTTAGTTTCTCCTTGTGATCAACCTCTCACCATACCTCTACCAGGGTTTTTTGCCCTTTCTTTCTTTTTGTCTTTTTTTTTTTCAAATTTCAACCATTGTTCACTTTGGATTTAGGGGTTGGTTTGTTTGTTTTACCTTGTTTTTCCAAAGTGGAATAAACTAAAAATCACATAAAATGTACAAAATGTGGATCAAATGTTCAAGATGCATCATGAATTTGCAGAGTGGTATACATGGCAGTATTCCATACATGCTCTTTTGATGGCTACACAAGTCACCAGTACTCTGAAAAGATAAATGAACTCAAGTGAAACGAAACTTCAGGATACTTGGGCTTTGAACCAACATGGTAAAGCAAGTTTTTGATGCTACCATTTAACAGTAATAAACTTTGTGCATCCTATGAACATCTTCCATCAAGATAACTGGGGATAATGATCCCTAACTTCAGCTACAAAACAATAAGCTGATGAACCACCCCCTTCAAAAGACAGTTTTAACAACCTTCTTTGAGGAGAGACCATAGAAAACATCTGACAGCTAAATGATAAAAATCTGCCCCTGAACTCTTCAGGCAGGTTGGCAACAGAAGTATGAATTTTAAAAGGGTGTTGTTAAGTTTGACATCTGAAAGAACAGAAATTGAAGTGGTGACATTTTAACTGTATTGTAGTACTACAACATCAAATGCACAATTACGAAACTGCAACTGGTCCTCAATGTTTACACAAACAGAAAAAGTTCCAAGAGCCTGAACGAGTACTAGAAAACCAAAGAAATTCCACTTTCCAAAAAGCTGTGATCAGGAGCATACCATTGTAGAGAGATCAATATCCAGGAAAAGAAGCTAGAAAATAGCACCTGACTTACTCAAATTTATCAACTGCAGCATCAACAGAATGTGTCACATGACAGGACTTTACAATATTGTAATACTAAAGTCTTATGTTTAAATATTAGTAACTGTAACTTCTAAAGGGGATGGATATATAGATCTAAGACAGCAGTTACTGTCAGGGCTTATCATGCATGACTGAGAATACAGTGCAGGCTCTTAGAGATCGTATAACTTTATTCTTTACTGTGGGCCACATACTCTCTATAAATCACACATTAGATACCTAACAATACCTTTCTAAACCTCTAGTGCTGGGTACTCATGTTGCATTAACAGGTAGCACATACAAAAGTGAAGCCCAAGGCCTCTCACACTTTCTAGGCTTCCATTAGGACAGTTTTGGAGGACTTGTTAATACTGTTTGGGCAAGCATGTAAAGAGGAAGAGCAAAGCTGTAAGTAGTGGAGAAAATATAAAAATCTTCATGAAGCAAAAGGCAAGTTACCATCAACATAAAACCATTTAAATATTGTATATCCCAGTCAATGCATTTTTATTTTTAATACTTTTGTAAAAGCTTTTCTATTAAAATAGCACTTCCTCTAGGAAAATACACTCTTACTAGAACACTTCATGTTAGAGCAGTATCTGAGATACAAAGCAAGCAAATATCTTGCTAATGTTATCTGAGAAACAGTAAAAGGGCATGAACAGTATACAAGGTATTTCCTTACGTGAGCCTCTAAAAACATGTAATAATAGGTAAAAAACTCAAAAGCACAAATTAACCATATCCTTCAGACAACTACAGTCACTAAATGAGAAAGAAACAAACAAAAAACTTAATGCTTACTTAACATGCCCCTGTAGTTGAGGTCCATGTCCCGACTCTCTGAACGAATCTTAATGGCATCTAGGATGGCATCAGGTGACAACAATCCAGAAGGTCTTACAACATTCAGCAGTTCAGTCAGACTCATAAGTGGCAAACGTACTGCTTGCATGATCTCAGCATGGTTTTCCTTGGGGTTATGTTTACACCAGTTCATCAAAGCTTGGAAAATGTCCTTCTCAGGAGCTGCAAATGAGTCCCTCAGTACAATACTTAAGAGAGCAGCCTGAAGAAGAGAAACAAGAACAAAATAAACCCCACAAATAAACAGAAATTAAATTGATTTCTTTTCAATCAAGGGAAATTAAAATAAGGCAAAAATTAATGGGTATTTTAACTTGGAGCTATTAAAAATAATCTCCAAAGGAGTGACTCGCTCAAACTGCTTCTTGTTTTAGTTATGCAAGAATTACAGAATCCATCACAAAAATAATAAGCAATATTACAAAACAATAGAAGAAGTAAGTCAGAATTGAAATGTAGAGAACTACTCAAATCACTATAAAACCACTCACTACTTCAAATTGACTTTGGAATATTATAAAAGATTTGTAAGTATAGTTCAAAATGTTACTTTAAACTTAGGCTGCTATAAGAACAGTGATAAGAAAGAAGTGTTGCTTTTTTTAAACCATTTCTAACTATTTGGAATTTGCAACCCCCTACAATTTTTCGTTGTCTTTTGGTACAAACTCAGAATCAGCAAGTAAAAACTCCAGTGGCTCTTACTCATGCAGAAAACCCATTGACAGCAAAATGAGAACAAGAATAATCAAACAGCTTTTTTATTTTCACTTAGCCAGCAGAGTAATCAGGAGTTTGCCTAGCAGAAGGATAAATCTCTCATATATACCAGGACTGGCTATGCCAAAGACATCAAAGTATGCTCTTCCTGATAAATGATGTTTCCTCATTTCTTTATTGATAATATGCTCTCAGAGCTCAGATTGACAAACTGCACATGACAAACTACAGTGTAGAGAAAAAAATATTTTTTCCTTTACAGCTAGTAAGTTAGCAGATCCAAAGTGTCTCATACTCATTCAAGGAAGAGACTCTTCACAGCTTTTCCACTAAAAACACTTTAAAAAAATTAAACCATCATTCAAGGTCCTCTGCTACTTCATGTGAACACCACTTGAAAACACTCTGTCACTATTATGCACAGCTCAAAGACCACTCTGGAGTAAGTGGAAAATTTGAACTTCATAGACCAGCCTGACTCACCCACAAATATTTATGCATCTAACAACAAAACCAACACACAAAAGAACCAAACCAACCTACCACACCACCATATTCTGCAACTTCAGAACATGATGACAATCAGCAATATAAATCACAGAAATCTCAAGAATGCTTTAGTTCAAACAAAAGAATATCCCCACCACTGATGCAGTGTATATAAAGAAATTAATAGAATGGAATACCTCCTGCCATTTTAAAATCTTTTCTTTACATCCTTCATGTGTCATTTAAAAGCCAAATTTTAGAATTTTCCACCAGGTTTGCTACATATAGCTACACTGACTGGTCAAAATTCAGAACAGATAACCAGAATTTTCATTTCAGCTTGGCTTGAATATTCCCAACTGCCACCATTTCATTAGTATAAAATGATAGCTGCTAACTAAGAAATTAATTTTTATTTGGTGCCCCATTAGTATTTCATCATGAAGTTGTATACAGACTAAAGTTAACATTCCTGGGGGTAAAAGTGCAAACAGAAGATATACCTTTGAAAGTGACAGGAAGCCTTCACTGGAGAGCACCTCTTGGGCATTTCTGTCCATGAACATACAGCACATAAACGTTAATTTGGGAAGAGAATAAAGACTGGCAACATCAAATGTCATACAGACATTCTGAATATTAAGTATTGTGCAAAGATACTCAGATGTGGAATCCTCCAGTTCTGGGAATCCATATTTATGTGCCAGGCTTAGGAAGTCTAGAAGAACCTCCTCTTTCTCATCTCGTAGAGTAGCACGACCAGTGTAAATATATTTCAACAGCATGGTAAATGCTTCTGCGGTGGTGTCTTGGAGAGGAATTTCTGCTTCAGGCTGAGATTCTCTCATTCCTCCGTACAATAGTGCTCTATAAGGAAGATAAAATTTGACAAATTTATATCCTGACAAAACACATGCAAAGAGTAGGAAAAGAAAGGAATAAGTGACTATTTGCAGCAAGGAGAACACAAAGCAGACATGGTTGAAGAATCTATAAAAGAAAATTTCTTATACTTGGCATTTATAGTGCAGCTCTGCTCTGAAATCAAATGCATGAGAATAATCTGTAAATGCATTATGTTTTTACCCTACATAACAATTGCTGCATCTCGACTTTGAAAAACAGCTTGTGAACCAATATTTAAATGTAGTGCTATCAGTGAGCAAAAAAATTTTTAAAAAATTACTTCAGAAAGTAAGTGAAACAAATAGTTTGCAGTGCATCTTAGCAAATCTCAGGATTCTTGATCCTCTCTTCCTCACTCTAAACCCAGCACATGGCAACTCCAATGAAATCCTGATTCTTGAGAAAAATCAATGACACCTTGAACAAAATTTGCAATCACACTTTAGTTTAGCTATTTGCTTATGCCCTTGACAAAATTCACTGGAAGATTACCAGGAAATTCTATTAAATACATTTAAAGAGAAAAATGCCCAGGTCTTAAAAGAAAAAGTTGGATGAGTATTATTCCTAATTTTAAAATATATATTCTAATCTGTATGAGCCAAACCTCTTTAAATACTCAATTCCAATGCACCAAAATGAAACTTTATAAATGAGTGTATTCCATAGAGGCACACCATTTATACTCTGAGAAATCAAGACAATTTCATAGTAGAACTTGTCTGTTCTCCAGTTATTTTTCTCTTGAATTTGTGAAACTACCTTCAAAATCCAATTTAATGAAGGTCAAAAGAATAACATCATGACATGGTATTTATCTTTTTCTATTTGGACACAATGATTTGATGTGCTGGGAAACATTCACACAGAAAAGGTCACACTCAATGGACAGATGATTACACCCTGAAAAGTTCATAGCGACTCAATGTTTATCTTATCTGCATAAAAATTTCCTGTGAGCCTGACAAAAAGCTAAACTTCACCTGAAATAATGGCATCTAGCAGCCAGGATCACCCTGTGTGCCGGAAAACGTTTCTTTTCTACAATAAAGGTAACGTCGCTATATTCTTCCTCGTTCATCAGAGCGCCAATGTGCTCTGACAGGATGTGAACGTGGTCGATCTCACCCACAGCTGTGTAAGGACGGAGCGGATGGGTGTTACTCATCTTGGAGGGATGGTGATATTGGTAGCCTACAGGGAAAAAGAAAACAACCAGTATTAGGCAGGGCAAAAACACAAAGGATGGCAAACATGAAACTGCAATCACAAAGAAAAGTGACTGGTTCAAGTAAACGCATATTACAAGAAAAATGAGCCCAAGAAATTTTCTATTAAAGTTCATATACAATAGGATTCAATGCGGCTTGTATCTACAACTCTAGCTGACAAAGTATTTCAGAGAATTCCATCCCCTTGTTGTTCTGTCAGTTCATACACTTAAAACAAAAAGCTTCCAACAAAAGGAACTAGAAATTATTTTTAAAAAATCTTACCATTAGAAAGCAATTTTATCTGAAAATGCACATAAATCATAAAGAAATAAGAAATGTGAACAATTAAACATAGTCTTAATTCTCAAGCCAGTACTAAAATCAGTGACAAGTGAAAACATTAGTGGTTTTGCAGAATTCTAATGAACTTTGCAGAACAATAAACAATCAGGATAGCTTTTAGCAGGTAATAGACAAAGTCTGTCAGAGAGAAAAGCTTTACAATGAACAATTCAATTTTCTTACCCTTCCCATTCAGTTTTCTTGATGCCTTTTTGTTCTTTTATATATTTAAGAAAATAAATCTCCTAATACCTCTCAATCATAAAATTAGGAGACTGCCTACTAATGTACAGCAGAGGTTAAGGCATTAGTCATATCTTCTGTGGAAGAACAGGTTTGTTGGTTTTAGTTTATTTCAGAAATAGAGGCTTTCAGTAGACTCAATGGCAGAAGCATCCACAGGAGATCTTAGGCCTTAAATTGGCTTCCATTGTTATACGTTGGTTTACTTTTATTTAAAAAGGTTGACTGTTCCAGATAACAACCATCCATATTTGCAGAGAAATCTTCTGTGCTGCAGTGACTGGCCACTTTTCAAACTGGGCACATACCTCATACTGAAGAAAGATGGCATACCACAAGAAGCAGGAAAATG
This sequence comes from Pithys albifrons albifrons, assembly GCF_047495875.1. Classification (NCBI taxonomy): domain Eukaryota; kingdom Metazoa; phylum Chordata; class Aves; order Passeriformes; family Thamnophilidae; genus Pithys; species Pithys albifrons. The sequence continues at coordinate 86,168,057 of NC_092459.1, forward strand.
ATGAGGTCATTCCTTGCACACAGATAACACGTCCATCATTCAAGTGAAATATTCCTGATACCACTGCATTTTTAAGCTCCATTTAAAAAATATTATGAGAAAACATGCATCTGTTTCCAGTCATTTCCACCCCAACAATGAAAACACATGCACAGGGGTTTAATTACTATTTGCACTTTAACATGTGGAAATGCTTAACCCAAAATCAGGACACTGTAGAAACAAGGTCCCAAAGAAATTTAACTTAAACTACAAAAAGTGATAGAAATAGAAAATAAAATTCTAAAACTTGAGAAAAATGAAGCATATTAAATTGATGATATGTGTCACAGCACAAATGGGAACAGAACTCCAGCTTTCCACAGGCTATCTCTGCCAGTTGGATTCGAAGCTGTGTGAACAGCCACTATAGCACAGAACCAGCAATACTGGCCAAGACACTGGAGGCGGCCTAACCATGAGAACACAGAATACTGTACAGTCACTCTTTCATCCTGACATGAGAGGAAATTACTTTTTATGGGTTTTCATAATAACACATTATTTCTTTCGTTTACACGGATTAATTTAAAAATTAGCTAAGGCAATTTAAATTTATGCAACATACACTTCCAGTAACATTTACTTTGTAACAAGTAAGATTAACTTTACTCACATCAGTCCACCAGCATCTATTTATACCAGGAATAATGTTTATTTCAACATAACACAATTATCTGAGAGTTTAGAAACAATAGTAAAATTGTAATACCCTCAAAACACAAAACTCTTTATTACCAGAGGAGGAAATAAAAGGATGTACTTGTTACTCAGCTGCAAATCTTCAGCCTCAATACTCCTTCTGTACCTTACACATCCATAATTGCTGCTGTTGATCTTCATTTGCAATAGTCAGGCAACTCAACCAAATGCAAATAACATGCACTTTAACAAGAAACTCTGTACTATCTCTCTTCTGCCAGTTCCAACTTTGATTAGGGAAGCTGATTCATCATACTTCATACATGCACAAGCATTGGACCACTTTGGTTTTAAAATACATTTTTAGTGTAATTTTTAATACATACTACTTCTTTGTTTCCTATCCACTCATGTCTAAGAAATAAGAACAGGTAGAATACAACAGAGACTGTAAAATTGGTGAAGATAGTGGAATGCCACCAGTTGCACCCAAACTTTTCTACTGTGTAGCTGTGGATGTTTCATGTGCCAATAGGGTCAAAAGTTCAGGGAAAATAGCTTCTATTTCAGGTTAAATAAACAAATAAAAGCACACTTCCCTCTCAAGAGTACATAAACCTCTCTCTAAACAAGAATCAGTGTACAAAAGGCAGCAAAGTCTGAAGTAGGGAAATTTGTAAGCCAATGATACCAGTCCTTATGAACAGCAGGACTCTGAATGACAACAAGCAATGAAAGCAGATTTAGAAATCCCCATGAGTAAGCAACAAGATAAATTTGTTGTGATGTTTAATGCTCTCCAAATTGCTGGTACCACGTACTACTCTAAACTGTCAGTTTCAAACAAGAACATGCTGATCACAGGGAATACAGGACTCAAATGATGGATTACATGCCCCCAGCTAAGGAGCCTTTCAAATGCTTGAATGACCCAAAGTGCTGGAAAGTGTCACCTTTATGAAAGTACTTTCATGGCTTATCTGCATTCTATGCGTAACACAAGTGTATTGAAAATGCATTCAACAAATTCATTTGTTTACTACCACAGATTTCCAAAGCAAGTCTTGTCTGCATTATGGATTTTTCATATAAAGCAGCCCAGTGACAGTCCTGTCTTCAAAATGCAGAACAAAATAATACATGACTTCAGATCTTTCCAGACTGGATTAATTATTAGTATGAATTCAGTCAACCCTTGAAGCGATCTGCACACTTCCTGTTTGAGGAAGTAAAACATAACAACCTCTTTAGTTGTGGCAAGTCACTATGAGCTCACAACTTCCCTGTATAGCTAAACATGTATTTTTCTAGTTAGAATTCAAAAGTACTCTTTATGACTAAAAAAAAAGGATAGATCCTGATAGGAGTTTCAGCAAAACCCTTCCTGAAGATTCTCTTTTGCATCTTCTGTCATCAGACATCATCCTTTCGGAGAATACAGGTGTTTACTCCTCCTGGCAGTCAAAGAACACAGTAACCAACTTCAGAATAAAAGGTCAAGCCATTTACAAGCCTCTTGCCAGCACTATAACCTATTTCCAGGAGGTATTCACAGCTAATTAACTGCTTCAGGAGTTATGTAGCTTTGCTCCTGCCACAGGAATAAACAAACAAAACAATCTTCTCAGCGAGCTTGAGGTACCATTAAAACTGCAACAATCGGGAAAGGCAGTTGTTGAGTCGGAGGGCCCACACACCAATTCTAAAACTCCAGTGAAAGACGCACTGCTTGGTGGCCTCTTCAAGGGTGAGCGTGTGAAAAATACATCCCAGTATTCTATTCCATAAAACAGCATGCAGTATCACACCATGTGTGTCATGGCTAGAAAAACAACCACCCCCCAAGTTTTCAGTTTGCTGTATTTCTACTACAGCAATCTGTAACATGTTATGACATGCAAAAACATGATCCAAAAAATGCAGCAGTAACAGCAGAACACCAATGACATCCTTACTAAACAACTCTCAAACCAGGGCTGCAATAAAGACCAATACTCAGTCACTTCTCTTCCTCATTTAGGCTAAGACTAAAGAATTCTCTGCAAAGCAGTGCTGTTTTGATGACACACAGAAAAGCTGTTTTTATAGCAGACACCGAAAAAAGAATGTAAGAAAATTATCATGAATACTTTAAAAAAAGTATTCATGTCCTCACTTAACCTCTCAAGCCCTCACTTATTTAAAATGAGTGAAGAATGTTTAGATAACTCTACCAAAACTTGAGAAATAAATGCAAGAAAACAGATTATTGCTAGAATTAAAAATTTGATGAAATAAGTCTGGATAATAAACACTGAGCAAATAATTTCATACCCTTGAAACAATTCTTTCATCATGTAGTTTGTATCTAGCAAGACAATATTTTTGTCAGAATTACACAGGGAAAATTTTCTTAAATGTAATTCTCTTACATGGCTATTTTGTCTAAGAATAGAAATTGATTCTCAGCTGATCAGAATACATTTGAGTAGTATTTCAACTTTTTGTAATTCATTACTTCATAAAATAATTTGCCATACTGGAAATAAATTCCAGCAAAATATAACTTTAGTTTCAATTTCTATTGCCACAGATTCCCAGAACATGATAGGTGTGACAGTAAGACTACTGTACAAACAGACCACTGTTTGAAATCATATGGTTTGTATTTTTAATGGATATGTATATGTCTTTTTATTAAAAGTATTTTGTTCTCTTTTGTTCAAGTACAGTAAACTAACATCTCAGGAAATAGGAATTTTTAGTAAATATTTTAACATTCAACATTTCAACTTGAGTAAATACTTTGATTCTGTCAGAACAGTCACTACAGAAGCTCCTTTGTACTATTAAATAACAAAGTTGACTGTGAGTGAAAATTTTAGGGAAAAAAAACGAAAATATCTTCTGGTGCTTAGTAACCACTAATAATAACAACAACATCGACCAATAGGACTTTATAAATAAATATGAAACCTTAAGAATATGAAATTCACAGGAGTTTCAAGCCTCATCTCCAAACCTTCTGTTGTGAAAGGATTCAAAGAAAAGCAGATGGTAGCAGCAATGGTAACTAACCACACCATTCAATGACAGTGTTCTAAACAACTTAATACCAAAAATATGTTTTGACTTAAAACATATGGGAAGTTATGCACTGCTTATCTGCAGACACATTCCTATCACTCAAGTGCTGTAGTGCCAATGCTTTACATTCCGCTCTGGGATGGAAGAGCAGGATTAAGTTTAGCCAGGAACAAAGAACAACATATTAACACACATATAAATCAACCTGGTTAAAATAGCATAAAACTAAAACATTAAGTTAAAAATATCAAGAAAATACATCTGTCCACTCACCTGTAAAGCTGTCTGGAGATGTACAGTGAACGTAGCCTGTAGGCTGGTTACCAGCTTCCTGAAAATTAGGGTTCTTCGCCATTCTGAACAGACAGATTTAACACCAAGCTCACAGAAACACTATTCAGCAACATCCAGCTGCACAGCAACAACTGTACCATTTCCTGAAAAAATGCACAAAATACAAACAATCAAAACCGGTGAGCACTGAGCATTATGACAAAAGCGAAATGTGTATTTCTCAAATCACATTTTTGTGGAAATAACAGGACAAGTTCTCAGGACGTTAGAATATAGAAATAGAATTTCTTTCTAGAGTCATCATCATTGCATTTTGGCCATTAATATTTTTAATAATCAAAGAAGGTGGTAACATATTGTCATTCATTCGTTCACTGTAAGACAGAAGAATTTCACCCTGACTTTCCTTCCACAGCATCAATGTCCCTGAGAACACTTATAGCACATGGGTGTCCCAATTAAACCAGATCTATATAAGCTGTATCACACACGCTTTATTCTCTACACAGCCAAAGCTCTCCATGTGTTCTGGCCTAGCTGAAGATTTTGGGGGTTCTGTTTGGTTTTGGTGGTTGGGTTTTTTGCAACACTTAAGGCAGTTGCATATCTTTCTCTTGCACAAGGGTTTAATTCTATAAACAGGAAAACAAAACAAAATTGCAGGGTGGGGAAATACAGAAATACAGAGGCTTTATTTAAATACATAACCAACATAATGAGTCTCTCTCAACAACTATAAATTATTGTTATCCTTCCCATCATACCTGACAGCAGGAAAAATAAACTGTATTTAATTTGTTACACAGATGATACCTTGATCTATGAATTCTTTCATAAGAACCACTCTAATCTTCTTTAGAGTATATGCTTAAGAGAACAAGGGAGAAGTTAGAAAAAAGTATTTTTGGTAGTCTCATGAACTGGAAACTAACCACATCTTAATCCTGCAAATCAAAAACAGGCATTTGACAAAGAAACTCTCGTGGTTTGGAGTAACATAATGTAATAAGTAAATATTTGTCCCTACAAGTAATGTATGTTACCGAACTGACACCTCCATCAAAATATATTCAAAAGCCATTTATGAAAATTCTTGGGGGTTTTAGGTTAAACATGAGTGAACAGATCCCCAAAAGCAGTACACTCCAAACATTTGATTTACAGACTTGTAACAGAAAACATGCCAAATACATCTGTGTGCTGCACTTTAAGAACGACATGACCAAAGAGCGTTGTGAGACAGGCAAGACCTCCAGCAGATTGCTGACAGGTCAGCATTAACTTATTTAAGTCTGATAATACGTCTTCGAAATCAAACCGAATTCCAATGAATCACAGCAGCGCCGAACTAGTTAACTACTACGATACCTGAAGGACCAGGGAAAACAGTGGGTACCACCAAAGCGTCAAAATACTAAACAAACACTCGAAGAAAATTCAAATAAGATAGCCACAAGGGGGTCTTGAGAAGCTGCCAGGGAGCAACCGAGCCGGGGCAGGGCCGGGGGCTGCGGGCGGGGCAGAGGGCGCCGGAGCGGGCGATGCGCCCAAGGTCGCGCCCGGAGCGCCCGGGCCGCGGCCGTCCCCCAGCTCCGGAGGCGGCGGCGGAGGCGCCCCCCGCCCGGCCCTGCTCCGGCTCCGCGGGAAGGCGCTCCGGCTGAAATCGCTTCGCCGCCAAACGCGCCGGCGCCTTCCCCGGGCCGCTGCTGGGTGGCCCTGCCCGCGCCCGGCGGGAGCAGCGCCCCGGCCGGCCGAGGGGCCGGAGCCAGGCCCGGGACCCTGCACTGCCGAGGGGACCCGCCCGCGCCCCCGCGGGACTCACCGGCCCCGCCGCCGCCGCCGCCACCCCCCGCCCGCCGCCGTCAAACGTCACCCGGCGGCGCATTCACGTCACGGGGCGGCAGCAGCTGCGTGTGACGCAGCGCCGGGCCCGGGTCCCGCTGGAGGGAGCGCGCGCGCCGCCGCTTCCTGTTCCGGCCGCGCGCGGAGGCGGCGGGAGCGGCGGGAGCGGCGGGAGCGGCGGGAGCGGCGGGAGCGGCGGGAGCGGCGGGAGCGGCGGGAGCGGCGGGAGCGGCGGGAGCGGCGGGAGCGGCGGGAGCGGCGGGAGCGGCGGGAGCGGCGGGAGCGGCGGGAGCGGCGGGAGCGGCGGGAGCGGCGGGAGCGGCGGGAGCGGCGGGAGCGGCGGGAGCGGCGGGAGCGGCGGTGCCCGGCCCTTGTGAAATAGCGCCCTGTGCTTAACCTTCCCTGTGGGCCTCCTGCTGTTCCTCGGCGCCATTGAGAATGCATAAAATGACAGAATATGCCGCGTTGGAACGGCCGCACAAGGATCATCGAATCCAGCTCCGGGACCTGCACAGGACCATCCCCAAAAGTCACACCACGTGCCTGGCAGCGTTGGCCAAACGCTTCTTGAACTCCGTCAGGCTTGACTTCTCTGGGGAACCTGTTCCAGTGCCCAACCACCCTCCGTGAGAAAAACATTTCACTAATACCCAGCCTGAACTCCCCCTGACACAGCTTCATGCTGTTCAATCCCTAGGGACTGGTGGTCACTGGAGAGATGGTGCCAGGTGTAGTTCCATCCATCTGAGGAGCAAACCAAGAAGTCTGCAGACCGGTCACCTACTCAAAACAGAATGAATCAGGTGACCAAGTCTTGAAAAAGCCCCAAGGATGGACATGTTTCTTCTGTAATGCTTGCCTGTCTCCTGCCATTCCGTGTGTGCCCTGCTTCCCTGAGTCATAAGAGCCTCTCCCATCCCGTACGGAGAATGTGGGCCTGTCTACACGTAACCATGAGACTGACTTCTACTGTACTGCATGAAGCTAAATTTAGGCCTTTTCAAGAGGCAAAGCATTACATGTTATTTAATTCCATGTTTTACTTAGGAGAAGTCTTACTTGAAAGAAGTAAAAATAGCAGTCTGTAATTAGTGATAACATTACATAATTTCAGTTTTCTACATCTAAAATATTTTAATATTATTGTAGGTTAAAAGATTCATCAGGTGTTTAGTAGTTTATTCCTGGATGTCACAACTGAGAATACTGGTTTTAATTAGCTCTCAGTATGGCAAGCAGCAGTAACTTTAAAAAAATAAAAAAAAACCAAACCAAAAACTCATACCTTACCCACTTAATGATGTTGCTGTAATGAGTTTGTAGAAGACAGTGTGGGTTTTACTAGTTTCCTCTTTATTACTTCAGCTATCATGTCTGCACTTTATCAGGTGTACAAAAAACCTCAAAGGTCATTCCAAGATTAGCAAAGATGCTTAGACTAACTTTTATTTGATTACTAAGTAGAGAAGCTTTGACATAGTCTGTTCCCACTCATGTAGTTATCCACTGGACTAAGTGTGCACACCCTGTGACTTACTCATCTGACTTACGAACTATCCTGGTTTTAATTACTGGATTCCATACAATTGGGTAAATAGCTTTTCCAGTCACACCTGTATTTTGAAGTGTAGTGAAACAAGACTGAATGAGACACTGCAACTGGATAAAATATGAACCACCCAGTGACATGCTTGTAAAGCTGCTCAGATTTGTCTTTACCAATGCCTTGGTCATATCCACCTGTATTAACTGAAATGAAACAGTTTAAGTGGAGTTGTCAAACTATTAGTCTAAAATAGTTTTTCTATTCGCACAATCTAACGCGACCTCTGAATGGTGAGGAACTGCAGTTAGCATCTGTGCTTCATGGTAAGTTCAGCACCAGCAGCAGATGTGTATGAACAACAGTTTAGCCATCAAAGGTATGTAAAGATGCAACCAGCTAAGTGCTTTGTCTCATTGCCAAAGCTCTGATGCTTCTTGGCACCACAGTCCTCCCACTAACTTCAGAAGATACCATACTACAGTTACACTGCAATAATCTTCACAATAAAGAGCTCTCTGAATTGCTGCTGTATTTTGCAATATTGTGTACCTTTTTATAAAGTAGGGTGAGGTCTCACAAGTCAAGCGATCCAATCCAGCTTTCTGCTAGAAAAATCAGCTTTATTCATTTGGGAAACTAAAGAGCCTTGAACTGGCTTCTCATTCCTGCTTAATAAACTTGGCATAAAACTAACACAGCATTCAAAAAAATCTTTGTCACTTGTTTAAGCTGAATTAGCCTGCTTGGGGCAGGGGGTGCAATGTCAAAAGCCCCATATTTGGGAGGAAGAAGACTCTCAGAGCTATTAACACAGTCCACTGAACTTGAGAGATTCTCACTCACTCCAAACATTATAATCCCTATCAAAATTACCTGACTTCCAGGAGAATAATCAACTGCACAAGGAGCAAGACAGGAAACAGGCTAAGTATTAGTTCTAGAAGTATAAAAGGGCAGAAATAGAGAATGCAACTATGAACCAACAGTGTTTATTGGCACAGAAAAAAGGCAACTTGGCAAATATTCAAGGAAAGAATCTATTGTATATGAATGGCACCAATAAGGCACCACCTAAAGTACAGTATCTGTAGATACTGTAAATACCAGACAGAAAATACCAAACAAATGACAATTTAAAATTCATATGACAGAAAACTGAAAAAAAAATATTATCTTGTGAGTTGCTTGTCTACCTTCCAATGAATTTATGATTGCTTGCACATCTGTATGGGGTATAAGGCAGAGCAATAGTTTCAATGCCCCTTTTTCCAATACCCAAGATTCAGATGAAGCATATAATCTATTTTACTCCTTTCCAAGGGTAAGAAAATTATCTTGGACTAAGTTTTATGAATGATTTTTCATAGAGATTTCTATAAAACTCCTGACTTTATATATGCTACTTGTTAAGATGAGGTAGATGAAATTAAAGCTATTTCAGAGAAGATAGGACAGCAACTCTTAGCATACAAGTCATTAACATCTACATTAATATAGTAGAAATCAAATGCAATACTTCTAAATTTCTATTTTAACTTATAAGCCACAGAGTTATTGACAGTTATTATTAACTCTGCACATTAGGTTACTGAAACATTCTGCTAATTGAGTCACACATGTGACTATGTATGTTACTCCCAATTCATGTTATCACCTCAAAAAAGAATCCACAACTCAAAGAGCCTTTCAGTCATCCAGAATTCAACAATCAGCAGAGCAATTAATCACAGTGCTTTAAAATTATTTTGTAGTTTTTCCCAATGCTTTATTGAGAAATGAATTGCAATACTAATACACTATCAGTCACATAACTGAAGGAGTTAAGTGCTACTCAAACCACAGTAAGACAAGGCAGAGGCTGTTTTTTCCCTTGTTGGAAGAAAAGCAGGATTTCAAAAACTCTTATTATTTACACTGTAAGATGTGGAACAGCATAAAATCAAATTTGTGTAACACATATATGTAGGTACACAAAAATCACAAGTGAGCAATTTAGATCTATATAAGATCCTGTAAGACTCAAACTAGCCAGCACTAACCCTGTGAGACTTAGCTATTAGCTAAGAAGCAGCAAGGAGCACAGCTGCTGCTAGGTGGTAGGGAGGAGGTTACTCCCCAGGGCTTTACACAGTAGTTCTCACAGAACTCTGCAGGTGCTTGAAAACATCTAGGATGAGATATTGGACTTGTGAGATATGGATTATAACCAATTAAAGTTTGTGGCTTGCTAGTGTGAGGTTTTAACTTAGCCAATAGTGTGTGGCTTTAGCCTTATATAAAGCATGTGTGGTGCATAATAAATGGGCATTCGCTCGATCACATTGATCTGTATGTGGTGTCCAGTTCCTCTGCCGTATATTTACTTATTTCTTTACATATAAATGTTACATATTTTCCTGCTGTTTACAGGTATGTACCATGACTTGTTTTGAGAGAGCAGATTAAAATATTTAGTAGTAGGAAACTGTTGTTTCAGATACTCTTTCTAATAACTTCCTAATGCTGTATGTACAGAGCATTTAAGTTAAATAGAGCCCCAGCCTTGTACTGAAACAAAAATTATGAGCAAATTCTTTGTAATTTTGAAAGAGACAAGGGTCACTCTGCATTAGCAACTGTAAGACCTCTTGGCTGCAAATCAGAAGTCAGGAACTGAAAGACCACATTCTTTCTGTTGGACTGATTTATTGCCTCCACAAAGTTTCTAGTTGCAAGACTGCTGAAGGCTGCTCCTTGAAGAGTTTTGCCTGGCATGATATAAGTAAGATTAGGACTGTGATAAACATGCTACTACTCATGTCAAAGTTAGTCTGACATTTTCTTTTCTAGTATACAAGATAGGGCATGAAATCTTAAGGAACTTTTTACTTCAAAAAATATTCTCAAAGTTTTTATTCTTCCTTATTGAAGCTCATCAGTAGCAACACAGGATTTTTTGTTGTTTTTAATTTAAATCTAAACTGTGAGATACAGTGAGTTTCTGGTCAACACATCTTTTGACAGCATTTAGTGAAATATTAACATAATCAATGTTCAAGAGGAGAATCTGTGTAAGTGTTCTTGCAGAAAATTGTTGATTATTCCTAAATGGAAACAAATTGTGATGGCATCATAGGACAGGAAATAAAGGAATCCAAGTACAGTCAAGTCCCAGAGGATACTTTTAGAGGAGACTGAACACAACTGATTCCTCTCTATTAAGCAAGAATTTCACAAACACTGTTACAGATTTTTCTCCAAGGGACTGAGAGTTGGCAACTCTCATATAATACACTTCATTAGCACTAAGTGAGAGTCACCATGTGGTTAGGATTCAAAATTTCAATCCAGTAGCCATCAGGATCCTGAACAAATGCAAGTCCTTTCATTTTACCTATTAGGGGGGAAAAAAAGATAAAGTTAAGACTACATAACTGGTTCTTAATGTCAAATATGACTACTTTGAAAAATATTTCTCCTTTCTTTTGCATGAGAATTAGTTCAAATTTAGACAGATAAATCTAAAAACATCCAGATTAGTTTTTAATCAGCATTAGATCTTTGTATGCTAAACTGTCAATCTTACTCTCAGTAAGCAGTAGTTTAAAGTCACTTTGCCATTCCACCTTTTGTTGACTGAAGTTTTTTGTCTATGTTTCTCTGTTTATCCTCTAAATTCAGAAAAATATTTTTGTTCTCTGTGATGTTTTGACATATTTTCTTGAATTAGCTTTGCTGGTATAAAATCCTGTGTTCCTCTGCCACCATTCCTTCTCCCACCATTCCTGACTCCACACTGAAATGTTACATTAACATTTTTACCCCCCTGATGTGTTTTACAGTACACTTTTGCATCACTTCATAAAAGAAATGCAGTACAGGAATGATTTAAATTTTACTGTTGGAAAAAATACTGCTCATTAAAACAGGGTCCCCAAAAGTTGTCTTCAATAGTAGATCAGGATAGCACAGCTTAACATTTTAAAAGTGTTAACCACACACTTCTATTAGGCTATTTACTGTAACACAACAAACCTAGCTCTTAATATATTCTAGTCACAGAAACAACTGAGAGAATAGTATATGTTTGATCATTAATGCAGGGGAAAAAAACCACATTGGATCTCTCAGCCTGCTCCACAAACAAAGCAAAGTCCAAAATTTCCTACTCCTCCTTGGCATTTGCTCCATCAATTTTGTTCTTTAGTTTTCAAGAAGAGCTTTAGCTCTCCTCTGCCCCTTTACTGCTTCAAGAATTCCCTCCTGAGATTTATTCCATTTATAGTCTAAGCTTCACGTCCTACGTACTTTCATTCTGTATCACTTCACAGCTCTATGTCAACAACTCTCACTTCAAGTCTCTCAGGGTTTAACAGGTGCTGAACAAATTAAAAAGGTCTCAGAAACTCTAAAATGCTAGAAATACCAATTAGTAAATCAATAAATCTGTTTCCAAGTTAAGTTTTCCGCTATACTTCTTGTATTACACAGTGAATAAGATGAAAATCCCTTAAAGTGTCTTTTCGATTATTACTATTAAATGTCTGGTTAGGAACACATCAGTCCTAAAGATTTCATGAGATTTTCATAAAAGAGAATCCAGCTAAAAAATGCAAGACTTCTCACCACACATTTCTGCATTTTAGGCTATTTTGACATTATACTGAAGGTCAGGCTGTACACAGAAGGTACATGACTGATGAACTACTGTTACAGAGATAGATCTATTGCCAGTTTTGCACACTCTGTTAGGAGGTGCAGGAGTAACTGGTTCTAGAACCTTCTGCGCCGTGGCAACTACTAGAAACGTATTACCAAAAACTTATTACAGTTTTTCAGGAAGATCTACTAGACAGAATATACTAAAAACAAGGGAAAAAACTGACTTGCATTTCTGATCAAGACTTACCATCATCTGGTTTCTTCACAAATTTCACTCCTAGTTCTTCAAACCTCTTACAAGCTTTATAGACATCAGGAACAGCAATTCCAATGTGTCCTGTGAAACGTGGCAAAAAGAGTGAAATAGACTGGAAGTATTGCAGGGTGTTTTAGGAAAAAGTTTGCTCAGTATTTCACCCTGTGCAAAACTTTTACATGCTGGAGTTCACATAAGGTATGATTGTGTAGAAGAAAAATATTGCTTCCAAAAAGAAGAGCATTTGGGGTATTAACATTATTCTCCTTCAGAGAGTTAGTTGTCTTTTGATAATGACTTTTACAGTAAGAACTTTAGAGTTGAGATATCTCTAGCTGTTTAGAGAACAATATTATCTAGAGTAGGGAAAAATGAGATTTTCAATCAAACTGTTTTATCTGTATTTCCTTTCTCAAAGCACAGCTACATAACAGGATTTTGTTACATTTGCTCAGTTCAACAGTACAAGGAGTTTATCATTAATGTTGTACTTGCAGAGACTGACACTAGTGCTATGCAAGGCCTGAGCTTACAAGCCAATTCAGAAGCTTTAAATGTCAAGTGGATATATTGAGTATGAAACTTATTTTACAAGCAGTGACCTTTCAAGCACTCAGAGTATCAAATCAAGCCACACAAATAATATCCTCAGTGCTACAGAAAAACAGAATTGTCCTTCTAGCTTAAAACAGGTAACCAGTGCATTATAAATTAGAAATCCAAGTGTAAATCAGTTTAAACACCATGATAATCTAATACACAAGAACAATTGCTGTTCTTCTTTCAGTGCTTACAATTAACACGTGTTTGTTTGTCAAATGATTAGATTCTAAATAAGGAATGTAACTGTGGCTCATTGAAACATATTTGTTTACTTATTTTCATCATCTTTCACAGCATACATGCTGAAAGAAGACAGATAAAGGATGAAATGCAAGTTCCCCTCTTTGCTATAACTAGTTTGATTTCTCCAAAGTAACCTACTAGACAAGTCTTTATTTTCCAAACAAGTTTAAAACATTTTGTCTACTAATTCTCATTTTTAAAAACCTACAGTATATACTTACCCAATAATCTTTGCACAAAATTGATGTAGATGTTTTCTCAAAAACATTTTAAATTGCATTTTCATCCAATACACAAGAGAAGAAATGCAATCACAATAAACAAAAGCTTAAAAACTACAACACAAAAGTAAAGACCTACCAAATCCTCGGGGATCTGAATTGCCATTGTGGTAAGACTGATTTTCATCATTTTCAGTGCCCCAGTTGCTGTAAGAAGTAATTATTACATATTGAAGAAAAGCATCAAAATTAACAAATCTTAAATGTTCAGTTTCCCCAGAAGGGTAAGCTGTTTCTCCTAAGAAAGCAGAGAATTGCACCTGTTGGCTGCATTCATTAAGCTCTCAAGATTTTCCCTAGTTGTGGGTTCCTGGGATAAGCTTGGGGCTAATCCAGTATTTTCACAGCCCTTCACTAGTGTTCAGATTCCACATTTGAATGAGTCAGAAATATTCCTGTTTCATTCAGATTAAAGAGAAGGTTTTGCTGCACAAGTCAGTTTATCTACCCATCACTGGGGAACAAAAAGTGAGGGTAACAGGTCCTGGAGCTAAGTAAGACAGTGGGAGATTTGAGAGCTTCTTTCTGCACAATTACAGTGATTAGTAGCATTCACCAAATTGTGCCATGTATAAAGTGTACATTTTGACTTAACACCTCTTTTGATTAGAGTTCAAAAGCAATAGTTAGCTATTATTAGGATGTTTGGGGGATTCAAAATAAGGTCTAACTGAATGGGGTTTTCCTGTATTTCCCACCCAAGTGTCAAGCATACTCAAAATACAGAAAGGGCTGTTTCATATTTCTGTACCACTGTTCACCTAACAGTGAAAGCGCTCTGAAGCGAGGCAGACTAAGCTTTCCAAGTATCCAATCTCAGCCATATTTCAAGGCTATACGACAGTGAAGATGCATCCACAGTCCTGATTAATTCAATTCAACAGGATTTACACTTATCCAATTCTGTTTAATCACGGTTAGCTAAATGTCATCTCTCATTATATTAATACTTACTGTGTCAGTTCAAGTGTAGCTTTTCTAGAGAAGGTCCAAGGTGTTCTCTCAGTTTTATCTTTTGGGATATCATTTTTATCTTCATAGCCCAGGAAATACAGCGAGAACTTCATAGTAGGAAAGTCAAATTTTTGAAGCAGTCTAAACAGCAAAAAGGGTAATTGGGTAACTTGCAAATAATGCAAGGTGTTTCTGTTACAGAAGAATTATTTCTGTGAATTTTTGCCTTTCTGTGATCCACACCTTAAAATAGCTACATTTTAAACTATCAAATAAAACACTTCAGAACACAGTACAAATCTACAAAAATGAAAAGACTCAAATACTTAAAAGCCAAACTACCAGTAACTAAATAGCCAAGTCAGTACAAAGACTCAGGCCTTGAGGTTGTCACTCTATTTGTCTGTATTTCCATAGGAAAATCTTTAACCACTTTCAAGCTTCATCAAGGAAGAACAACACCTTCTTTGAAATTTACTCATTCTGGAGAGCTCACTGGCACCAGACAAAGTTTAAGAACACAGCAAACATACCTTTAGATGAAGTATCTTTATAGTTTCAATAGCTAGTTATAATGATAAAATCTGCCTCAAATGTGACAATTTATTCAACTAAAACCACTCAAGGTATACATTTTTATGTAGAACATTTAACTGGAACAAGTAGGTATGCAAAATGAATCTAATTTCTTTTTCAACTTACAACCTACTAAATTTTTATTTTCAGACATTTTCACTGCAGTGGAAGTAGTTTATTTTACTGGACTCATTTTAAGATGTTTAAAAACATAGTGAAATCTTGTTTTGAAATAACTCACATGAAATGCCAAGAAAGTGCAAAGGGGCTCAGCATAAACCAATTAAACTACTGCAGGGCATCTGCCTCCCAAAAGCCTTCTTCAAAAGACTGAGTTTGGACCTGGCCTCCACCCTCTATTGCCTTGTTCTTTTATGACTGGAGGTGGTTATAAGCCACCTCTGAGAACTAGTAGAAAACTTAATTTCAAGATTTATAGCAAGGACTCCAGATTATAAGCACTGTCATAACAGTTGCCAGTAAACTGCAGGCTTGGAAAGGAGGAAGTTAGCAAGTTGTACACTGATAACTAATGACCTATTTAAGAAAAAAGGAAATTTCTAGTCAAGGCCAATATTAGTTAATTTGCAGCTTAGGCATTTACTGTGCTGTTAGAGTCCTGATAGACTCTGCCAGACCATCCAACTGAGCATCAGCTGACAGGTTGACATTGCTTATGCAGTTAGACAAATTAGTATAATTACATCAAAATTAAAAAAAAAAAAAAAAACAAAAACAAAAAAAACCACCAAAACAAAAACCAAAACAAAACAGGAGGAAAGCCCAGTCTTATTGTGGCACACAACTTCTACTCACGTCATTCCAAGAACCCTTGTATAAAAATCCAACGATTTCTTAGGATCCTTTACTCTTAACATTGTCTGCTGAAACATAAAATCCTGTACGGAAGAAAGATTTATTATTCATACTTCAACCAGAACTGAATTATGAGTATTAACAAAGATGCCAGTTAGTAATGAGTCTAAAACCAGCAGGTTCAGAAGTAATAAACAGAGAACTACACTAAGTGTAAATAAAACTTTTTGTCCTGATCCTACACATACATATTTGTGTTAAATAAATATGCCTTTGTAACATAATGTTCAAAACAAATAAACAAAATCATGACTGGTATCACTCAATATATATTATCAGTGGTATCAAAAAAACGGTATCCTTCTTACATTTGTTATTCTTTTATGAGGCTGTAGAACACATGAACAACCTCACACGCAAGCAGAGCACACATGTGAATAATTAATATTGGGCCTCACAGCAGGCACAGAACTTAAACAGAGCTGAACTCCTTAACTCGTTATTTTTATTATTTCGTTGCACAGGTGTTGAATTTCTGTCAAGCTTGATGGTATTTTGGCAGCAAAACTGGCCTGCAACTCTGTAAAGATATTTTCCTGAAACCACAGGATAACTTTAAATACCAGGGGCTTGTGAACGACTAAGCGGATAAAAAGTGAGCGGCAGCGCAGTAGACAGAGGTAATGAGGGTGCGAAAAACCGCAGATGTAGAATAACTGAAATGCAATTACAACGTTCTTCTAATAGAAAATAAAATCGCTTGGGGTGTTTTGGGGTAGTTTTTTCTGCAACGGCGGCCGAAGCGTCCGTGGAGGGTTCGGGGCTCACGGGGCCCGGCCCGGCCTCCCTCCCGCCCGCACCTCCCCTGTGCTGAGCCGTGCTGGGCCGGCCCCGCCGCTCCGGGACTCGGGGTGCTCCGTGCCGAGCGTCACCCGGACGGACACCCTTCCGCTGCCCCGCCAGGCCCCCTCCCAGCCCCATGCCGCCTCCCTGCCGCCGCACGTCCGCCGGCACACAGCGGTGCGGGGCCGGGCACGGGCGGACACCGGCGCTGCCGCAGAGCAGCCGCCAGCAGCACCCGCACCCACCGCACCTTCGTGCTCGCATCCGGCTCCGAGCAGGCGCCGTAGGCGGCCTCGTCCGTGAGCCCGGTGAGCTCTGCGGGGGCCGCCATGGCGGGAGAAGAGGAGAAGGAGGAGGGGAAGGGAAGGACGAGGCGGTGAGAAGGCGGAGCTGCCTCCCGCCCCGCCCGCAGCCTTTCCCGCAGCGCCGCTCGCTGTCTCGTTCGCTGCCTCGCACGGCCGCCCGTGGAGCTCTTCGGTCAGGTCGAGCTCTACCTGTTCGTTAAGTAAGGAGCCTTAACGAGCCGTCAGGCTGAAGTCACCAAAACTGAACAATAACTGGGAGAAACGTAATTCTGGCAATGGGCCATCACGACATATTGACTGCCACCAATGGTCCAGTCTGGCCTCCAATCGGGATTCATGGAGACAAACCAGTCACGACGCTGCTGCTTCATCTGAGAACGCACGCAGAGTCAGTCTCGAGGAGAAAAGTCAACGCAGAAAGAACAGTTTCTCGCCAATATCGTCTAAGGAGACGTTCCGCTGTGCCTTTTGTGACAGGACTTGCCTATCCCGTATTGGCCTTTTTAGCCACCAGCACGCTTGCAGTAAGCGTGGGTAAAGCCCTTCCCAAATCTTCGTTCGTGAAGCCCAGCCATGAGATGAGATTGAGATGAGATGATGAGATGAGGCCATCACGGCCACCGACTCATTGAGTATCTCAAAAGGGACCCCAAACTCAAATGGAAGGAAGAACTGCGGCTGGGAGCTAACTAGCATGAGAAGAGAGAGCTATAACTAACAATTAGGGCGTTAAATACTAATTAATAGGAAAATTTTACAATTTGTAACCAGTAATGCTGATGCCATTGTAATATGCAACCAATGAATGCTCTGATGCCTTTGTTTGCTGAAATGTGCAAATAATGTAAGGGTTTAATGATCAGGGAGACAGCCTGGGTTACAACCTAGCTCCCTACTTTGTACAAACTAGAATAAGAACAGAAACACCTCATCTCAGTGTGTGAATGGGCGCTGCCCACCGGGTAAGTTCAGAATACCATAAGGACAAACGGGAAGGAGCCTCCCTAACTGTGGTTGAAGCGTGGAATGAAGGTGTGGATCCCCCATGCTGACCTGGTGATGCATCCCCTCCAGCCGCCACCACATCAGTGCTTGGGCAGGCAGAGGCACCGTAACCCAGCTCCATCGGAATTGGAGATGTTTTTGTAAATCCTGGTGGTATCAGGCTGGTAGGGAATCCTGGCCTTGTCATGTTCACAAACATACACGTGGTGCACTCTATTATGTTACTTCATTATAATATATGTTACCTCATTAATGTTTTAATTAAAGTATCTAAGGTCGGGGGATGCAGAGCAACAGGACAAGAGGCAAGGGGCAGAAACTGATGCTCAGGAAGTTCCACCTGAACATGAGGATAAGCTGCTTTACTGTGCAGGTGACCAAGCACTGGTGCAGGTTGTCCAGAGAGGCAGTGGAATCTTCCTCACTGGAGATATGCAAGAACTGTCTGTATGCAATCCTGTGTCATGTGCTCTAGGATGACCCTGCCTGAGCAGGGAGGTTGGACCAGATGACCAGCTGTGGTTCCTCCCAGCTTTACTGATTCTGGTTCTGTGGTTTGACATTGGCAGTGGTTAGTTCCTGCTTTTGCCTCCAGGCACTGTGAGATTTCAAGTAGCATTTGTCAGCCTTTTGGTTTATGCGGTGACGTTTAGTATAAACAATCGTTTCAGGCCTAAGAAAGAAGAATATTTCACTCAAAAACTCAGAGTGAAAACCAGTATTGAATAGTCGGGGAGGGGAGTGGATGGAATTAAAAATTAACTTTTGATAATGGACCGGAAAGCACTTGTAGCGCTCCGTTCCTCAAGTAACCTCCACGGGCGCATTTCAGCACACCCACCCCCGGGCAGGGGAGCCCTCGGGACCAGGTACGCGAGATCTTTACGGTAGAATGACAGTTCAGCGCCTGGCGGGGCGAATTTCGGCCGGCCCTGCGCGGGGCCGCGGCGGGCGCGGGACACCGGTGGCAGCTCCCGCAGCAGCTCCCGGGCGGGTGCTGGGGCCGCTGCCCGATCTCCTGCCCCTGTCACGGCACCGCTCCCGCGCTCCTGCCCGAGCTCCTGCCCGTGTCACGGCACCGCTCCCGCGCTCCTGCCCGAGCTCCTGCCCGTGTCACGGCACCGCTCCCGCACGAGCTCCCGCCCGCGCTCCTGCCCGTGTCACGGCACCGCTCCCGCGCTCCTGCCCGCGCTCCTGCCCCTGTCACGGCACCGCTCCCGCGCTCCTGCCCGAGCTCCTGCCCGTGTCACGGCACCGCTCCCGCACGAGCTCCCGCCCGCGCTCCTGCCCGTGTCACGGCACCGCTCCCGCGCTCCTGCCCGCGCTCCTGCCCCTGTCACGGCACCGCTCCCGCGCTCCTGCCCGAGCTCCTGCCCGTGTCACGGCACCGCTCCCGCACGAGCTCCCGCCCGCGCTCCTGCCCCTGTCACGGCACCGCTCCCGCGCTCCTGCCCGCGCTCCTGCCCCTGTCACGGCACCGCTCCCGCGCTCCTGCCCGCGCTCCTGCCCCTGTCACGGCACCGCTCCCGCGCTCTTGCCCGAGCTCCCGCCCCTGTCACGGCACCGCTCCCGCGCTCCTGCCCGAGCCCCCTCCCGCGCTGGGTGCCCCGAGGGCGGGCCGGCCGGCGGACCGCGGGACGGGGCGTTGGCCCTCGCTGAGCGCAGCCCGGGAGGGCGCTGCGCTGCCCCGGGGCTGCTCCCCACAGCCCACCCTGTGAGCAGGCTTCGCCCGAGCCAGGTCGGTGAGGCTCTTCGCCTGCATCTCTCTAGCAAAGCCGAAGTGCTGCTTAAGGCACCTCAGCTTTTCAGGAGAGCCAAAAGGCTGTATTCCCCATGCTCCATGCGTGGGAATGCTCTGCTTCTTTCCTCCCTAACCTCATCCTTCTTCAACCCAGCTAAGGTGCACACTGGTAGCCAGACCTACTTTCCTTGAATGATTAGGGCCTGTAGACAAGGTTTGGGGCGTCCTGGAAAGGAGGAAAAGAGATTCTGGCACAAAAGCCCGTCTGCTGTTCCAGCCGGGAGAGGCAAGCAGCTGGAGTTCATGCAGGTTTTTGAAGAGTGAGAATCTCAAATGAGCCACCAGATCTGTTGAGTACAGATTTTGGAGAGCCAGGGAGGACATAATTATACAATGTAGCCTTTATGGTTTGTTTTTTTTTTTTAGAGAAAGCTGTGAGAACCCCACCTCTCTTATCTTGGGCTTTACGGCAAGGTATCAGCTAAAAGAGAACTAGTTAAAAGGCAAGGAAATTAACATCCAACCTATTCTGCCTGAGTGGAATGATAAAGGACAAAAGATCCCCTGCTAACCTTGTAGGTAACTAGGCCAGTCATAGAAACATGAAGAAGGAAAAGAAAGAAATATAATTAATTTAGAGATTTTTTTTTTGGCAGCCTTCATAAGTTTGTTTTGGGAAGGTTTTTTGGTACTACTTTTACTTCAAGAGAGAGATGAACATTTTCTGTAGCAGGTGATTGCATGCTGAAGACCACAGTACAGTGGCTACTTCATCACCTATTAGATGGACAAAATTAAAGAGCTAGTAATGTACTACCATGTGTTGGTTTGGAGGTCAGCCTCACCTTTGACTGTTTATTTCCTGAATCAGGTAATTGTGTCTAAGACACTATATAACACTGTTATACTTGTGGTTGACTGCCCTAAGGCCTCACAAGAACTACTAAGGAGTTCTTGGTAGTTATTTTAATCCTTATTGTAATAGTATGCTGAGTAGGATAGCAATTTCTATGCATGCAAATCTTTCTGTAACATCAGTTGCTGAATTTGTGTATATATTTTAAAAACTAAAATTTAAACAAATCACTTGTATTCTAAACCATTTCTATTTCTCAGTAATCAGATATGCACTGAAACTATTAATATTTTAAGCCATATTTGCTATAAAGATTTTGACTGCACAAATCATGAATATATGATTCATTCTTTTTAAAACAAGTTTTCAATCTTCAGCTGGACATTTGGAGCCTATCATAAAATGTTTATAAATGTCTGGTAAGAACTGGAAGAGGACTTGATGAGACTATTAAATTCATATACCTCCGAAGTCAGTTTTGAGATGCTTCTCTCTTCTTGAAAACATGGACTTGAAATGTCTGAATTGTTGTAAATGTTTTGTTGGGGGATTTTTGCAGATTTCAGAATGGAGGGGGTAAAAAAAATAAATAAAGAAAGTTCAAACACTGGAGAAGATGCTGGGCGCAGTCGTGCCAGTTCTGTGGTTGGTCCTGCTGCATTAGAAGGGGCTGGAACCAGATCTACTCACGCTGGTCAACGAGCAGGAAGCATTTCCTCTTCTCGTGCATCTTTATCTTTTGGAAGTCAAAGTTTGTCCAAGTTTTACCGCCCTAGTGGAGCTTCAAACTTGAAAAGTTACAAAGCAAAACAGGTTACAAATTTCTGGTTAATTTCTCAGATTATTACAGTTTATATTACTGGTTAGGGTTTTGGTTTTTTGGGTTTTTTTATTTGTTTGCTTGTTTTTCTCTTAGTTTCTTTATACTCAGCTCTTTTACTAAATTGTTTCTGGTAGAAAGTCAATCTTTGTTTTAAATGTTTGTAATATAAGATTTCATTTTAAAATAATAGAGGAAGGAAGAAGATATTAATGGAATAATTTACATCAAAGCAAAGCTGTACTCAGCTTAGTTCCTGCAAGTATTTACCCGCTTCTGATAATTTATTTTAAATGAATGTTTTGGCCTTTCTCTATTAATATAATAAATTGAAATTAGGATTATGAAAAATAAAGCCAGTTAATGTCACAGAAATATCTTAAAATTTAGCTCGTTCTATTTTTAATGTTTGTTTTTCCTTGACATATCCTCAGAGTTGACTTTGCGTCTTATAATAATTCTTAATAATTTTTTTCTCTTAGTCTCTGGAAGTTTAGATATTTTTAAAGAATGGGGCATTTATGTAGTTGTATAATACAAGGCAGTAGATTTCAGCATTAATTACAAGTTAAATAGAAAGTCATTGCTGTGATCACTTAGTGTACTTTTGGTTTGAAAGATATATTTAATGTTTTAGGCTCAATACAAAAAAGCAAGAGAAAGTCGAAGAGCACAAATTAATGCTTACTATAAATACATATTTGAAGTTCTCAGTGCCACACTAGGTTTAGACTTAGCAACTGTGGAAGAAATGATTTTGGACGTCCCTTCGGTGAGTCTGTTCTGTATACTTATAGATTCAAATTATTAGTTAAAATATGTAGCAGATTTCCCCTTTGATATGAATGGTTATACATAATTTTGATTGTTTCTGCCAGAAAATGTGATTGCTAAGGCACACAACTCATCTTAAAGGATACCTGACTAAATCTTTCAGCTTAGTTTCCTGTCAGATTTGAAAATATCCCCAAGGTTTTTGATTGTGGCTTTTTCATCTTTCTTATCTAAAGGAAAATATAAATACTGCTATTACCTTGATCAAAGAGTTTCTTGTCACATCTACCAGTTCCAACAGGTTTTGTTTGTCTCAGCCTGATATTATTATGTTCTAATAATGATTATTTGTTAAGGAAGTTGTCACTAAAATTCCAAAGATTCTGCAAAAATGTGTAATTTCATGGGAACATTTTGAATATTAAAAGAATGATTAATCCTGCACCATTTAAATACTATAATGACATTTGAAAAACCCACTACATCATATCAGTTTTTAGTGCTTTGTTTATTTTTTAATGTTGAAAATATGGGATTAAGTGGGTTTATACAGTGAGTAGATCCCAAACCTGTCATTCTTTATGTGTCTTTAGTGTTCTCTTTCATAATGTTTCAAAGTGATTGAACAAACAGAAGCAACCAGTTAAACTATAGTTTTAGGACATTATTCAAACTCAGTATGAGTGTTGTGAGAAAATATGACTGTTGACTTCTCCAATTGCATCATGTTATTTTTGTCTGTTAGAGAGATTTGACGCAGCATTTAACATTGAGCCAGACAATGTCTTCTTTCATCAAGCAAATCAATTATTAGAACTTCAATTGTTCAGTTACAAGCCAAATTTAGTCCCAAGCCAAATTTATTTGATTTTTGTTTGTTTACTGATATATATCTATAGCTCATAAAATGTGCTTAAAGAGTCCTGGGGGGGTTTTGTGATACACAAGATAGAGGTGCTTCAAGTGTTCTCTGTTTTTTACAGGTGCTAAGTGGTATTTAGTTTTAAATCATCCTGACTTCATGTGAAACTGTTGTTCTACATGAAATTTGACTAATCCAGACAATTGAGAAATTGAGACATTTTTGTTCTTGTGGCTTTTGAGGGGAGTTGTCGGGGGGTTTTTTTTGTTTATTTGTGCGTGTTTTTTTGCTGTGACCAGGACCATCTGAAAACTTTTTATGGTTGGAAATTTTCTCATTTCCAGTTTTAGTTTATTCATAAACACTTCAGACTGTTGGGGCTGTGTAACATTGTCCTTCAACGAATTGTCATTTAATAAATTCCCCTATACATATCATATCTTCAACAGCCAGGAGTTAGGTTTTACCCTTTAAAGCATTAGCCTGCATATATATTCACACAGTGAGTGTGTGAACTACATGGACTTGAACCAGAAGCTTTTGCAGAATTAGTAGCTGCAGGGACAGCTCAGGTCTTGCCTTGGGTGTAGAACCATACAAGCCCAAAAGTTAGTGTTTGCCCTTCTCATTCTCATAAGCTGGAGTGCTTTTTGTAGTAGTGAATTTTTTCCTATTTTTTTTGTCATTGTGCTTTCAGTACTTTAACAATTTTCTTTTTCTTTCCTTGTTTTGGGGGTAGAGATTTTTATGTATTTTTCTCAGTTTTAACCGTGTTTTTCACTAGTGCCCTTTAACCAAAGTGAAATTGATTTCTAGAGCTGGCTTGCTTTTACTTCTTTTATTTTCAAAGTGTTGTCTGCTCACAAGACTGGGTTTAAATTCTGTCCACATGGGTGTCACTTGTATTCCTATCACTGTTCTGATTCAGGTTTTGTATTTATTTATTTTGGGAAAAAAATACCCCCACGTGCTCATAAGAAATGTATCCCACCTCGAAATGCATCCTTTGTCCTTGAACAGGTGATGTATCTCTAGACATGCTTGCTTGCTTGCTAAATTTCTGACTTTTTTTGATGGGGAGGAAACAGGTCTCACTACCAAGGCTGAGCCCTTCAGTTGGGCAGTTTGATGACACCTTGCTGAGATAGTTGTCCTTGAAGATATTTACGGAGATTGTGAAAGAAGCTGGATTTTGACCAGATCAGTCAGTATATTCTGACTTCTCTGTGCCTTGTTTCAGTGCTTTTCAGAGCTTTGTTCACTTTCTGTTAAATCCCATATCCTGCCACTCCTGGAGATCAGTAAGTATCAACTTGAAGTGATTAGTCATAAGAGACTTAGAAATATACACAACACATTTGGATGACGTGGCATACCCTGCTATTGCTACCCCTTCATGTAATACATAAAGTGTCTAGGACACTGAAAATTCAAATTTTGGAAATTCTAACAGTAATTTCAGGCAGGTTCTTCAGAATGGCAATCCATACACAAGCAAGATTTGTTCCAAAGCTTTGCATCCTTGCTATCCAAAGCACATAATATGACAAAATCAAAACGAATATCTAGAGACCTGTGGTTTTTTAGTGTGGCCACTTTACGGAGAGGGACAGCCAGCTAAGTATAGGGCAGTGTGGTCTCCGTCTGATGCGATCTCATTGCCCTTCCAGAGGTCAACAAAATCTTTGTCATTCATGGAAAGGTTTTGGAGCCAATGTGGCCAGTTCACGTCTCCAGAATAAAATGCTCACATCTGTTGGGAGAGGCTTGGCCTCAGCCCCTGCATTTGCCAGACCCACGTTAGGAGCTGAACAGACTGGCAAGGTCAGGGTGACCTTGGAGCAGCCAGAAGAAGTAAACAACCTCGGCTCCTTGTAAACAGTGACAGGCTGTCGCCAAAGGTGGGCTGCCCAGCGCGTGGGCACCTCGTGAAGCTGGCTTTCAGCCAATGGGAAAAGCCCCTCATGTTGTGATCAAAGCCCTTAGACCTATCCCAAGCCACCCCGGTTCGCGTGTACCCCCTCAAAAACCTGTTTACCCCCCAATAAAGTTATGCTGAACATTCTTTTAACCATTTTGGAGCCTGGACCATATTTCTGTTAGAATTCATCCAGGTATCTGACGCTGAAACCTGGGGTCACGTCGGGGTTGGGCAGGCTGGGACAAAGAAAAACCTCTCGCTACAGCAAAATACAGCAGCTTTTTCCCTAAACACATCATGTTGCTTTTCTTATATGAATTAATATTTTACATTAAGGGATATAGTAGCAATAGCAGGGTAGGCCAAGTCCTCCAAATGTGCTGTGTATATTTCCAAGTCTGTTATGACTAGTCACTTCAAGTTGATACTTACAGATCTCTATGAGTGGCAGAATATCCTTCTGTGTCTCTGTATTACTGGAAAAGACCATAAAAATTGGATGCACAGTTACCAGGAACTAGACCACCTGTGTGGTTCAGTACTTGAAGACAATGTATGAAATATCCAGTATGTTGGTTTGTATCTTCTCACAATATTTGCAGATAAACATTGCATGCCAACAAAACTTTAAAAAGCAACATGGTCAAATTAGTTTTGCATGTCTGTCCTAAAGGCACATAAAAATATATAACAAGTATTTACTTTTTGATTTTACAGTTGGAAGCCTTCGATTCTTTTTTTGCCAAGCGAGGGAAAAAAATGTTGAGAATTTTTTATCAAGAAGGAGATGCACCAGGAATAGGTAAATGTTTAGCAGTATTAATACAAGGCAGATGTAATAGTGCATTCTATTGTTAATTTTATGTTATATTTCCCAGAACAAGACCTGTTTTGGCTTGTTCAGAATTTTGCAACCTTTTGCTCTAAGAACTAAAAACTCTTATTTTAAATGTGTGTTTCAAGTCAAATTGTTTAGAAAAAAAATTCTCAATGTTAACAATTCTTGGGAGGAAGGCTATAAAAAACTCCTGAAATATCAAATTGTTTGTAACTTTTTTCTATGGGAGTTTTGCCCCCAGTTCTTTGGAAAGCACTTTTATAAAACCTCTCCAAATTTGCATTTATTATAAATATTTGAAATTTTTCAGTTTTCACATGCTTGGGAGAGAATTAGAATTTGACATCTGGAATCCCTAATGATTCTCTAATCACTGCATATGCTGTTCCCTTACCTATTTATATTAAACTATCAAATTGCATAGGATTATATCTACAGAGGACACGAGGGTGTCTCATAGCCTCTGTTTTCTCACTCTCACCTGATATGTTGTTTGATGGGATGAATGCAAATAAACAAAGTACCTTAGTCACCAGGGAATTATTCCAGAATGATGAGCCTGAGCAAATTAGCTTTTCAGTGCAGTACAGTGTGCCAAAATAGCTTTGTAATATATACGGTATATGTTTGGTGTACATTTCTAATGGTGTGGTTAACTACAGTCACAAATTTTGCTAGTTTTTGTTCTTACAAAAGAAGAAAATTGTTTTTTTATGTGTTCAGTTTTCTTTCCCTATGTTGATTTTAAGCATTTTATAATACCCTCACTTTTTAAAAGAATGACAACTACAAAATTCCTTTTCAGAGTGTGGTCGGACAATTCCAGGTGCTGCAAAAGGAAGTAAAATGATGCAATTTTATGTGGACAAAACACCAGACAAAATCGTAGGACTGTGCTTGTTTTTTGTTCGTTGTAAGAATGACAACGTCATAAATGAAAAAACTATACATGAGGTAGTCTCTCATATATTTTAAAAACTAAAAGCTTTAAAAGTAGCTTTTTTTTTCATTATTTTTTCACTGTTGTCACATAACTAAAATTAATGGTAACTGTGGTTTTTGAATGTGAATTTTTATCACACAGTTTGCTCTCCATTTTGGGTGGACAATGAATAGCTATATTGCTTCAGCAAATACTCAGGATAGCTTGTGAATTTAAAATCTTACAGGATTCTTGTTAATGAAGTCTGCATTTAGATTAGTTTCTTATTCTCCTTGAAGTTTTTGAAGCAGTTAAAGCCACTAAGTACGTTTTAGTCATGATGAAAATCCCTATAAACTACAAAGACACACAGAAGACTTCATTGCACATACCAGGAGACAAAAAGTTTACCTGTACCTTTCTGGTTTATGTGTCTTTGAGTGTGCAAAATAAACTTTTATCCAATGTAAATTATCTAATATGAGTTTTTATGCTTTACAAGACAAATTCTTAGTTAAGTGTAGTCTCGATTCGTGTTTATATCTACACATCTTACTACTCAGGCAGTGCTTGAGGGACTGTAAGTTGCAAGAAACAGTTTTACAGAAGTATCTTGTAATTTGTATAATTTCAAATTCTTTAAACACAAAATCCAGTATTAATTTATATATTTTATATTCAAATATTTCATTCCTTTGGAGAGCTAAAAAGGTGGAAGAGGAAAAGGACTATTAAAAGTAAAGTACAAGATCCCTCTTTATCAGGAATCTCAGTACTGGTCATAAATAACTGCTTTTGCATCAAATTCCATCCAAATTCATTCCAAATACTGAAGTGATAAGGAAAGGAAATTTATGTTCTAGGAAGTTTGTTGCATGAAGTATGTTAATATCTTCATATTTGAAGGACATTTTAAATACTGGAATACTGAAAATAGGCAGAGCTAATTGTAGATGGGGGCATTCATGCTATTTAAAAATTTCCAAACTCTCTGTATGACAGGGAAATATCTGAAGTTGCAAAAGCATAACCTGACACCCTTTTAAAACTGTAATAAATCATTATTGACTTCCCTTTTCTAATAAGAATGCTATCTTATGGGTGCATTGGAGGTCTATTTCTATAATATTTTTTCTCCTCAAAATTTTAATTGACATATTGGAATGCTTTTATAAAAATGCAGTGAGTTTATAATGCTGTTTCTAGATTAATTTACTGCATTACTAACAATAATTTTGTTACAATGCAGGATATCTTCTTTGGTGTTTTGGATGCCACTGGAGGACTCCTACGTGGTATTAAAAATATGATAGAAAATGTTTTTCTCCCTGCTATACGTACAACAAGTAACTGGGGTACTTTAAGTGAGTCCAAAGATTTTATAAAAGACAAACAAAATTTTGTGGAAACAATTAACAGATACCTTTCATTTTTAGAAGGTAAGCATTGCATTTAGGAAACACACTAGAGCAAATCTACTTAAGGATCTCCATTTAAAGGCAGTAGCACATAGATAAGGATCTTTTGACATTCTGCAAGGAAAAATAAAATTATCAATTGCTTGCATAATAAATATATGGGTAGCTTATTTTTGTGAGAAAATAGCAATATGTTACTTTTAAGGATTATCACTGGATTTAAAATCAAAATTTTCTGCTTCATGTGAGTACAGTAAAGTGGTTATTATATTGAAACAACACTGCATGCAGACATATATATTTGGAAATTTAAATTGTGTAGACTGGTAGAAATTTATTTTAAAGTCTTAATTGATTTTTAGATTGTACTTGCCTTTTTTTCAGGTGCTGCAGCAAGCATTGAAGGAACTGTTGAGTTGAAAAAAATAGATTACATAAATTTTTCTGAACTCCAGTCGTTTGAGAAAATAGCTGCAGCGGCTGAAAACTATGACACAGTTCACCAGCTAGAGGAAGTGCTTATGATATGGTATCAACAGATTGAATATGTAAGTTGTTGTTTTAACGTATCTATTTAGCATAAATATGGCTAGATGTTTATAAATTATATATGAGACTTGCCTCAAAACAAGCCTCAAGACAAGCCGAAATCTTCAGTTGCTTCTCCAGCTGAGTTTAAAAAGTGCTTTGCTTCTATGCACAAGTGAAGTTAGGCAGACAGTACTTATCCCTAGGAACTTACAGTCTAGCAAGGATAAGAGTTTCTAAACAGTTAAGACACAAATAATAAGAAAAAACAGAACAGAAGGATGCAGGAGTAATAACACTGGTGAAGATCACGTGTATATAGAATATAACTAACTGTATGTTACCTGTGAAGTTTCTGCTGCCACTCACGGGGTGAGATACTAGTCTTAGAAAGATCTTTGACCAGGCCCAGCAGGGCATAATTTTTTATCCTGTGTAAGTATTGCATGGAAAGGTCTCAGTTATCCAAGAAGTTACTGTCTGAGACTTCCATGAAAAACACAGAATCCCTTGTCAAAATATGGAATCTGTGTAGATTGGAACATACTCTATTTAGGAGGCATAATATGTTTAGTGTGTTTAGCTCACAAGAATAAAAATGTAAAAGATATGTAAAAAGAGCCGTCTGCATGTTTATCAACATACAAATGGGTACATATATGACTAATATTTAATATTTTTATTAAAGTACCACTTGACATATTTTAGAAGTGAATTTACATGTGATTAGAGAAATACCAGTATATGCTGATATTCACCCAGATTATGACAGGTGTTGAACATATGTATTAATTTCCTTAATTTCAGTTTAAGAATATGATTAAGTGCAATTCAAACTAATGATGCTTTTCCAAAAGGGAACCATTTTCATATGTCAGTAACTGCAAGCTTGTTCCTTTTTAAGTAAGTCTCCTCAAGAGTGTTTCTTCTTTATAATGAGTTGTCTATTCTCTGTAGTAGACATTTCATTTTTTTGAAATTGGTTGCAGGTTCTGACAGAGAGCAAGCAGATAATAAGAGAAGCTAACGATTCAGGTCCACTGACTGAACTGGAGCACTGGAAATATGTGTCTGCTAAACTGAACTTTATTATCGAGCAGATCAAAGGACAAAACTGTAAAGCTGTCCTTAATGTTCTGAGAGTTGGACATTCTAAAGTACTAAGGGTAATTGTTTTTTCTTTTTTATGTTGTTTTTTACTATAGTAGAGAAAGCTTATGTTTTCAGGGTTTTTTCATAGTATCTAAAGAGATTTGCTGAGAATTAAAAGAGAAAAATTTAGATAAATGCTGGTGTGCTTTAGGCATTAAGACAAAGAACAAGATATTTTAGAGATACAGCCAAAAATGATCATAAAATAAATGATACATATAACAAATATAATAAAAGAAATTTTATTGTTTGCTTTGACAATACCTTTTAAAAATTAATTTACCAAGGTTAACTTTGGGCAAATAAGTGCAAGTTAAAGAAACAGTTCACTATGTATGAAGTTTTTACAGTACTGTTTTCCTTCTAGATGTGGCAACAGTTAGATGCCAGAATTACAGATGCAGCAAATGAATCAAAGGATAATGTGAAATACTTACACACCCTTGAAAAAGTTTGTCAGCCACTTTATAGCACTGATGTTGTAAGTATGCCTTTCATCGTTCTTTAAGCATAGTTTAGGTATTGATGTAGAATGCCCAGAGCAAAATAAATCTTCCTTGCATTTGCTTGAAAGTGTTATTTTCTGATTTACATTTCTATTTTTCTGTTTTTTTCAAAATGTGTGTCAAGCTAAATGGTGAAGCATTAGTTCATTTTATATATTACATAAAATAAAGTATTTTAAAATATGTATTTAATCAATAAGCATAAATACATATGATTGCCTAATAAGTCAGTCCTGGTGCCAATATTATTTTTATAAAGCAATTACATAAGGTACATATTTTATAATAAAAGAAT
Source organism: Pithys albifrons albifrons (assembly GCF_047495875.1). Classification (NCBI taxonomy): domain Eukaryota; kingdom Metazoa; phylum Chordata; class Aves; order Passeriformes; family Thamnophilidae; genus Pithys; species Pithys albifrons. Next base: position 86,198,642 of record NC_092459.1, read on the forward strand.
CTCAAAGTATGTTTTCCACTGAAAATTCCATGTGTCAATGAATGATCACATAGCTGAAACCGAAGTACCAAAATTTCAGTTATATAGAGAATAATGGAACCTGATGAGGTCCACAATGGGTAATGTTTTGAAATAAAATACACTATTAGCTGTTTCTATTTGCAAAAGTACCAACTAGTCAGAATTTTTATAATTAGTTGTAAATGTACACTAATCAGCCCTAGTTCAAGATATTAGTTATTTGGTGTAGGAACTATTAATTACTATAACAGATATATTTTCCTAATGATTGTTGCAGGATAGGATGAAAGGAGGAAATACTCTAGAAAAACAGAGCTCTTGTGTTTTGAAGTCCTTCATGTTTTGGTCCTATATGCCTCCTGTTCTCTGGCAGGAAGTGTTGCATTTCTTTTGAATCTCTGGCAGCTTAGGATCCTACTAAGACCTTTTAACTGAGGGAAAGCAAAAAGACGGATAATATATGACATAGAGCTGATATCGCATGGAATAGTATAAGAAACAAGTATGATAAACAGTATTATCTTCATCTCTTCAAGGTATCACTAGAGGGAGCCAGGTACCAGGCTATAATGGTTAGCTACTTCCTAGGCATTATGAAGATAAAATTCTTTTTATCATAACCGAAGACAGACATTTTTGGGTGGAAGCCCATTGAAAAGTTTAATTTTACTAATAAAGATAATTCTCTCTTGTTCTTTGTTTATTCTGGGACAATTTGGGTATATCTGAATTTCTGTTTAGTGTCTCTGAATGTTTTCCAGAGATCAAGTTAATTTAGATAGGATTTTCTATGGTGGTCAGCTTAAAATACAATGATATCCAAACTAAATATACTCTATTTAAAAAAGAACTTCATTCTTTATTGAGTTGATTTCATTATCTGTTATGGAAAACTGTTTTATGCTTTAGTGTATGGGGAATGGAGTCCCTGCAGTTTTAATATGATACTTAGTGTGTGTATCATAAAATATGGCCTTTAGTGTGTGCTGTATCACATGGTGAGATTTGTACCTAAACTGTGTTAAAACATGAAAATTCAGACTGAACATTTAACTTAAGGCTTTGAATCAGAGACTTTTCTATACAGTTCGATATTCAGGGTTTTATTTTTGTCAAGGATTGAAAAAGAAAACCAATAGACTCAGAGTCTCCTGATTCCATTTCAGGGGTGGTGGTGGTGGTGATGAACAACGTGAACACAGATGATTGTTTTCATACTATATAGCGTTCCTTTCACACTCCTGCTGAATGCAAATGCCTGCTATGTCTACCCACAGTATGAGTTTGAGTTTACATCCCAAAGTTACTTCCAGGAGTTTGGTTTCTCCATTGAGGGGTGACAGCCAAAATTCCTTTTTCTTGATGTTATGAATTTGCAACTTGACAAACGCCTGATCATGTTAATGGATTATAATTTTTTACCTTTCTTCTGTTTTGTTTGGATTTTTTTTTCAAAATACTTTGGAAGTGATTGAGTTTCAGAGTACTTGTAATGTCACTGTATGATTTTAATGACATGAACAGTGATTACACAAAATATGTGAAAGATTTTTAGGTGTTTCATATGATGGTTGAATGAATTAGGTATTTGTTAATGAAACTAACATTGGGACAATTATTCCATGAGTTTTATGAAATATCTGAATTAAACATTTTATGTAAAGATTGCTACCATAATGAAATTGCATATTTAGCAGCTCTACTTGAAGGAAAACAAAAGCATTCATCACAAGAAACAGCTGTCAGCTTCTAGAAATATACTTCCTATTGTGCCAAAAAATGCAACCTGTACTTTTTTAATCAGTTTCAATTTTGCTCATCAAAAGAGCATATTACAATTATTCATGTCTTATAATACCTTTAATCTGATTTCTTACCAAATGATCAAATATTTTTATTGTTCATATTAGTTACGGTTTGCAACATTAATGAGCATGGTTACTTTTTTTTTTCCAAGAAACGTTTTGTTAAGATGCCATGGTATTTTATAGATTGATTCACGTAATTTAGGGAAAAATGTAAATCAGAAATTGTCAATAGAATAGAAATACAGTTTTTAAGAGTAGAAAGTAACATTTTTCTCAAAACCCTGCTTTAAGGTGTCAATGACACATAGAATACCAGACTTGATAAAGGCTATACGAATGATTCATGGCGTTTCAAAATATTACAATACTTCTGAGAGAATGACATCATTGCTTATAAAGGTAAATATATTAAGCAAAATATTAATTATAAAAATTATGTGATTTTGCAGAAGAAAAATATATTTTGTTTACATCAGTAGAACATTGGTTAAAAAATTATAATAAATAGTGGAGGTCTCCATGGGAAAGGAAAAGAACTCTGTTGATAAGGGGAGAATTAAACTTGGATTACAGACTTGTCTTCTGGAAGGAACTTTGTTGTTATTCTTGGTTCAGCAATTGACATTGACAGCAAATTATATACCTGTAGCTGTTCTCTGTGATATGTCTTCTGTATCTGCACATAGAATCATAGAATCATAGAATTGTTTGGGTTGGAAAAGACCTCCGAGATCATCAAGTCCAACCCTAGGTCCAACTCCAGTCCATTTACTGGATCATTTACATACTCCTTCCTCTCTTTTTGTCATTACTAACTTTGGATTTTTATGGTTGAGAAGTAGAAGAATGTTTTCTCCTTTTAAAAGCCATGGACAGGCAAGGTAAAGACATACTGCTAGAATAGAAAATTCTTTAAGGGTAGTCTTTAAATAAGGATGCACATGCTGCAAAATAATATAAGGGAAGAGTAGCTGGAATTAAATAAATTCTTTTTGTTCTTGAATTATGATTTAGGATATTCTGTGTTTATGTATATGTATTGCTGAACTTAGAGGACTTAGAAATATGTCCTGGAACTTAAATGTATTTCTGGGTGTTTTCTCATGGTTTTTATAAGGTATTTGTTATGCATATTGCATATATTATTTAGCCACTATTATTACCACAGGTGAAATTTTTTCAAAATCTGATAGTACTAATACATGCATTTGGAATTATGTTAGATTTTGTGATACAGGAAAATTTCCTGTGAAGCTCGAGACCTACTTTGTTTTTTTCTCTGGCCTAGGTTACAAATCAAATGGTCATGACATGTAAAGCATATATTACAGATAGTGGCTTGTCTGAGGTCTGGGATCAGGAAACATCAACAATCACTGAAAAAATTCAGGTTTGTATTTTGGTTTTCTATTATGTACCTATCAAACTTACTGATTACCTATTGATATCACAAGGACGTCCCTATCAATATGTATGAAGTGCTTCACACCTCTTTGCTTTTTTATTTCATGATGCTTTGAATATTTTCCTAATTCTTAGCCCTTGGCATTGTTGAAATTAGAATGGCCTCATCTTTAACAGTGTGATCTGTCACTGACCTTGGAATTGGTGTCTTCACCGTATGTGCAACCAAGGAATTTTCCCATCCTTCATAATCCGTGTTCCTCCCTCTTGAGGAAGAGGGGATATGGAGGAGGGGTTACCTCTGGTATGGTGCCATCTTCCTTTACCATGGGAAACCTGGGATTTGAATAGACCATGACTTAGTTACAGTAGTTCCTTCCAATATAAGGTTTCCTTTCATCTCATGAAAGTACAGTGCTAAGATAGTCTTCCTCTTCTTCATCTGATGGTGACCTATTAAGAACAAATCAAGCACATGCAGTGTGCCATGGCAAAACATGTGCAGCTGTGGGGTTACTGCTTGCCAATGCTGGCTTCATTTCCTCCTTATCACATCTCAGCTACTGAGTTCCCATCTTACCTCAAAAGGCATAGAATTTCATAGTCCTTTAAAAATCAGGTCCAGAGGAAAAAAAGAATATTTATTTAAATATATCTCTCCTGACTGACAGGATAATCTGATTGTGATAATTCATGTATTTCACTGACACAATCCTGTGGCTGTTGTATAGCTATCAAGCCCTCATTATTCAATGAGAGAAATATAAACCCAATTTCTAATCATGTTGATCATTCTTCATTCTAGTATATTTTTGATGATCTGAACATTCCTTTCAATGAGGACCTTTTTTCATTTCCTGTAGTTCATAGCCAATTGCTATGTATATACCTACATATTCAGACAGCCTGGTGACTTCCAGTATATTGTGATAAAATCTGCTTTCTGTTTGCCAAGAACTAGCAGAAAAATTTGTATCTGTAGACTTTACATTTCTCATCAGTCATAGTTTTTACATGTGAAAGGGTCTTAATGTATTAAGAATAGAATTATTTGTTGTGGGGGTCCCTACCCCAATGGATCGAGACTGCCACCATCGCTCTGGGCACGGACATCAAAATTGCAATGCTTTGGTTTTGTCTCTGGATCCACAGGTGGTGATATCTTTTCCTTCCACTATCTACTCTTCCTTCTCTTTCTTTCTTTTCCTTATACAATTTCTTCATGATATTTTTATATAAAGGAACCAGAAAGGCTGCAAACCTCCTTTCCACTGCAGCCAAATGCTTTTCAGAATAAACCTGTCATATATGCACTGGTCATTCGGGGTTGTTTCACTCTAAGCCACCCCAAAGTATCTATAAACAAGAATCTCAGTTACCCTGTTTCAGAGTCGGGTCTTAACAATTATCAACTGATTCTTCAACATCCCTTTAATTCAGACTTTTAATTCAACATACATTGATTTGTATAACCAGTTTCTTTCAAGTCCTCTGAGAGTTCCAAACAGACTACTCTATTACACCAAGTTCTGTCATTATCCAGAGGACAGTTTGACCATTCATAATTAAAATAATGTATTTTCTTTTTCATTCTGTTCACTTGGACATCTCCAAATGTCTCCTTTAGAGCAGGAGTCATCACTTGCTCTTTGCTGGCCTCTAAACTGATACTTTAACAGGAACTAAAACTTTCCTGTTTTTTTTGGTGACTCATTTCCCAGTGTTACATCTTTCATTGTACTGTACTATTGTATGTTCATATGTTGCAAATATTTGCTACAGATACTGAAAGAAAACCTGTGTGTGTAAGCCATTACTGCCTGTTGACTGGAACTAGATTCAGTGATAATTAAGCACTTTTGGGTGACAGGAGGTTTGAGTTCTCAAGTCCCTGACCCATAAGCATATTATAATGAGTCTGGTATTTAATTCTTTCACTTTTTAGAACTGCATGTGTCTGTTGAAAGAATATCAGAAATGCTTTCATGAAGCTAAGCAAGAGATTTTGGAAACTCTAGGAGAAAAGACATTTGATATATCAGAAATGTACATTTTTGGAAAATCTGAAGCTTTTTGTAGGAGATTAGAAAAAGTGAGTATAGTGTGTGCTGTTACTATCGGTAAAGAAGCGTCTCTCCAAAGAGCAGTTTACAAAGTGGAACACTTGTGAGCATACATGATCTCAATGACCCTGTAAAGGCATTTGTAGCTGTTTGTTGAGAGAAATTAGGCACTTCCACAGAGTCAGCCCAATACTTTAGTCAATTACCTCACAATTGTCTTCTGAACTTGTCCATTTATCTCTGTTAGTGTGGAGGAAAATAACCTCATGGTCTAGATCAGATAATTATTGTACAAGGTTTAAAATGATGTAAAAAATAACACACCTTTGCATTTTTGAATGGTGTCCTAAGACATGAAAATCCCCTGTTACTGCTAAATGCAATTCAGAGGATTCTGCTGCTTGATGTGGTCTTAACATTCAGCTTGGTAACCTAATGAAGTGACTTTAAATTACCATTGATAGAGTTTGTGTGGAAAAGATAATAGGTCAGACAAAGGATATGATAATAATGGGGCAGTCATCACAGGGTAGGAATTCTGTGAGTCTTTGATGTATGTTTTCATCATGCAATATGCATACTAATCTGTAGGACCTTTTTTTATTCTTTAAAATATCTTTTTGTCATCAGTATGCATATGTCATGTTTTATCTCTTTTTCCGTATTACCCTATTGAATCTAGTAGTCAAAGATAAAAAAGAATCCCTCTATCATAATGAAAAGCAATTATTATTTTACATTGTGTTGGGTTGCGGTGAGAACTGATGTTGAAAACTGTATTAATGATGCTTTATTGAAGATACTTGACTCAGAAATGACACATTTGTGAATGCAGTAGTTAGAGAAGTGGCTGGTGTTTATTTTATTTTATTCAGGTTTTATTTTATAGGGGAAGGAACAAATAATTTGTTATAAACATGAACATAATGTCTATATTTCAGATTACAGAGATGATAGCTGTAGAAAAGACTTTTAGTGCTCTGAGTCAGTGTGCAATTGAAGGTATAGATATTATGGCAAAAAAATTCAAAAATATCTATCACATATTTCAAAAGAAACAGTATGATTTCCTTGATCCAAAAAACAGAGAATTTGATGTGGATTTTGAGAAATTCATGAAAGAAGTTGAACGTTTAGAGGTAAGTAGTATTGCTACCTATAATTTACTTGGGGAAGAATTTCATCACTACTTGCTCAGTATCAAACTGAGTGTCACTGAGACTGGATCATGAATAGGCTACACTGTGGTCATTCTGAAGAACATGGAGTTTGTTGTTGTCTGGAGAGGCTTTTTCCGTTCTTTCTCCTACTTTCAAAGGAAGGTATAAAATGTATTAAACAGGCCTCACTGATGATTATGTCTCTGCAGCCAAAATTAAAAAAATATGACTCCTGAGAGAATAATCTATGCAGATGTCATTTATTAGCCTGGAGAAACATGGTTAGATTTTGGGCAGAATAAAGCTGCAACTGATTTATTTCGTATAATTGAATTATGTGACATTTTAAGAGATTATTTGACTAAAACTAGTTTTTCATTAATTATGTTAAAGATGGAATGGTGAAGGCTTCTATTTTGTTCTTTAAGCAATAACAGTTTCAAATGCTACTATGTTAAGAAAATATCAGGCATCAAAATAGTATTCTATGAACAGAAAAAAACATTCTAAATTATGTATTCTTTAGACACAGCTACAGACATTTATGCGTACCTGTTTTGGGAGAATTTTGTCTGCACAGAACTCACTTCAGTTACTTCAAAGGTATTGGCAACTATGTTTGAAAATATTTTAAAGTAAATTCCAATTACTGATTAACACAGCTAATTTTAGAGAAAGGGCTTAATTGACAATTTTTTGTTACTGATGTTCTGAACCACTTAATAATCATAGAATATATATTTTAGATTTCCTATGTGAATCAACATATTCTGTTTCTTAATTTTATGAGATCATTTTGTATATGTGAGAGGCTAATAAAGGGAAAAGCTAAAAACATACAACAGCACCACCAACAAAACTACCCAGCCAGGCAGAAATTTTCAGCTTGCTTAAACTTTCTCAAAGCAAGAACATTTTCAAGATTCAGAAGAATTTCCTAGATTTGTGATTCCTTCACGTTATGTAATGTTCATATACCCCAAAGGAAATGTTAAAGAATTATTTATGTTTTAGGAATTTAATTTTGGGTACTAATTTTTAATACAGGTTTCAAAATCTGAATATGTCATGCCTTCAGGAAGAAACAACTCGTACAGTTGGTTGTATTCTTCAACATTATGTAGCAGAACTTGAAGCTACTAAAAAGGTATTTAATTTCTTTTCTATAAATTGTAAACAGCATGTTAAAATAGGAGCAAGTATGTTAATATGAATTTTTATTTATTCTGCCTATTTCACTGGTTGATTATCAAAGCTTAATTTGTCATAATTCTGTTTTCCTGTTACAGAAGGCAGACCTTAGTGTGTGGGCATTGCAATAAACATGCTTTTGAAGGCAAATGTGTCATCACAATTTTACTTTTTAAACCAAAATCTTTTCTGTTTTTCCTTCATCAATTAAATTTTAAAAAGCATGTTTTCTACGGGCTGTGTACATTATTTGCACATACCTTTCAGGTTTTTTATTATGTGAGGCCTCTACAGTTAATTTGCATTTGTAAGTTACTGTTATCGAATGCTGTGACAGCTAAAAATACATGTAAAATGAAGTTAAATTGCATTTATGTTCATTATAAAGTAATTTCTCATGACTGTAGGATAATTGAGAATTAACTTCTGGGAAGTGTTCACATCACTTGGCTGTAATCTTTTAAAAAAGAATTCATCTAACCTGACTTCATTTGTCTGTAAAATAAACAACTGCATCAGAACTAGATGTCTGAACTCCCTTTCTACTCAAGAAAGAAAGAAGTATTCTAGAGTCAGTTAATCTGATCTATTTTGCATAGTAATATGAAGATTTAAGTAATTCCCTCCAAATGGCCATTTTCTTCAATGAGTACAAACGGAATCTGGAAAACTGGACTGATGAATTTTGTTTTTTTGAGATGTTTACATTTTGTGAGATCAATGACACAAGTTGACATGAGGAACCCAAGTATCTTTAAACTCTGCACTTACTGGAAAATCATTCCTCCAAACAGTGTCTTAAAACTGTAGCCCAGCAAAGCTGCTTTGAACTACTCTTTACAGTGTCCTTTACCTACCTATACATTGTATATAACACTTCATGAACCTGTCATTATTGGCCCAATTTGATGAACATATTTTCAGCAGCATCACCTGCCCAAAAAATCATGTAGCCTACCCCTAGCTTTTTTATCTCAGGGAAAAAAAAAAAAGAGTACCTTTTCTGAGAGGGTTTCATCCAGGTCAGTTGCTGTCTTAAGTTCACTATGAAGCTACTTGGATTTCTTTTGTTGGGACGGTGCAGGAGACAGTGGGGGGTTAACAAGGTTTGCCAGTAAGCAAAGAGTTGTGCCATCACAGTCTGTGTTGTCACAGCATGAGTTTTCATACTGGAAGTTGGGTGGATACAGATACTCCTTTCTACTGTTGAAGAATATGTCTCAATTATACTGACTAGCTGTAGCTATTTATTATGTATTATTGGATAGTTTTTTATCTTTGCCAAGCAAGATGTTGCTAATAAAAAGTTGCTCCCACTGCAATACTGGCTCTAAGGTCATTGAATAATTTGTCCATGCAAATTTCATGTGTGATCGTTTTAGGCCAACATTTTTTCACTCTAATACGGACATTCAGTGAGCTGAACCCATTTTTTTCTCACTTGGGCACAAATAAAAGCATGGGCTGCTTACCCAGGAGTATCTACATGTCTATTGATCAGAAGTTAGTAGAAAAGTGTGTATCATAGAAGCCTAGATTATCTCAGTTTGGCAGAGACCCACAAGAATCCTTGAGTCCAGCTCCTGAAATGTTAGCTAATAGTCAGATGTACATGACTGAAGTACAACGCTGACATTTCTATTCAGGTAAAACTTGCTGCTAACAAGATAGCTTAGTCCCTCTCATGAGGCCAGTTCCCAAGCAAAGGAGGAAAAGCCCCACAAGGATTCTCTCAACAGCATTGCCTTAAACAGTTGGATTTTGCGGAGATGACTCCAAAGTCACATAGCTTCATCAGTCAGGCTTGGTCTTGAATACTGGCTGCTCAGTTCCTAGGTTTGCAATGCCTTGTGGTGTACTTAGAGCACTGTCATAAGTACAGCTAAAACCAACATTACATAATGAAGACTGGAGATGTACCAGCAGTGATATCAATGTGTCCATCTCAGAAGTGTATCCAGCCAGGAAGAAATATATTTTTCTCTCCATGAACTGCTATGTGCCTCCACAAAAACTGAATCTATTTGGGAAGAGAAAGAAATTGTTGTTCCAATTTAACATTTCAACAGATTTTTTTAATCCATGTGTTTGATGGTATTGTTCTTACTGTAGCTTTACCAAACTCAGAAAGATGACCCTCCTCTAGCTCGAAACATGCCACCTATTGCAGGAAAGATACTGTGGGTGAGACAGCTTTTCAGAAAGATAAATGAACCAATCAACTATTTCCATGTAAGTTGATGTGTAGAAAAATTAGGTGTTTTGTTGTAACAGTGAGAACTGTCTTACTTCAGCTGAGTGATTATAAAGTTTCTGTCTATGATGATGTCTCTTGGTATATGCTAGGCAACATGTTTATTTGTATGGGAATATTGCTCTGCAGTAACCATTGCTGTAGATCCAAGATAGAGTGTTAGAACAGAACAGAACAGAATAGAATAGAATATTTCAACTAGAAGGGATCTACAGTGGCCATCTAGTCCAATTGCCTGACCCATTCAGGGCTAACCAAAAGTTAAAGCATGCTGTTAAGGGCATTGTTCAAAAGCCTCTTAAACACTGATAGGCTTGGGGCATCGACCACCTCTCTGAGAAATCTGTTCCAGTGTTCAGTGATCCTCTCAGTAAAGAAATGCTTCCTAATGTCCAGCCTGAACCTCCCCTAGCACAGCTTTGAACCATTCCCATACATGCTATCACTGTATCCCAGAGAAAAGAGCTCAGCACCTTCCTCTCCCCTTCCCCTCCTCATGGAGCTGTAGAGAGCAATGAGGCCTTTGTCAGCCTCCTTTTCTCCAGGCAAGTTCAAAGTCCTCAGCAGCTTCCTCATTCCTTCCAACCCTTACACCAGCCTGTTGCCCTTCTTTGGATGCATTCTTAAGCTTCTTAATCTGTAGGGCCCAGAACTGCACATAGTGCCTTCCTGTTTCCCTCAGATGTGAATATGAATCATCTAAATCTGCTCCAAAGAAAACAGGCATAAATATAATTACTGATTTAAAAAGGAAACTTTTACAGTAAATTTTTAATTTTTCAATTTTGACTAAAACAGAGCAACTATTTCACTGTGAATAGCATGTATTTATCATAGTATAATAAGTAAATGCTCTTACTCGTGTTAAATATTAAGTATTTATTCCTTACAAGTTTTTACTGACATTATTGCCCTATAAAGTTGAATCATAAATACTGGATACAGCTTTTAATAACTCTCTAAGTATAATTCATAGTAATAAATTAGATTATATATAGTAAATAGTTAAATTGAGAAAAACCCAAGTATTATGGGTTTTTTTGGACATGGTTTTAATTTGAATGTACTGTTTTTTAATAGAAAAATTCAAATATCTTGTCAAGTCCAGAAGGTAAAGCAGTTGTTCAATCATACAACAAACTTGCATATGTGTTGGTGGAATTTGAGGTAGTCTATCATAATGCATGGATGAAGGAAATGTCGCAAATAGAATATCGTAAGTAATTGAATGTGTACTTGGCTTCTCTAAACTGTTATTGAATACTAAGTTAACACAAATCCAATAAGATAATTTTTTTAAGCCTCACCCTTAAAATATGTAAATTAGTTGTGAGTCAATAAGAAGGCTCAGTAATACAGTCATGGTGCCTTACTGACCTTGAAAACTGGTTTTGATGTGGAGGATTGCAGATTTTGTACACTGTTTGACAGATTACTGCAAACAGAAGGGATACAAATTTAAGACATAATTTTGGGTGTTTAATTCTTTATGTGTTCTATTTAATAATTCTTCCTGTTTTCTTTCCACTATAATAATAAATAAAGTTATATTATCCAAGTCCCTCTAAGGAAAAGTATTACTTTATGCCTAGAAATGTTTGATATTCAAGTGTTGTGTTTCCAGGTCCTTAGAAAATTAATTTCTTAATTTTCTAACTTGGGCTCAGAAAAAATATGCCACAAATGAAACTGGATCTATGGCTTGTTTAGTTTATGATGAGAAAGGTAGAAGGAAAATATGGTGGAAGTCAGTTGTATATTTTCTTCAACTGAAAGAACATGAAACTATTTCAAGTAACTGTACACACTTAATCACTATATAGTAACATTAGTAATCTGGGTTCCATAATAATTTATAGAACAGAAACAATTATTTGTCTCAGAAACTGATATTAGAATGTCTTTGCAGCCTTACAAGCCACTATATTTGTGCGTCATCCTAAATCCGAGAAATTCCTGGTTAATTTTGATCCTCAGCTTCTGGAGATCATCCGAGAGGCCAAATGTATGATAAAGTTGGGTCTGGAAGTACCAGAGCAAGCAGTAAAGATAGTAATAATAGAAAATAAACTGAAGTCAAACAAGTTGCGCTTAGAGGTAAACTTGAAAAGTATCATGACTGCTGTTTCAAAAATAAAATCTGTTTAATCATAGGATTTTTCTATAGTTAAAAAAATATTAAAGCTGTGTATGGGGTAGTTCAAGGTAAATTTGTGCAATGTGCAAGTGGGCATAAAGGATGTCATTTGCAACCCCTTTGCTAACTGTTGTGTGGGCTAGGAGATACTTCGGTATAAGAATATATGCTCTTTATACCCCGAGGCATGTTAAATATACTCTGGTGATGAAATAATGAAATGTATACAAAATGTATTCACTGTCTGAAAATCAGTAAAACAAAGTTTTATAAAGTTTTTCAGAAGGAAAAGTTGTAGTTAGTCTGGAATGTTTTGAAGGATGGTGAGCCACAAAAACATGAAGAATTTTTCAGGTTTACCTGCTGGAGATGTCACATTTCTAATACTTATTGTAATATTTCCTGTTGTAGTATTTCAAGAAGCCTGTATCTTGGGGATAAGGTGTACCATACAAGATTTCTCTGTGTGTGGCATAAGACAAGAGGATATTTTAAAATTGAGGTCATACATGAATTTAAGTATCTAAAGCACATAATATTGAGATTTAAGAGGGTATTGCAAGTTACAATCAGTAAAACTCAAACATTATTTAGCTCTAGAGAAAGATCATACTTTGTCTGGCTTTGTGCATTAAGATAGTGTTGCCCAAAGGTGACTTGCATTCTTCCTTGTTTAGTGTGAAACAAATTCATTATATCCCAGAAATGATGTTCATAGGTAGTAATGTCTGTGTTAAATTCCAGAATTGTTTTCAAATAGATCTTTGTGCTGCTTTACATGTTGTTTGCTTCAGTAAAGAAACACTTGAAATATTCTGCTTGATACTACCCTTTCTAATAAATAACAGGGTCTTGTCCAGTGTTATGAAGATTTGTGTCAAGGAACACCAAGTATTTTTGTAAATCTACTGACACCAAAAATGCAAAAGGTTGGTATTGCTACATTCATTTAATTATACTTCATAAGAAGTTAAAATACATAATGATAATTTAAAATTCTTAAATATTTAGATGGATATGCATATTGCAAACTTAAAGAGTTTTACTAAAACCTTTAAGGCTAGCAATTTGTTCTTTGCATCCCTCATACAGTGCTCAAATAATGTGCATTACAATAGAATAATCTTAGTACCTATGAGATATAAGCCAAATAGAACAAAAGACATGGCCTTTTGGTCTCTATTTATCTACACACATCTCTGGCTTTGACAAGGAAGTAAATTATCACTTATTTAGAAGTTTTAACTGTGCTTTTCATTTAGCTGAAAGACTAAATGTCATGATCCTTGTCTTTCCTTGGAGAGAATTATTAGCCTTGTGAATTAAGTCTTTTCAGTGGTGTAGAAAGGTTATATACTACACTAAAGGTACAGTGTTATGAAAGATGCAGAATTTCTATATCCCACAAGCCATTTCATTGTGCCAGACATTTGCAAGTCTATGCATGTGGTTGCTCTACGTAAGTCTCCACTTTTGGTTGTAAGTAGTAACATCAAAAGGTTGCAGAGTTTGTGTAAGTTTGTGTAACTACATAGCTGGCATATACTGAGGTGTGTGAAATAAAAGTGTGTCCTTGCTCTTAAGCCTTAAATAATAAAAGATAAAGAGATAAAGTAATGGTAAGTTTTCACTCTAGTGATACTACTGTAAACATGATTATATCATAAAGGGAATCATGTATCTCTGTGTTTTAGAGGAAAAAATTGGCAGGAGAGAAGGGTGGGTATTGTACAACAACAGAAAGTTGAAATATTTTTGAAGAAGGGAGAGAAATCTGGTTTGTAGGAAGAAGGGAGGAAAGCACAAATCCAAAGATGGAATGAGCATATCTAAGCTAATGACTAGACTGGTGCCATAGTAAAACAGCAACCTATGTAAAGCCTAATAGAGTTTCAAGATTGACCGTGTTGGTTACTGGTAACAATATTGTCCCAACATAATGACGTTAATTTATGATCCCTAGAACCACATATGTTAAGGTGATAGCAGTGGCTGCATTTGCAAATGGCTGCATGTCTGTTTGGACTTGATTTGTTGTTTTAGCTGTGATATAGACATTGCAAAAAGAAGTGTTAGGATGAAGAGATTGCTGGCAGTAAGTTGGTAAATGCCAAGATGGAAGAGCAGAAATGATAAGTGGCTACTTAGAATTAAATATATGTTAATGTGATTCAAAGTTTCTCAGCAATTAAGCCAAAAAATTTATGTCATTTCAAGGATGATGGGATGACAACATTTAAAATTGTGGTGGCAAATCAGTGAAAAGTTTTTGAGTACTAGGCAGAAATTTCATGGGAGCTCTGTGAGAGAGTCTGGAAAGGATAATTTTCATAGCTTGGCAGTAGTATTTCTTTTCTTCAGAGTCCCATCTCCTTTAAAGGTACAGGATCTGCAGTAAAGGAAGGACATTGGTATAGATCATACAGTGATAGGGAAAAGATGATTTCATTACATGCTGAACATCTTGCTGACAAATCCAGAAGAAACAGATCATGGAGGACCAAGAATTCAGTAACAGAAATATCAGGGAAAAACAGATGTTTTAACATAGTACTGAGACTATAAGAAAACTTGAAGAGGACTAGTGTGATTCAAAATGGGAAAAGTGAAAAATGTCATTAGGTGGACACATGAGGTTGAAAGACAAGTAATTATACTCTTGAGTGTGTTCAGGATGTAGGTTGAAAGATTGATAGTGGACTTGATTTTAATTTCAGGCAGTAGTGGGAGCCACTAAAAGACAGTATCAGGGAGAACAGGAAGCAGAAAATCTTTACTGAACATGTCACTTCGAGACTTTAGTATGCACTACCCTCCCCTTCCTCCATGTTGCATGAATTTCTTTGATGTTTTTGTTGAAACCCTGTAACCTTCCAATCCTTAGACGCCACTCTGTTTAATAAGTGAAGTTAATCATTCTAATAATAATGGTATTTGTTTTAAATGGTTCCCTTTTTTTTTTCTAATCTATGAAATTATATTTTTCTGCTTAGATGGAAGATGTGCTCAGGCAAGGACTTACCATGTTGACTTGGTCATCTGTGGCACTGGAAAATTTCTTTCAAGAAGCTGATCAAGTTCTAGATGTCTTTAAACAGCTTTTGAGAAAGGTATACACCTGCTCATTATATAAATAAAACTACAAGTTTAGAGAAATTATTTCTAGTACACTGCTATTCACATTGGAACTTAATCTGTTCTTATTTTTGTACCATACATAGAAATTTTGTTGTGTTTTAAAATATGTTCTTTTGCTTGAAGTGATATACTCAACTATTCTCTTGCATTATTACCCTCATATGTTTGAGTTTTGCTTTTATTCTTAAAGAATATATTTCCACTTCTTGTCTTTCAGTCTGATTTTCAGAGACAATGTCTGCTTCTCTCTGAGAGCATGCCCATGAGTGAGGTTGCACAAGAAATACTTCCATGTAAAAACTGTTCGGTGTAGAACTTTTAAATATTAACTCTCCACATAGCAGGCATGTTGTGGAACTGTATCCTCTTTGTGCAGCCTAGAACGAAGCTCTTCCCTCAGTCCTCTGCATGCTGATTGAGCCTGTGGTTTTTTTACTCTCTTAATGTTTGTCACATAAATTCTGAATTATTTTGATTCCATATTTAATATCTTCATAAGTGATCTGGGTGGTGGCATCAAATATACCGTCACAAAGTTTGCCAATGATGCCAAACAGTGCAGAACTGGAGAGCCGCCCTGCAGGAAGACCTGAACAGGCTGGAAGAGTGGACTAACAAAAACCTTATGAAGTTAGACCAGAACAAGGTCTTGCATCTGGTCAAATATAATCTGGGAGTACAGCACAGTCTCGGATCTACCTGACTGGGGAGCAGCTCTGTGAAAAATGACCTGGGCATCCTGGCGGCCAGCAAGCTTGATGTGAGCGAGCAGTGTGCTGCTGCAGCAAAGAAAGCCAATGAGATGCTGTGTTGCAAGAATAAGGGCACCACCAGCAGAGATAAAGATGTAATTATCCCTCTCTACTCAGCGCTGATCAGACCAAACCTGGAACTGTGCTCAGTTTTGGTGCCTTCTATACAGAAAAGATACGGATGGGCTGGACAGGGTTCAGAGAAGGGCCACAAAGATGATCAAAGGACTGGGAAGCCTGCTGAGTATGAGGAAAGACTGAGACAAATGGGTTTGTTCAGCGTTGAGTAAAGAAGGGTTAGGAAAGACCTTATCATCATGGTCTAGTGTGTGAAGAGTGGCTACAAAAAAGACGGAGACCCCCTTTTAATGAGGATTTACATGGAAAAGACCAGGGAGAATGGGTGCAACTTAACTCATTGAGAGATTTCAATTTGAAACAAGGGAAAATTTTTTTGCAATGAGAACAGTCAGACATAGAAATAATCTCCCTGTGGAAGTGATGGATTCTGCAGTATTATTGGATGCATTTAAAATTCATCCAGACAGGGTGTTGGACCATCTTGTCTAGACTATGCTTTTGCCAAGAAAGGTTGGACCAGATGATCCTTGAAGTCCTCTTCCCACATGGTATTCTATGATTCTATGATTTAACATACCCGAGGACCTGTATTGCTTTGGGTTTTTTCTCAAGAATTTACCTTGATAATCAAATCACCCTTCTGGCTTGATGGTTGAACTGTATGGCTATTACCTCTTCTATGAATATCAGAAATTAGTCTCCTGTGGCAGGAGATTGTTAGTCAGTGGTGGGTATGTTTCATTCTTTATCTGTGTGGAATAAAAACATAATTATGATCAAATGCTCTGTTTGCCACTGAAGCCAAAGCTGGAAAAAGACTGTCTATGACTCGCTATGACAAACTTTCTTGGAGGATTTTCTACTCTTTAACAGTCTTGCACTCATTTTTCTGCACAACAATTTATACCCTTTAGAGCTCTCTAAAATACAATACATTATGCTTTAGAGGTAAGTGTGTGATATTAATAGGTTTTTCTCTTTTTAGGTTAATATTCTAAGTGAAGTGCGGATTGGTTCAATATTAAAAGAAGTATCAGAAACTGCTTTAATTAGCTTTCCGGTAGATGGTCCTATTGAAGTAGAGAATATGTTGACCCACAATAAGGTGTGTGTCACTTTACATCTTTGAACTTGAATTCTAGCAAATGTTTGCCTTATTAAATTAATATAAAACTAATAATTAGTTCTTCTCCCTGTGGAAGTGCAAAACTTTATTCTTGATTAAAATATTTTGGTTTAAACATATTAAGTTCAATTGATTTCTTTGGTATTTGAGATATTAAGCTGTACTATTTCAGAGATAGTTTTTATTTAACTGCTTCATAATTAGATGAGATTTTTGTGTGTATGAAGATACTCAGACATACATAGCCTTTTTTTCTCCCCTATTTTTTCCAAACTGTTCTTTTTGAAGAAGGCAAAAATTACTTCCTAACAAGTTTATTTCCAAATCTGAAAATTTTTCTTAGTTTCGAAAGAGGCTAAAAATGTTTTAATTAGCAAATCAGTGCAAGTAAATAAAATGGTTAAGGACAGTTGAAAGAGTATTTGGGTAATTTGAAATTTAGACTGTGACCTCACTTCAATATTCAGGGTTTTCTTCTGGCCCTTAAAAGTACATTTAGAAAATGTACTTTAAAAATATAGTGGCAATATAACTGAAGATTTTTATAAATATATGTTTATATTCATTGGAATAGTTTCAGTCTGAAGAATGCAGTATTCAGGGAAGTGTTTTGACTTTTCATAAAGTGGAACAATAAGATAATCAGTGATAATAAGACAATTCATTGTTATTTTTATTTAACAGGATTATACTAAAGACTGTGCTGAGTTTTTGAATGTGAAAAGCATGCACATTGAAGATGCTGTTCAAGAACTAATTGCTCTGTTTGAAAAGAATTATGAATTTACAGATTCTAAAACCTCAGAAAAAGAATCAACAGGTAGTTAATGTTGGTTATTTAAATAAAAAGTTCTGTAGGTTTAGCTAGTTTTTATCAAAACTGATTTGCTTTAGCAAACCTTCTTCAGACTTTTCCCTCCCAATACATTTTCATCTGTGCCACAGTTTTGCCTTCATTTGCCGCTGTTAAACTGAACTACTAGGCCATGAAATAGAGAGATAATTCAGTTTTGGAGTTTCTAGAATTAAACTCTGTCCTTCTATATAGATTACCAGGGAATTTGCTCTAGAGGAAGACCATTTAAGTTCCATTTCTCTCAGTGCCTCCAGCCCTGCCCCACTGCTGTAAGAGAAATGTTCCTCTCTCCTCAGCTATGTCAGGCATTTGCTACCATCCCTCTTTCATTTTTCTGCCACAGCAGAATTGTGTGTGTTAAGAGCAGTGTTTCGCTGGCTGGTCTGTTTAAATCAGTATAGTCAACTTCTGGCATATGCGTGGCTGGTTACCACTCCTCTGGGGTGTGTTACAAAGATTTTAGAAAGTCCTGCATTATTGGGGAGAAATAGTGTAAAATGGAGGAAAATATTCTATTCTAAAGACAATTTATTTTGAGCCTGAATCAGTAATGGAGCTCTTTTCTTAGGTTTTTTAACTTCTGGTTTCAGATTTCTCCAGATATAGAGTCACAGTCAGGATCAATGCTCTAGGAAGTTCAGTAGGATGCAAACAGAAAAACCTGATGCAAAGATACTTCTCTGTTTTTTGTTAAATTGTTTATATTGATTTTTTTTTCTTTTTTAATTTTTGCTGATATATCTCTGTCTGCCTATAAGAGAATGATGTTTGTTAGGCTAAGGCTTACAGGCTGAACTCTTAACCTGATTCCTAGTGTGAAAAAATGTTGTGAAATAAAACCAATTTTTGGCAATCCAGATACTATTAAGATAAAAGTCATTATTGTTTTGCCTCTAAGGAGGGTACAGCATGCTTCAAAATAAAACACAATGTTCAATTAACAAAAATACTTTTTTTCATTTACAGTAAAAGAAAAACATATAGCATTTGAAAATAAAGAAAAGAAGGAAGAAGAGGAGAAAGAAAAAATTACTTCTGAAGCACCTCCTGGTGATGATGTTAAGGTCAATGAGAAAGAGGAAGAATTTAAAAAGGTATTTTCTAAAAATAAGGAATTTTTTTAGACCAATCTAATTAGTAAGTAATCTTGAGTTTTGATAGTTGGATATCTATGTTACAGAAAGACATCACATTGACAGCATCAAACATAATGTAAGAATAATGAAATAGATTTTCTAAAAAATGAGTTTAAGATGGATTTTTGCTTTCACAAGGATATTGCATGCTATTCCAATTATCACCTTTATTAAACAAATTCTTGTTATGTGAGTGGCAATGGTAAAAGTTTGGAGAGAATATTGTGCCTAAGACTTAATAAAACCTTTCCTGTGTTTGACTTAAAAATTTTGGAAATAATCTTCAGGCTCTTATCTGAATACAATACTAAATAATGTGTGGTTTATTTATTGCAGAACTGTAAAGACTTAATTGCCTATTTCAGTCGCCGACTGCTCTTCAGCCTCCAGAAAGCGACTCGACTGTCTTTGGGTAGTATTAAAAAAAGAATAAATGTTTCAAAGTAAGTTGCAAATGGAAGATTCCTTCAATAGTATGCACTCTTTATGAATTCTTCATGAGAATGGCAAGACCCATACAGTATAATTTCTGTAGCTTCTTCTCTGTTCCAACAGGCATACACTTCAGAGGGAGCATTGCTTTATTATGGTATATAGTATATTGAAAAGCCTACTTAGAATGCTACTAGGAGAATCTATTTTAAGCAAGTGACATTTGCGATGTTTTGTCATTAATGTGTGTTAAAGCCTGAATTTTTTCTTCTTCTGAGAACTTCTTTCACGAAAATTGTATCAAAATCTTGATCTTATTGAAATCAATAGCAATTTTTTGGTTGTTTCCTTTATATTTGTCTGCTGTATCATATTGTGGGATTGTTCACCATGCCACAAAATAGCACTTAAAATTGTACTTTTCGTTTTTAGGCTTAAGTTTTATTTTTGAGTAGGTTAAGATCATGTATTTATCATTTTGCACTAGTTCATCATCTTTGCCATTATTTTTCTGTTCTGTTCAGTATTTATCAAAAATGTGATGGAGCAAATTTACTCATGATAGGTTGTTGCATGAAATGATCAGTGAGACTTTCTTATGCCCTATTCAAAACACCGGCAGAGTTCCATCATTCTGAAATCAAGAGATTAAAATCCAGAATAAGAAAATATTTTGAATAAAAAATTCTGAAAGCTAACATTTGTCTGAATGGTAGAGCTCTGGTTATTATCCTTATTCTTTAGACAAGAAGCTTCTGCAAGTTTTGTCAAGTAATAACTAATTTATTGTGAAAATTCTCTATATGGGTTTGCACAGAAAAGGTAGCTCAAAATTATATTTGTCAGGTAATGTGAGGAGGTTTTATGTTGAAGTGTTTGTTTCAAAATTATTTTCATCAAGTCAATAAATTTTTCTGTTCATCCAAGAGACTCTGAAGTGGTCACTCCCTTTCTGAAAGCGGAAGTACACCTTGATATTCCCAATCTGGTAAGTTATGTGTCATATAGGTAAGGTCAAATACACTATATTTAAGTTATATCTGCATTTGCTGAAGTGAGCATGCTTCTACTGACCCAGCATCTTTTCTGAAGGAGAACAGTTCCGTAGGCCTTTCACCGTGCTGAGAGAACTCAGGAAAAGTGCTCACAGTTCCTGTGTTCTGGCTTCTGTCTCAGTGGTACTGGATTTCCATTGTTCTTGTGTGGTTTAGCAAATATATTGCTACCTGTTCATCAGTGTTCTTTGCAGAATTATTACAGTTCTCCCTACATGTAGCAGTTGCATTACTGAAATAGAATCTTCATGTTGCTTTTTTATTTTATTTTATTTGTTACTTGTGTGATCTAAATCTTTTGTTGAATTGAAATAATGACTATTATCTTAGATCATTTTTACTTCAGTTACCTAAGTAGGAAGTTAGATGACCAGAATGAGGAACACTGAACAAAAATTAGAAGATTCAAAACCAAAAATAGAACCGTGGATTTCTATGTGCAGAGAACAAAATGGCGGATTGATTGCAATGAACTAAAGCATTAGTTTGTTTTCCTTTTGTAGACCAAGACAACTATGTGTCAGCAATATGTATGGTATTTCTCTTATTTTATATTTGAGAAGGTAACTTAATATTATCCAAATGTCTTATAAAGATTAGAAGTTTTGTGTTAATGAAATTATAATGAAGGAAAGATTTTGTTCTAAGGTGTTACTCCTTTGACATTGAACCGGTATTCATATTGGCACTCTGTTGTGCATTCACACTCTATGTCTGTGGGTCACATGATATGTAAGTTCTGCCCAAGTGCAGAATGTTTACCCTGTTGATACTTGTAGAAGCATAAAGCCTCAAGATCTAACCACTGCACAGGAAGTATTTTTCTCTCATCTATCTTTCCAGTCCTCAGAATCTTGGCTGATCCAGGGCAGTAATGCTGGGTAAAATACCCTTTGCTAAGGACAATGCGATTTTGGAAGAGCCTTGCTTTTGTGTATGCAACTACTCAGTCTGTGGAAGTGACTTATAGATCATCAGAGTCACTTTTAAGCAGTTTATATCCCAGTTATGAAGACTTTTGTGAAGGATTCCATCATTTTAAAATGATGACTTGAACATGAAAACTTTGAGATATTGTTCTAAGGAATACATTTGAGGGCTGATCATGTCATAAGTGTGTTCATTCCTCTAATGTTTAACAACAAATACTGTTTTTATTTTCTTTTCTGGATCACTCTCAGGTAACCTCTTTATCCTGATAGTATTTTGGAGGAACTGATGTATGCCTTTACTCCACTTTATCCTGCAAAGAGTTATTTTCAAACAAGGACAGGACAAAGTCACAACTAGCATTATTGCTGACAATACAGATCAAAAAGTTCTGAGTTGAGCACCTTATGGCTGTCTGTATGCTACTAAATAAAACAGGCTACAGTCTGTTCTTTGACCGCAAGATGAGCTGACATGACATGCTGTATATCCACAGTAGTAAATGCATTTCTTCCTGAAACCAGAACTTTGCTGGTTAGAAGCAGCCCCTGTCGTGTTTTATTCATCAAACTATGCCTGATGTTTGCCTTGGAAAGTTCTTGGGAGCATATTAGCAGTTATACAATGTGGATCATGGCATACCAGAACCTGTGTTTTGGCCCTGTTCTGTTTTTCTAGCTGTACTTGACTCAGATCAGGAATAATTCTTTTCCTTCCTTTTCTCTTTATCAAGTACTCTGCTAGTTCAATAAGAGTTCTTTTCTGACTTGGGTATTTGATTGCTCTTGGAATTATGTTACAAAATCTTTGCTGAATATACAAATTGAAAACTTCAGGGCTACTGCATGGAGTTCCATTAATTTACTAAACTCTGCACTCTTGCAAAAGTTTTTGAGGTAATGCTACCTTTGTGAGAAAAGAAACATTCAGTATTTATTCAATTAGGATCTTAAACACTTTGATCCAGGTGATTTTTGTTTGTATGAAATTATGTATTCATACATGTACATGTATTGGGGTTGTTTAGCCTGGAGAAGAGGAGGTTCAGAGGTGACCTCATCACTGTCTAGAACTACCTGAAGGGAAGTTATAGCCGGGTGGGGGTTGGTCTCTTCTCCCAGGCACTCAGCAATAGGACAAGAGGGCATGGGCTTAAGCTCTGCCAGGGGAAATTTAAGTTGGAGATCAGAAAAAAAATTCTTTGCAGAGAGAGTAATCAGGCATTGGAATGGCCTGCCCAGAGAGGTGGTGAACTCACCATCCCTGGAGATTTTTAAACGCAGATTGGACGTGGCACTGAGTGCCATGATCTGGTAAATGGACTGGAGTTGGACCAAGGGTTGGACTCGATGATCTTGGAGGTCTTACCCAACCCAATTGATTCTATGATTCTACATGTTGTGTATGAGTGTTTTAGTGAGGTATCAGCAAAAGCAGGTTTAATATAAAAGTGAAAACATGACAAAGTTTGTTGGCAAAGTTCACTCTACTATTTATGAGTTGGTTAAAGCATACGGAATAAAATCAGATTTTAGTCTGATTCAACATGAAGGGTGGGGACAGAAAAAGAAAGAAGGGTTAAGGATGGGAAAGGATAAGGTTTAAAAAGGAATGAGTGAGACCCTCCCATTGAGTCACAAGTTTCAGAGTGGACTCCCTTGCCAAACTTAGTCCCAGAGTTGACCAACAGTCTAGGCCTAAAACAGCACTTAAACTTAACAGCACTCAACTGATAACCTAATTTAAACAATTAGACAAAAAATTCTATAGAAGTTGCTATGAGCTGAACAGTAAGTCACTTACAGACCCAGCTTACTTATGACTGTAGTGTACTTAAGAGAGCAATATAGTACATTTGCTATAGCACACTCACACGCACACAGACCTAAACGAGGAGTATGTACAAGATAGAGCCCTGTGAAAAATTCCCCTTGAGTTCAGTGAAGTACTTAGGTCAGATGGCTTTGTATCTTCTCAAAAGGCAAAGGGTTGAGCCTTGGTAAGTGGGGATATCAATCCAATGTCATCAGAATTTGGCCGTAGTCCTCAAGTACAGTAAACTTGAGAGTTCATCAGCTCTGACAGGCATCTCACTCACTGCTGATCACAGCCCACTGTGGTCCAGGAGAGCTCAAAGGATCTCAGAACCACTGTTTATAGGGTTGTAAGAGAGTTGGCTTTAGTCATAGTAATTTTTCACCCTGATCACAATTCCGTTTGGTAACTTTCCTTGAAAGTTCAATAACCAAGATATTGCTCCACTTGGGTTGTTATTCTGGCACTAAAAATAAGTTTCCAAGGCTATTCATTAAAAGACAGGAGCTCGTGAGCTCACAACCTAAGCTCCTGACAAACTTAAGAGGAGCTTAGCCCAGGTGCTGCTCATCCAGGCCAAGGTCTAATGAGCATGTCTGAGATCATAGTGAGGCCCAAAGGGAGTGAGAGGTGGTGACTGTGCCTTAGCACGCAATTTCTAATTCTTTATTATTGTAGAAGAAACAAGACTAGTAATTTATTCCCACATGCTATATAACAGTCATTATAAAAATGCTGCTTAAAATGTTATAGAAATTAAAAAATAATTGTAAAAAAAACAATAAATCTATCTGCTTATATACTTGATTGTCTTTTTATGCGCAGTATGACTGTATAAATAGTCAGTTCATATGCTTCATATGCTTCATCTCTTTAGAGGCAATTCTGAGCCAGACAACCTGTTAAAGTTACATTTTCCACCTTTCCTTCTGGGATAAGCTCCACAATTTGCTATGAGTGGAGTAGAACTGAGGTCTTGAAAATGCTAACCGGTTTCATTTATTTCAACAATATTTCTACTGTTTTAAATAGGTAATTGTTCCCAGTTTAGATGATATACAGCATGCCATCAATCGCCTGATCCAATTAATACTGGAAGTAAGTCGTGGAGTTGCTCAGTGGGGACAGAGACATTTGCAAAAATCTATTTTAAAACCAGATCCGGGCACACAACAAGCATCTTCTGGCTTGCCAGGAAAAAGAGCTAAACAAGGGGAAAGTAAGTGGGTTTACCTATTTCAACTTTTTACTTTAATAAGAGCACCATATATAAATATTTGTGAATATGCTAATTTTTCTTCAAAGCAGCCAACTGTGGATTATTTTTGTTAACAGTTCATTGATTTATATATAATTTTATTTTACAGAAGGAACTGAAGATGCCCTTATCAGAAAGCTAAAGAATTTTTATGCAGGTGTTGCAGAACATGAAGCTATTACTAAATTAGTTGTGCTCCTCTCTTCTTCTGTGGATTCTATAAAAGAAGGAGCTAGTGAAGTTCTGCAGTACTTTGAGAAATATAAGGTCCTATGGACAGAAGATAAAGATACCAAAATTCAGGTGAGTTTAATGATGATCACCTATGGGGCAGTTCTTCATTAATCTTCTATTCTGAAATCAGAAAACATTGAGCTAAAAATCAGGGAGATGGGAAAGATGTAGAAAACACATTAACAGCTGAAATTCATATGTTGTCTTTCAGTAGAAATTGTATTCTATCTCATAAGAAGTAATAGCATGCTATGTAATTTTTGCGTTGTGGTTTGCTTTTTCTTCCTTCTATGCCATTCTAGATACTAAAAAAATGGTAATTGTTTTAATTTTTGTTTGTATAACTCTGGATTTTAGGCCAAAAGAAACTACCCCAGTTTGACATGAGGTATGCCTCTATGCAAACACAGGTAACATGGGGAATAAACAAGAGGAATCAGAGATGTACAGACAAACTGCAGGGTTACCACTGCAGTATCACAGAACTGTGGTGGGATGGCTTCTGTGAGTGGAGTGCTGGAATGGAGAGACACAGGCTCTTTAGGAAGGTCAAGCAGGGAAGACCAGGTCAGAATTAAAAGGAGGGCGAGAACAGGTGACATTATAGTGTGGTCTGCTAAAGGCTGCCTGACCAGAAGTCCAAACAGATGAGACCTTCTGTGATGAGACAGGAGCAGCATCACATTCACAAGCTCTGGTCCTCATAGGGGGCTTCAACCACCCCCATATCTGTTGGAGAGGCAACAAACCTCCAGGAGGCAATCCAGGAGGTTCCTGGAATGTGTTGATGATGCCTCTTTCTCCGAGTAACTGAGGAACCAATGAGGAGAGGTGCCATGCTACACCTTGTTCTCATCAACAAGGAGCTGGTGGGGAATGTGAAGCTCAAGGACAGTCTTGGATGGAGCAACCATGAAATGGTAGAACTCAATATCTTTAGAGCAGTGAGGAGGGTGCACAGGAAGCCCTGTATCCTGGACTTCAGGAGAGCAGACTTTGACCTTTTTAGGGATCTGCTTGGTAGAATACCATGAGATAAAGACATGGAGAGAAGAGGGGCACAAGAAGGCCAGTTAATATTCAAGAATCACCTCTTCCAAGCTCAGGAGCAATGCATCCTGATGAAGAGGAAGTCAGGCAAAATGCCAGGAGGTCTGCATGGATGAACAAGAACCTTCCAGACTCAGACACAAAAAGGAAACCTAGAGAGGGTGGAAGCCAGAACAGGTAGCCTGTGAGGAATACAAGAGGGGTGACAAGAGATGGAGAGGGACTTTTTAGAAAGGCATGGAGTGATAGGACCCTTTAAACTGAGAGGGTGGTGAGGCACTGGAACTGGTTGCCCAGAGGAATTGTGGGTTCCTCATCCTTAGAAGCATTCAAGAGGAGGCTTTGAGCAACCTGGTCTAGTGGAATATGGCCCTGTCGGTGGCAGAGGATTTGAAAGTAGATGATTCATAGCCAAACCATTCTTTGATTCTGTACTACAACCCATAGAAATTCCCACAGCATCAGTGCTGATAGGTGTGGACTTTCTCTATGGAAAGCACTTACTTTGAGTTTATAAATATTTTATTCACCATACTCCCTGTAGTTATTTTAGGAGATGATTTCTGCATTCTCTATTCCAGCAAGAATTTTCTCTGAAATTCTTTGTTGTTTGAACTGTTAGTTGAAGCTTCAAGTGCAATGGAAAAATTTTGCATCTAATACAGCAAGAAAAGATTAGTTTCCAGGAGATGAAAGTTGTCTTCTATATAGCCTTTATTTCACCTTAATTGAGTTTTCTGTTCTTTTCTTTTTAATACACTTCACTATAGATATATATCTCATCATTTGTTTAATATGGGGGCACTGCTATCTTTTGGCTGTCACAGTGCAAGTTGTGCAGTTTTTGTGGGCTAAACCCCACCACTTTATATGCAGAACTGAAAATTTGCTGTTAGTCTAATTAAAATTTTAAGTCAATTCAAATAAATTCTGTTGGTTTGATCTAGTCACTACTGAAGAAATGGATTCTGCTACAGTGAAAGCTTCAGTTAGGCAGTGAAGTTTTATACATTCATGCTCTAATTCTGCATTCTTCCTTTACCACTATGATAACTCTTCCACCGCCTTTCTGTGTACTCTGACAGAAGAGTAGAAGTGGGGGAAAGCTTTCAACATGTATTACTTGCCTATGCCAATGTAAGCATCATCAATACAGATCTTAAGTAACATTTTTGAAATGCAGCTTCTCAGAATAGTGAAACTTTTCTATACTTGATTTCTTCTCATGGAATTATTTAGATGTATTTTTTGCTATTGTTTTGCACACAACTGGGCTAATGAGGTAGTCTCTCTATAAGTGTGGGCATGTATTTTTTGATCTCTATTTTGTCACCTGTTTTCACAAAACGAGTAGGCACTTAATATGTCTTGGATATCTGTTTTCAATTTGGTTGGAATTTCCCAACAAGCTTGAGAGTTACTGACAGAGAAATTGATAAGCATGCATTTTACTACAGGCTACAGAAGGCTAAAAACAGGTATAATATTGGTATACATTTTCAGTAATTGCTGAATAACAGTTGCAATGTGTTTTACTAAAAAAGGACATTTGTTGACTGACATTTTAAACTACATACAGGCATTTTTGGCTAGCTCTCCCTCTCTCTCAGAAATTAAAGAAGAAATACTTCACTATGATATGTTTGAGCAAGAGATGGCAGGTGTAAAACCCATTATTCTTCTTGGTCCAATTGAATTGCACACAGGTATGACATATTCTTATCTTAGTATGCACAGTAAGATCATGAATAAAATAGTCATGTTATTTGGTTTATTCTTGTAAATATGAATACATATATATGTCAATAATAATAAAATCGCTGAAGAGACCTCACTGACTATCTGACTTGAAAAAACCATCCATTGTCCTTGCCTTTTCTTTGGAGTGTAAATGTGGACAGTAATTTCTGTCATGGCTGTACAGTTATTATGGAGGCTTGCCTAAGAGTTAATGAAAGTGTATTGACACTAATTTGATTATCCCTGGCACTCCTGTCTGGCATCAGGTCATCCAGGGCTTATAAAGAGCATTGGAAGCATGAAGCATCTTCTTTGGTATTGGTGAAAAGACTAGCGCACAACTGCATTGGCATCTTTTTAACTTTCAGTTTTTATTTCAGCAGGAGATACAGCTGCTTAGCCATTCCCATGTTTTGTATCTCTACCTCTCACATCATCATATTCTGTATTAAGCTGTTTGTGCAACGGCATTTGTGCCATAGCTGTTTGTGCTAAGGATTCCAGTGGCACTTATGCCTCTCACTAACATGTCTTCTCTGAACCAACTCTCTGGTTGGTATCTAGGGACAAACAGAATGTGTCCCTTTACGATTAATGTGACACCATTTCTAATGAGCAACCTTCTTCTTCTGACAGATCTGTTTGATTAGATTAAGAAATAATCTGTAAAATTTGCCTTCCATGCATATCAGAGAAGGAGAAGCTGCCTATTTTTAAGACTTGAGTTCATTTAATGGTCTTGGTGGTGTGTTAACCCTTTCTTTCAAGGAATAAGCAAAAATGTCAGACTACTGACTGCATATCTTTGTCCAGTTCTTGGATGCAGTTTCTTCTTGATGAAACCACTCTGGAGCAATTAATTCACTCTGGAAAAGCCTTTCTGTCTATTATTGTGTGAACAAGAGTGGTAAGAAACACTGTATACAAAATAATACAGATTTTATTGATGATCACAGTACTCTCTGATCTGTGACCACTGCATCAGATTGAGCCAAGTCCTATAGATTAAAGAAAATCGTTATTAAATGTTTTATGATCTGGGACAGCAGGTAGTTTCTCAGGCTCAGTTTAGGTTTGGAAATTGATTTACAGGTTCTAACTTCTGACAGGATACGGTACTTTTCTTGAATATCTCCTGGCCTTCAGGAATCATATAAATAATTCTAATAGCCACACTATTAAAGAAGAACCTGTATCTGCTGTGAAATTTGTTTTGTGAGCAGAAACTTTATATGCTGTTAATATCCTTTGCTTTCTTTTACCATAGTTCAAAATGCTGCCAATTAAAAGCCTAATGTGTTCTGATAAGAAGTTAGAGTGCCAGTGATTGCCTCTTCTGTCTCTTCAGTGGTGATTTGTGTTTATATATTACCTGCATATGACATGATGTGTCACCTTACAGTTTTAGCTGTGAACTACTCTGAATCTCAATATTGAAGTCCCAAGATGTCATCTCCTCCATGGGTATAAACCATTTAAACCATTATACATTTGGTCAATATACATCAAAGGTATTCTCTGAAATCCAGATTAATAAGTAGGCATCTTGTTCTTTATTCATCTTCTGTATGTGTTCCATTAGGCAAACTTACCAGTATTTTTTACAGCTACAATAATATACAACAAAACAATTGATATATATTTCATTATACTTAGAACTTATTAGAAACTTTTAAAATGCCATAATTGGATTGCTTGTCTGCTTTTTTCCAATTGCTGTTAAAGAAGTATATGTGATGATGTTGGCTTTTTTAACAGAAAAATATTAAGATGTGGATTGATTTTTTTTTTTTTTTTTAAATCAGGACCACTGAAAACAGCTTTAGCAATGGAAGCCAAGTCCTGGAAGATGCTTCTCTGTCATTATTTAAATGAGCAATATAAAAAGAAATTGACAGACATGATGTCATTCATGACAGAATACACAAAGAAACTGTCTCGACCTCTGCGTGACTTAGATGATGTCAGATTAGCAATGGAATCTTTAGCTATCATACAAGAAAATAAAATAGAAATGGATTTTGCTCTGGAACCTATTGAGGTAAGATGACTTTTAATTTTTTCATTGAATAAATATTATTATTATTAATAATAGTAATATAGAATAGGTGTCACAAGATTATCTGAGAACTCTTAACAGTGTGTTTGCTGTCTTGAAGGACATAGGCTGAAGAAGGGAAAAAAGTGGACTTTTTGTTTTATTTTTATTATCTGTTATGCATCAGTACTAGATAATTTGCTAGATACTGTATTAATACAAAACAGAAAAAGTTATTCTCTCTGAAATAAATTATAATATAGATGCAATCTATGAGGCAACATACAGAAATAAGAAGATGAGAGCACAAGACAAGGGAGCAATATTCTCTGGTTTGCTCTGTGCTTTTCCATTAGCCTTAATCCTCTTACTTTTCCATGTCTGTGAACAAACAGCTTCATCACCTAACCCCTTGAAATATAGCCAGAGGATATTCATGGTGCAACACATCATTGTATCCTGTCAAAATCTTGCAGCATCTTGTACTGGGTTTCCCAGTACAGGACAGACTTGGACAACCAGTGAGTCCAGCAAAGTTGAATCAAATATGAAAATTAACTTATTTTTAACTAATGCATTGTATGTAAGGGGAGGATAATGAAGCACAAGACATGAAAAGAAATCATGAATGAGAGCAAGCAATAAGAAATGTTCATTCCACTACAGATATATATTCACACATTTGACAGTTTGGCAATCTTAGCAACAAAGATTTTATACATAATATGGCAAAACATTAGAAAATGTGTAACTCAGTGTGTACAATTTTTCAGTCAGGAAAAATTCATTGAAATCTACAGTCAGGGGGAATTTCAATAAGTGGAATAAAAACACCATCGAGAGGATAAAGTTTTGTATTTTCTAATATTAAATTTATTTTGTTTGTATGTGTTTTCCTAGTATTCCATCCAAGACATCTCTGAAGAAATATTTTTTGCTGGTTTTTCCTAATTCTTCATTCATCATCCTTATTACAAAAAAAAAAAGCCTAAAATACATTAACAGATTTCCTTTGAAATGTTTTTTACAAATTTGATTTATTTCCTGCAAGTGAACTTATGCTGCATGATTCCTAAGGTGTTTGTTTTTTCCTTTTTCATCTAGGAAGCCTATGGCCTTTTAAATACGTATAAAATGGAAATCACAAGAGAGGAATCAGAAGGCATTGATACAATGAGACAGTATTTTAAGAAATTACAGACCATAGCTGTAAGTATATATAAAATTATGTTATTTTCCATTTGTCTTCATGTACTTTTTTTCAGCTTATAAATGAGAGTGTGAGACCAATTGTCACTCCTCTCTGACTTCTCACTTTTGGTCTCAGTTGTGCACTAGTGTTTATACTGTCTATTATTAAGTTCATTTCCTACTGTTGTTTGTATAGATATCTTTAATATTTAAATATTATTGTAGCTTTTTGATATAAGTTTAAAACCTGCAAGAAAACAGAGATTTATTGCATCTCTGGTGTTTCTGTTTCCAGTTTTTTGGTCATTCTTACCTGATCAGGGTGTTTATTACCCTCAGATTACCTGTTTTTAAGAAGTGCATACTCTACCAGTGTCCTTTCCCCTAAGCAATGGTTGTCCTTGATTGCTTAGGACAGCCTTATATCCCTCAAAAGCTCTATGTTTATTTTGAGTATTTTGTGTAAGGTAAGTGGTTAGAGAGAAATATGTAGATATTTTGTTGAGTCAGGGTCCTAGTTCAGCAGATGGCACCAGTTTATCACTGTGTGGATGTGACCAAAACTGTGTCTTCTATACCCTCTATTCATTTCCCGTGAACTGTTAGCAATGGACCATGTGCAGCAGCTGCCCAGGGCACACCCGACCTCTCAGGATGTGAGCTGGGGGTGGAAGAAGCCTGTGAGATAAGAGCTGTGATAACTCCCTTCCAGGTAGTCCTTAGCATCTCCACACCCAGCCTGAGGTGTCATGTCTGCTAATGGGCCAGCAACAATTCCAAAATACCCCATGACTCACAGAGTGAGATCACTCATTGTGTAAATCCCTGCCCTGGGGGAGGTACTGGGCAGTCCCACCTGGACCCGAGGGGTTATAATCCTGGGGGTTTGGGGACTGGGGAAACCACTTGTTGGATCCAGAGGAGGACCAGAACCTTGACAGAAGAAGACCACCACTCTCGACCAGGGTGCAACTACCACTCTCAACTGGGCTGCAAATGTCATTTATACCAACAGGTTTCTCACCTTCTTTACTTTGGATTTGGGGGAACCACGTGGGGCTCAGCATAGGGGCTAACAAATACCATTGTGTTTGTGCCCCAGGGTGCTGGGTTACACTTCTGGGTTTTGTGGGTTAAAACCATTTTCTCTTTGTGCTATTACGTCTATTGTAATATTTTTATTAAATTGTAACTCTGACTTAAAATCTCTCTTTTGGTGGGTTTGTTTCTTCTGCCGGTTTACCTTTAAACCAGCACAGTCAGTTAAGTTTCCTACTGTCCCCCAGGTTAATCACTCAGGAAAGGACTTGAGAGTATGTTTTAGATTTGCGTGCAGCTCTTGGTTCTTTCTCTCAAGCTTTTGAACACAGAGTAAGAAAGTAGTTAAAGAGAAGGCTGAGCCATCCATGAGGAAGATGACTTTAATACTTTGGGGTTTAAGGATTTTTTTGGAGGGAGAAAAGGAAGAGAATAAGGATCTTTTTGTTTTGTCATGGCCTTGTAATTAAACACATTCCCTTAAAGGTGAAGCGGAGATTTTGTCATGACTTTTGGTTGTGGTGTTGTTTTTTTCTCTTCATCTTTACTCTTAAAAATTGATCACTGCTTTGGGTTGAGCTGGCAAAATCCCAACTGCCCAGCACAGAGTGTTAGAGCCTCCCTCCCCCTGCCAAGAAAAGGGAGAAAGGAAAAGAACCCAGAAACAGATTTAAACTTAAACTAACTATATATATTTATACAGAAATGAGAAAATTAAAGGAAACTACAATATAACCCACACACAAGTTAGAAATAAGAAGAAATAACTCTCTACTCTCCACTGAACACAAATCTTACTATTCTAACTACAAATTACTCTAGAGAACTCAATCCCCAGAGAGACAGACTTAAGCAGAAAGACTAAGAGCAAACATTTTGCTTCTCTAAGATAGCATGGTGATGAGCTGGTACTCTGGGCCTGATCCTCCCGTCCCTCCTGGGACGGCACACTGTGTCCTATTTGGACTACACCTGGAAGGAACTGAACAAGCCGCTCCCACACTGGCTCCTACACTTTGAGATGATGTTGGAATATGGTGTGGAACACTATTGGTCAGTAGTCAGCTGTCAGCTAGCCCAGCCCACCTTAAGTCAGCTACTAGTCTCAGGCCTAGTCTGAAATCTAAAGCCTAAATTTAGGCTTACCTAGCTAAACTCATAACAATCATATAACATTGTAAAAGGAGAAAAATATATTTATCTTCAAATTATCAATTCTTGTTCAAAAATTTGATATGTTTTATTTATAGTTTTGGTTTATATATAACTCAAATATCTGTTCCTGATTTTTACAGAAATAACTTTGATTTTAATCTTTTCTATATCAGACTGAAGTTCAAGATGAGTTGGTTCAAGTTCAGCCCAAATTTAAGAGTGAGTTGCTAGAATCAGTTACTGTTTTTCAAGAGGATGTATCAAACTTTGAAACATCATATGAAACGGTAAATGAATTAAGTTAATGCATGCAAGACTTGTACTTAGTTCTCATTATTTTTGGTTTGCACCAGTTGGGTGCCAGATTTTTATTCTGCTCAGCTACTGATGTTTGATGTTATGGTTGCTAAGCAGTCATCATTGTAGGTCAAACTTTTCAGTGCGAAGAAATAGCAGTGCACACAACTCTGTAAGGAAAGAGAAGTCCTGGTGGTACAACTTGACATGAAATCCTAATTATAAATTACAAACTAATTTAGAAATTGCAGCAGCACATGTTGAAGCATCTTTGCTCACATATCAACAATTAAAAGGACAGTCTCAAGCCATAGCCTGGGTATTTTATTTTCAGCAAAATAGCAAAGTATCAAAAGTTACAGTCTAGTCCTATTGTGCTTAATTAAGTGTAAGAATTTTCAATTGCATGAAAGTTACCTTTTCTTAGATTTACCATTGTGAGTATTGCATTACCAGGATACATCCTGTGATTGGAATTTGACTAACAAGAAATATATATTTTGTGATGACCTATAAATATACAGAGGCCATCAGTCACTCTGTGAATTAATATTCAATATTTTTTTAACTGCTTATTTGAAAGGAAGGGCCTATGGTTCCAAATATTGAACCTCAGGAAGCCAGTAAGAGGCTACAGATCTTTCAGGTAAGAAAGTAAAATGTTGAATTTCCACATAATTAAAATCAGATCTGCTATTGCTTATCCTAACAAGTGTATCAGATTATAATTCGGATGTTGCGTGTAATAGTATGTTAACTATACTGTAGTTTCTCTCATGCAATGCTTTCCTTACTGTGGAAGGATTCAGTGATCTGTAGATCTGTAGCCTTTCTTCATTCTTCATATTTTGTGAGCACAAATTATCAACTGGAAGTAATAAGAGCAGTAGAAAACAGAATAGCCAATTACAACACCATGATAACTACTGAAAATAAGCCAGGTTACAAAGCAGTCATGAGCCAACTTTTTAATCTTTTAAAGATCACATTTTGTGTTAGATAATTGTCTTTCAGTTTGATTTTTTTTGTTATGAACTTTAATTCACAGATCCATGAGCAAGTTTTGATCTATTTTTATCCCTCCTTTTTCTGCAAGTTACAGTAACTTCAATAATATTTTGTCAGTCTTACGTATTGTATGGATTGTAAAATGTAAATTCTGAATTTGAGAAAAGCACTGAGTAACTGACAGAAGGTGCTTAAACATTCTAATGCATCTAATATGTACTGAAAACTGAGTGATTTTGGTTAAATTTCCTGTATTTCTTATTTTGCCAACGGAATGCTTTGTACTTATGGGTACTAATTTTGAAAATAATTTTCAACACTCCAGTGTTTTTCTTCAGACTATATATTTTACCATTTATAAATATCTTTCTTTTTTTAAAATTTTTCTCAATTATGTGGGATTCATTTTACATCTCATTTTTATAAGATGCTTCTTTGAATGATTACTTCTTATGTAAACATTCACTTTTTGAATTCTCTATATGGATTTGGGTATTATGTTACATAAAAAACTGTTCAAAATTTGAGATAAAAAATATTTTCAGATATTTATGTATAGTTGTAACAGAATTGAGGCAAGTTTAGAACTGTTTAATGATTTATTATTAGATAATTTTAAATTAAAGCTAATGAATTTGTATTGTCATTTTGTCTGTATGAAATGTAATTTGAGCAGTCTAACTTTGATGAGCTGTGGAGAAAGTTTACCACATACTCATCTGGGGAACGGTTGTTTGGATTGCCTGTTACAGAGTATGAAGTTTTGCATAAAGTCAGGTAACTCTGGAAATAAAACTGTCTTAAGTGTTTATTAAGAATGTTAGAAAGTCTTATACCAAGGGGGGGAAATATTACTATATGCAAGTTTTCCATTGCCTTAAATAAAATAGGTAGATAGATGGATGGATGGAAGGACAGATGATGAATGAATGAATGAATGAATGAATGAATGAATGAATGAAAATTTTACAGATCTAGTGAATTTGCCAATAAAAATAATTTTTTTCATTTATTTTTGTAACTGAACCATACCAGATAATTTTACTGTGTATAAATACAATAAAAGGTAGCAATATGCCCTGTTCTAGAAATACAGATGTAAGTAGAAATAAACATATAAATAGTTGAGTAAATATAGATAATATAGAAAGTGAAAAAAATGCAAAGTCTCTAACTCATAAAGGAAGATTTAACTACAGCTTTTATGAAAATCTGAATTTTTGAGCAGCTGTATAAAGACAGATCAGCTTCTAAAATGTTTGCATATTTAAAATGTTTGATGATGATTCACACCAAATGAGGATCTGACCCTTTCTGGCTGTTAGATAATTGTCTTTCAATTTAATATTTTTTGTTATGAACCTTTAAATCAGAGTTTTAGTTCAGATGCAGAGAGTGCTTCTAAAGTAAATTGGCTACTTGTTCCCACTAGCCATGCTCTGCTTTGCACTGCAGAGCCAGCTCAGGGTATATATCTAGGTTCCTTTTGATTGAATGGAAGTCTTGGAGAACTAGATGGAAGCAAAACTGCCCACAAATATGTTCAGTGTAGATTTTAGGTCCTTAGCACCAACAATCTGCTCTTGTGAATTTTTTTTTTAATGAAGCATAAATATACTCTGATTAATCTATCTCTATTTTGTGTTATAATATTACATATACCAAGTATTTAACTATTGTGAGATATCCAGAGAGATGATTGAAATGATTGACATAATTTCTTCTTTTTTTCCCCAGGAAGGAGTTAGCCTTGCTTCAGAAATTGTATGGATTATATGATACTGTAATAAGCACTATTGATGGTTATTATGACATACTATGGACCGAGGTAGATATTGAAAAAATTAGTGCTGAACTTCTGGATTTTCAAAGCAAGTATGTTTATAATATGAATAGTAACAGATGTAAAATGCATTAAGATTTAGGTGAGTTAAGTAAAGCCATTTTATATATTTAAATACAAAGTTTCCATGAAGTTTATCATAGAACAAGAAGATTATTCAAGAAAGACTGAAATAAAACTGTACTTGTAGTTAAGCACCTTTTACCTGTAGTTTTGATAATTGAAGGGCATAGGATCAGTTGAAGCATCAATTTCCTTAGCAAAACCAACCAAGAGGTCAGGAGGGCTGAAATTTTGTTTGTGAAAGGTAAGTTCTTCAGCCAGGATGATTAGTACATTGGTTTTGAGTTTTGAATACTAGAAAAACAAACAAAAGGTACTTCCCCTCTCAGAGGAAGTCATGAAGGTGTTAAACATCCAGTTTGACAGCAACTGGGGAACTAACTAACACAAATGTACTGGCAACCACCCAGCACTGACATAGCTCTAAAACACAGACTAACTGCTGTTTTGTATCTGATTATTGAAAATATGAAATTATATCAGTGAGAGGTAGAAAAATAACTGGTAGGTGATGCAAAACCAAGGCTTTATTATTTTTCCTGCTAGGGATATACTTTATCATTTACAACAGGGCATTCCTGTGGTAGGTGAACTGCTTAGCTCTCAGTGCATAGGCTCTGTAAAAGTGTGGTCAAAGAGGTGAATATTCATTTAACTGTTCTGCTTTTTTCAACATTTAAAAGTATATAATTTTCAGTAGTGAATAGTTTCTGGACCACTAACCAAAAGTGGAGGAGAAGATGGTTATATCTATCTCATTTTCATGTCTTTTTCCAGAGTGGTATGTTAATAAGTGCCATGCATATTACCAGTATTAAACTGGAGTAAATATTGTATTTATTCAAGGATTTCATACGTGAAATTTAACTAATTTTGCTTTGTTTTTAATTTACCAATAAAGAGTTTCTGATGACAATGAGCAGATAATCTGTGTTTTAATGGAAACTACAGTTTGGGGGTTTTTTATTTTCTAAGAACATATCAGTTATTGAGAGTGTGAAATAGTATGATTTGTTAGTAGGGCATTTGCATCAGTTTTTCCTAAAAAGGTAGACTAACTGATACAAATTGGAATCTCCTTGTTTAAACAATTGTTTAAACAATTCCTATTTTGACAGAAGAGGCATTTCCTACTGTATCAATTTGATTTAACTGCAGGTGCCGTAGACTACCTAAAGGCCTCCACCACTGGCAAGCATTTTCAGATCTCAAAAAAAAAATTGAGGATTTTATTGAGTGTTGTTCTTTGCTGGAAATGATGTCTGACAAAGCAATGAAGCAAAGACACTGGGAACGTATTGCTGAAACAACAGGACATAAATTTGATGTAGAATCTGAGACCTTTTGCCTTCGAAACATCATGGAAGCACCAATTCTTAAAAATAAAGAAGATATTGAGGTAGGTGCATACATTTCTTCTCTCTTATTCATTTTATATTACTAACAAAAATAGTATGATTACTTACAAAATTATTAGCTTAAATTATTTTTTAGTTCATAAAAGTCCTTGACTCTTAATCAGACCACACTAGTTTAAAACAATTTATATTTTATTTAGAAATTTGTATGTATATGAAGAAAGAGGTAGAAGCTGGAATCTTTAGACACTTATTCTTAGATAATCTCTTCAAATTCTTCTTACCATTATTTTTTATGATTTTCTTAGCTCTTTTTAAACAAGTAAAAAAATCTCAAACAAAACAGTGAATGATCATGGCCTCTTAATCTTTTACCTCTGTGATTATTTTAAAGTATTGTAGATAAATCATAAATTTTAGAGTAAGTCTTCATGCTTAATAATATTTAATATGAAGAATTTTCTAGATTATTATGGCTTCTTTTGAAGCATACAACTCCAAAAGACCCCCCCACTTAATTTGAGAAAACTCAGTGGAGTTTGCATGTTTCATATGGTAAATATGAGTGCAAAAGCTATCTATATCTATCTATATCTATCTATATCTATAGCTATATCTATATATCTAATCTATATCTATATAAACTATCTATAGCTATATAATCTATATATCTAATCTAATCTATAGATATCTATATCTATCTAGCTATCTATACCTATATGTCCATACTTGGTTTGTATGGAAGCATTCCAAGGTGATCTACTTCATTTTGAATTAAGCTCTGATTTGAATAGAATGTTTGATTTATTGACCTTTCCAACTTCCACTATTCCTAGATCCTGTGGTTCTGTAAACTGAAATGTGGTAAGAGTCAGAGTTCGGTGATGAGCCTACATCTCTATGCTCCCTAAGCCTTGTAGAAATTATGATTCAGAAATCTTGTTACACAGAAATAACAAAATGTGAAAGCACAGAAATTGTGTATCCATCCACTTCCAAGTGTGCATTTTTCAGTTATCCATGCAAGTAGTTTGAGTACAAGTCATAGTGTGATCTCTGCTTTTTTTAATATGATCTTGCTAGATGTGCAATATTAAGAAAGATTTAATTTCAGAAGAATGGAGAGTCTAAAATATGATTATTTCTTTGCAGGATATATGCATATGTGCCATGAAGGAAAAGGACATAGAAGCCAAACTATCTCAAGTAACTGAGACTTGGGGAAACCAAATTCTGAGCTTTTCACTGTTCAAAACAAGAGGAGAGTTACTGTTAAAGGGAACTGAATCATCAGAAATTCTGATATTGATGGAGGACAGTTTAATGATTCTTGACTCTTTACTGTCCAATAGGTACTTGGAATTGTGTATGGTATTTTCAGAAACACACTATTAATGAGATAAATTAGCAATACATTTGAATAAAATATTTTTAGTGAAAAAAAATGTTACAATGCCAAAAATATCTTCATGTGAAAGACTTCTATGTATTAGTAGCAAACTGTTGTCTCAATGCATTTGAATGTAATCAAGCTGGTAAAACCTTTCCGTGAGGTTGTTGTTCCAAGTAAAACAAGTGTTAGTTTGTTCTGTTTGTTTGGGGTTTTTTTCATCATTGTAAGTATTTATTTTATATTAGCTTTATTTAAAATTAAATAATTTCTTCTTCTCAATCTTTTTTTAGGTACAATGTAGCATTTAAAAAGCAAATTCAGAGCTGGGTTTATAAACTGAGCAACTCTGCACAAATAATTGAAGAGTGGCTGGTTGTGCAGAACCTCTGGATTTATCTTGAAGCTGTTTTTGTAGCAGGAGATATAGCAAAAGAGTTACCCCAGGTAACCTTCACAATGCTTGCTTATTATTGTGTATTAAAAGCTGTCTGTGCAACAATTTCCAACAGATTAAGATGTGAAAGTACTTACATTTTTTGTTATATATAGGAAGCAAAGCGTTTTCAGAATATTGACAAATCATGGGTAAAAATAATGCAACGAGCTCATGAAAACCCAAATGTAGTAGCCTGCTGTGTTGGAGATGATACTATGGAGCAAACTCTCCCTCAATTACATGAGCAGTTGGAATCATGTCAGAAGTCACTTACAGGGTAAGTGATTATAAGTGAATTTTTTGATTTTTTTTAATGCATTATTCTATTGTAAATAATTTATATGAAATGTTAATTGTATTTCAATCTTATTTACACCTTATACAGACAAAAATGATGACCTGAAAAGTTTAATAAAAGTCTTGTTCAATTTTAAAGGTATTTAGAGAAGAAGAGGCTACTGTTTCCAAGATTCTTTTTTATTTCTGATCCTGCACTTGTTGAAATTCTTGGACAAGCAAGTGATTCTCACACAATTCAGGTGCAGCCTTAGTGTTTTTTTCTGCTTGTAACATGAAAAATTAGAATATGGAGAAACGTTTAATAAATTAAGATGCAAACATTTTCATCTTATAAATTTTACTTGAGAAAAATAATTAATTTCTGGCTCTTCAGTCTTTAACAAAGTGTGAACTGGATGCCTGTAATTTAAAAAAATCAACAGAATTTGGAACACTGGAATGTGGTCCCATTAAGTGATGTGCAGTTGGTTCCTTTCACAATTAAACATAACAGAAGGCATCCTGTGAAACTTTCCTGCTTTGCATATTGCAAAATTCCTCCAGCTGGTCTGGATTGTTACTGAGGGTTGATTGACATAAGCCAGTTGATCTTTTCTAGATTACCTCTGGAAACTGTAAAAACACAGTAAATGGAGATGAAATTCTACACAATCATTTCTGTAATTATTAACCACAAATTACTACCTACAAATTATTACCTACATTTCTGTAATTGCTACCTACAAAGGTTCAAATGAACCCCTGCAGGATAACCTTATTAGATTTTTTTTTGTTTGCTAGTGTTAAACATTTATATTTAATGATTCCTGAATTATCCTTACAGCCACATCTGACTTCCGTATCCGACAATATAAATGAAGTAGAATTTCACTCAAAGGATTACGATCGCATACTGGCAGTCATATCAAGAGAAGGAGAAAAAATTGCAGTAATTATTTGTTTTTTTTTCCCATAAATATTAATAGAGAAATAATTTTATTATTGATCATCTAAGATAGAGTAAGTTGAATTACTGTTGGTTACAAATAAATAATTCAAGGATTGTTAACAAAAGTCGAATATGTCTTCATTAAATATATTTCTGGTATGTTAATTGAAGTACAATCTGTAGCTGTCACAAATAGAAATTCAGTAACTATGTATTAACTCATGTTCTGGAACAGCAGGTTGGCAACGGTATTCTATTTCACACCTTTTACTTTCATTAATTTTTCAGTTGGACACTCCGGTGGTTGCAAAAGGACCAGTAGAAATTTGGTTGAAGATTTTATTGCAAATGCAGCAGAAGTCACTGCATGGCATAATTAGGGCAGCATATTACCAAGTTTGTGAGCCAGGCTGTCAGTTGCTGAGTTTACTTAATCAGTTCCCAGCACAGGTAAGAATACGAGATGGGGATGTGTGAGTACAGTCTGGATTGTGTATGGGGAGAGGTGGAAAGTAAAGAGCATATGGAATTTCCTGTGTGAGGAAATTTTCATAGAAGAAACAAGGAGAAGGATCTACTCAGCAGAAGTCAATCCTGGATGACTTCAATTTGGGTAACCTGTATATATCATAATATTTTTCTTGTAATTTACTTTAAAATTACTTTTTTTTTCTTTTCCTTGGAGAATATAAAGTAGAGCTTGTATTTTCTGTGATGGATATTGAACCCCTTTCAGTGGCAAATAAAATTTCATGTACAGGTTGATTTCTCTCTAACTTAAGATTGCAAGAGCTATGGTTATGACTATTTATCTCATAATTTACAATATTTACCTCATACTTCATATATTTGTCACTATGATAATACATTCCTGATAGAAGCCTATGTTGAAGGATTCTAGTTTGCCTAGAAAACACCTTCATCTTACTGATAATTCATAAATTTCATTAACAAGTAGCGCATTGTTTCCCATCCTGTACAAATTCTGAATCTGGCTAATTGTTACAGTGCTGGGTGTAATTTTTTAATAAAACTTTTGCAAATATTAAAACTGGCCAGTAGGTTGCTGATTTAAAAAAAAACCAGTACATTTACATATCTAAGAGAATTATCTTAAAGCTGTATTTATGATGTAATTAAGTATTGTCTCAGCATTGTATGTTTGAAAAATTCCACTATAAACAGATAGAGACTATCTGGCTTGTCAGACATTTTGAAGTGGTTTTATTACCATCTGCAAAGATCTTTTTTCACATGTCTTGCTAATCCAAATTTTCTTATGTTCAAAAAATTATTTGTGTTAGAAGGGTTTGGCAAGAAATTTTTACAGAGAAAGAAAACCTGTGTTAAAGGAGAGAGAAGAAATTGGGCAAATTACTGACAAACACGAAATGTTTTCTTCAAACTGCCTTTTTCCTGTCTCAGAAGCTTCTGTTATAGGTAGCACTAAAAAGTCACATCCAAGTATTTGGGGTTTGTTTTCCTTTGACTAATCATTCATTCTAAAATAAATTTGTTTTAGAGTCTACTTAGCCTGATGGTTTTACAATGGTGAGATTATCTCCTGCTACACAAACTTTTGGAGTTTGCACAGCAGAGCCAATGAATTCAGGCACAGTATCCTGGTGAGATAGATTCATGCTGGATGTAGTGATAGTTTGTGACTTTCCACACCACAATTTATTGTTCCCGTCTTAGGCTTCTACAACAAGGTTAGAGTTTAAAAAGTGATCATGTTGTATATTTTTCACATATTACATATTTAGGTTGGATTACTGGGAATTCAAATATTGTGGACACGTGATTCAGAAGAAGCTCTACAGAATGCTAAGGAGGACAAAAAAATCATGGAGAAAACCAATGGCAGATTTCTGGATATTTTGAATATGCTGATTAGCCAGACCACTCTTGATCTTTCCAAGTTTGACAGAGTGAAATTTGAAACACTTATTACTATTCACGTGCATCAGCGTGACATTTTCGATGATTTGGTAAAGTATAGATTTTGTTTTCTGACCATTAAATGCATTTTCTGCCATAATGCACTTCCTTATATGTGGTAGCTACAGTTAAATGTGTCTGCATGTGTTTAAAAGAAAAAGATGTCCACAATCCCATCATAGTCAAAGTGGTACAATTTTGCTTAAGCTAGAATGGCATTACTTGGTTCTGTCAACTAAATATTTTCACAAAATGTTTACACCTTGAATATTTAAAATTTCCACTTCTTTCTACAGTTTGATTTGATAGACCATTTTAGTA
Source organism: Pithys albifrons albifrons (assembly GCF_047495875.1). Classification (NCBI taxonomy): domain Eukaryota; kingdom Metazoa; phylum Chordata; class Aves; order Passeriformes; family Thamnophilidae; genus Pithys; species Pithys albifrons. The sequence goes on from NC_092459.1 coordinate 86,241,593, forward strand.
TTTCCTACTTTGGAAACCAGTTGCATAATTTAAAAAATTGAGACTGATGAGGATGTTGCAACTCTAACAAGTTGTTGTAAGTGATAATTTCTTCATGGCTTATTACAGAATCTCCGTAGCTGACACAGGGATGCACTTTCCTAAGGAGACTACATAGAAGACAAATAAACAAAAATCCCTACTAAAACCAGCAAACAGTTGCAATCCTATACTTGAATTTTTGAGACTGTGCTAAATTGTTACCATTCCTTTACCTGTTGAAGAATGGCATAGCTCAACACTACATCTCTCACGTATTTTTACTGCTGATGATGCAGGTTTATTAGATTATGCAGCTTTTGCCTTCCATGTCACATCCTTCCTTCATCATGCACTTTGTTGCAATGTGTTTAGTGGATTTAGAAGTGTGCTGCTTGCATTACTCCCTTGGAAGGTGGACTGCACGACCAAAGCAATTTAAGGTTTATGTAACCAATATAGATGTTGGGATGGTCAGGTTAAGCAATCAGGACATTTTTTAATAGCAGTTTAGCACACATCTGAATATATTATATGATGCTTGTTGTATTTCAGTTTACTTACATGGGAACCTGAACCTGAGCAATCACTTGTTATTCATGTACAAATAAGCATTTTATCACAGTTGTCAAAGACAATATATTTAGATGCTCAGTTATAACATATACATTTACTTTCTTTAAAGGTAAAAATGAACATCAAAACACCAACTGATTTTGAGTGGTTAAAGCAGTCTAGATTCTACTATAAAGAGGATTCAGATCACGTCATTGTATCAATTACAGATGTTGATTTTATTTACCAAAATGAATTTCTGGGTTGCACTGATCGTCTGGTTATAACACCTCTTACAGACAGGTAACAAAATCAATTATATAGATAAGGAGTACTTTTAATATCTATAGTGTTTATTTAGCATTTATCTTTCAAGAGGTACATTCTGAGTTAAGTCCTGTGTGGGCTAGGCCATTCATGAAAATATTCTCATACATTTGCTTAATACAATCTTCTAGAAAAGGTAAAGTAGTCTCACTAATTTCTACAGTTACTAATTCCTTTATCAGTGCCCAGTCTTGAAAAGATGAATTATTTTAAGGTTATATAGCCACATATAGTTTAGCAGTATACTGAAAAAAAGATTAGGCCAAATATTTCAGATTTGGTAATAGGAGATTCTATTAAGATTCTGCAGCTTATTTCTTTGAAAGTCTAAGAAAAGGTCCCAGCTGTATGTACTCACATTCTGTTCTTCTGTAGCTAGGCAAGCAAATGGCAAGTTTGTTTCAAATGTGGCGTAATGATAAGAACTGTATTTCTTTTTTCATCTTTAGAATTTCTTTGCTTCCTTTCTTGTCAAAATTCTTTTCCCTTTCAATCCTTTCTTGAGATGTCACTTTTGGCCAAATGAGAAAAAGGGCCAAAAGACACTTCACTTTCAAAAAGATCCCTTCAAGAACTAAAAATAACTTTCAACCTACAACCATTTCCTTTGCTACCGGTGTGGTGTCTGTGTTTCTATGACTTTTTGAACAACTCTATTTCTCCAGAAGATGTAGCACTGCTATTGTGACACTATGGAAAGTTCAGTAGATTTCTTCAGTGAACTGTACTGCCCTCAGCAAATGAGTATTTTTGATGTAAAGTTGTTAAACTCTACCCCAAAACTGATCCCAGTAGAACTGTAGAGGTAAAACCTTCCTGTCACTTCAAAGTTTCTTATTGTATAGAAAACATGAAAGTTCCTGCAGTGCAAATTGGACATAATAAATTACAGTCGTTTAAACTAAAATGCAGGAACTAGTTATTAAACTCCATTCAATTATGGATTAAAACCAGAGATACTTCAGTTAGAAACGTATTCAGCATATGTTGATTTGACACTGAAGATACTCCATCATTTGTATAGGAACTTTCCTTTAGTATTACTCTTCCATTCCTTGCCATGAATGAAAATCATAACTAAGGCTCATATATAACAGTAGTCTAGATTTTTGAGACTTAAAAAAAAAAAAAGAGTAGCGCTTAGTTCCTTTTTCCCCCCTAGAATTGTAAATATTTCTTGCCCATAACTGAGGAGAGGCCATATGACCTTAGTCTTTCGCACTTCATGATTTAGGCAAAGACAACATAGTGAAATGTATGCAGGTTAAAATGCTGCAGAATACAATGACATGGCAGAAGTCAAAGGCAGAATAAGCTCTTTATAGCTGTTAAAAGAGTTAATGACATTTCCTTTATGGGATAAGCACTGATTTTTTTATTTTGATTTTCAGATCATTAACACTGGGGTTTTTTTGTTTTCTTCTTTGGGTTTATTTGTTGTTTGTTTGGGTATATTTTTTCTTTTATAAGTAATGTTTAAATGCTTTATTTTGTGCCTTTTACCTCTCTGAACTTCTTGCACTCAAAAAATAATTGGAACTACTTTACAAAGAAGTAGCATTTCAACACAGGAGCTGTAGAATCTATTGTATAACTCAATTTATATATATATATATGCACATATATCTTTCATATAATTGAATAAATCAATATCAATTAACATTTGTAGGTGCTATATAACTTTAGCACAGGCTTTGGGAATGAACATGGGAGGTGCTCCAGCAGGACCAGCTGGAACTGGTAAAACAGAAACAACAAAAGACATGGGAAAGGCTCTGGGAAAATATGTCGTAGTCTTTAACTGCTCTGATCAAATGGACTTCAGAGGTCTGGGTAGGATTTTCAAAGGTAAGATTTCTTCACTTAGCATAGAATAGACTTCCACAGGTCATTTAGCATATGCTGTTAGAGCAGGTTGCTCAGTACCTTATTCATGTTGGGTTTTACTTTCTCCGGGGATACAACACCTCTGTTCAAGTATTTTGACTATATTAATTTCAACAGATTTAATACTTCCACTGATTTGGAATTCCCCACATTGAAACTTGTGCCCGTTGTCTCCCCTTCTTCCACCACACCTCTGAGAAGAGCCTGGCTCTTTTCTCAGCGCCTCTATTAATTAGTTATAGCAGCCAAAGGCTTTCCCCATAGCTTTCTCTTCAGGCTCAACAAATCATGGAGTTATTCTGTTCTGGATAAGGGACTTGAACTTCATGAGATTTCTGTCATCTTGTTTTTCGGAGTTACGGTATTCCATGTATTGAGAAACAAGGGGCATAAAAGTGGCTAAAGCTGTGGGTTTATGAACATGTTGTCCATTTGAAAGTCAAGCTATTAAAATTTTAGAAAATCTTTGTGTGACAGAATCCCTTTAAAGTGATTAAGCCTTAACTGCACAACACAAGTATATCCTGAATGACTTGCACAGATTATTCATTTTTAAAAAGGTATCTTTCAATATACATGAAAGAAAACCATGGCTTACTGGTAGTTTAACATCATTTGGAAAAGATGCTGCTAGAAATTTTCTAATAAAATGTAAAGGGAAGAGCAATTCACTTAGTCTCTACTAAATACATGTTACTTTTCCAATTTTAAATTAGGCAACAGTGAAAATAATACTTTATGAAAATATTCTTATTATTAATAGAGTACTGCTAGATTTCTCTTCCCATTTAATTTTCTTTCTCTGTTTTCCTCTCTTACTTTCATGGACATGTCCACACTGAATGTTGTTAATATCCTGTACCATTACATGAGAAACTTTTAGTTTAATGGAGACTTAAAATGGTAATGCTTAAGCATAGAGATTCCTGCTCTAAGTTTAATTTTTTCTGTCTTTTGAGATTCAGTTTTATTTAAATGTCTAGTTAATGCAAAAATAAATTCAATTTTTAATTTTTACCTTTCTGATTTATCAGCAGCAACTAAAAAGTAATTTTAAAGCATTGTGAAAGCTGGAAGACCCAAATGAAAATAGTAAAAACTAAAAGGTGATTTTGTTGTTGTTGTGACATTTAGGGCTAGTCTTTCATAGCTCTAAGTCACTTATTTTTAATTTTTTAGACTAACAGTACAGCTTTTTCCAAATAATTCAATGGTACTCTACAATAAAAAGCTACATTCACAGAAAGATCTAGACAAAATATATACCAAATTCCTCAAAATATCAATGTGCATTTTTTCAGACTTCGATTCACTTTTAAGCTTTGTATATAAATCAGCTATTAATTCAAACTGATATGGAAATAGGCAGGTGGATTGGAGGAAGATAGGTCTTGACCACAGGACAATAAATATAACTGACGTTGTTTAAGATATCTCAAATATGCATGAAGAACAATAGAAAATATTTTCTTCCGTCCCTGTTTTAGGTCTTGCCCAGTCTGGATCTTGGGGATGTTTTGATGAATTCAACCGAATTGAATTGCCTGTCTTGTCAGTAGCAGCACAACAAGTTTATATTATTTTAACAGCAAGAAAAGAAAAGAAAAAGAAGTTCATTTTTGCTGATGGAGACTGTGTAGATTTAAATCCAGAGTTTGGAATTTTCCTAACTATGGTAAATACAAAGAAGTGACAAGTTATATTATGTAGAGGTTAAGTGGCAAGGTGAAAATAATGAGTTTTATTAATTAAGTGATGCTGTCACTATAGAATTAGATTAAGTGTTCAACATATAAGTAATCTGATTTTTCATGAACAGCATGCCTTCATTTTGACTTTAATATTATTGAAAATGTTCATAATTATGTCCCTTCCCTGCTGTATTGTAATTCATTATACAGACCGAGATTTTGACCAAACTTCCAGAATTCTCTGTGCTCACTGAAAAGTCTGAAACACTAATACACTTTATTACCTTACTGTGAAATGCTTTTATAGTATTAATGAGAAAGATACTCAGAGGGAGTAAGAACATTCTCTTAATGCAGGAGATCCAAGAAAGATATTCTTACAGGGACATATATCTTGACTGATGGATACTTTACTTGAATATGTAAAAATTCTTCAAGCTCCCAGATACAAAATACTAACTTTCAGAGTCTGCTGTCTTGATGCCACTGGATTCTTGAGGCTCTATAACACTAATTCCTGTAATCTCACAGGCAGGAAATTTTTAAGTGTATGTTTCTTAATGCCAAGGCAGATGGCAATCCAAGATGACTTCATGGGAGATTAAAATTTTAACTCTGAATTGATCTTCATATTTATACATGCATTTACTGTTATTGAACAATAAAAACAATGTTAATTTGACTATTGTAAATAATAATGCAGTATGTTTTCTTATATAGAATCCTGGATATGCTGGACGTCAAGAGCTACCAGAAAATCTCAAAATTCAGTTTAGAACTGTTGCAATGATGGTTCCAGATAGGCAGGTAAAAATCCTGAATAAACTGAAAGGCAAAATGTGTTTTATTTTGATGACCTGTCCTCAGGAGGAACTAATGGAATTTCTACAAAAAAATTGTATTTCAGATAATTATAAGAGTTAAACTTGCAAGTTACGGATTTATTGAAAATGTGGTCTTGTCTAAGAAATTTTTTGTTCTTTATAAACTTTGTGAGGAGCAGCTCACTAAGCAGGTATTGTTATGTATTCCTTTCCTCTTTGTCTTCATATTTACACAATAAAACCTGTTGTTTTGGGTTGTGCAGATTGCTTTTGAAGCATCACTTTTATGCTTTATTACAAAATACTGATGTAGCATAAAAGTGATTAAAAAAATCTCTAGAAATTCTTTTAACAAATAGCCATAGTAATTCATTAATATGTAGGCACATTTGTTTGTTAAAAATCATACTTTGTGTTTAGTTGCAAGTGCATGAGTTTCTCTGACTAAACATGGCAGTCTAGTAAAAATTATCCTGATCACGTAATTTTTCTGTAAGAATTATCTAGGGCCAGAGTAAGTAGTTGGAAATTGGAAACAGGAGAAATGTCTAAAGTTTGATTTAAGTTGCTCATGTCCCGGTAGCACTGCCTGAGTCTGAAGTTTGTGCTTTATGCTGTCTTAGTTGGAAAAACAGTCTAGGATGGAACTATTACTCTTTTAGAACCGTGCTCTACAGAGCTACAAAATAATTGCTATGTGGTCTTAGAAATGGTGAAATCAATTAAATTTAAATTAGAACAGAAAAACCTTGTAACACAGACCCCCCCCTTTCTGAAAGCAACCTTGTTATCCTTCATTTATTTGAATGGAATAACTGCTAAACAAGAGCAACAATTAATATTTTAGCTTACCTTTTTTCAGGCAGGAGAACTGTACTATACAATATGCAAGTCAGGCTTGATATACTGATGAAAAAAAAAAGCTAGAAAATTTGTTACTGATGCATTACCCTTCTGCCACTCTCTAGGTCCATTATGACTTTGGTCTGAGGAATATCCTTTCAGTACTGAGGACTCTTGGAAGTCAAAAGAGGGCCAGGCCAAATGACACTGAATTAAGTATTGTTATGAGAGGGCTAAGAGATATGAATCTTTCTAAGCTGGTAAGAATTTAATTTATTATTTTAGCACCATGTAAAGGTAAGCCTACTAGATATTTCATGGATTTTATATAAGATTAGAAAACATCTCAAGCATCCTCTTCTTTAGAAATTGAAACATGATAATCTTCATGTTATCATTAAACAGCAACGAGAGTTTATTAGACTTGTAAAGAGTGTGCAAAGGTTCAAATACATTAATAGTGGCTTGCCCATGTGTATGACTTTTTATGTACTGACTTGTGTACAGACTAACTACCATAAATAAATTAAATAATGAGTATCCATGAAATTAGACTTTTAAAGATTTCTTTACAGATAGTATGTTCTTTTCAATATATGCTACAAGTGTTTTACAAATCAATTTTACAAGTAGATTCCAGTGTCTACTCAGTGGGAAATTTCTTTAAATTTTGCATTTTTTTTTTGCAAGGCACATGGATCACATTTTCAAAGTGCTGTAGCAACCTGTCCTGTTGGCTGTCTGTAAGCGTCTGTATTTAGAAAATACATTCTTATTTCTTACTCTTTTAAAACAGACACTAATTTTTGTTTCATGCTTTAATCACTTAATACATTTTTTTTGTTTCAGATAGATGAAGATGAGCCTTTGTTTCTGAGTCTTATCAACGATCTCTTTCCGGGGATACAGTTAGACAGTAGCACCTACACTGAGCTTCAGACTGCAGTAGCTCATCAGGTTGAAGAGGCAGGATTGGTTAACCATCCACCATGGAATCTTAAGCTTGTTCAGGTAAAACTTTTCTTCCAAAACATTTTTCACAAACAGGAGTCAGAACAACATGTCAGTAGTTAAACCATTGTCTCACTCAAGAACCTGCACATCTAATATGGGAAAACGTGAAGGCTGTGTGTGTGAAACTTATGCAAGAGTCTCACTGGGGTGTCTGTGGATCTTATTCCTGGACTGATAAAAGCCTTCATTCAGCTTGCAGGGGAAGAACTATATATGCTTCATCTTACAAGGTTCTGGCATCTGGGAGGACTACTACTGTTTTGTGTCTTTCAGTTCCTTCAGCAGGAGATACTTGTGTAGGCAGACTCTGATATGTTGATAACAAGCCTAATGATAATATTAAAAGACAAACAGAAAATTCATTAAAGAACTCTTCTGAAACTAAAGTTATATGCAGTCCCTAAGTTTATATCATAAACTCAGGTGTTTTAGCACTAGTGATTAATCATACCTCTGTTGCATTAATATTTTGCTACTATTCATTTTTCCTTTTGAACAATACAACAAATCCTTTTTAAAATCTGGTAAAACTGTTTTCAGTTGCTTTGAAAATTTTAGGTAAGATTTAGTTCTGTAAACTGTTTATAGTAAACTTTCTTGGTGCTTAGAAGATTAGGATGTTATATACTATTCCACAAAACACTAAAGTTGAACAAATGCATGCTGAGTTCTATTCTGGGTATCTAATTCGTATGTCTAGTACATTTTTCATCACTTCTGAATGCAAGCAAAAATCTTTTTTAAAGCATATATTTTTTTATTTTATTCTGATTTTTTAATTGTAATATTTTGATTTTGTTGATAGCTGTATGAAACTAATCTAGTACGTCATGGGTTGATGACACTTGGACCTAGTGGATCTGGAAAAACAATGGTCATAACTGTACTAATGAGAGCACTCACAGAATGTGGCCAACCTCACAGGGAAATGCGAATGAACCCCAAAGCTATTACTGCTCCTCAAATGTTTGGAAAACTAGATGCTGCAACTAATGACTGGACAGATGGAATCTTTTCTACACTGTGGAGAAAAACACTGAAAACCAAAAAGGGTAATATAAATACTTTGTGTGTGGTATCACAAAAATACATCTTGAATGGTATTTTGGAAAAAGCATATTTAATTTGCAAATATGATGAAGTTCCTTATTGGGGGAAACTATAGAGAACATAGATGAGCTTACAGTTTACTTCTTAAGAAAAAACCCAGCAGTTTAAAAATTTATTATTTCAGTAATATATCTATGTTAAAAAATTGATCATTTTCTGCCACTTCAGTTCTACTGTACAGATGTGTTATTGGGAAGCTGTTAAATTGTAGTTTAAATTTACTTGTACTAATGACACTATCTTTAAAATAATATTTTTCCTATGTTTTTTCATACATTGATTACTCACTTGCAGTACTTTATGGTTGAAATACAGGAATTCCTTTTGACAAAATTTACTTGTATCTGAAAAAATAAAAATACTTACATTAAAGAAAGGGAATTCTTCTAGGGAACCTTCCTAGGAGGAGGTTAATTTTAAAAGACAACTGAATTTTCTGTATTAGAAATCTATATCTTTTCTCTTGGAAACTGGAAATTTTCTATATTCCATGTGAAGCTTGAATTCTAAAATTTGATTGCAAAAATTTAAGTATTTTCATCTATCTTTATATTTCACAATAAAAGAAAAACAACTAGGTTTTAAGAATGGATGAGTGATCATATTTTTCATTAACTTGAATGGGATCTGTGAATATTCGTAGGCTTTTTGTTTAGTTGCCCAAATAGCCCTTATTTTAGTGACAAAATGCAAAACTCCCCATCTTCTCTGTGCTGCTGGAATAGGGGTGGGGCAAGAGGAGAAAGAGTTTGATTGCATAGGGAAGAAACAAAATGAGTCTGGAGAAAGAAAAGGGAGTGGGAGAAAGGTGTTTTGGGTGTTCGTTTCTCGTCCTCCAAATCTATGTTAATTTGCAGTATGGTAACTTTTGCCAAGGCGAGTCTGTTTTGCCCATGACAAATAGCTGACAAGTGATCTACCTGTCTTTAGCTCAACCCACAAACACTTTCACCTTATCTCCCTCTGTCCTTTGAGGGTGGGGAGAGAGAGAGTAGTGCGTTCTCTTTCTGGTAGCCAGGCAAGATAGAAAATATTCAACATTATAAAGATATATTTGTGCCCTTACTTGCTACTGATATTTTCAAATATACTTCCTTACCTAAATATGCAATTTATTCAGTAATGAGCATACATGGAGATGGCAGAAACTATACTAAATAGAATAATATTTTATACAACATTTAATTTGTAGACCATCTTTTGTAAATTTGCATTCTTGCTATTTCAGTATGGTAATATAAACTATATCTCTTTTGATTATTTTTCCAGGTGAAAATATATTTCTGATTTTAGATGGTCCTGTAGATGCAATCTGGATTGAGAATTTAAATTCAGTTTTGGATGACAACAAGACCCTCACTCTAGCAAATGGAGACAGAATTCCTATGTCTCCATCATGTAAACTGTTATTTGAGGTCCACAACATCGAGAATGCCTCTCCAGCAACAGTTTCTCGAATGGGTATGGTCTTCATCAGTTCTTCTGTCCTCAACTGGAAACCAATATTGCAAGTAAGATTATCATTGCTGGCTGCTTCTAATTTTACCTTGCTATACATTTTATACAGAACAGTATTGTGAATGTTTTTTTCAGGCATGGCTGAAAAAACGTTCTCCTCAAGAAGCTGAAGTTTTGCAAAGTTTGTATGATAGAATCTTTGAACCAGCATATACATATATGAAGCTAAACCTTAATCCAAAAATGGAACTTCTGGAATGTAACTACATTATGCAGGTAAAACAGATACAGTGTGAATTTGTATGAATTGACTGACAATCATAAACATGAAGTAATAGCAAAGAGTATACTTGGTAGCAATAAAACTGAATTTGAAAAGGCTGTTTCCTGACAAAGAAAAGCTCAAACTCAGTATTTTTTTCTTGGGCAATATAAAAGGTACTGTTGGAGACGTGCAGAAGCAAATTTTCCTTTGTTTTATCACTTCATACCTAGGCTAGACTTCAAATGACAAGGATTTGCAAACTTCGGTATATTTTCAGAAGTGTATGTTTAATAAGCTAGTGGACTCATTCCAGTACTGTTAATACCAAAAAATTGTGGTAAGGGTCAGTGTAATCCTACTGGTAGTGACAGCAGAGGGAGAGACAAATTCTATTTTTCTTGTTATCTCCAAATGTAATTGATGTTATTCTGTCTATCAGCTCTTCCAAGGTCAATGTAGTAATTTTTGCCTCTCCCTTCCTATCAGCTTTGAGTGGAGTCCAAACTATATTAGTGATTTATTGACATTAAAAATATGTGGCAGACTTGGCAAGACTATCATTCCTGTACTGCACGTCCAGCTGATTTGTGTGAGTCTGTTGTCATCTGCAGATTCTAAGTCTCCAGACTTTCCATTGGTCCATGTAATCGCAATTTCATATTTAAACACATTAAAAATTCAGTATGCCCTCAAATAAGAGGCTAAACAAGATCATATTTCAGATAACACTTCAATTTAATATTGGGTGCAAATTGGCTAGTTCAATATCTTTTTTTTTCTGTTATTAGAGAATTAGCTTCAGGTTTTCTAGATTTTTCAAGTATTTTGCTGCAAATGAATAGCCACGGTAACAGCTGAAAAGCTTAACTGTTCAGAATCAAATAGATATCTATGGAATTAGAGATACAGAACACTATCTACAGGATTGAAGTCCACAGGTAGAAAACTGTTAACACTTTCTGATGATAGACTGACATGCTCTGCACAAGATTTTTGAGCGATATATTACTTTTCTTCTACATTTCTTATCTGTGAAACCTGACTGAATTAAGCTTGTCTTCATGGAAAACTTTTCCTGAGACTAAAAGTTTCTATATTATTTTTGGTTAGTACTTCTTAGGAAGTGTCAGCGAGTTAGTGCTCTACTCATACTGTTTGGTCAAGGAAATATTTCCCTGGTTTAAGCTGTATTCAATGTTTTTCCTGTAAATGAAAATCTCCAGTAAGTTTCTGTCCCATGTGTGATAGAATAAGTAAGTCTTAACGAGTCTTCATGCAGGAGTTACCTAAGAGCCAGTGAGACCTGAGCTTTTACCCTACTTGAAAACTCTTAACATCACAGTTTTGCTGCAAATGGTCTACGTGCAGAAGCTGTACCTTACCAGCCTCCTGATTTGTTGGGTCTCATGTCTCTACTAATTGTAGGATTCAGGACATGCTGCTTTTGTTTCGTTTAGGCATTTTCAAAGTTCACAACCCAATCAAACCTGTTGCATCTAGCAGACTTGTCTTGCAGTTCTAAAGATCAGTTTTGGATGTTCACCCAAATATGCACATCCTCCATTTGTTAGCATTCATAATTTATGCTGCCTATTCATCTATAACAGCTTTTTAATGGTTATCTGTAAAAAGTGACCTCACCTTTCCTTTCCTCCTTGTAATTTCCACTGACTTTGTTTACCATCCTCTGGCTCACCTCATTTGGTAAACAAATATAATTTACTTTAGGAGTTCCTTTAGTTTAGGGTCATCCTGCCTTAAAAGCCTATTTGAAAAATCAATAAAGTTGAAGCTAAAGGAGATCTGACTGATATAGTATGAATGAAGGATCAAAGATATTTGACATAGTTCTTTACCAGGGATTTACATGGAAGCTACACAGTCATAGCAGAAGATAGGAGATTCCTTTCTAGATAAATAACTTATTAGAAGATATGAAATGTGTGATTGGATAATCCATTCTTAGGAAGGACAGAGGTTGTTGCTGATCCTGAGTCACCTTTGCTGGGATCAGTGCTGTTCAAAATGTTCATAAACAATTTGGAAAAGTTTTAGGTAAAGAAGTTTATTAATGGTACTCCCTTATTCAGGGTAGTAAGGACAAAACAGCTAACCATGAAGAACTGTAGACAGACTTTATGAGACTGAATAAATAGGTAATAAAATGGCAAATGAAATTCAGTGAAGATAAGCATGAAGAGGTTCACACAGGGAGAAAACAAACTGTTCAGTGCCATGAATAGCAGACCCATGGAACATCTTGCTAAAGGTTGTTATAGACAATAAAATCTTATGTAATGCTCAAGACCAGTCTTGATATTTTCAGAGTGGAAAAAAACATAGAGGATAACTAAAAAGAAAAAGTTTGTATCGTTCACAAAGTCACAAGCTGAAGAGAGTGACAACAGGGAGTGCTACCCCCAGCACCACCACAAGCCAAAAGAACTTTTTTCTTTGTGTTGTAGTTTGAAACCTTGGCAAATGCCAAGTATTTAATCACAAAACAAAGCTCTCTCTCTCTGCTGAGAAAAGGGAGAAAAACCCTAAAACTTAAACTTACAACTTAAACTGGTTTATATATTTACACAGAAGAGGGAAAATTAAAAGCAAAACTGCAAAGTGACACACAAATACAAAGGTAAAAATAACAACAAACCTTCACACTGAGGTGGCCACTCAGTAATGCTCATTCCACCACCCAGACTCACGAAACACCCTAAAAGACTTCCCAAGAGACACCCAACAAAAGATGAGAAAAACTAACAATAAAATGTTTACTTTCCATAGCAGTAAGTGGCAGAGAGGCCTAATCTTCCCAGACCAACACAGCACATCCATCTGGGAGTATGGCCATGAGCAAAATACCTGAAGTTCCCTCCTCCCTCCCTTTCTATACTTGAGCTGATGTCAAATGATATGAATTATCTCTTTGGCTGCTTAAGTCAGGTGATAACCTGTCCTTTCATATCTACATAGTCCTATCAGGGTCAACTAAACTGAGGCCTAACTAAAATTAAGGCCTACTAGGCCAAAACTACCACACTTTGTTTTTATTCTTCTGCACTTTTGGTCACTGTTGCAGATGAGATGTTGGGCAAGCTGAAGTTTTCATCTAAGCTGTTGCCTTTTATGTGTGTCCTTTTATGTCAATTTAATTTTTCCTTTTTTCTTTTTCCCTGCCTTCAAAAGCTCATTACAAAATATTGCCAAGACTCAGAACATCTTTGGTAATTTTGAACTCAGGCTTCTATTTGACAGAACAAAAAGATTTTGTTCAGAGTAACTGGAACACAGCTTGTCCTGGAAAAAAATTAGATAAATCATCTTCTAAAAAAAAAAAAGGACTGACATTGTTTTAACATTATGAAGCAACATTAAATCTCATTGATCCTTTTTGAAAACTAAATTTTAAAGTAATCAAAACTATTCCAACTACTTGTGTACTTTAGGCTGCATTGAGAGAATGTGTTACTGCATTACTTCCCACTTCAAGTATGAGGTCCAAGACAGCATAAAGAATATGCTGAATATTCTAAGAATATTCCAAGAGCTGACTGAAAATCTTTTTCATAGCTAAAAAGATGTATTGTGAAACAAGGTGCTGGGCACTGCCTTGTATAGAAAGGAAATACAGATTATGTTATCTAAGGCAGTCAAACATCTGACTTCATGAGGAGCAACACAGAATTAGAGATAGCACATTGCTGGTTTTCTGCAATCTGGAGTCTACTTCCAGAGTGAAGCAATCATAACATTCAATATTTTAATCTATTTTTTTAAAGCACAAAATAGACATTCATGTGATAGACGTATTAATTGACCATAATTGAGGTAAATGTATCAGACAGATGCTGAAAATGGCTAGAGTCCACCTACTCTTGGAGTTCTGAATATTATGAAATCCCTTAAAAAGCTGTTTTGTTACCCTAGCTCTTAAATGACATTTATTATATAGACATCATTTAAAAGGGAAGTTGATGATCAAATTACTTAAGTAATTTTGAAAATGTTACCCTGATTTATGTAGATATTTTTAATAAATTTTATTGAGTTTGTAGTCCCGAATTTTATGTTATTCTTTTGTAATTTGGATTGATTTAAAGTTCTAATACCTATAAATAATGCATGTGCATACAAATACATGAAAATGAAATGCTATAGTGTGATATTTTCTTATGGCATATTTTAAAATATTTTCAGTCTATTAATCTTCTGGAGGGCTTGATTTCACCGAAGGAAGGAGGTTCACCAGCTCATCTTCAAAAATTGTTCAGCTTTGCAATGATGTGGAGTTTAGGTGCCCTTCTGGAGTTGGACAGTAGAGATAAACTTGAAGCCTTCCTTAGAGCTCATGACAACAAATTAGACTTACCAAAAATCCCCCGTGGCACCAATCAAACGATGTATGAGTTTTACGTTTCTGAGCAAGGTAAGAAAAAGCACTAAGATTCTTTTTTGTACTGTCGCTTTGAAACTCTACTATTCCTTTAGTCCTTATTATACAGTAATTCCAGTGAAGTTTTTCTGGTAACAGTGTAGTACCAGCACCTCTGTGGATGTTAAAAGTCAGAAAAAAAGAGATAGAGTGATCATTGGTAACATATTTCTTTTGCTTTTATTTTGATTCATACAGGTTGCTTAACAGCCTACAGTGTTTAGATAGTTTATGCTTAGACTGGTTTAGTCAAATTTAATATTAATTCTATATTTAATTGCCTCACAGCTTGTAATTTTTGTTGAAAGAATAAAATCTGATTTTACTTCTACTTAGTAATTATTGTTTATTCATGTCCAATAATCAGTTGTAAATCTTACAGATTATGAAACTATAAGAATGGTGAGATGTTTTGAAAATTGTGATTTGGATAGTGCTCTATTTTCCAGAATAAGTTTTTTAGTTTAACTAGCCCAGACATCAATGTCACAAAAACCTTATTGCTATGTAAGAGTTTATTCTCCCTTGATTATACTGATTTCTCTCGTATCAAAATTCACATTTTTCTTGCCAGCAATATTGTTTTAGTGTACACATATACAATCCCTATTGTGATGTTCTGTGATTTTTCACCAACAGTGTGAGAATTAGTTTCTAGCTAGACATTGTTTTGCGGTTTTTATTTAGACATGTATATATAAATTTAAAAAATATGTCCGTATTTAGTAGGATTGGAGACTAATTAGAGGTCATGTCCTTTGTTACATGGCTTTTATCTGGATTTGGGAAATTTTATCCCTTTTTATTTTTTTGTAGTATTTTACCCATAATATATTGCCTTATATAATTATTGTACTAATGAAATATTGAGCATGATCAAAATATGATATTTTCTCTTTTTTTTTTTTTTTTCATTTCAGGTAACTGGGAGCACTGGAGTAAAAGAGTTCAGGAATATACTTATCCAACAGATCATGTCCCAGACTATGCTTTTATTCTGGTTCCAAATGTTGATAACACCAGAACTCAGTTTTTGATAAACACAATTGCAAAACAAAGGAAAGTAAGTACAGGATTGCTTATTTAAGTACATACCTACTATAGGAAATAAATGGAAACCTACTTATGAGGTAACCAGGGGTTGCAATCATTCTTCATATTCTTGCTCTCTGTTCATTGCTTCCCACATGTATCATCATTCATGTATTGCTCTGTTTTTATTTTCTTAACATGAGTCCTCTGTACTTATTTCTGTGCGTGCACAAAACTTTCAAAATACCCTTTTTATAAAAGAATTTTTATAAGAAAAGTTTGTCTTCAACAACCTATCATTTTTCTCAGAGAAACACATAAATCCCTGTTCTAGTCATTGCATCATATTCTTTTTTTCTGATTCATGCTTTCTAGAACAGGGAAACAAGGTTAATAAATTTCAGAAGACAGCTCACTTGAAATCTGAAATTCCTAACCTTATCTCTGTTTTCTCCTTCACACTAGGAAAGCTGTACCTAATAGCAGTTAAGTGCAGTTAACAGCACAAATCTAGAAGAGGAGAGAACAGTACTGGGAAGAAGGAAATATTCTTCTATTACAAGCACATGTCAAAAAGGATACCTATGGCCCAAGCAAATTGTAGAAATTTTATATACTAATTAGATGACAGAGGTTACTTTCCATTATAATGAAGCCACATTAGGGTCATCCACTAAAGGAGACTGCTGCAGTGAATGTGTTGGAAACTGGAAGAAGTTAGGCAAAGAAAGAAGAAAACCTCACTTCCCCCTTTGTCTTTTGACTCTCTAAATAATTTTCTTGGAGAATCTGTCTTGGATGAAAAACACATATGTATTTCTGCAGATGGAGACACAGGGAAAACCTATCAGAAAAATATATCACTTAAAAGTAGATATTGAAACTATTCCTTTCTCTAAAATAGGTCTAATATGCACATGTAAGCTTTTATACTACTTATGTAATTTAAATATCTGTTACAGGCTGTTTTGCTCATAGGAGAACAGGGAACTGCAAAAACAGTCATGATTAAGGGATATCTGAAGAAATATGACCCAGAAGAGCATTTGTCAAAATGTTTAAACTTTTCATCTGCTACAGAACCATTTATGTTTCAGGTAAATTATAGATTTTAAGCAATCTTGTATATAATTTCTTTGCTAATTGTATAAATTGTACTTAATTCTGATGATAAGTGATTTAGGATTGGAGTCTAAAGTATCTTTTTCATCTAAGTCACTCCAACACTTTAGAAAATTCTATTGAAAATAATTTTTGCAGACCAGAATACAATACAGCCAGTCACATAGAGATACATATATTCATGATTGCTGTATGCTTTTTCAATGTGGAATTCTAAGAATTCATTTTTTGCTGAAGATCTTTCCTCTTATTTTTATATTTTTGGTCATACTTCTTTTTTTTCTTGATTTTTTAGTATATAACTATAATTTTTAAGCAGATTTCACCTTACAGATCATTTTATTTTTCCTCAGCTCAGGAGTGACTACAGCATCAGAAATTCAATCTTTAAGGACCCCTAGCAAAACGGCTTTGTAGAAATTTCTCTTTCCCAATGTACCTGGTAAAAATCCATATAAATTGCACCAAATACTGTGGATAGGGTTTTTTTTCCCAAGTTTTATTGAAAAGTTCATTTATACCACTGTGCTATGATTTCATACCACCAATTTGCTAAGATGTGATCCTGTAAGTTGAATTGACTTCATTAACAATTCAATGTAATGAATTCATGGTGATAAGCCTCCAGTAGGATAAAGAAATGATTTTGGAATATTTCTTCATTGAAAAGTCTGCTCACAGAACAGGTCTTACAAACTCTATCCCAAAATCAAGAGTATTTTTTAAGAAG
The DNA here is from genome assembly GCF_047495875.1 of Pithys albifrons albifrons. Taxonomy (NCBI): domain Eukaryota; kingdom Metazoa; phylum Chordata; class Aves; order Passeriformes; family Thamnophilidae; genus Pithys; species Pithys albifrons. The sequence goes on from NC_092459.1 coordinate 86,258,904, forward strand.
CTAACATAAATTTTATTAAGAAAATGATGAAAAGTAATGGATTATACATTTATTTTTAAAAAACTCCAAACTTGCAGAATGTCTGCTGAGTTTTTCTTAGCAGGTATTCTATGTATAAGGTCTCTAGCAATGGTTTGTATCAAACTGTGAGATAGAATAAGACAGCCATCCTTCCATGCATGCAGGATTAATTGAATAGTCAGTGTCTCTGTCTCAGTGTCCTTTATGTACTGTATTATGGGTCCCTAGAACTTTATTGTCTTGCAAACAAACCCCAGGCTTTCTCATCTCCGGTACAGAGAGCCTGTGAAAGGATCTTAGGGTGTCTTGTCTGCTGCAGTCCTGTAGTACCTCTGAGGATATGCTCCCTGTTAGCTATAGCCAGAGAATACACAGTCCAGTCTGCTGATTTCCAAGAGAGATGTTGCAGAAAAACAGCTGAAATGCTTCTAAACATTTGAAAGAGCTACACTCAAAATATTTCTTTTTTTAAACTTTTGAGTCATCACTCTGAGAATATCTGAAAGATTGAGTAGTTTTGGATGCATTAGATGTGCTACAAAGTTTTTGATTTCTTATGTAGTCACTTAGCAGTTTCTCTTTTTCACCTTTATCACACATTTTGTATATGTCTTTATTTTAAAGTACTAAGCTAATTGTATTCTGTTGTAAAAATGGGACAAAAACATTGGACAAAACTTGTATCTATTTTCTTTTTTTAAAATTATATTATTGCTTCTACCTTTATGACAGCACATACCACATTACTCATATAGGATGAGATTTGTGCTTTTAGAGGGAAAACATTGCTTGTCTAAGGAAAACATATGCTGATATCTTCTAAGGTGTTTTTTTCTGTCACTGTTTATGTATCTTTAGAAAGGCTGTAGAGCTGTAGAACTTTGAAGAAACATTTCACTTATATATCAGTTTACTTTTTTATTGCATCCTGCCTCTTGCCACCAAAATATTAAAATTCTGCATTACATCACTCACAAGACATCTGTGAAAACATGGTAGAAGTACTCTAAGTGGCCGATGTATGGTCTACTGTTGTATTGCAAATACAAAATTATATTACTTAGGTGAATGATAACATCTATAATGAAATAATAACTTCTAAGTTTGAAAACTTTTTAAAAACCACTGTGCTAGGCAGAGGGCCATAGAACAGGAATTGGATTCCTTAGTAATTGGGTTCCTTAATCATAGAATTAAAGGTGAAACTGCTTGCAAAAAGAGGGAATTGTTGGATAAGTGCTGTAGCAGAAAGCAATAACATGCTTTTCAACACTGCATTTTAAAGATTGTTGCTCTAGATGCAAAATGAGAATTTTCTTCACTTTTTTAGAGAACAATAGAGAGTTATGTGGACAAACGTGTTGGAAGTACTTATGGACCTCCTGGAGGCAGAAGGATGACTGTTTTTATTGATGATATCAATATGCCGTTTATCAATGAATGGGGAGATCAGGTAAACTGTATTTTAACATACACAACTTATTCTCAAATTGCTGTACTTTTTTATATATAGACAAGGGAATCAGTGAATTCCCTAAATATTTTAATTAACTGTTAATTATTGAAAATGCTTTCTAATTATGGTACACCAACAAAAAGAAGAAAAGAGAACAAATTAGATTTACTGAAGAGGAATGTAAGATAATATTTTACATAACCCCCACTTTCTCGTTTTTGTAAGACTAAATAAAAAGCATCAGGGTACTAAAGTAGCTTATTACTTTCAAGACTGACACTAATTTAAAAGTGCCAGTAGACAAACTTTCTGTAAGATGGAAGTGCAAAACCTCAGAGAAAGAAATAGAGGCAGTGAAAAATTCAAGGGTAACACACTGGCATTTGATAAGCCCATCTACAATTTGGTTGTGTGATGTCGATAAGCTTTTGCAGATCAGGCAAAAAGTCTCTCACAGTTTATTCCCATAGTAGGTCTGAAGTACTTTCAGTCCAGGATGTTAGAATGTCTATTCTACCATAAAGACCAAATATGTTCACTATGACTTTTTAAAATTTGCTCAGAGTCAATAGTAAAAGAGAAACCTGGGACCTCTGTAGTTTTGAATGTTCAGGCTCTCTGGCTCCTGTGAAGCTCATAGTTTGTGTTAAGGCTGCACATAGTGACAAGCTGGTTTGTTAACAGCATAGTCAGTAGGTCTGGTTGTGAGAGTGGCCCTTGGCATGTATTTAAGTGGCAATTTGGATTTAAGTGGGTCTCTGTGGACTGAATAGTCCCTCCTCTTCACTTTAGAAAGCTGGTTTTGTGAAGTGGAAGCAAAGTGTGTGTTTTGAGTGTCTCTGAAGTGGAACCTGACCTTCTACATAAACGCCAACATGTGTCAGTTCCTTGGTTTGCATCATTTGCTCCCTCTTGAGAGAACTTCAATTTTTTAAAAAAAATTGAAACTAGCTTTAAATAACCCACAGTTCTAGCTACTTGATCATGGAAGCATTTTCTTGCAATTTGACCAAGATATCCCATATGACTAGGAAAGGTAGTGTAATCTGGTTTCAAAGTGAAAATATCTCTCTACACATTAGTGGTAAAGTTACAAGAGGAAATTAAATTATCATGGTGTATTTTCTTCTTTTCTTGCATGAATTTCTAATTTGTAAAAATTACATAAACTTACAGATAACAAATGAAATTGTCCGTCAGATGATGGAAATGAAAGGAATGTACAGCTTGGATAAACCTGGAGATTTCACTACAATTGTAGATGTACAAATAATGGCAGCAATGATACATCCTGGAGGAGGCCGTAATGATATTCCCCAGCGTTTGAAAAGACAGTTTACTGTGTTCAATTGTACATTGCCATCCAATGCATCCATTGACAAGATATTTGGTACTTCCTTCTCTTGTTTTACTATAGTTTTTTTTTCAGTACTTGACTTAAAATGTATAAAAGCATGCTGTCTTTTTCACTTATATCATGCAAAATTCAGATTATTTCCAGTGAGAAAACTGAAGCTGTATTACAGCAAAAATAGTCCTATGGAACAGAAATTAGCCCCTTTAAATACTTGCCTTTCTAATTTTGGACAAACAAATACTAAGAAAATAATGGCATTTCCTGGAAGACTATGAGCACTGTGATTGCTCTGTAGGTTACCATTGTACCTCTGCACTGTCTGAAATGCACTCTGTTGCTAAATTTCTCAATTCTGTTTGCTCTGACAATATGGTATCTTGCGAAAAAGCAGCACTTACTGCCTCTTATTTCAATATAAGTTCAGAAAACCCATAACAAAAAAGAAAAATAATTTAATCTGTAATATAAAATTATGTTTTACAAATTAATGTTTTAAATAAGTGCTTATCCGTCTTGCTCACCACCTACCTTATCATATACTACAACCTGAGATTAATTTATATTGCATTTTATATTTTCAGGAGTCATTGCCTGTGGATATTTTAATTCCTGTAGAGAATTCAACCCTGAAGTATGTGGTTTGGTGGAAAAATTGGTCTCAACAGGCAGAATATTGTGGCAGCGGACAAAGGTACAAATTATAGGGGAATTTTTATCACAGTCAGTCTGAACAGAGTGCCTGTTAGTGTAATTTAGGCAACTATTCCCTAAGAACGTTTCTGTAACACAAAACACACACACCCCCAAAACTCAAACAACAAAGAAGCAAACAAAAGGGAGAAAATGTCTTGGAGATGAAATGTAGCAAATATCAGATTTTAGTATACAACACATGAATGAAAGTAACAGTTCATTCAATTCTAGAATAGAATTAACATTACCCAAAGCTTTAATCACTACAGCTAAGGAACAAAGAGTGAAATTCTTTAGAAATTACAGTTTTTAATTGATAAAGCCAGAATAACATTTGAAACAATTGCATGTTATACAAGTTGATGGTCTATATTTAGTGCTAGATCCTGCTCTCAAACAAATCAGATATTTTTTGTGACTTCTTACAAAGAATTTCCCCACATTATTATGTGTGAAAATTAATAGTTCTGTTATTTTTATGGTTTATATGTGCTATTAATTATAAATTATTAATTTATATTAGTTGTATTACTTCTTAATGTTACTGATTTTTAATATTAAATATATTTTTCTTCAGGCAAAGATGCTGCCTACGCCCTCTAAATTCCACTATATCTTCAACCTTCGAGACCTTTCTAGAATTTGGCAAGGAATGTTAGCTATAAAGGCAGAAGAATGCAACAACAGCACTGTCCTTCTGAGACTTTTTAAACATGAATGTACTAGAGTAATTGCTGACAGGTATAATAACTATAGCATTTTATATTTAGAAGGTTTAGCCATTTCCTTCACTTATACATCTGTAAAATTTCTGAATATGGTAAACCCTATTAGGCCAGTATGAAAAGTTTTGTCTTATTTTACATGAAGTCTGCGTTGTGGTATTACCCCAACAAATATCATGCTATGTAGTGATAGATTAACCCAGTAACTGGATGAACAACATCAAAATATGCACATTTTGCATATTATTACATTATATGCTTAACTCACCTTTTTTTTTTTTTCATTTTTTGCACTTTGGCTACACTCAGCAAATTACACTGTAGAAAAGAGAATTGTATTGATGCAACAGTATGGTGTCCTAAATTTATACACAGAGAATAAATTAAAATTGCTTTGATCTCTTCACAGAAAAAAAACCCAAACAAACGAGGATTTCATGCCTGTGGCTAAAAACTGGCCCATAACCTCTAAATCTCTATCAAAATATTCATAAAACAGATACAGCTATGAACTGTATGTGTTAGAGATCAGTATTATTTTTCTTTTTATAGTGTCTCCATTTCTTGTGCAATTCTAGTAGCAACACTATAGCTGGCACTAAAAACTTGGCATATATCCACTACTACTGTGAATTATTATAATTAATATATTTTTTCTTTTTCTGTTGTCTTGTGGAAGAGCCTTCATAATTTTAAAGTAATGTTTTATAATTAAAACATTAAACTTAAATGTTTACTCTTAAAAATATGTATGTTTATTTTCTTACACTCAATTTACTTTATAAAGCTATCACAAAGTGAAAAGACTGAGAAATACCTTGCCACTCACAGAAGGAGGGCTTTTAATTAGACCTAAAGGTTTTGAATTGTAATGTGATTAGGAGTTACAAGCCATGACCAGAATTTTTTCAATATTTAACATAATTGCGAAAGCTTAAAATGGAATTTATCTATTTTAATATACTGACTACACAAATACATTCTGCTGCAGATGATTTGGCATGGTAGCATATATAATGATTGCATTGTATTCAAGCAGAGTCAGGCTTAATCATATTATTTTATTAACTTTTCAACATAAGGCAAGAGGAAAGGTGTAACAGAGTTACAAAGAGTTCCATCTCTGTTTTTGAAATATAAGAGGAACAAAGGGAAAACCTCCTAAGTACATGTTGGTATAGTAACTTAAGCATCTACTCAGTTGTAACAGGAAAGAACCAAGATATATAAAACTTAGAGCTGAATTACACACTGCCAAAACTGATGGATGAAACAACTGCCCTCCATTTCATGTAAATGCTAGAAACAATTCCAAGCAAATCATAGACCACTGTCAAAAAGTTTTGTGTACCATCCCTACCTGTACCTTCTAGAATACCTCATTTTCTTGCATGAGAGCTCTGAATCAGCTGATGGAGGCCATCTCATTTTTCCCCAGAAGATGCATCAACAATCTTAAGAGCCAAGGAAGAGTTCTATTATGACCAGCTTCAATATCCCAAATGAACTCTAATCCTGCTCACTTTCTTCTCTCTCCTAAGATACACAGGTTAATTCAGAAAATGCACACAGGGGATCTAAAAGGATATCTTATTCATCATTTGTCAAGAATATAAAAGTGAAGGCCAGATTTTTCTGCTGAATTTAATTGTTATTATTGTTGTAACCAGAGAAAGCCTACTCAGTATAAATCCACCATAACATCTTAAGTGCTGATATTTCTAACTGCCTGAACTATCACATATTATACAAACTCACACATATGCTGAAATGCAGCAGAGTGCTGTTGATATAAAAAGGGGAAAAATGTTTAATTTTAATTTGAAGTTAGAATCAGACCCACTGATGCACAATAAAGCATCACACAGTGTATTATTTTCTGATTTAAAGTTAAAAGTAATATTGTTGACATCTACTGAAATGTTCTTTTATTTCTTTTATTTGTTATGGTGAGTTTAAAAATGTATGGAAGGATATGCATTTGCACATACTTGTTATAAACTAGAAAGAGGGATGAAGAGAGTGTAGTCATGCAGTTTCTTCTTCCACATTGCTTTTAGATTTCCTAGTGGTTTAGCATTATAATGTCATCACTAAACCCCTCTAACAACAATTAAATTTATAATCTGGATCCAGGCTGTGTCTATACCACAAATCTTCAGTTCTTACTTGAAAACCCAGAGCACTGAGCTTTTTCCTGTTTATTCTATTTTCCTCTCTGTTGTATCACTGAAAAGAAATAGAATTAAATAAATGAAAGTAGTTGGGTTTTGTACTTTGACATTCACAGTTGGAATTCACTTTTTCTGGGGTCAGTGTGGTAAGTAGCATTCTTGATTACTTCTCAGAAAGTCACAGCAACAGACTACTTTGACAGAGTATTCAGAGGTCTGATTGAAATCAGATTGAATCTATCAAGGGAAGCAGATAAAGGTGTTTAAACAGTGAAATTTGCTCACTAGTATTTGTTTGCAGACTTTGTTTTATTACACCCTCCAGCCCCAATGTGTATTCCCCTCTGTTAATTATGGGGTTTGGTGTTAAGAGATGTTGAGAATGGAGTCAGATTGTAGTGGCACATGCTATCTTCCCTTCACTGTACCTTGCCTCATTCCAGTTTCATAGGCAGTGCTATAATAACATAATTTATGCTGTTCTACTGCAGGGTAAAAGATGATAAGGGTCCCAGAGCAATGTTTATTTGGGAAAGGATTCATCCTTATTCATCCTTTCTCATCTGAAAAATCAAAGTCCGTCATTGCGTAGTTCTAGGTGAAAGTTGGAAGTCCAATTATTTTTGTTTTATATTTTATGTCATTGACTATTACATTTTAGAGTATGGAAGCATTTGATCTCTGTGACTGTCGCCTGATCTGTTTCTGTGACTATTGTCTATAACGTGTTGTCTAATATGCATTTTTCTGCAAAATGTTGTGTTGGTTTTCTTTAGTATTTCATTACGTGTTTTCTCTCTACATAACTTGAAATATTTCTTGAAAGTTGTACTAATTTGTGATTTTTAGATTTAATACTCCTGAAGATACAGTCTGGTTTGATAATGCTATTGCTAAAACCATGGAGGAATGTGTGGATACAGATTTAACCAAAGTTCTCCAAGCTGAGCCGTATTTTGTAGACTTTTTACGGGATGAACCTGAAGCAACGGGGGATGAACCAGAAGACGCTGATCTTCAAGCACCAAAGGTTTATGAGGAGGTATTTCCTTTTATACATTAAATACTAGGCACTGAAGTTTTCTTTCAATTTATAAGTATTGCTCAACTCATATAATACAGAATTTTTTGTTGCATACCTACCGCATTTTTTGTGAAAATATACCTAGATTTTTGTAGTTAGTTTGCAATAAATCATTCTAGTGATGTTAGAGTTAGTAATGCCATATAAATGTGGATTATTCATTTCTGTTCTCTGTACTGCTTCTTTTATTTTTTTTTTATTTTCCAACCTTAGAAAAAAATTTCTGTTTAAAACACCACTACAATCATTACAGTGAATTAGCAAGATAGTATCATTACATGCGGCCAATACATAAACTGAAGCTTGTGTAAAAATATCAGTGCAGTTTTAAAATTTTGAAAGACCATGCTAGTGTTGTTGCTGATTTATGTTTGCTTTGGGTGGGTTTTTTTTCAGATTCCAAGCTTTGAATTTCTTTGTGAAAAATTGCGGTCATATCAGGCACAATACAATGAAAACATTAGAGGATCATTTCTTGATTTGGTGTTTTTCAAGGATGCAATGACACACCTTATTAAGGTTACTTTTTTATTTAGTTTGACTATTATAACATTGTTCCTGATTTGGTTTCCTGATTTCCTAAGCTGTGCTTAGAGCGTACATTTTGAAAAGCTACTCTTACCCCAAACCTACTTAGCATTTTTGCTGAGTCATTTGCAAGAATAGGAAAGACCTACAATCATTTTACCTGTTTCTATGTTTTATAATAAATTCCTTATTTAATATATGCTAAAACTTCCATGTATTCAGAGGTATGAAGATTTTCCTCAATAGGAAAGGTACGATCATAATCGCATTTATATTTTGTATATGGAATGATTTTTAATCATTTAGAATTCAGAGAACACTTCAAAGGTATCTGTACCTGACAGGTGATGAAAACAACGTGAAGTAGATTCTGATTGGATGTGAGACATGAGAAGAAATATAAATCAAGGCTGAAGTAGAATCAGTGTGTAGGGTAGAGTTTAGTGTAGTGGGTAGTGTGTGGGTCTGAATGTACAACCATTTGTACACCTATGCAGAAAGGAATATATAAGAAAATCATTCATCCAAAGTCAGAATCTGATTCACAGGGGAAAAATGAAGGCAAAGTATGAGATTTGTTTGAAGCACTATGTCTCAGATTTAAGAAGTCGTGTTTGTTATTTCAGGAATTACTTTGGATGATCTGTTTACTGAAAGACACTTAGGAGTTGTAGTGAAACTAAACCAGAATGAAATGTTTTTTCCTCTTCTAGCTGACCTCAAATGAGGCAAATGAGTGTTTGTTTTGCATTTAAATGGAAGTATAAAGTTTTCTTTTTAAATATAGTTCATGTGATGCTAGGTGAATTTCAGAAGACCTTGAAAGTCTCTGACACTCCATTTTTATTGGCAAGTTTTAATCAGAATATCTGTGGATATGCACTTAATGACAGCAGAGCTTCTTTCTACTGAAATGACAATAAATTCAGTCACCCTGATTTCATATTTAGACTTCTTTAATATGGTTATCTGGATAGGCTTAGACAGAACTGTGCATTAAGCCAAAATTTTTCAGAAGGAAAAAATTATTATATTTTCAAAGTCTTGATGTAGAGGCCAATCTTTTGCATTTTGTGCATAATTCATAAGGACCAAAACTTAATGTAGAATCTGAAAAGTAATAGTACAGTAACATATAATAAAACCAAAGAAGTTGTGATGTATTTAGAGGAGATGTGTAAAAAAGCAGTAACATAGTACATTTGTAATCCAGCTTTTGTATCAGGGAGATGTGGTAAGAAAGCTATCACAATGGAAATGTTGCAGGTAGACAAAATAGAAGGTAACACTAAAAGGTAGTTTAACTCTGTCCAAGCCTTTCAGACTCCTAAAATTATGACTGTAAATGATTATTCCTCTAGATAAAGTTTTTTATTAATATTTCTAAACACAATCATGTTGATGCTTTCAAGATAAAATAGAGCTCAAAATTTCTCCTTTTATGTATTTAAATCCTATGTGTAACTGATTATAACCATCCTATATTCTTATATGCAGTTTCTTCATTAGCTGCACAAAATACCTAAAGAGTTTACACGTGTTCTTTTGAGGAAAAATTTTCTGCAAGTACCCTTTTAATAATGTTTACATTTTAATATATTAAATAAAGTGTAAAGCATAATATATCTTAATTTTGATAGTTATTACTTAAATCCAAATTTATTAGTGATACTTTCCTTCATTACTTTCTATATAGATTTCCCGCATTATTCGGACAGCATATGGAAATGCTTTACTTGTTGGAGTTGGAGGTTCTGGAAAACAAAGTCTTGCAAAGTTGGCTTCCTACATTGCTGGCTATAACATATTTCAGATCACTTTAACCAGGTGGGAAATGCAAGAAATATACAAATCACATTTATGGTATTGGGGAGGGGTGGGTGTTTTGTTTGTTCATTTGTTTTTTCTCAATAAATTCTTGTCTGATTTATATACAATATGGGATTTCATTTGACTTGAAAAGGGTGGACCATGTGCTAGCTATTTCTGCATCAAAATATGTGTTTATACAAGGTATGTTTGCATTATCATTTATAAAATACTCTATTCCTAAAAATAGTAGTATTCTGAATTATTTCTAATTAAGAGATAATATTCCTTATTTCTCCTAGATCCTATAATGTAACCAATCTCTCAGATGATCTAAAATTGCTGTATAGAACAGCTGGACTAGACGGACAAGGCATCACTTTTATTTTCACTGATAATGAAATAAAAGAAGAGTCATTTTTGGAATATGTGAATAATCTGCTGTCTTCAGGCGAGGTAAGAGTCTCAACCTGAAACCCAATGTACTTTGGAAGGAGGAAACTGTAAACTTTGTTTGCACTACCTTATTTATTTTGGTAATAGGTTGTAGACTCAAAAATGATTAAAATATCTCAACTTTTAAAATAGGGAGTACTCTGGGTATGTAGTTCCTTTATTTCTTTTCCAGTATAAGACAGCAGAACATAAGTCTAAACTGTGTATGTGCAGAGAGAGACAGATGTAAACAAGTAGTTATAAATTCTATAATAATTACATGTAGGCAATTAATTTTCTTACCAATTTTTATTTTATAAAAAGATTTCTAATTTATTTCCTCGGGATGAATTGGATGAAATCACCCAAGCATTAATACCTGTGATGAAAAAAGAGCTGCCTCGGCATCCTCCTACCTTTGATAACCTCTACGAATACTTTTTAACTCGAGCAAAGAAGAATTTGCATGTTGTCCTCTGCTTTTCTCCAGTAAGTCTTTTCTCCATATCTGTTTTCCTTACTTCCATTAGCAAACTATCCTATATCATGTGACACGATTAGCAAGTTTTATATTTTAAGGAAGTTTCAAGATGCATAAGAAGATTACTGAACTCTAGTTGTAATTGCTGAGATAACAAATGTAATAGTAAAGTTGTCAGAACTTAACATCAAAATAGTTAAAAATTCAATCATTCCTTACAAGTTATTTTTATTTTATTTCTCTGACATATCCTGTCCTAATACACATCAATGAATGTATCTTTTTTAAATCCTTGCTTATTACTTGAAAACAGTATTTTATTCAAAATTAAAGTAAATTATTTGACATTTCAAACTATTAAAACCTTATATATTTGTCATTAACTTCTTAAAATTTCATAAAATATTGAATGTTGAAAATGTAGTAAAATACCATTAGAAAGGAAAAGAAAAATTCAGGGTGTTTTAAGCAGAAAATCATCAAGGAAAAATATGTACTATAGTTGTTTGTACAAATTAAACACTTTGATTGACCTTTGATTAAAACTCATACTGTAAATTAACAGTGATTCTCTCTTCAGGTTGGTGAGAAGTTCCGCGCACGTTCTTTGAAATTTCCTGGTCTGATCTCAGGGTGCACCATGGATTGGTTCAGTCGATGGCCCAGGGAAGCTCTTGTAGCTGTATCCAGTTATTTTCTTTCAGAATTTAATATGGTCTGCTCTCCAGCAGTTAAAACAGAAATAGTTGAAACCATGGGTCTCTTTCATGATATCGTTTCAGAAAGCTGTGAGAATTATTTCCAAAGGTAATATTTTCTACAAATGCAATAATTAATCCCCAGAATGTTGGTAATGATAATGTGTTTTAAAGTCATCGTGTTATGTGTATCAGTAAGTGTACGTTAAGGCTAATAAAAATGAATCGCCATATCAATATATCGTAAGGCCATGAAAAATAATTTTTATTAGGTTGCAAATCCTTTATGTTCATTCCCACTATTCAACAATCTTTAATATTGCTTATGTAAATAAAAACAATTGTAATTGGTAATAAGGGCTTGTATTATGAAGAAATCTGATTTTGAATAAATTAAAGACTTGACTCATATAATTCTCTCTGTCATTGGAATCAAATGGCTGTACATATCAAAAATGTGCAAAGTTGATGTTGCCGATATTCTTTGTTTTAGGTATCGAAGAAGAGCTTATGTAACACCTAAATCTTATCTCTCTTTCGTCAACGGCTACAAAGAAGTTTATACTGAGAAGTTAGAGAGTATTAATGTACAAGCTGAACGCATGCAAACTGGTAAGTATAGATTTCCCTGCATGGTCTCAAATTATCTATTTTTTAAAATATTTTCACATTGTGTAAATTTCTCTCTATGGATCTATTGCCAGTTCTTTAAATCAGAACTTCTCAAAAGTCCTCCATGAGATGGCAATAAAGTCTGACAACCTCAAAGATTTCAGGGGGTGGGATTCATTTGGGGTTTTCTGTGTTCTTTCTGCAGTTTTTCTATTTCCAAAAATAATGGAAAAGTAGTAAGTAAGTAGTAGTAAGTAAGTATGGAAGTAGCTTCAGCACTGTCAATAAAATGTAGCCTCTGACACGTTATCACAAGTATGTATATGCTCTACTGCAGCATCTTTATTTATTCATGCTTAGAAAACCATGTCTTTCAGCTTATAGGCAATATTCATGCCAGTTAGAAAATAGTCGAATTAATTTCACTTGCACAGATAAAATGTGTTACAAAAGAACAAAAACACTGGTCATCCCTGACTGCAAATATGCTCCAATGTTTGCTGCATCCTAAGGAACATTCTCAATAAGTTTATTGTAAATTATTTAGCTGCCATTTCACACATCCATCCATTAATCCTTAGCTTTTCTTCACTTAACATCAAAAAAGATTTAGAAGGTTAAAAAGATTAGTCTTAGCAGTTTTTCAGTTTGTTAAATTATCCTGATGTGGGATTTCAATTTTACATGAAACTCAGCTGAGATAATATAGTCCTTTTAATCTTCTTGTTGAAATGTTTTTCCTGTATGTGAAGATGTCTGGGATAATTCAAGATTCTTCTGAAGTGAGAAAATTTGAAGAAATATCTCAATCAATGCTAACTTATAGGACAGTGATCTTGTCAGCACTGTAGTATGTATACAAGCTATATATTTTTAAAGATAAAAGTGATCTCTTTTCTGCTTTGTCACTTTTGGTGAAAAATCTTGTGAGACAGAGCAAGAAAAAACTGTAATCTAGTTACAGTGATTTCTGAGTGCTTAACATCTTGCGTCTTCTCTCTGAATTAACCTGTAGAGCCCTTGGTAGAGCACCACAAGTGTAGATAACATTTTTCCTGTAAAACTGTGGTTCTACAAGAAGACCTCAGTTTAGCTTTGACAAAGCAGACATGTCACCTTTTTCAGCAACTTATTAGATCTCCTGCTAGTTAAAAGTGGCAGAGATTACATCCTTGAAGTGCTAAGAGTACAATGGCTTACAATATTAATAAAGATTTTTGTAATTTTTCTATGTTCTCTACTTTTCTGAAGTTGTAATTTAGACAAGTTACAAATTACATTGACAAGATAAAGATTAGTTCAATTCTGTCTTTAATCAGTATATATCATACATTTTAAACTTGTAGCTGATATCAGTGATTTTTTACACGTATTTCTACATATCCCTTTGAAAAATACTAGTCCTGTTTCTAATGCCTAAATCAGGCATTTTTTATGAATAAAAAAAGTTTTCTGCTGGAATGGTACTGTTGTAAAATTTCATGTTGGAGGCATGCAGGGCACCTGAATAAGCTATAAAGTTTTCTTGTTTATAACTGAAATTCTTCAATTTTTCTTATAATGCATATTCCCTTTCGTTCTCCATCTTTCTTTCTTCTCACTTGAGGCTTATAGCAGGGAAAAGTAAAGGATATGATTTTCCCTTTCATGGCTTCTCTTTTTTTTCATTGTAGTGAACAAGCATCTCAGAAATTGCTGTCAGGGGAGTCGGAGGTGGGCGTAGCACATTAGTTTGTATGTTCCTCTGTCCCTAAGAGTACTTTAGGAAGTGGCATGTGCCTGCAAAAATGCACTATTCTAAAACATCTCTCTTATCTCCCTGTCAATGTATTTCATTCAGCTTTATTGCTGAGAGAAGCAGAATAACAGAGGGATCTTGACAGACTGTATCGATGGGCTGAAGACAACTGCCTGGGGTTCAATAAGGCAAAGCTGGATAAACACATCATGGTGTGGGGGAACAATTGGCTCACTTGTCAAGCACAGAGGGTAATAGTGAATGGGGTAACATCAGACTGGTGACCTGTCACTAGTGGGGTTCCACAGAGCTCCATCCTGGCCCCGTGCTCTTCAACATCTTCACAGATGACTTGGACAGAGGACTGGAAGGGATATTAAGGAAGTTTGTAGATGACACAAAACAGGGAAGAGCTGTTGACAGGGAGGTGATGGGTTCACCATCTTTGGAATTGTTCAAGAGGCATGTGGACATGATACTTGGGAATATGGTTTAGGGGTGATTATGGTGATGCCGGGTTGGGAGTTGAACTAGATGATATTGAAGGTCTCTTAAAACCTTAATGATTCTGTGATTCTGAAGAATGACAGTAGCCTAATTGTGAGGCAGCTGTTTTGGAACAAGAGATGTGCTGGGAGAGGATGCTTGTGTCTGTGTGAAATGTGGTGGCAGAAAATTGAAAACCCATCAGAGAGAAACATTTCACATCAAATGTGTAACAGCAAGTGTGTGCTGACTCGAGCTCTTAGGGAGGGTGATGAGAATTGCTTCCAAACAACTTGTATAATTTAAAGACTCAGTGATGAAGAAAGAGGTGAGGAGAGGTTTCAGCATGCAATGTGGAGCTCAGGAATAGCCAAAATATCTGTGCACAAGTCTATGAGCAAGGGAGAAGAGAAAAAAAGAATCCATGAATGCATGGGAAAGACTGAATATATAATAATTATACAGGGAGCAAGCTCATCTCTTTCCGGATGCTCTCAGGCACATAGTGTGATTCTTAGGGTGTCCTGCACAGGACCAGTAATTGGACGCAATGATCCTGATGTGTTCCTTCCAACTTGGCATATTATGATTTTATGAACTGTTAGGCTGAGTGGCCTTTATGGATGTTTTTTTCTGCACATATAAGAGCTATAATGAGACTGGCCCTAAGCATGGTTTTCTGCACTTTCTGTCACCAGGGACAAGAGAGGGTAAACTCAAGATGCAGTAGCTGAAAGTCATAATCTTGGTGTGATCTTTGGGTCCACTTTTTACTTCACTTCCTCCCACTTCTTTCTAGAACGCACTCCCTATTAGAAGGCAGTCATGGATCCTTATGTCATTTCTTCATTCAATGACACAAATGAAGTATCATTTGGATTTTTTGATTGTCCCATGACTTTATGACACAACATATCCTTGACATAGCCCCCTCTTTTTTTTTTTGGTTTGCTTTTGTTTGTTTGTTTTAAGAAGTCTACATGAGCATAATCATATTTTATTGCAGATACTATCCCAACTATAAACTTTTAGGTACTGTTTATAGCTGTAACAAACTAGAACTAAGTAGAGTGGATTTCTGTTTTGAAGAATTAATCTTGTTTATAATAATTTTGTGCCTGTGAAATTATTTATATCCATAGGACATAACTAGACACATAAAATATGTAAAATATAGGCACAATCATGATAGTATCACTGCTTACACCCACTTTTTCTCCTTTACATAAATTTAATCAGACATAAATTCAAATTTATATAAAGTTAAATGGGAACACACAGTTTAAGGCATGTGAGATCTGGAGCTCTATTGTATTACCTACCTAGGAAAAAAAGATGTTTCAATTTTTCTGAATTTTATTTTTTTCTTAATAGGTCTGTCCAAGCTAATGGAGGCCAGTGAATCTGTTGCTAAACTCTCTAAGGACTTGACCGTCAAGGAAAAGGAACTGGCTGTGACATCTGTTAAGGCAGATAAAGTAAGTACTTGCGTATTAAATAGCACCAGAACATACGGTGGGGTAAAATGCTGTTGCAGAATTTTCTCATAATTCACACAATCCAAAAAATTTGCCATGTTGTCTAAAATGAGGCTTCAGTCCTCTCTCTCTAGCACGCTGATTCAGCACTTGCTTCTGAAAGTGAGGCATTTTAGGACTGTCTCATCTCACTCAACCAACAGAGGTTGCTTTCCTTGTTCTTCTACCATTTCTTACCCACTCATATAAGTATCAGGTTTCATTTTTTTCCATGGCTTTTTGTGTATGTGTGTGTGTGCTTGATTGACATACATTAAATTTGGAGTTATATGTGCACTTACTAGCAGCTAAGAATTTAACATGATAATGGGACTTTACTATTTCAAAATTCTTTAGAAAAATATTCATCACAGGTCAGTTTCAGATTTTTTCTTTTACATTAACAAGGTATTTGTGTGTTCATGGGATTTGTGGTTTGGCAGACATCTGGTTCCCAAAGTTACTCTCTGGAAAGGTATGCTAGGGAACTTCTGGCTGTTTTCCGAAAGATACTATATTGCTATGATGCTGCATATTTAATATGGAGAGCAAACTTTTGCCTAGTGATTGGTAAGGAATTGCCTGCAATCCTCAGGGCCTTTAATCTTAAAGGAGAGAAATATATGATAGAAAGGGATGAAATTAAACTTATCACATTTAATTTTTATTCCAGAGCTATATGATACCATATATAGTTAGCTGTAGTTAGTTAGGATTATCTTTAAATAGCTGTTAGATACCTATTTCATCTTGTGTCTGGTAATCTCTTGTTCCACCATTTTGATTTATAGATTTTTTGTGTTTATTATCAATTTCAGGTACTAGAAGAAGTCAAAGCAAGTGCTGAAGCTGCATCTAAAATAAAACAGGAAGTCCAAGGTGTGAAAGATAAAGCACAAAAAATTGTAGATGCAATTGATTTGGAAAAACAGGAAGCAGAGAAAAAACTGGAGGCGGCTAAACCAGCATTAGAAGCAGCAGAAGAAGCACTGAAAGTGAATAAAGTCTTACATTTTTATTAGTATGGTACTATTTGTATCACCCATGAAAGGCTAGAGCTACCAACATACTGTTGATCACTTGGTTTTAACTGCTGTCACCAGCTCTCCACAATTGGTGGTCATATTTCTCATGAGTATTTATGGCACTCACATTTCACCTCAAACACATAGTGACTATTTCATAGTATTTTTTTGCTTCCATCCTCATACTTGATCATTATGAAGGTGTAAATCTTTCCAAAAGCTACTGATGCCTTTAGAATATCTGTTATTGTGAATTCAAGAGAATCCTTCTTGTGCTAACAGAATGTTTTTAATTTAAACTTTTAAGCAGTTTTACCTGTCTTAAGACAAATAAAAGGCTATCTCTTACTGCACAAAAACCCCTCACATTTTATTTTGAGAGAAATGTGAAACAAATGGTATTCAGGGCAATCAGAATCAGGGTTCAGAATTTTTGAGGCATTGCTGTGGTATATAATTTCATTATTCTGCCCTGAAGAGTTAACAGCAAAGAACTCTGCAATCAGAAATCAGTGATGTATTATATCCTTAAGTCCTTCTGTTCCAGTTACCAGAATTTCTGTGACAGAAATGACTGAGTAGAAAAAGCAAAAAAATGAGCATTATTCGCTCTTACATTGCCATTTAGATAATGAGATAAATGAAACTTCCAAAAATGGCCACAGAATTCACTTATAAAATGTACTGTCTTATAAAATGGTTTCTATAATGTGTCTGTAACTACTTCTTCTAGTCAGACAGTGGTATACTTGTAATTTTAGACACAAGTGAAGTTTTTGAATTTTTTACGTTTTTATTAATTTATTAATTTTGTAATGGTGGTTGAACTAAGCAAACTGTAAGTGCTAGTGATGCTACTAAAAATGAAATTAAAAATGACATCTCATACATATAATAAAACTCAATATAAATAACCAAATCCATCTCTTAATGCTTACCTGAAATACTATTTTATCAAGGAAACTGCTTTTAATTAAGTCCTATGTAATTTTACAATATACTTTTCTTCAAACACTTTGACAAGTTAAGTTAGTGCTGCTGTATGCAAATTTGATTTTTGAGTGTATTCTTTAGTACTGGGAAGATATTCTTGTCTAATATCCATTAAAATTATTAAAGTATCATGAACTTATGACGTTTAATAAACTAAGCCAAGTTTCTCACTTTTTTAATATATATACTTAGTACAAATTTACCTCAGAGAAAAACATTGCAATCAAACATGAAAATCAAGATATTTGAATGGGAAAATAGAATAATGGTATTGATGAAGTATTCTTTTACATCTTTCTTCACACAGACCATCAAACCAGAGGATATTGCTACTGTTAGAAAACTTGCAAAACCTCCTCACCTGATTATGAGGATCATGGACTGTTGTCTGCTACTATTCCAAAAGAAACTAGATCCAGTTACCCTGGATCCAGAAAAGCCTTGCTGCAAGCCATCATGGGCAGAATCATTAAAAGTAAGTAGAGTTTTCAAACAGTGTTTCTTAAAAATCAGAAGTAGCAACTTGCATGTCAGAGAGCTTATGCTGTTTCCCAAAACATGACAGAATTTTTTAAAAAGGCAAACATATTGTTTTAAGATGGACACAGTATATAGATACAGTTTATGTGACAGAAATAGTAGGTGAATTGCTTAGAGACTTTTGCACTAGGAGTTTCAGAGTTTCTTTGCCATTTTTCTGGTGCATGGTGTGATAGCAAATAAATCAAACCAGTCATGTTAACCATACATGAAATACAGACATTCTGAAAAATCTCTCTTACTCTTTAAGAACTTGTAGCTTCACATTTAAACTGTCTTTTCTGAGCCTCTCAAGCTCCTTATTCATTTGAAAGACTAATTAAATTACTAAGAGAGTAGCTTTTTCCCATTCTGTGTTTCAGTATTCCTGGCCCAAATTCCTTGGTCAGCCAGCCATTTTTTTCTCCTGGAATTTGCTCTTCTGTCAGGATTCACTTTGATTTCCATGCCTTCTCCTGCTCTTCTTTAAATTCTGTTCTCTATGTCTATTAGTGTATTAATTTGCTAATAATATTGCCTTGATATTTTTTCATGCAAATGATGAAAAGTTTTGTATTTTGGATACCAATAGTGCTCTTGCTTTTTATTTAGACTTTTACAGTAACTAAGAAATCATCAAAACCTTTTATTTTCCACTGATATAATAAAATTAGTTAAACAGTTTTTCTGTAAATTGTCTCTAACATGCTTAAACACTTGTCAGAAAAAAGTTAAACCCAATAATTGCACATTTCATGACTTAGATCACATTTCCAAATGCAGAAGCATTTTTTTCTGCATTCTTTAGATAAGTTACAAATGTTTCTCTGAGGCTTTATTTTGTTTTTTTTTGTTTGGTTGGGTTTTTGTTGTTTTTTAATTATTAAATTATGTTTCTTAAATGCTTTTAAAATGGCAACACAGGAAAATAGAATATGGAAAGTACATCAATAACATTCAAACCTAGTTACTAGAGTGTAACTGCTTAAAACTGTAAAATAATCAAAGGGGTGTGGAAGGAGTTACAACTGAATAACACACTTATAATATTTACTATATGAATTACCTCTGTTTACAGAAGAATTTTAGGAACACTTTTTTAAATAGTCACCTATGAACAAGATTTTTGAATGTAAAGTAATTCATAAGTATGTCGGGTTTTGCAGCTTATGAGTGGCCCATTCTTGAGCAATCTACAGAACTTTGCCAGGGATACAATCAATGATGAGACAGTAGAATTAGTCCAGCCTTACTTTGAAATGGAAGATTATACTCTGATGCATGGTAAAAAGGTGTGTGGCAATGTGGCAGGACTCCTCTCTTGGACACAAGCCATGGTGATATTTTATGGTGTTAACAGAGAAGTCTTACCTCTGAAGGTAATACATCATCTCTTGCTTTGTGTTTGCTTACCAAGTAATTCAGTTTACTTTAATTTAATGTGATTCTACAAATTTACACAGATAACTTTATTCAAACATAAGCCTGTGACTTTAGCGGCCAAAGACGATAAAAGAAGAAAAAGCCTTGTGTTGATTCTGGACAGAATGCAGAACAAAATATTAGCCTAGATTAAATTTATGTGTTTTGGTTTACTGTGTATAGGGAAAAGTGTTTACAGTCTTTGTTATTACTATGTTATAATTCATAATTATTTGCAAAAGGTTACACCAAGATCTTCATTTCTTCTCTAAAGGGTCCTGCAGACAGAGGTTTTCAGCTATTTTCCCATCTTTGCTTTCACACAGACCTTAAAGGCAGTGGAGGACTAATATGTTTCCCAAATATTGGCCTTCTGAAGAGATTCAGAGCTCACATTGATAAAGGAGCTCTGTTACAATAGTAGGAAGCAAACTGAGTAAAACATTTATTTTTAAGAGTAATTTTTACCTTGGCATGGATGTTCTTTTTCATGTTTATGACACCCAAAGGCAGTCATTTTTGCTTCTAAACAGAGTATTTATTCCCTAAATATAGCACATTAAAAAAAAAGTAAAAGGGGAAATCATAAGGTGATTCCAAATTTTTTCCACATTTTTGTCCCTGGTAGAAGTGTTATTTACAGAAGGAACAGTAATACAGATAAATGATTCAAAAATTGTTAAATCAATTTTCTAAGTTCACCATAAATGATTTTAGAAGCAATGGGAAAATGCATTGTTTTAGAACTATTATTTTCTAGTGGGTAAAACCAACATTGTTAGATGATAAAGGAACAATTTCTTATTGTGATTGGTGGCCACTACAGAATGTACAAATGAAAAAGAAAATAAAACATATAGTCAAGCAAGAATATCCAGTGACGTACCTCTAGTCTAATCAATATGTAAAGATCAGAAACCTTACTTTCTTAACTAGCTTCTTGAAATGTAAATTTTTCTAAAGGAATGCTTTCAATATATAGTAGGATCTTCAACTACCTGATTGCTATTTAACAAAAACTCTTATCTACATTATATATGTGATACAGTTTTCAGATGAGATGTTTTTTATATTTATACAAAAGTTATTTTGATGTATTATTGTCTCATTTTTACCAGCTAAGCAGACAAATAGTTCCTTGATTTATATTCAAATATTGTATGGTTTTTGTTCTAATATTTCTTCTCTTGCAGGCTAACCTGGCCAAACAGGAAGGTCGCCTGAAAGTTGCTAATGCAGAAAAAGAAAAGGCTCAGGCGGAATTAGATGAAAAGCAAGCAGAGCTGGATAAAGTGCAGGCAAAGTTTGATGCAGCAATGAAGGAGAAAATGGTGAGATCCAAGTATTTTAGTCCTATGAAAAATGCTGGCATACAACACTGTCATGTAATCAGGATTTGCTGCAAAAATGTATTTACCTGCTACCTTGAATAGCATGGATGAGATTCAGATATAAAAGTAAGATATTTATATTCTCTCCTATTCCCTTATTTATCTGAATAGGAGCATGTTACATGATATATGTCCTTAAGAGTTCAGGTGAATGAGTTTTAAATAAATAAAATAGTAATTATAAATACAAGAGAATGAAGAAAATATAAAATAACTCTGAATTTTTTGCATTCCATGAGTAAACTATGTATAACATTTTTTTAATTTTAGGACTTGGAGAATGATGCAGAAACATGCAAGAGAAAGATGCAAGCAGCCTCTACGCTTATAGATGGACTCAGTGGAGAGAAAGTTAGGTGGACTCAGCAAAGCAAGGAATTTAAAGCTCAAATTAAAAGGTATCAAATTCATTACAAAAAAAAAAAAAAGAAAATACATGTGAAAACTGAAGTGTTACTAAGCAATTTAGTAGCTTTAATCATTGTACTTTATTTTCTTCCTGGAAATCTTAATATAGCAACACAATCAAATGAACTATTCTGAAATTTGAATTTTCCTCCCATAAGTGACTACTTGAGAGCTGAGTGCTTCTATTTCAGTTAAGAACAATACTTCTGATTTTGGAATTGACTTCCAAAGAGATTATTACTAGTGCTGTTGTGTGCCTGTATTAGAGCTGCTACTCCAGTCCCCCAGTACTGCACTTTGTTCCAATGGCACTGGGGAATTGAAACCTTCAGATAGGCACAGTTTCTGTAGAACACTTGTATTACCATAAATTTCCTTTGGGGAAATTAGGCATTTCTGGTGAGGTTTATCGTTGCAATAGAACTAAGTTTGCATCCTTGATAAATAATGTATTGCAGACATATTTTTAAGAAATAAACAACTTTCTTGCTTCAGTTAGGAAAGATGAAATAGTTGTCATCAGGGCTTTGTTGTTTTGTAGGGTTGAAGACAGTGTTTTTGTATGACAATACTCTTAAGATTTGCCAAAAAATACTTTGGAAACATAAAGAAACTGTTTACAATCTTATATTTCAAAAGCTGTCTAATTCAATAGGAGTTGAATTTGTAGATCACCTTTTAATCATGATTTTGTTCCTTTTCCAGACTTGTGGGAGATATACTGCTCTGTACAGGTTTTCTTTCATACTGTGGACCTTTTAATCAAGACTTCAGGAACCTTTTGATTAAAGATTTGTGGGAAACAGAGTTGAGAGCTCATAAAATCCCCTTTTCTGAAGATTTGAACCTCATTGCTATGTTGGTAGATCAACCAACAGTAAGTTCTTGGTGCTTGGAGTGTTTAATTTGAATTTCTGTGAGCATATTCTGTGAATGTTAGCCAGCATTATGCTTGCTTAGAACAGAACTACAATCCCCAATATTCTCAATATTGCTGTACTATGTAGTTTCAAATGCTCTTGGCAATTTCCACTACACATGGGAATATTGAGCAATGGTTAGATAGATAAGAAAGTTATATATTATAAATAAGAGACATATACAGTTATACAATTCCTAGGAAGTGCACTTTTGAGTGTATCTTGAGAGTCCATCACCACAGCTATAGATATCTTGTCATGGTTTAGCCCCAGTCAGAATCTAGGTACCACTGGAAAATAAAATTGGAAAGAAAAGATAAACTTTTTTGGCTGTGGTAAGATCAATTTAATAATTGAAAATTATATGTAAATAATAATGTTGTTTTTGATGATGATCATAATAATAATGTTAATAATGACAATAATGAGTATGATAATAATAATAATAACAGAATGCAAGAGAAACAAGTGATGCAAAATACAATTTCTCACCACTGGCTGACCAGTACCTGGCCCATTCCCTAACCACAATCAGCCCTTTACTGTGTAATTCCTCCAGTTTATACACTGAACATGGCATTCCATGGTATGGAGTATCCCTTTGGCCAGGCTGGGTCAGCTGTCCTGGCCATGCTCCCTCCCAGTTTTTTGTGCACCTCCTCACTGGTGGAGCATGAGCCACTGAAAAGTCCTCGACTTAGGGTAAGCACTGCTGAGCAACAGCCAAAATATCAGTGTTACCAACCTTATTATACTAAATCAAAAAACCACAGCACTTAACCATCTACGAGGAAGAGACTGAACTCTGCCTCAGCCAAAATCAGGGCACTTCTACAACAGTGGGTTTGGTTGTAATTTAAAAAAGGAATGTGTCAAGTCTTTTCATTTAGTGTAAAAGTATGAGAAATCAAACAGAGGGTAATGCCAGAATCTTCAAGTGTCCTTCATTAAATATTAATCCCCAAAATCTCTCTTAGCCTGGTTTTCTCTTAATTTATCGCAATGTTGAAATTGTGTGTCATGCTGTCTTTTGACATCCTTGTGCTTTTAAAATATAGTTTTTGTGATTCTATATAGTTAAAAAACATCCATAAAAATAAAATCCCAGAAATACTTTTACATCTACATTAATAATATTTCAGCAGGTTTAGATGTGGATCTCCTTTGGCTTGATGTCCCTGTTACTTCTTAGAACAATTGTAATTGGAGGATAACTACAGCGATACTTTATTCCAAACTAGTTTTTTAATTTTTATTTTTCTTTTTTTTTCTTTGTTCTTTAGATTAGTGAGTGGAATCTTCAAGGACTGCCTGGAGATCATCTCTCAATTCAGAATGGTATCATTGTCACTAAGGCATCTAGATACCCGCTTTTGGTAGACCCACAAACTCAAGGGAAAACGTGGGTTAAAAATAAAGAACAGGACAATGAATTGCAGGTAAACAGGGTTTTAAAGAGATAATGTACTCTATTAGAGTCCTTCAAACATTATTACTTTAGAGGAGGCTTGCATTTGAGACAGCATAATCTGAGGTAACTTCAACATCTATGGAGACTGACAATTATGTAGATGCATCAGCAATGAGCTGTAAATCCCACTCAAGGACTTGGAAACATCCATATAATGTATAAAATCTATCAAGAAGTATAAAAGAGAAGAAAGTAGCCTTCTGTTCAAAATTGGTATGTTCCCTACACAAAGGAGGGCAAAGAGATGGTAAGTACAGCAAAATTACTAAATGAGAGTAAATTGGGCAACTATTAGTAACATTGCAGAGAAAGGCAGGATAAATTACATCTCTGAAAATGTAGGCAAAACACTTCGACTGATGTAGTCCCAAATTTAGAACCTGAAAGGGAGTTCGTACATGCAATTATTGCTACAAAGTGAAACTGAGGACAACCAGCTGAAACCAAAGCCAAGAAAAATTTGTCTGTTCCAACATTACTTCATGGCTCTTGTATAGCTTATGCCAGTAGGGTAAAATGTCTGCTCATGAAATATAATACAAAGACGTTCATGTGTCACCATTTGCATCACAAATTAATTTTTCCCAAATGAGGTAGCATGGCAAAGGAAATCTGCATTTTAAAACTCTTAGCCTAAATGTGGTGAAAATTTTTATGTCCAGAATATAAATAAATTTGCAGGATTTTGTATTAATTGTTTATTTATTTATGCATGTTTTTTAATGAGTTCATGTGTTATGAATCCCATTTAATGAAATGTCAATCTTAGTTCATTATATTGTAACAGTGATTTATTTGTTAGATTGAATTCAGATTTCCAGAAAAAATTTCACAACACTTCACAGCTAAAATTAGAAAATCTAGTCCTCGGGACATAAGAGAGAAAATTAAAGGTTAGGTGCCTCTCATATGAAAACATACACATAACATCTTCAGTATAAAAAAAAGCTGTACAAGTTTTATTTGGTGCATTATTACTCCCACAGTTAAGTGTTGAGGATTCAATTACAGCCAACCTTTTAATTCACCTTCTTATGGTACTTTTCTTTGTGCACACAAGAGGTGTCATTTCTACATGAATTACTTCATGGTCAAAATTTGCATTATTTTCTTTAAAATGCAACTAACAGAAACAATGAAAAAAGTTTTCATTTTTAGATCTGTGAATCTCATGTAAGACTTTGTGGAAATGTTTTCATCCTTACACCAATTTATAATTTATTTTTTGAGATAACAAATCTGAATGACAAGTATTTCCGACAACACCTAGAAGACAGTCTTTCGCTGGGCCGATCACTAATGATTGAAGATATAGAAGAAGAGTTGGATCCAGTCCTTGATAATGTATTAGAAAAGAATTTCATTAAATCTGGATCGGCATTTAAGGTTAGTGACCAAACAACAGAAGTGGAATAAGTAGTTAGTTTTGTGGCAATTGATATTTTACCATTATTCCAAACCTCTGCTGAATCAGGTAAACTCTCTACTCACTAGAGAAGTGTAAAGAATAACAGAACTAATAAAATATAGGCAACAGAGCCTCAGCTGTGTAGTAAGTTGATGAGTCTAAAATTTGAGTTTAACTACTAAAGTTATTACTGAAGACTGCAAACTGAAACCAATTACTTGAATGCTTAAAATATTATCTATTGATTTTCATTCTTTAATAGAATTAATAGTATTGAAAAGATCTCCCAAATCTTAAAAACAGATACCCTTCAAACATTCTGGAATAAAATGAATGCATATGTTGTATATTTCCAAATAACATATTGTAATGTGCACTTACGTGCGGGAGCGTGTATTTATTTATTTATTCGTTCATTCGTTTGTTCATTCGTTCATTTATTTACTTTTATATATATATTTTTATATATATATATATATATATATATATATTTTTTTTTTTTAATATATATCTCTCTATAAAATGTACATGTGTATATAATCATATAATGTGTTTTTCTCAAATAAGCCTTATTAAGTGCCTGGGATATGAGAGAGATCATAGACTTGATTTCTGAGGGTAATGAAAGTAAAATGGTTTTATTTTTGTGCAGTAGTTTATTTTAAATGTCAGTGCAAATACACTTTAGGGAGTGGTTTGGTCCTACTTGTTTGTAAGCCAGGTATTTGAAGTGGCATTAGGGGCTCATACATTGGTGCCTCATATGCCCCTACCCCTCCCATCTCACAGCAGTGGGGTTGGAACGAGTTGATCTTTTCCAACATTACCAATTCTGTGATTCATACTGTGATACACAGTGACCAGTTGTGCACATGCAGCTTTCGACTTAGACTGCTGCTGTTTTGCAATATCTTAACTTGGTAAAAATTTCTTTGGAAAACTCTGAATGCATTTTGAATTCCTCTGGAAAGATTCTTTGAGATCTGCTTAGTCTTAATAAAGACAGAATTTGTCTCAAATAATTTCTGTTCCATAATCCCCTCTCCAGCATTTCAAATAATGTAATTTTTTTTCCTTGTCAATATTACTGTGCTTAATAAAGCTCATTTTCCTCTGTTTAATACTATTTGAACTTACTCCACAGGTGAGAGTCGGTGATAAGGAAGTAGATGTTATGAATTCATTTAGACTATACATTACTACAAAGCTACCTAATCCTGCTTTCACACCTGAAATTAATGCAAAAACATCAATTATTGATTTTACTGTTACAATGAAAGGACTTGAGAATCAGTTACTGAGAAGAGTAATACTTACTGAGAAACAGGTGAGTTAATAGCACACATAAACCATAGTGATGCTTAATTTTATTTGGTTTTTTTTTCATTCAACTGGTTTTGGTATGTAGGGAAAATAAAATGTTCAAATGGGTAAAAGATATCAGCCATTTTCTAAAATTTTATTCAGATTCAGTATAGACAGTACCAATTAATAAAAATACATCTAGAGGCTCTTATACATATGACTGTCAGTATGACACAAACAATCAAGCACAAGTATTTGGCATGGATAAGACATGTCATAAGATACTTAATAAGCACTGCATAAAAGAAATTGTTATTAAAACCACATTTTAGATACCCAAAAAATTAAAACGCACATTTCATGACTGTAACCAACTCTTCACCTATATCTTCCGTCACAATTCAGGAACTTGAAAAATCAGAACTAAATTTTAAGTAACCCTTATAGTTGCAGTCCATAAAGTGTCATGCCATATTCTTGTTTTTTGTAATAGGAACTAGAGGCAGAACGAATTAAACTCATGGAAGATGTAACTTCTAATAAGAGGAAGATGCAAGAACTGGAAGACAATCTTCTTTACAAGCTAAGTACAACCAAAGGTTCTGTATCAAAGGATTAATCACACTAGAACCTTTCCATAAAGAAATTGATTTATCCGTCTAAGATACAGTAAGAGAACATCCAATGGTAGGGGAATGAGAAGTATGAGGGACTTGGTACTATAGCATGCCATTGTATACAATTCTCAACACTTATGTTTAACACCTAAACAAGTTTTGTGAAATAAAACCATTTTTTGAGAGCTTTCTGCTCTCATGACCTATCTGATCACAGGCAAACCCTTAACCTATTGAAAATGCAAAGTAAAATGGGCTAGTTAAAAGTGGTGTCGAAAGTCTTTTCATAGTACATGAGGAGCCTGAATATGATCCTTTGCTGTCTCAAGTGCAAAAAGAAGCTGGTAACAGGAAATTGATCAGTAACTGCTGGAGATACAGGAATATTATTGAGGGACTGTTTCCTTTAGGGACCATTTCCTTTACTTTGAGTGTACCACTGAATAGACTTCAAAATAATTGGAGTACTGTGTATGAGTATGTATGTTATGGTCATAAGATAACTGACTTCTCTGAGACATGTTGCAAATCTGTTGGTATAAATGCACTCGCTATATTTTGAATGTGTTTGTTTAATATGTTGAATATAAAAATAATTTTTAGCATTACATATCCTGTTTGATCTCAATTTTAAAACATTTCTGTAGTTAAGTAAATAATTTCAATTTGTAATAAATAGTTCATGTAACTTCGCCCTTTGTGTTATATATATATATATATATATATTTATATATATATATATTTATTTATATATGAAGCAAAAAATTGTTATGAAAATGTCCTAACATTCAATATCTTAATTTTTAGGTTCACTAGTAGATGATGAATCGTTGATTGGTGTTCTGCAAACAACTAAGCAAACAGCTGCTGAAATAGCTGAGAAGTTGTCCGTGGCTGCAGAAACTGAAGTGAAGATTAACACTGCACAGGAGGAATATCGACCTGTTGCTACACGTGGAAGCATTCTTTATTTTCTCCTTACAGCAATGAGCATGGTCAATAACATGTATCAGACTTCACTGGCTCAGTTTTTGAAGCTATTTGATCAATCCTTAGCCAAGTAGGAAGACACAGATTTTTCCCACTATTCAGATGTTTGCCTTTCCAATGCGTTTGCAGTTACTAACACAGCTTTCTTTGTGCTTTGTTTTCTTGATTCAGATCTAAGAAGTCTCCTGTACCTCAGAAAAGAATCTCAAATATTATTGAACATCTTACCTTCGAAATTCACTCATATTCTGTTAGAGGCTTGTATGAAAACCACAAATTCCTCTTTACCCTCCTCCTGGCTTTAAAAATTGATCTTGAGAGAGGATATGTGGAAAACAGAGAATTCCAAACACTCATTAGAGGTAAATTTTTAAAACTGTATTATGTATAGAGCTAATTCAACTTTTTTATCTTTTATGCTGGTTTGAAGTATGATTTTTTGGCTGTATGGTTTCTGCCAACAGTTCTGTGGGATCTGCCTCTGTCCTTCTCCCTGCTGTGGTCCAGTAAAGATACATGCAGTTCCCTGTCTCAGTTCTACCTCTGCCATTTACCCAGGCTGTGTTATATCCTGAGATCAAGATCATAGTTTTGGTTTTCTCCATCAACTGTTTTTTTATATATTTTTGTATTATATTTGTATCCTTATTTTATAAATTAGGTAGTCCTTTTTGATCCTTTTCCTTCTCTACTTTGATGGAGCTGAATAAAGCTTTCTTCTAAGTTGCCAGAATGGCTCCATATAAAGTTGAGGACATTCTGCCAACAGTCTTTTATCAGTTCCAGCTGGAGTTTTCTCTGGCTTTTGCCAACCAGCCAACATTGACTTTTAGAGAACACAAGATGTTTCTGTGCCCCAAATGGCCAGATCTACCTCCTCTATTCTCTATGGGTTC
Organism: Pithys albifrons albifrons; assembly: GCF_047495875.1. Classification (NCBI taxonomy): domain Eukaryota; kingdom Metazoa; phylum Chordata; class Aves; order Passeriformes; family Thamnophilidae; genus Pithys; species Pithys albifrons. The sequence goes on from NC_092459.1 coordinate 86,288,083, forward strand.
GTGCTTCTCCTGAATAATGTGATCGGGATTGCTTATGTGGTGGTCCATATGACGCCTGTAGGAATTTCACAGCTTTCAAATGAATCTTGCAAAAGTCTAATGTCAAAGTAGTAAACCTAGATTTGAAGACCATTATCTACCTTCTAAACAGTGATAAGGTCACCTCTGAGCCTCCTCTTCTCCAGGCTAAACAACCCCAGCTCCCTCAGCCTCTCCCCATAGCATTTGTGCTCCAGTCCCTAAGGGAAGGTCTTCAGAGGAATATTTTTATCTTTCAGATAAATACAAAATTATCTCTAATGCATTTTCAGCACAGAGAAAAAGGAAGAGAAATTATTAAAATTTCCCACTCTTGAAATATAATCAATGTCATTGTATAAACTTACAAGAACAAACTGTAGGGAACTCATGATCTAAGATGAGAGGCTGAGAAAACTGGGCTTGTTCAGCTTGGCAAAGAAAAGCCTTAGAGGAGACCCAATAGTAGCCTTCCAGCACCCGTAAGAAGGCCATTAAGATGACTGAACTATCCCTTGATATGAAATAAATGCTAAGTGCACAAGAATACAATTAGTATTCCAGAAAAAAATTACTTAGGTCAAGAAGCATAACTTAAAAAAAATATCAAATATATCTTGACCCTTGGACTATCATGTGTACTTCATCAGGATGTTTTTATCCACAGGGGGTGCTGCTTTGGATCTACAGGCTTGCCCACCCAAACCATGCCGCTGGATTCTTGACATGGTGTGGCTAAACCTGGTGGAATTGAACAAACTTCCACAGTTTGAAGAAATTTTGGATCAGGTGATATTTGCTAGTTATCATTTTAATGTTAATAATCAGTTTTGTCATCATAACTGTGCTCCAATATTTTACATTTGGAAAGCACCAGTCTTGTGGTTAAAAAGAAGGCCAGAGAGGATACAGAGTAATGGCACAGAGATAAGCAGTTTGGTGGCATGAATGGGGGTATGTTGTTTGCTCTACATTTTTATGTGCTTTTTATTATAATATTTTGATTATAGTATTTTGATTATAGTAATTTTGATTATAGTAATTGAGGTAGAAAGAAGGAACAGGAGAGAAGGAACAGGAGAAAATAACTGGCAAAAAAAGGAAGAGAGAGAGAAATACGTAGAAAGGATAAAGTAGAGGTATCAAAAAGGCTCATAAATTTGATCTGAGTGTCAAGTTCTAAGTTACAATGTCTTCTGTCTTAAGTCTGGTAAATTTTTACAATTGTTTGCTGCTTGTTTTTAAATAGTCATTTCCATTCCAAGGTTATTCAGATATGATGAGCTAGCTATAAACATATTATTTATTTTAATGAGCTATACATGAACTTATATGCACATAAGCTTGTGACATTTTCAATTTGGTGAATTTATCCTTTTTTTCAATGTAGGTAAGACACTTTTGAAGCATTTCTTGTTCTGTAACTCCTAAGCACTCCTTGTAAATCAGTCTGATAGTGAGAACACTCAGTTCTTCTTGCTACTACAGTATTGGTCAGCCAAGTCCTTTTTGTGATGATATTTATTGCCCTTATGAGTAGCAGAATTTTTTGTGACCGGACTTCCTGTATCGGCCTTTTTAGCCACCAGCACGCTTGCAGCAAGAGTGGGTAATGCCCTTCCCAAATCTTCGTTCATGAAGCCTAGCCATGAAGATGAGCAGAAATTTTAGCTGAATGTTTACCTGGAAGTGATCCTGGCTGTTTCTCAATTCTGTATCAAGGCAAGATCTGAATACAGACCAGATCAATTCCTCCAGGTTTTGGTTTCTGGAGGTATCAAATTAGGGTATTGATTTAGGAGAAAGCTGAAAGAACTTTAGTTAGGTTGTTCACTCTGGGTTGTTAGGACACCAGAACCATTGTTTAGAAAGGTTCTTTCACCAGAACTTTCCTAGAATTGTTGCAAACAAAATTTTAGTCTTCAAAGTATTTAGGAGACCATGTCAGCCCAAGAGGCCTCTATTTTAAAGTAATTTTTCAACACTATCTTCCATTTTCGATATAGTTGCAAGTTGAAAGGGGACAATTAGGTGATTTTAGTAACAATAGCGATGAAATATGAGAGGATGCCAATTAGGATATCAATAAAAATGCAAATAGGAAATAATATCTTTTTAATAGTTATTTGCATCCATTGGATATGCGGTTCTATTTGACTCATAAAATTAAATACAACTGAATCATTATTCATTTAGATACAAACAGATTTGTTGAAGTGAAAAAAAGAGCCTGAGAATGGTATGCCCAGTTCTCAAGAGGTTGCCTGTGCTTTTCTTTTTTTATTGGTACTTTCAGGGGTTTTTTCTCCTGTAAAAATTAAGTCCTTTATTCACAGATGCCTAACTTAATGTAATATAGATGGCTTCTTTTTTCAAACATTTATCAATGCATTCCTTATTCTCTTTCCAGTGATTTGAGAATATTGCAGTAACTGACCCTTCTCAGTTACTTCATTAAATGCTCAATTGCATCTTCACTGTGTTCTGTCCACCGGTATCACTTGTCCTCTTAGGTCATGGGTTCTAAAATTGTGATCAGATTTGTGGTCTGATTTGTTCTCTGTCAAGTCAAAAGCATACTAGAATCTATTGCTTTTAATTTGTGATTCTTGGGCTAGCTAGACTGTACTGGGACAGATTTTTCTGGTCCTTCTCATACTTTGTGACCAAAAGGAATGAATTAATTACAGTATGTTCCTGTTGTAATGTAGAACCTTCTGCTAATTATTGGGTTTTTTCTCAAGTAGCTGTGTGTATTTGGGAAAGAAATCCATGGATAACTGACTGGCTTTAGAGCCTGCATCTCAATGCTATTTGTAATATTTTAATTAATGCTATTTGAAATATTTTAATAGCAATTCACATGGCATATATCTTAAATGCTATAGACAATGTTACTTGTAATATATCCTAATAAAATAACAGCTTCTTGTTAAAAGATACATTTAAAAGGGGATTTTACTGCATCTGAAATATATTCATATGTGTGTTAATGTAATAAATTTAGATAGCCAAAAATGACAAGGCATGGAGAAACTGGTTTGATAAAGATGCTCCTGAGGAAGAAATTATACCTGATGGATACAGTGATTCACTTGATATCTTTCGCAAGCTTTTACTCATCAGGTGAGCATCTTCAGAATTCTGGGAAATTACACAGTTGCATCATGTGTCTCAATCTATCAGTGTGCTATTTTCATGACAGTGTAATTTTGATTATCTCTGGCTGACATTAAAAATTATTTCTTTCACTGACATAAAATACGATTTTATTCACTTACTTATCCTCTGCCATCTAGGGTTGTTTATAGAAAATATTTTTTATAGCTTTGCTTTTATGTCATGACAAATGGAAACTGGAAACCACGTTGCAGCCTCCTGTGAGAAGCACATGAAAAAGTAGAATCCGTCAGTTTTCAGTTTAATGTCTCTTAAAAATTAACTATTTTAAATAGCTTTAAACAAGTAATTGAAAAAAGAAAAAAAAAACAAAAGAGAGATTGTGAAAATGCAAAACAGGTATTCCAAAGCCCCATGAGGAAAGTGTGTTACAAAAGATTTTTTTTGCATCATGTAAGATCTCTGTGGCAGAGATTGGGAGAAAGTGGATTTCTATAAAGCAGCTTCCAGCTGCCTTTATGCATGAGATCATATCTTCCTACATTCATTGTACACTTTCCAAGTGTTGCAACAAATAAATCAGAGACACTACAAAAAAATCACAAGACCATTATTTACTAGACCATGATTTATCTTTGGAGCAGATTTAACCTGTATAGCAAAAAAGGCTAGAATCTGATGGAAATACCATATTGTTTTGTGCTCAACATCCTAAAGGGGGAGGTGAGCATCTAAGTATTTAAATAATAAGTTTACAAATGGAAGGTTCTTGAAGTCATGTATTTCATCCAAAAGTACTTATTTGTTCGTTTTTTCCATGGAAAAAATATTCATCCCCAACACAAATGCAATCCAGTGCAAAAGATTTGAGTCTGTACCCTAAAAGACTAACAGACCTATTGAATCATCTGCAGAATTTTACTAAAGGGTCAAAACAACCTCTTAGTTTTCCCTACTCTCAGATAAAAAAGTTCTGTTTAACCTGGAGAATGTCCCAACCTTATAAAGGTACCTAGAACAGAAAATTCCAATGCAAAATTGTAAGCAACTGAAAAGTACTGAACAGTCATAGGCAGACGGAAGACTACCAGCTCTTTTATTGTATCTCTAAAGAAAAGTCTACAAACATATATATGTATGTATACATATATATATATACATATTATTTTTTTAAAAACCCTCTAGTAGATAAAAATAGAATTTCTAATATAAGTCTGGGTTTTGCAACAGGAAAAGGCAGTGAATTTTATCTTTGTATATTTTTTAATTTCTAGGTCTTGGTGTCCAGACCGAACACTTTCCCAAGCCAGGAAATATATTGCGGATTCCTTGGATGAGAAATATACAGAGCCAGTTATTTTAAATTTAAAAAAAACTTGGGAAGAAAGTGACCCAAGAACACCTCTTATCTGTTTCTTGTCTGTGGGATCTGACCCAACTGATCAGATTGATTCCTTGTCTAGGAAGCTTAATTTGGGTATGGAAGTAATTATTCATTGTCATATGTTAAGATACAGGAGGTAATTTAAGTAATTTCAGAGATTTTTTTTTCTGAGAGGTATTTCTTAAATTCTTTGACACTACTGTTCTTTCCTGAACCATCATCTTGAGATAAAATAATATTTTAAATAGAAGATGTTATGCTAAGAATCATTCTGTGTGATGATGGACAGCAATGTTTTCAGTTCTTTTTTTCATAATTTGTTATCATCCTTCCCAGTGATGATAACACTTTGAATCCCTATCTGTAAAACAATTAATTTTTTACAAAACTTTGTTATGGTGACAATAGTAATTTTTTCTTTTAACTCTAAACTGCAGATAATGTAAAAGTCAGCAGTCTGCTTATAAGATTGCTTTGCAAAAAAAAAAAATTGCCACAAAATCTGCATTTGTATGTTCTGGACTTTATGTCTATGTTGTATAGAAGTTTCGCAAATTGTGCATACAAATTAAGTTGGAAGTAGACACATCTATTCTTTACATTAGTCACATTAGTATGCTCACATGCAGTTTTACAACTATGCATTATGCTCATTTATGTGGCTTCATTATGTACAGTTGAGAAACATCTGTGTTCATATTTCAAATACTCTGGCATCATTAAAATTTGGCACAAGTTCACATTGACAGTAGTAATATTAGTCACAGTTTTTCACTTCTGTAAATTTTGTGGATGTATATTTCAATATTATTTTATAAAATTTCAGTGTTTAGAAAATTTATGCATAGTAGCATAATATGATGATGAAGGGATTCTACTTTAATAAATATATATTTTTGCATAAAATGTATTTAATTGTGATGTATTTGTATCACTGTTTTTGGACTGAATTGAAATTCTTACTTTTTCTCAATAATTTAAGTTCATTAATTGTATATTGTCAAATATGTTGTAGAATGTAGGACCATCTCTATGGGTCAAGGACAGGAAGTTCATGCACGCAAAATCATAGAGGTAGCAAAAGAAGAGGTGAGAAAAAAACCTTGCAATATAAGTTGATTGTCTGTTTTACTGGTCTTTTATTGTTTAGCATGCAATCTCATATTTTGCATTTTCATCTTACTGTCAGGGTGAACAGGTCCTTTTGAAGGCCTGAGTTTAGAAACCTTCCCCTGTGGGATGTGTATGTGACAGTGGAGTCCAACTCAATCCTTCTGGTAGCAGTACTACTGACCTGCTTTTCAAAAGCAGCACATTCCGTACTTACCACTATGCTGTTACCCAAGAGTCAAAGGACATCAGGTCCTAGTTTTATCCTCCAGATCCCACCTCTTTACTGGATTTTTTGAATTTTTTTCCTCCCCCTATAAAAAATACTTGGATATTGAATAGCTTCTACTAGAGAAAATGGTGAGCACACAAGAAGATTTAAGTTGTAGATGCGGAAGGATGTGCCTACTCCTAATACTGCTCATATTTTCATCCCTCTTGTGCAAGTGAAAGCACATCTTACTATCATTTGATGCCTGTTATTTGTTTCTTTAATTTCAGTCCTTTGGCTTTTAGTTCCAAGAATGTCTAAGAATTTCCAAACTATGTATGAATTTTTCTCTTAAGTGTCCTATTGTATTTTGTTGTGGCAGATGATATTCTCAAGCAGTAAAAACATGAAAAACCTAATTAGCATATATGGAAAGATGGTAATTGAAACCTCAAATACAATATGAAAGTTACAGTATAAAGGTGGAAGCTTCTGGTCAGCTGGACACTTCAGAGTTGTGGATAGTGTTGCAAAAGAAGACATACTGCCACAGTTGCCTGCAAACTCAAAATATGGGGAATTAGTCATATACCTACATTTTGGAGGCCTAGAATGTCTCCACTAAGAGAGGGCAGAACATGAGTATTGGAATATAGATGTACACCACTTTGTAAAAAGAGAAAAAAGAAATCTCTTTATAGCAAATGCCATATTTTATTAAGTGTACTCATATACCTCATATTTCTTTGTTTGTATGTCTAGAATGCTCATAGTCAACTTCCAATTCATTAAAATGGTGAAAACTGGGTCATGCCTTCCTTTCTTTTGCCCTTAATTTAAAAGAAGGATACTCAAAACAGCACTCCGGTAGGGCCACTAGTAGCAATTTCTGAAGTACATGCCTTGATGCTGCACACATTTTACAGAGGGATGGATTATGTGAACATCAGATTTGAAATTACAAAACAGAATAGTGAATATGAAGAAAAATATCTCTTTGTTGTGTGGTTGTTTTTTTTTATCTCTTGCCAAGAGTGTATACTATGATGAAAACTAAAAAACTAAGTCTGGTTCATTCAGAAATGTAACAAATTGATTAAAGAGCTCAAAAAGTGGATCTCCATAAAGAAGGAAAAAACTTCCTTAATTTTTTAATCAATATTTCAATTATATTTTGACACCAAAAGCTATTGATTTCTTTTTAAATGAGCTAAACCAAAATTGCTAGAATGAAATTACAAGCTGTAATGAAATCCACACATCACTGTTTAGAATTGATTAAATCATATCCCATTTCAGTATCAGGCTTCTTATTCGTCAGCTTCCTAAAGTGATGATACAAAAGCTGATTGAATTTAAATTCAGAAGTAGAATCTCAGAGAGATAATAATCAAACTAGAGCTTTCATGTAATTTGAGAGCTGAATAAGGTCAAGATAAGTGGATGTTGAATTTCATGCAAATGCCTTTATGGCAAATAACCTAATTGCAGTTAAAAACTTTTAGAGTCTTATTACCACCTATTTACACTTACTTTATAAAGATTATGTCAGTAACAAATTAGTTTTAAAGAAAGATATATTCCCTAAATTTCAGCTGTTACTTTTCTACTCACATTGTTTTGGATCTGATGACAGGATTGCTTGTCACTGATGTTTTGCTGGGAGAGTACAGGAACTACTTCTTTTTGCCACTAGATAGCACTGATGCTTTACTTAGAATATTGAGTCTGGTTATGTTACTTTTATTGAGAACAAGAGGATGTGGAAATAACTTTTACTCTAACTTTTCCTATTTGATTTAGCTGTGCCAATATCCTAGAATATCAAATGATAATATATATTCAGGAACAGAAAAAAATGTTAAAAAAATTACATGGAAAACCAAATTTGATTCTTCTATAGACCATTGGATTTAGTGTTATGAATAACTTGTTTTAAATTTTATATGGTAATAGTTGATATTCTTATTTAGGGAGGCTGGGTGCTACTTCAGAATTGTCATCTTGGACTGGATTTCATGGATGAACTACTGGATACACTTCTTACTGCAGAGATCAAGAATGAAACATTTCGAGTTTGGGTAACTACTGAAGAACATCCTAAATTCCCAATTACACTGCTACAGGTTTGTTCAAATATTTAATTCAGATACTTCATACCGTCAAAATTATTCAAATTATCCTTTAAATGGCAGTTAAATAAATGAAGAGGAAAAAACCAAAACTCAACAGAAAAATGGACTTAGCTTTCAATGCAAATTTCACTTTAAACAGGAAATCCACTTATGAGTAACTGGGAGTTCTTGAAGGTACATTATGTATGTGTGATTCCACACAAATTCTGTACACAGAAACACTTGAATAAAAACTATTTGGCTTTACTTGTATCCCTTTTTGCCCAACCAGATGCTTAATGCCCGCTACTGCTCTTAGTGTATTCCAGAGAGAGATTCCAGATTCATTTATCTGATATAAAGTGTAAATGGGACAGAACACACATGGATAGCACATCTCAGAGAACATCATATACCAGGAAGTAACTTGTTTTACTTTGGCTGAACTATAAATGGCTGTTCTGTAGATCTCAAGGATACATTTTTCATCAGTACCAAGAATATTACCTAACTGTTACAAAGTACATTTAAGTCACTGATAGTGGTTCCCAGTGCTCTCACAGTGGGTGCTAATGTTACTTAATATCTAGTGTAACAGCTGTATGTTGACACTTCCATGTTCCCTTTCCTCTTAAAACCAGTGGAAGTCTCCTTAGTGGTTCTCATTCTGAATAAAAATAGATACTACACCTGATATCTAGGATGAGAAGGGGGCAAGGCTTCCTTTCCTGAATGAATCTAGAGTAAGATTCAAACTCCAGTAAGAAGTGTCTGCCACCATGGACTGTGTATAGAAAGGTAGCCACGTGGACCTCTTATATTCTCAACAGAAATTTAACTCATCCTGCATCTTCAAGGGTTTGATGAATAGGGAGGGGTATAAACCTACAGTTTGCTAAAAGTGGGACTGGAGAACTGAGAGGGTAGTTAGATGAATCTTCACTGCATTTATCTCAAATATTTCTCATGTGATTTCCCAGTCTACAGTGTCATGTTACCTATGCTACCTGTAACATATTTAGGGATTATAGAAAATGCGTAACTGACAAAGCAAAGCTCCTTCTCAGAAGAAAGGAGAGAATAATTTGCTTGGATTTTTTTAAATGTAGACTGTTCATCAAAAACTGAACAGGATATCCTTTGAAACATGGAAACACTGATTTTTGAGTGTTTCCATTCAGTCCAACAGTCACAAGAACACAACAACATTGTACACATGTGCAGGTAGGTCCTTGTCCATGGGCTGCCTGGCACTTACTATCCGTTCTGTCCATGCTACCATGGTACCAGGTAGACAAGTACTTACTGTTGGAGGAAAAAAAGTACTTCATTTTCATTTGGGTTCCTCCAGCATTTTTAAGTGTCTCAAGAAATAGAGATTCTAGTAAGGTCAGTCTGTGTCTGAACTAATAGATTCAAGTGTGTCCCATAGGCGAAAGTAGTAGCCCATAGGCGAAAGTAGTTACAACATGAAAACCTGTGCTTACTACCACTCTTCCAAATAATTTGCAAGTATGGTTGGACAGTTAAAATTTTGTAGCTGCCATTCCCATTAGGCAGTTTGCATGAAACTGGGGGGCTCTATTCTAAGGGACTGTGGCAATTTGTTACCACAAATGTGGATTCAATGCCTGCTAACCAGAGTGCCCAGGAATATTCTCTGGCAAATCTAATTTACTGCTGGATACACAGTCACAGAGTCCAGAGTAGCCACTGGAACACAAAGATCTGATCTGAGAAGAGGCAAGATTTCTTTCTATTTACTATGAAGTTCTGGGACTAGAAATACAACAAGGTTCTTGTCCTATATGCTGGACAGTTCTCTTCTGCCATTCAGTCATTGAACTAGGAATAGAGAACCATACAGTTCCTTCTGCAAAGCATGGTGGCTGCTTCCAGGTCATTGGTGAAAATTCTCAGATCCATGGCCAAGTGTCAGTGATGGTTCTGACCAACATAAATTAAAGGTCTATGTTCAAAATCCTTAGTGGCCTAATCCAGTATGAGTGCAGAAGAGAAGGCTCTGGGAAGACCTTATTGTGGCCTTCCAGTACTTGAAGGGGCCTGTTGCAATAGGACAAGGGGTTCTGGTTTTAAACTGAAGAAAGTTCAATTTAGATTAGATATAAGAAAGAAATTATTTACAAAGAAGGCTTAAGGCACTGGAACAGATTGCACAGAAAGGAAACATTCAAGGTCAGGTTGGACAGGGCTCCAACTGACCTGATCTAGTTGAAGATGTCACTGCAGAGGGGTTGGACCAGATGACTTTCAAAAGGGCTCTTCCAACTCAAACTGTTCTATAATCCTGTGTACTCATTTTATGCAGTTTATAGCTTCATATCAACTTTATCTCTACAATGCTTCAGCATTATAACTAATAGTTATGACATTTTCATGTGCTGCCATTTGTGTTTCAGTAAACAAATCCAATTCCTTTATCTTTTTTACATGACAGATTGCTATAAAGTTCACAAATGAACCTCCCCAAGGTGTGCGTGCTGGATTGAAAAGAACGTTTTCTGGAATTAGTCAGGATCTGTTAAATGCTAGCAACCTACCTGTGTGGAAACCTCTGCTTTATGCTGTGGCTTTTCTGCATTCTACTGTTCAGGTATTTCTTAAAAGTTTGCAAATAGGGTTATAATATAAGGAGTCACTTTAATAGAGGTTCCTGAAAAAACACATTTGATATTTACTGTAGCATCATTCTGCAGAGCTGAAGCTTTAATTCCCATAATCTGTATTTCAAGGTTCATGTTTTTAAACAACTTTCATAATATGGGCATCTAGAATTTGTTTTTTTCATCTGACTTTGTCTGACCAAAAGTTAGTTATTTGGTATAAGGGAAAAACTTCTCTCACTGCAGTCAATAGAAATAGATAAACAGTCTTAAGCACAGAATCAGCTGATCTGTCATAGTTGTCTTTCCATAAGAGAGAATATTTTTCTAGAGATGTATCCCTCTTTATGTCCATTGATTTTAAAGGCAATCCAGATGCCTAGCTTGGAGTAGCTCTCTACTTTCTAGATGGCTCAATTTAAATAAAAGTCTATCACTCTGCATCTTTTTTTTATCTTATCTGTGTCAATGTGATTTCTACATTAATTCCACTGTGAGAACAATTATATCTACACTCTGTACTTGAAGTTTATATAAGTTTTGAGATCACAATACGTACCAAAAATTTGAACTCTCTGAATGCACCTCCTTTTCATCAAGGATCTCAAAACAGTTATAAACCACTGTTTTAGCCTTGGACTCTGTGGAGAAGCTCATATTTTCAGTATGGGGAGATGGTGAGAGAAGGACAATTTGTTCATGTTCCCTGTTAAGATACAGTATTGTGCATTATTTTCATCCTTCTACCTTTTAAACTGTGAAAAATTTGTTCTGTGTACTGCCTCAGTATTATACTGTTCTTGTGGAACTATAAGATCTAAGCTTATTCAATCCATCAGTATTTTTAAAACTATTACAGCTATAAGCTGTTAAGAAATATTATTTATAAATTGCAAATCAATAAGTAACGTATACATTGTCCTGCCTTTAAACTGACCAATTCTCAATATCTTTTGGTGACAGGATCATTATGATAAATGTAGCTTAAATAATCCATAAAATTTGGCAGAAAATAATTTTAGCTTTCTGCAGGGTATTATTGTTAATGCTATCTCATCTGCTTATCAAAAATATTTGATTTTGAAAAATAAAAGGGCTTTTTCCCCCCGTTCTAGTTCTTTTTGACTATTGTAACTAGGGTACCTAAATGTTACTTCAGATGTCATAGAGTGTTAGTCATTGTTGCCCTGGTAATATAAACTCTGACAAATATGTTATCACTTAGTTAATTTTAGGATGTCATTTATGCATTTAATAAATGTCTGCACTATTCAGAAATTTAGTTCTTAATTTCTTGGATTAATTTGTTCTACATTCTGAAAAAAGATCATTGAGCAAATTAATTGAGGTGGCTATAGCAAAGTTGTTAGAAATCTGTTGGTGTTGAATGTTTAAAATGTTTGGGTTACAGAATATACTCTCTTAATTTTATAGTCAACTAATTTTCTGTTACTACAACTGTTATAATCTTATTTTCACGTAGGTATGAAATAATAAATTTCAATAAGGTAGTTGTGGCAGCCTTATAATAAAGTTGTGATTTTTGAAACAATAGATTGAAATAATAAGACAAAAGCACCAACCCTGAAGTGTTTGGATGAGCATAAATACAGGAGCTTGAAAATTTGAAATTATCATTTGTAGACAGTATATGTAAAAAGAAGTTGAAAACTGTAAAACTCTGAATTAATTAATTGCTTATTATAAAAAGGTCATTATCCACACAGACATGAAGTATTGAGAACCTGTGACTGATACATTGATTAGTAAAGCTAGCAATAAATGATTTTGTTACTTTTTCTATAAATATTTATCCATTATGGCATAGCTTAATATTAACTCTATTATTGATGTCTATGAGGCACAAAACCATTCCAAAGGTACCTTTCTTCTCCAGTTCACTTCATTACTCCACTGTTACTGTTATTATTGATCTCTTATCAGGAAAGAAAATTGTAAGTTTTTTTATAAATATATTTGGTTTTCATTTTTTTCTGAAGGAGCGACGCAAGTTTGGGCCTTTGGGCTGGAATATTCCGTATGAGTTTAACTCAGCAGACTTTACAGCCAGTGTTCAGTTTATACAAAATCACCTAAAAAAATGTGACATCAGGAAGGTACATACTAAAATTCACATTCTGTATATTTAATTGCTTTTTATGGCATCAGCAATTGTTTTTTCCTCATGTTACTATTTGTCACAGTTTATTCATGGCTATTCTTTCAGTGCAACTTCTAATGATCAAATTTGCAGGTTCTTTGCAAGATGGTCAAGCTTAAATATGTTGTGTGCTGACATCCATGTAAAAACATGTAGTTATTAAGAACTTTAGAATTTTTTTTTTCATTACTCTATCTAGAATTAACAAGTTTATATATTATCTGTTTTGCAAAGGCAGCTAAAATATTTAGTGAGTTTGACAGAGCCAATCAAACTTCTTAATGGCTACCCCCTAGTCTTCTACTTAGCAGGGAATAGGCATTCCTTATGAAGCAGCACTTCACCAGTGGAGAAAGATGAGAAATAGAGAGAAGGGGTGGAGTGTGGGAGGATGGGGAGGGAAAAAAGGGGAAAGACAGGAGCAGCCAAGAGTGATTTAAGGTCACACAAGAAATAATGAAATAAATCATATATATTTTATATATGTAGTGAGATATTACTTCTAGACAGTTAAGTCCCGTGAGGAATGGTGATAGGAGCTGGGAGAACAGGAGGCTCAGGGGCCACTTGTCACTCCCTACAGCTACCTGAAAGGAGGTTGTATCCAGGTGGGGGTTGGCATTTTCTCCCAGGCAGCTAGAGACAGGAGAAGAGGACATAGCCTCAGGCTGTGCCAGGAGAGGTTCAGGTTGGAGACCAGGAGGAATTTCTTCATAGAAAGAGTAGTTTGGCATTGGAGTGGACTGTCCAGAAGCTGGTGGAGTCACCATCTCTGGAGGTATTCAAGAAATGACTGAACGTGGCACTTAGTGCCGTGGTCTAGTGGACAAGTTGGTATTTGGTCAAAGGCTGGATTCTGTGATTCTGTAATTCTAAGAGCAAATTCAAGCTCAGTTCTTCTATAAAATTACAGAGGTGAGCTCAGAAAATACATTAGAAAAAAATAATTATTTTTATATGATCTTTTCAGCTTACATTTCAGAGCCTTATGAGCTTCAGGTGATATTGAAATTACAAGATACCTTCTCCTTACATATTATGACTACAGTCTTTCCTTTCCTTTACTTGCATCCAGGGGTTATCATGGAACACAGTACGCTACATGATTGGAGAAGTACAATATGGAGGCCGAGTCACAGATGACTATGATAAGCGTCTTCTTAATTGCTTTGCAAGGGTAGGAGACCTTGGAAATACAGTTGTCATTTTTTTTAGCAGCTGCAATACAGAAATCAAAATAGCTTCTTTCTGCTGAATATGCACTTTGCCAGCTTTGGACTGTTCAAAGTAAAATGAATTTTTCAAAATTCTTTGGCAGTGAGGTTCTTCCCCTTGGTTCCTCTTTAGTGAGGAGCAGAAACTTAGAAAGACTTAGCAGAAATTCAAAATTAGAAGACATAATTCTTAATGATTTACTGTTGTATTCAAGTAAAATTAGATGTAGTAGCTGAAATAAGAACCCTAATTATCTGAGAACAAAAATAAGATTAAAAAACCCTACTCTAACTAGCAAAGTAATTGTTGGTTGGTTTTTTCCCCTGGATTTTTCACAGGTATGGTTTAATGAAAGTATGTTTGACAGCGCCTTCTGTTTTTACACTGGATATAAAATTCCAGTGTGCAAAACCCTGGAACAGTACTTTGAATACATCCAGTTACTCCCTGCCATGGACAGCCCAGAGGTCTTTGGTCTCCATCCTAATGCTGATATTACGTAAGTAGGTCTCAACATATTGAAAACAGAGAAGATTTCTTTTACTGTTTGGAAACAAATCCCTACCAAATGTTCAAGCAGAGTATATTTTTCATAGGAAACTTTGGATTCATGGGAATTTCACTATTGAAGTGGAACACTTTCTGTGTATGCATGTGGTTATGAATGCAGTATCTTCAGCTATATTTTACATGTTCTTTTGAAGCAACTGGAATTCTTGTTACTTAGTCTTCATGGTTTTACTTTTTTTTTAATTGAAAGCATTATAAAACCTTTATATGAACATATGATGATACATGGTTCTACACAGTTCAGTTAAAGAAAGTTTCTAATATTTGTGCCAAGTATTGTATTATTTTTCTCTACACACTTGTTAAAGGAGTCTCTGGATTGTCATTTGGTTTACAAGCACACCGTTGGATACAGCTACAAACTGTTGTTGCCATCAGTCCTGTAATTTCCATTGTTTAAAGAAGGCTTTTCAACTGCACCAACTACTAACTCCATTTAAAATTTTATCTTTGATTTGATTCACTCTTTCCTTCCAAATTATCTGTGCAACAGTTTAGCTTCTATTTCCTTCTAATATTACATGCCCTGTGAAAAAATATGAACGTCATCATATTTTTTCTCTGAAGTTTGCAATAATTCTACCATAAATTTTTGCATTTTCGTTATTTCCACATTCATTGTTTCATAACAGCTTTTTTTGTACTTTTAAACAAAACAATAGTTACTCAAATGCAGATCTGCTGTGAAAACCTAATATAACATTTTTTTGGACAAAACAATAATTTCCCACAATTTTTCAGTCTCAGAGTTGAGAGGCTGGTGCCACACCAAGAGCCCAGTATTCTAAGCATGCTGTGAGAACAGTACACAATTTTACTGTCAACTTTGCCTAGTGCATGCCATTATATATTCTTGTGAAGAAAAGAATCTAAGAGTAGATTCTGTTTCAAGTCATTCTCTGATGCTTGCAAGACCTCCCTTCCAGAACTGATTCAAGAAGAGCCAAGATTTAACAGAGAACTAAACAAAGTCTTGAAGAGAGATCTGCTTTAGATCCAAAATTAGGCTTGTAGGAGGCTAATTTGTAGGAGGAAACTTGAGACTAACACTGTTGAGGGATCATTTGTGAATAGGAACAGCCCTTTGATTTCTCTTTCCTACTGAGTTTTTCTTTCCTCCATTTGGTACCTCGGCATACTCCTGCTACTTTAGTCCTTTTTTCTTTTCTTTTTTTTAAAGATTTTTCTTTGTAGGTATTTCTTTAGCATTTGGAGAAAATGTTCAACAGCTTCATGCTTTTTTCCATGTTTTATCATAGTTATAGACAACTATGCACCGGTACTGTGTCTGAATGTCATCTTTGACTCAGATCACATGGATTAGCATCCCATACAATATAAGAAGTTCAAATCCTCCTTAAAATATCCTATCAGGTCACCTCATTGTATGCAAAAGGCTAACTGCTAGAATTGGAACCCTGAGAGAGCCTGGACATCTGGAAGTTCCTATTACTGAGGACAAGAAAGACCTTATCTCTCACTAATTTACTGTGACGGTTTTACAGGTCAGCCAAAAGCTTGATCCATTGGTTCTAACTGCAAGGCCTCATTGAATTTCAATGATTTCACTTAGGATTAACACCTGAAGTCAGAGAATGATTTTAACTTTCTATATAAATCATAGGCTCTGCAAAAGCAACATAGTCAAGAGATACCTGAGCAGGAAAGGAATATTCTGACAATATTCTGTGAAAACCCCTTCCCCATTGGTTCCCTCCTGAAGCCTGAAACGTAACTGAATTTTTTGTAAAGCTACTGCAGGGTGCTATTAACCAACTGAAGACAGAGAGGAATCCCATTTTCCCTTGGTGAATGTAAGGTTTTGAACACCATGCTGCAATAGATATTGCTGTTTTCTACACAAAGCTGAGGCAATGTTCCTGTCACACCGCACATTTTCTTAGTTTTAAATTTCAGTACAGAAAATTCCTGATGGCTAGGTTTTTACATCCAAACTCTTAGGAAAATATTCTTAATAATGCTATTTGAGTAACTTCAAATTCATGGATAATTAATTATCTTTTTCTTCTTATGATGCAATTTGTTTTACAATACTATTTCAGGGAAAACCAAAATAAACAGGCATTGAGTGCTTTATCTTACATAGTTACTTTTAGGCAACATTGACACTATAAATGACATTAATTTAATATTGCTGTAGTATCCTTTATGGTTACCCAATTCTTCTTTTACTGTAATAGAGAAAAATGAATCCTTGTGAAGTGCAATTCTCTGTTCACAAAGCAGACATCTAAAATACGTGAGCTAAAATTGGCTATTTAGAAAAAGTCTGTTTTGTAGGCATGTACACCTGGACGTGTACATGTGACGAGTGTCACTTCACCATGTAAAACTGATTTTCTTCTCAGGAATGTGGTACTCCCCTTACAAACCTATGAGACGGGTTTTTTTATTATTGTTTGCGTCTATACTTCAACATTTTCTTTGCAATCTAAAGGAAACTGAGGTTTTCCAAAGCTCAGAAAAATTTTGTTTCAGAGTGTTTTTTATGTTCAGTGTGTCCCAGTGGTATATGAATGCATTTTTTTCTCTTTCATCTCATTTTCACACTGGAACATTATTTTTAATTATGTGCACCTCAAGTTCCAACTCTTTGTCTTTTCTATTTTTAATTACAACAGAAGTCTTCTTGTTCAAACTGTAATTGTTATTTTTAACAAGATTCACATAATTTCTCCTCTCCAGAAGATTCCTACCTTGTACCATTCAAGAAAAGAATATTGATAACCTTTGATTCTGTTACTTTGATGTTCTTTTTCAAAAACTGTTCTCTCCTTTTACCCTTTTCTTTTTAAAATTATTTCTATTTTGGTTAGATTTAGGGAAAGACCATTTTTATAATTCTGTAATATATTATAATTTAGTTGATGTAATAATCAGGGAACCTATTCCTTCTACATAAAATAACCTGAGAGTAGTATTGGAAGAATAGTACTTACAGTGTGAAGAGGAGGATTCACATCTCCCTTATCACTACTTGTTAAATCAGCAAGACATAGAGTAAAGGTTACAGCCACCAGTATGGCATCCAAATTAGCAACAAAGTCACAAGTCTAAGAGAAATTTTATTTTATCTTTGATGCTTATATGTGGTCATGAATAAATCTTTCATTCTTTAAATGGATCCCTGAATTGAAAAAAGCTTGAGACTTTTGAGTCTGAAGTCAAGGGTTATTAAAAACTGTGAAGACCCCACCATTCCTAAATTTAGAAGCAGAAATTATATTGTCTGAGAAGGAAACTCCCAGTAATATTTCTTCTGTTTTTCTGATTTATGGTCTTTATAATTGCATTCACAAAAAGATTTTGTTGAACTACTGCAGTATGTAGCTTCTGTAGTATTATGATACTATCTCCAAAGCTTAGATGCTTTAGAGGTTCACAAGTTCTATACTTGGTTTCAGGTCTTATATAATTATGTATGACAAAGTAATAGAAGGAGATGGGTGTCATATGAAAGTTGAAAAGTAAAACTGACATACAAATCTATGCTTTGAATCAGTGTAAATGTATGTCGTAAATGAGACTCATGATGTATGTTCCTTGTGTAACTGATTCCATAAGGTAAAAGTAGGTATTGCCAGTACTCCAGTACCAACACACACACAGGTTTTCTTCTTTATTGCCTCTCATAGCTCTACATCACTGGATAGCACTGTAACAAAAATTCTCCTCTAGTTCTGCTTGTATTGAAGGACTGACATGGTCTACTGTTTCTTATCATCCAATGCCGCACAAATTCAATTCACTTTTCTTGTATTGACTCAGAACATTAATTTACATTAGCACTGCCCATGCCTCACTATGGAATAGGACATTTTGACTTGCTGTGCTGTAAATCTAGCAACCCTTATCATTAATCCTGAGATACCTCAAAGCAGAATGAATTCACTAATCAGTAAAGGGGCAGCTTGCAGAGTTATACCTCCACCTTTTCCTTCTGTATTCCACTTGTAAGAAGTAGCTAAATAATGGAAATATTCTTCCTTATTAACAAAACTTCTGTTGCTTCTTCTCAACAAATAGTTATTTAGAAGTTCTTATCAGGAATATGCCATTTTCTTCCCTTCCCTCAGAATCTCTAGATGTACTGTGATTGGGTTTTTTGCCACCTCACAATGTCAGCTTGCAGACCTCCTCCTTATTCCTGAATTAGAAAAACAGCAAGTGTATAACTGGGTCTGTAGATGAAAGTTCATTCTCCTTACCACCATGGAAAACCAAACATTGCTCACAATCAGTGTGTTAAGCTTGGTACAGGATGCAAAGGAAGACAGTTTTGTGTGGAGTTTTGGTCTGACTTGATGACATACTATGTTTTTTCTCAACTTGCATGTTGTGTGTTCTACAAAGTTATCACTAACTATTAAAAAAATCCTTTGTAATTTGTAACATATTTCTTATCTCTCAGATACCAAAAAAATACATCAGCTGATGTTCTAGATACTATTACCAACATTCAGCCTAAAGAAAGTGGTGGAGGATCTGGAGAAACTCGTGAATCAGTTGTTTATCGTTTAGCTGAAGACATGCTAGAGAAACTTCCTCCAGATTACATACCTCATGAGGCAAGCTAAACTTAGTTTTGTCTTACTGTTCTCTCTGTTGGGTTTTCACATAAGACATTCTGAAAAAGAAACACTGAACTGTAGCAAAAGATCTTATAGCTAATAGCAGATTCAAGTAAGGAAACAACAATATTATTGCTGTCAGTATGAACTGATATGAGCCTTTTTTATTTAAAATCAAGGCATCTATTGGTCATGCAGGTATGTCATGGATACTGTGCTTGGACTTCCAGGTCGACTTGTGAAAACATAGAAAAAAATTGATCTTCACCTGTTATGCAGCAATCTCCTGGGCCTTCTGGGTGAAGTCCTATTGTAGCAAACTCATGTAATTTGGTAGTATAAGACAAAAACTGAAAACTGCAACAATTTCAAGGGGATAAGTGCTAGCTGAATAAAAACCAGGTCCAATATTTACTTTTCTGAACACACTGAAAGTTAAGTTGTATATGACAACAGTATTTCAACAATTTAAACTTAACTAAATTCCTTTTGTGCTTTTATATTTTAGGTAAAAGCTCATTTAGTCAAAATGGGACACCTTAACTCTATGAATATTTTTCTGCGTCAAGAGATTGATCGCATGCAGAAGGTGATCACGATTGTCCGCAGCAGTCTGAATGACCTGAAATTAGCCATAGAAGGAACTATTGTTATGAGTGAGGCAAGTAAAGCGTATTTACTATACGTGGAATATTGTGTTTGAAACTATTACCTTGATTGCTTTACTTTGGATATTATTATTTCATTCCTCTAGAATTTAAGAGATGCACTTGATAACATGTATGATGCTCGAATTCCTCAAGTATGGAAAAGAGTATCTTGGGAGTCTTCCACACTTGGCTTCTGGTTTACTGAACTTTTGGATAGGAATGCTCAATTGTCTACTTGGATATTTCGTGGAAGACCAAATGTGTTTTGGATAACTGGATTCTTTAATCCACAAGGTAAGGGTACTGAAATGACTTGAGCAGCAATATATGTAATAATAATTTAATGATTATGCTATATATCTAATTTAATATTACATGTAGAAGAGATGTTTTCATTGGTGCCAGAATATATCATAGAAGCCAAGATGACAAAGGAATTAAAAAAAAAGATTAGATAAAGTCCTGGAAACCAGGTCCAATTGTAGCAATAAACATAATTGTCCAAACTTCACCTTTGAGTTGTGAGGTCCCTAAGCTCCACATTGTCAGAATCTGAAAGAACATAGAAGGAAGGGAAAGGATTTATGTGTCATTTTGCCTGTTGTAATATTCTTTCACTAAGCATCTGCCTTTGTCTATTGTCAGAGACAGAATGCTTGTACAGGTGATCTCCAACTGGAGGGCAGTGACAGTGGCATTCCTTCAGGGGTTGGTATTGGGTCTGGTGCTGTGTAACATCTTTGTCAGCAACATGAACATGAGATTGAGTGCACCCTCAGCAAGTTTGCTGACAACACCAAGCTGTGTGATGCGGTTGACATGCTGGAGAGAAGGGATGCCATCCAGAGAGACCTAGACAGGCTGGAGAGGTGGGCCTGTGTGAACACTATGAAGTTCAACAAGGCCAAGTACATGGTCCTGCACATGGGTTGGGGCAATCACAAGCATAAATACAGGCTGGGTGGAGAATGGATTGAGACCAACCCTGAGGAGAAGGACTTGGGGGTGTTGGTTGATAAGAATTTCAACATGACTTGGCAATGTGTGCTTGCAGCCCAGAAAGCCAACCATGTCCTGGGCTCCATCAAAATAAATGCAGCCAGCAGCTCAAGGGAGGTGATTCTTCTTGTCTAGTCCACTCTTGTGAGACCCCACCTAGACTGCTGCATCCAGCTGTGGGGCTCCCAACATAAAAAGGATGTGGATCTGTTGGAGCAAATCCAGAGGAGGGCTGCAAAGGTGATCAGAGGGCTGGAGCATCTCTCCTGAGAAGACAGGCTTAGAGTTGGGGCTGTTCAGCCTAAAGGAGAAGGCTCTGGAGGCAACCTTTATAGCATCTTTCCAGTACCCAAAGGGGGCTACAAGAGAGCTGAAAGGGGACTTTTCACAACTGCATTTAGTGATAGGGAATGGATTTTAACTGAAAAAGGGTAGGTTTAGAACAGATATGACAAAATTCTTTACTGTGATGGGGGTGAGACACTGGAACAGATTGCCCAGAGAAATGTGGAGGCTCCATTCCTGGATGGGACCTGGTCTAGGGAATTTCTTTTTTCTTTTTTTGTGGCTCTGCCCATGGCAGAGGAGTTGGAACGTGATGATCTTTAAGGTCCCTTTCAATCTAAATCATTCTATGTGAATATATGGTCTTTTAGTCTGGCCCACAAAGGCAGTTTTTATATTACAAGAAGGAAAACATGCAGTTAATACATAAAATATTTTATCTTGTTGACATAGTGTAGCATGATGTACAGATTCTTTAAAAACTGTACTTAATGACAAAGTGTTGGATTCGATGATCCCTGTGGGTGCCATCCAGCTCAGAATATTCTGTGATTCTGTGTTACTGATCCAGCTTTTAAAGAAAGTATTATCTGTGTTTCAAACTGCTTAACTCATTCCAGACTGGAAGTTGCAAGTATGGAAAAGCTTTAATCTAAAACAGGATGTTACAGTAGCAACAAAAAGATATTTTACAGTACTGTAAGAGCATGGGAACAACAAACAAACTCATCAGGGACATGGCCAACTGCCCATTACTGGAGGTTCTCAAGGTGTAATTGGACAGAGTGCTAGATAATCTCATCTAGTCTCCCTTTCTTAAGAAAGGTTGGACCAGGTGATCTTCCAAGGCATCTCTCAACATGGACTCTTCTATGATTCTATGAATGTGCAACAGTACAGAATTTATAAGTTACCTAATCTTTCCCAGGGAATCATTAAAATGTAGTTTTAAATGTTTCCATTTCACAGGTTATTTCACAAATAGTTTGTTCAAATTCACCACAGATATGCTGCAAAGTACAAGTAAACATCATCTGTCATTATCTGTTACAGCTTGACATAGCATTTAGATGGAAGAGAAAGAAAAATTTTAACCATAATCTCCATGAGTAAAAAACCTACTGCCTTTTTAGATGTGTATTTATAGAAGAATCTCATTTATCTTACACTACTGTCCATAAAATTTCTTATGACAAACTTCTGTATATCAGCTATGAGGTGTTTTTTTTTAATTAGGATTAACCTCCTAAATTCTTGAATATTTTATGAGTTACCTTTGCTTTGTGATGCTTTTGTTCCTACTGGGCTTCCTGTGACCAGGACTGTAAAAAGTACTAATACCAAACAATTTTTAGAGTCGTTTTCAGAAACAATTGAGGTGCCTGGAACACATCCAGATCATTATTAAAAGATTTCTGGTGATTCAAGAGCAACACTCGTGCAGGTGTGAGATAATAGACCAAAGTCTTTTGACCAAAGAAAACATTTTGCCTAATAGCCAATAAACCTGAGACACAGAGGGTCTTGAACTTTATTATTGCTTCAACCTCTGTGTTCAAAAAAAAGTAGTCCTGCAGCTGGAGGTAGGTTTGCTAAGTGCAAAAGGTGTGCTGTGGATAGAGGTGAGGTAAGTACAGTCACTGTACCCATAATACTGCTCACCAGGACATTCACTGCTAGTATGCAGTTCTCTGTGTTAACTTCTCTTTATTCCCCTCAATCTCTTTATGACAATTCCAAGTAGTTCTTCATCCAGTACCTTAAAAAACAGCTATTGAGTTTTTGGTTACTCCACTGACATCCTCTGATACACAAAAAAACCAACCAGGTATTTGCTACTAGTGTTTTTATTTTTGTAGCTTTTTCTTTTATAACACACCCAAACGTCTTTGCTGCCCAGTTATTTGACATCTTGTGCTTAAACTATTCAGCCTTTTACCTCTAATGACTAATTTAAAAAAGAAAAAAGAAAAAATAAACAAACCAAACCCCCAAAGTATGTGCCACTTAAAAATATTTGTCTTGATGTAATGCATTTTATGCCACTTTTGTGATTTGTTCCTATTTTGGTCTCAAAGCCATATTTCTATCTTAACCACGGTGGGTTTTTTTCAGTAGACTCTATCCATTTATAAGTTCAGTGCAGAACCATGCTAATAACCAAACAAGATTTTTTGTTTTAATCATGTGAGGTAAATACTAAATTTCTGGCTTAATTTCTCAAGGATTCCTGACAGCAATGAAACAAGAAGCAACTCGAGCACATAAAGATTGGGCTTTAGATAAAGTTGCAATACATAATGAAGTATTAAAGCAAACCAGAGAAGAAATCACAGCACCTCCTCCCGTATGTATGCCAAGCAAAGGTGTTTCAGTATCCATTTTGGTATTTAGTTTATATTATGCATCATTGAGTTATTTTGGATTGATAGAGGAAAAAGTTACTCTTGCCTTCACCTTGCTGGTTTTGCTCAGCACAGAAGACAAACACTAAGCTTGAAGATTTTATCTTCTTAAGTCAGAAAAATATTTTATTAAAACAACTATTTAATTTTACCACCTGTTGATTTTTTTTTAATTTATAGTAAGCTTTAGATGAAATTTTGTAGGATATAGACTATAAAAACAACTTTCATTGCATCAATTTCAGTAGCATTATCTTATAAAGGATGATAATATAGTTTAAGATTAAATAGTTTGAAAAGCTTCAATGTCAGATTTTTTTACTATAAACATTTATTCCTTTTAATGGTTTAAGACAATAACTCATTTTAGAAAACAGATTTTTTATTTCATGTGGTGTATCTGCTTACCTCTCACACAGGAAGGAGTATATATCTATGGGCTCTACTTGGAAGGTGCAGGCTGGGAGAAACGAAGAAGCATTCTCGTTGAATCTACACCAAAGGTTCTTTTTGTCCAGCTGCCTGTGCTGCATATGTTTGCTGTTGATTCAACCAAACCGAGGGATCCCAGGCTCTATGTTTGTCCTCTTTACAAAAAGCCCAAGAGGACAGATTTGAACTATATCACAGAGGTCTATTTAAAGACAGTGAAGTCTCCAGACCACTGGATATTGAGAGGAGTGGCGCTTCTGTGCGACATCAAGTAAGCTGTTTTTCACACCAGAACAGAAATGGAATATATGGCACAGGTAACAAATGATATGTGTAATTCTTCTACTGCCTTTTATTTTGGTGGCTATTTGTCATTATACTAGAAATTTCATTTCAGTCTTGGCTTACTGAATTTTTTTCTCTGCATTCAGTATATTCAGTTTGCTTTGACTATTCGTTGATAGTCTAAGTAAAGTTTTCCAAATAAGTTCACTGATTGTAGTCTTTGATGTTCCTATTATATTACTTAAAAAGGAATATTTGCTTTAATAATACAATTAATGTCAAATAAAATGTTAAACTGTAAAAAACCAAAAATTTTGATTTTTCACATTCTTTCACATTTCCAACTTTTAGCTTGTGTTTCAGTGATATGTGATGACAACAGAAGACAATAGAACATAACAAAATTTAAAATCTCCTAGATGCAAATTTTGATTCCTGGATTCTGCATGATAAGCACATTATTTTCTTTGAGCCTTCAGGAAACTTTAAGACAGAAAAGTATATTTGATCCATATTTTTTGCTTGAACTTTCTCAGGGATTACTTCTTCCTGTTGCACTTTCTAGATTAAGCAAATCTAGATAGGACAAGAATGTTAGTATCTGGAATATCTGACAGAGACCAGTATGTACTCTGACCAGTTTAGCTGTGTGGGAACAGCTACAGAAGTAGAACAGTTTCAACTACTCAATATGGATGTTTTATTAATTAAAATAGAGATCCAGATTATCTACAAGGACAATTTTTTCTACATTTCATTTTAGCTCTAAAATACAGGTTGCAGTCCTTGAAATGGCTATCAGAGCATTATTCTGTGGTGATCCTAACCATGAATTTTCCAGACATATTTAGTATTAAATTAATTCTACTCTTGTAATACTTAACAAGATATGCAGTCTATGGTGTCTTCCTTCAGATACCTTTACTTGGCAACACAGTTTTTCACTTACACCCCATGACTGGACTCTGTTCTTCCTTTTGCCATTCAAGAGTGTTCAAATGCATCTGCTGTGGCAAAGTGCAGCTACTACTTGAAGTTCTGGGCATCTGGTGGAATGGTAAAAGGTTAGAATCTTGTGACTTTTTGTTGGAGGTCACCATCTCAGGATATCCTCTTGCAGAAAGTCCATGGCATACAGGAAATAAAGTCGCGAGCAGAGTAACAAAAAGGAAGATCCCCAAATGCAATTAAGTAAAACATTTCTTCTCTCCTCTGTAGACTTAGATCCAAATGCAAGAAACCAGTTAATGTGTTAGATAACGTTTTTCAATTTCCACGTATTTTTGAAAGAGAAGGAAAAAAATCTGACTTTGCAAATGCAAGAGATTTTGCTCCAAGTGGTCAAAATATTGATGACAGTACTTGTGGTGGGTTGATCAGCAGCTAAGTGCCTGCCCAGTTGCTTGCCTTCCAGTGCTCTGCCCCAGAGGATGGGGGAAAGAATTGCAAGAGCAGAAGCTGAAAACATGTGGGGCAAGATGAAGACTGTTTAATAAAGTGAAGCAAAACTGTGCACACACAAGCAAATCAAATTAAGGAATTTATTTACTGCTTCCCACTAGCAGGCAGATGTTCAGCCACTTTCTGGGAAGAGCCTCAGTGCACATAATGGTTACATGGTAAGACTGATTCAATAAGGAGAAATGTCCCCCATCCTCCTTTGCCCAGGTCTCTGGGGCTGAACATGACATCAAATTGTATGGAATATCCCTTTGGACAGCTTCAGTCAGTTGCCCTGGCTTTTTTCGTCTCCCATGTTCTTGCACATTCCCAGTCTACTCACGGCAAGGGCAGAGGGGGAAAAGTTCATATCCAAAATCCAGCACAAGACCTATAATGTATAAATTCTTGAAGGTTTTTTCCTGGTCTAGCCTTTCAGCTTAATTACAATGGGGAAACAATGTCTAAACCTGTGAAGGCCTCCACATGCACAGATGTGCACTGTCACATTTACAAGTGAAAGTCTATACAGGAAAAATAGCAGGGAAACTGCAAATTAATGTTCTGAGTTATACAACTTACACTGGAGATGATTTTAATCTCCATTTGATATAGTATCAAGAATAGAGATGAACAGTATGTTGTTATCTCAGCTAGATCACGTATTGCATTACATTCTTGAGAGCATCTCTCTTCTGTTTGTCAGAGTCCAATCACCATTTCCCATCTTCTCTGAGCATGTCTAGGGATTTGTTCCTTTCTCTTTCCTTAATATGTGTTAGCTCCCTACTTCCAGGTTACAATGAATGTTAATTTCCATATAGTTTTCCAGTTAATTTATGGAAATAATCTGTGTTTTGAGACAATAACAATCTACTATTATGTACTAGAAGGCTCTTTTTTTTGTCTTTACATGCTTTAAGAATATTTATGAAGTATTTTAATGTGCTAGTCATATGTGGGACAGATTCTATAATTAATTTGTTTACAGCCAGCTCTTCAAACATCTAGTGAGGTGCACTTAATTACTTGAATCTCCACAAGTCATTCTTTCCAGTTGTCATAAGCTATAGAAATTCAAGACCTCCATTCAAGACTTCACTTCCAGGAATTCTATATACCTTAAGGATGTTGTAATAAGCATTCACATTCCTAAATTAACTCTAACACAGTGGGGTTTTGTTGGTTTGGGGTTTTTTGTTTGTTGTTTTTTTTTTCAAGTAACTAAACAACTTACTTTCTGAACTTTTTAATGCTCATTTTCCACTCAAATTACTGCAGTTGAATTTGTGAGACAGTATTGTGGTGCCTGATTCAGAAAGACAGGAATACCATGCCAGCAAATCACAAATATGTAACAGATAATAAAAAATACAAATAGTGGAAATATGACATTTAACTAGTGTCTATGAGAGAAAACCTAACTTGTGAAGATCTGTGTTTGAGAATGTAAAGAACATGTCCAGAACGAGCATCCACAGTGTATATTTTTCCTTCCTGCCTTGGTGGAACTGTAACCCAGAATGATTTTCCTTCCCATTTCCTCTGATTTTCAGAGGTAAGTTCAAGCAGGTGAGACAAGGGAAGGCACACTCTTTCCTACTGCTTTAGAGGGGACACACTAATCGGAAATCATTGATCTGCTGGTATGTCAAGATACTTTTAACAGAAGCTTTTGTTCTTAGATTCATGAGAAGCCTGGAGTGTGGCTATGCAATAAGGTTTTATGTAAACGATGCCTAAGGATTTAATGTATTTTGGTGGATTTGAAGTCACATAAGTTCTTCTGAACTGCTCAAATTCTAAGTGCGCATATTAACTGTCTTTCTCACAAGTTTGGGTGCTATTCTCAGGCTCAACCAAGGCCATGATGTTTGTGAGAGGCCACCTGCAGATAACAGAAGACAAAACATCAGAAGAGGGCCTAACTGCCCCCTCCATGGATAGAGGGTAGATAGATAGGCCTCTGTGGGTGGGCTCTCAGGGGAAATGAGAATGGTGATTGGATGTTAATATTGGGTATAAAAGTTGTGAGCTTCCTGGTCTGAGGGTCAGACCTCCTGGGTTTGGACCACAGAAGCTTCTAATAAAGTAAACCTGTATATCTTACTCCATCAACTTGTCTCCAAAGAGTCTCTGTTCACAGGGGTACGGGACCGGAGGCATCATAAAAATGGCAAAGAATTAGTTAAACCTATGGAAAAGAGCTTGCAAATAGCGGGAGGGGGAGGATTTGTTTTCTGTTCAGTTTTCTAAATCTTGTAAAACCACTGATTGGAATGAGCTTGTTCCAAGAAGGTAATATTTCTGTTAAGCTTTAACCTAAAAGATTTGTTAATTCCATAGAATCATTTTCTAAATCTACAGCCTCTGTCCCTGCCTCTAGATTCTGGTCAGTTGTAACTAAAATTTGTTCACCATATTCACAGTTTATGGAAAGACCCATAATTTTCTTAATCAGTAATCTCATTCACTGATCATATCTATTCTTAATATTTAAACTAATTCATTATTTTTGATTGTCTGTAAGAACATCTGGCAGCAGTATATAAGGGTATTTCTGTCAACACAAATACTGAATATCAAATGTATGGAAATATTTCTGCTGATGTTTTAGTATGAGTGTAATTGCATAGCTATGACAAGTCTCTCATTCATTTTCTTCAGAAGCCACTGGTATTATTTATACTTCTAGTGGAGATATCAGAAATACTGAACCAAGTATTGTAAGATTTGGTACCTGTACACCAACCACACAAGCAGAGTATTCCTGAGGTAGGTTCAGTTGTATAAAAGCCAAAAATCCCATGCCTCTTCTAATGATTAACACTGCCTTCAGACCACAAAAAGGCATGCATACATTAACTTTCAGAAACTCAGGAAAACTCTTTTTTTAACTTAGCAACCGTCCATGATAAAGGTCAAATCCACCAGCAGACTTTGGAAATAGAAATAGCATGTGATGCTTATGTAGGAAATGTTAAGATGGGGAAATACGGTGCTTCTAACATGTATGACTTATTTTTATGCCTCTTTATTTCCATTACAATTTCTAATTTATTAAATATAAATACATGCTAATAACATCATTAGGGACATGTGAACAGTCTCTGCCTCAATGAATTGACTAATAAAGGAATGACTCAACCAAGGTATTTGTTAATGACTAGTAATTAAGGAATACCCAGGAATACAAGACCCACAACCAATTTCCACTATCTTCACATTCCCAGATGTCAAAAAGGACTACTAGTATTGTTCTGACAGTTAAAAAGTCAATTATTTTGGACTTTAATTCTAATATTGTTGATAGATCTGAAAATTTGCCTTATAATTTGCATCCTTTATTATTAAACAAGATACTCTTCACAGCCTTCCTGTGAGGTTCAATTTCTATCAAAATTATTTTATCATTTCTCACAAATACTGATAACTCATCCAAAATTCAAGCTCAATGTCAGTGCCAACATTTACCTTAATTAACATACAGTTATCAGTATTTTCTTCCTAAGTCTCATTTAGCTCCAGGGAGATGTGATTCCACTCTCTGGACATTAGGAAAACACTACCTTTTATTCTTTCAAGGACAGAATTACATACCCCAAGTTAAAGAATTCCCTCTCTGACTCCTTGCCTTTTCCCTCACCCCTGTCCCAACTCCTGCACTTTCCTTGTGGATCCACAACTTCAAATGTCTTACAATATCAACAGCCTGACTCATTCAATTCACCTTACACTTCATTTTCCAATTATCGCAGTATGTCTTAACAGGTAAACTGTCTGCAGCTTCCTGCATGTATTCACTAATCAATAATTCCCCCACCAGTGTTTATATGTTTATATTTGATATTCAGATTAGTCAAGGGGTTGTTCAAGAAGTTAGCTAATTAAAACTCTTAATTTAGTTTCTCAAAGTCTGCCGGCTAATCAGAAAAGCAGGATTTCTGTGACCAGACACTCAAAGGCAGAGCGATTATTTGCCGTTACAGACACCGTAATTACAGATAACTGACCTTCATCCTGGCAGCTTCAGATGACTTATGAGCAGGCTGCTCTATAGCAATGGAAATGAATGATGGTTAGGGTCACCCTCTCTTTTTTGGGGGATATTTATGACGTGACAAGCAAAAGCCTCAAAGACACTGTGATTAGCAGTTTGTGATCTGCTTCTCACTGGGCATATGAGCACTAAAAGTAAAATTACTTTAATGTAAATATCCATGTAAACATAGATGAAAACTCTTAAACCTGCATATTTACGGTCTAGAGAATTTAATCCAAACAGGACCCTTCTCTCTCTCTTTACTCACAGCCATGATGGCACAGGGCAAATCCAAGAAACAGGTTCCCAATCTCATTCATCAAGGGAATATTTTGATACAAAATGCTAAGACTAAAAAGTTTTATTTCTCAAGAGACACATCCTGTTTCTTGTCAAATTATATTTTTCTCAAAAATCCATCAGATACTGCAGATAAGTAAATAAATGCCTATCTCAGCATTTGGGATGCATTTTACTGAGGGGATAAAGGTCCTACCTACTATGAATCCAGAAGCAGAGTAGACAAAAGTTCTGTCTCTTTCTGTGGAAAAGACCAACACTATGATCATTGCACAAGATGCATATCCAACTGTACAAGGCAGTTTTCCTTTTCTGTATTGAGGTTTCCCTTGGTGGGAAAATATTGAATAGAGTGATTTTCAAATAATTTCCTCACATTAAAAACCAATCACTACAAAAAAAGCAAGATTGAAGAGAAGTATTTCTGTCAATTTTACTTAATAAAAAATAATTTGACTTCTCTTTTTCTTCTTTTGTTCTGTGATTCATGGCTTCCTACTTTCTTGTGAAAAATAAGGAAATTCAATTCTTTACCAAGAATTTCTTACCATCATTTCCTTTGTGCTAGCATCTTTTCTTTCATTCGTTCATCCTGGCAGCCTCCAGTAGTCTAAAATACAATTCTTAACAAAGCTTTTCAAACTGGGGATTTTTAATCAGGAATTTTTAATTAGGAGTTGGGAATTTTGGTAAAAAATTCATACTGTATTTAAAAAGTTATTTTCTATTATATTACATGACTGCAAATAGCCCTGACATTTCTATAATTCTAAGCTTTTTAAATATAAAAATTACTGGGTCAGATTCACAAATTAATGCAGAGCCATAAGAATTCTTCAACAACAGTTTATGGAAAGATTGAAATCAATTTCTTCTTTATTAGATGAAGAATATGTTTTCTATTGAAATTAAATACTTAACAATGTAAGCTTTGTACTGAAATTAAACACTTATCTAAATAATCCCCTCCATACAATCATTACATAGAATAAATTCCACAAGCTAGACTCCAAAAGTAGATACAACTTTCATTATACAGTTTATAAAAGTTTAGTTTAAAAAACCATTATATTTGCACTCACTTCTTTGTTGTCATCAAGAAATACATAGCCCGAAGTGTACAAGCCATATTATCTGACAGCTGAAAAATGGAGCTACCCATTTCGATCAAGCACTAGTGGTTCTTCTCTTATATTTACATACAACCAGGCCCTTATGTCTGGAACTTTAATCGAGCAATACTTTATGTTTATTCATTCTAAATCAGCAACTTATAATTATGGAAAGCTGGTTGATTTCAACCCCTTCATTCCAGCCCTGTGCAGCCAGCATAAAATATTCCATGTACTGAGCACATTCTCCTGCATGTGGGCAGGTAACTTACGCAACAGAATAATTAATACTTAAAAGCACTAAATTAAAAATAACGAAATTTATTGCAAAATGTGTACTTATGGCCAGTAACCAGCAGAAGTGCTCCTGCTCCCTAATGTTCTTTTAAAACATTTAAAAGTATTGGACATGGATCTGTCACATAGCTATTTGCTGTAGTCATGATCTGGTACAGAATACTTTAAGATCATTTTGAGTTTTACTAAGAAATGTAAATTAACCCAATGTTAAGGTCTCAAGGTGCAATTTATATGATTTAGTTTCTCCAAATATGTAGAAGTATATATAGCTCCAAGACACGATGATGTCATTTCTAAACACCAATGTGCTTGTAATTACAGTTGTGTCTTATATGTTTGTAACTCCCATTTGCATAATCCTTCTCAGAGATACCTTTCTTGCCCCCAGGTGGCCTACAGAAGGATTCAGTTTAGATAAACTTTTATTTCAGTTAAGTAGGTATTGGTATGAATTACAATTGTACAAACACCATTCAAATTCAATGAATCAACATTAAAATTCTTCTGCTTCCTTTCCTAAGCGTGTAAGTCAAATGTCTAAGTGATTTATTTGAATAAATTCATAGGTGCTAGTCCTTAGCTCAGACACTTCAGTTTTATTGAGCTTGGAAAGATCCTTACTGACATCTCCTTTTGGCTTTGTAAAGAAAAAAAAAGCCAAAGCATCTTCACTGCTGCAGCACAGTACAGAGTACAAAGCACAAAAGCAAAAGGGTAACAGCCTTTCAGGCAACACTTGCACAGCCACTGTACAGGGCAGCCAGTCCCTCCAGTTTTCATAGGACAATGTCTGTTAACCAGAAAACATCAGAGCAGAAACATGGAGTTTCTCCAGGACAGATCAGATTTTTCCATTTAGAAGGTTTCAGGGACAAAGCATTCAGTCTGTTATGGGACAGGGGTGTTAGTTTCTGCATATGAGTCCAGTGGTGACAATTTTCAAGTAGCAGAGCACCTGAACCCCTGTGAAGGCTTTGTCACTTGGCTGCAGGAACCTCCTGTGGCAAGCAGCTCATTGTGCAGCCTCTGCAGAAAGGGATTATCAGGAGACATTAGTAAAGGAGACACTGAGCTTTTTCAAAATGCAGTTTTGCCCTCTAAAAACAGTAATTGAATTAATAATGCTTAATAGTTATAGGCATACCATAATCCCTGTGTTGCAGTGTAACTGCAAGGCAGCTCCTCCTTAATACATGAGAGCCTCCTTAACACACGAGAGGTGTGGTGCAGCCGGGAGGTAAAGGAGCAAGAGAGGAGTTACAAAATCCTGCATTTTCAATAGCATCTTCAGTCTCTCAGCTACAGTAAAAGAAGTACTTGCCTCAACAAACAAAATTCTGAAGTTGAGAAAAGCTTTGTCAACTCATTGCATTGTATTTTTCAAACTGAAAGGACCCCAGCACCTGTCAAATTTTAAAGCTTCACTTGGCTATTTTCAAACTGTTCTTTTCTTGCATAAACACTAATAAAATATGAAGTTATATTTTAGAATTAATAAAACTATGAATAAATATAAAAATCCAGCACACCCAGGTTAGAGAGACAAATTTCAACAGTTTTTTAAAAAAAAGTAAATACATTATTTAATAAATACCTTTCCATCTCTAGGAAAATGACCTGTCTTTTTTAATACAGTGATTTAGGTCAAAAGGATTTGCTCAGCCTTCTGAAATTTGCTAACAGCTTCTTAATGGGAACAGTGAAAATGTGCCTCTTCAGAATTTACTCCAATCCATTTTGGTTTTTTCCTCCATTCATGTAGTATATGTGCTGCATTAGGAGTATAGAAATTTAGCATAAAAATAAATCCCCTTGTGCTCCAGCTGATCTTCAGAGATCAGAGGGGCTGGGTGTGGCTGGGCTTAATTTCTGATTATAGCCAATTTGGCATTTTAAGTCTGATCCTATTCAATAGGAACTTCCACAAACAGAGATTCACGAATACTGAAGTTTCAACATGGTTGGTCTGGAACAGGAACTTGTGCGATCACAGATTCACAACTAGTGTGGTTAGTGAAGCAACAGAAATACAGATTTGGAGCTGCAGTTGACAAATAAATGTACTTGCTACAATAGAGCTCCAATAATAACAATAATATTATCTTAACACCAGTAATAATAATAATTGTATGCAGAAGCTTACCAAGAAGACATCTCTGCTTGGGAGGAGGGACAGGTGAAGAGAGTAGCCCATTAACTGTCTCCAAGGTCCTTTTGCATCTTCCCCCTAACTAGGTGACATTTCTACTCTGCTTACACACAGCCTAGTCTTATATTCCTCCTCCTTATGTATAACCTGATCTAATGGGAGAATTGAGTAATATAGCCATACACGTGGTAGCATGAACCTCACTGAGATTATTAGCACATGCTGAGCTTTCATTTTAATATTTAAATACACCTTAATTAGGAAAAAGTTTTTTTGGCCATAGTGTCCTTCAAAGTTGTGATAATATGAATTTGTTCTGCCTTGTCCTGTTTGTTGGAGCTTAAAAAGGACCATCCTGTCTCCACGGGACCTCCTCCTTCAGCCAACTCATCCTTTCTTGATGTCAGCCATGTAGATCTTCCCTTACAAAGATAACATAGAAGGTACACAGTGTAAGCTGCAGATAGAAAGCCCTAGCTCTTGCCTGGCTCCTTGGTCATCATCCTGCAGTATGATGTCATCATGCCTGAAGAGTTACTTCTGATTATTTGTGGAAAGCAGAATTATTCCAAAGTAAAACCTCTGATTCCAACTTGGTATGTGTCACCCTCATAGCCCTGATAAGGCTTTTCAGTGGAGAGGTGAGCCTACTAAGGTCTTGCAAAAGCAGCTGACCCTCTGCTATGCACAGGTGCTGGGAGTCATCTTAGGAGCAGAAGTCCTAATTGGAAAACTTAATTAATAAGCCTGGTGCAGAAACAATAAGAGCAGTAAAGATTTTCTTGTGAAATAGGGGCATCCTGCTAAGGTTGACAGTGCTATCCAGGTGGAAGTTTCTTTCCCTTCATTTAAAGGTTTCTGTTGTCTGGCCTGAAGGTAGTAACAATTTTTTTCCTTCAATCTTTGTTTTCTTGCACTTTAGAGAAGTTGAAGGAAATATCTTTTCAGCCTTCAGTCAACCAAACGACCATGGCAAATTCTTTGTTCCTGGTGTTAGCTGTTGAGGTGCAATTGCCCTTGCAGTTCTCACTATGAGCAATTTCATGATTTCATGATCTCACAGCATCGATTCCCTGACTAGTTACACTCCCAGCCTGATGCTGGGTTGTATTTGAAAATAATACACATCATTAATATTTAAGCTATTAACTTTTTTATATTCCAGCAGCATCTAACAGACCAATGTGAAATCTTTTCCCCACTTCCTGGTTCAATTCTGAGCTTTCCTTCTCACTCTGTTGGCTCTGTATACTTTCTTCTTCCGGATTCTGGTGTATAATCTGATAAAATATAGATGATTTAGTGGAAGTTTAGTTTTACCAGTCAGAGCAAAATTAATAAATAAGAACAATAACACGAATCTAGCACAAAGCAGATTCAGAGCCTTCCTTTGCTAGGCAAGTAAGTGCTCTGAATCCTCCAAATATACACATTATACTACTGCCGGGACTGACCTTTCCCCCAACCCCAACTAAGAAACCAAGCTCTGATCTGACGTGCAGCTCTGCAAATTCATGTTATAAATGGATAATTGCATTTGCTGTTATTAAAACCTAATAAAACTTGGACGTCACGAACAGTATGAAGGTCACCAAGATGCACAAGCGTGAAAAGATTCAGAGTAAAATAAAACAAGAAGTTGCAGAGGTGGGGGGACGGCATCGCAAAGCCGCTTCCTCGGCCTTTTTCTTTCCCTTCTGCCGAACCCCGTCCGCGCCCCGCGGACCGAATCCCCCGTGGCGGTCTCCGATCCCCGCCGGGCGGCGCCGGGCCGGGCCGGGCCGGGCCGTACCTGGGCCGGCCCCTCCCCGCCTCCGCCGCCGCTACAAAAGCGGCCGCCGGAGCCCCCGGCGTGTTCACCGCCGCTCCGCCGGGAAGCCTCGTCGGGCCCCGCGCATGGGGGGCCGCCCCGGACATGCCCTTCTCGCCGCTCGGCTTCGCTCTGCTACTGCTGGCGGCCGCGGGAAGGTCCCTCCCGGTGAGGCGGGTGAGTGCCGCGCCGGCCCCTGCCCCTGCCCAGGGGATGCTGCCGCTGCCCCGCCGCTGCCTGGCCGGGCGCCCCGGGGGGATCCCGCTGAGCTCCGCCGCCGTTCTCCGCCCCGAGCAACGGGACGTGGGAGATGCGGGAGGGCTGCGGGGCACGGCCGCGGCTCCGGGCGCACCTCGAAGAAAAATCTGAAGTTTAAACGCGTTACTTTTGGGGCACCCACGCCAATACTTGCGGCGCAAGGAGCGGCCACTGGAGCGCGGGGATTTCGCGCGTGGGTCCCTGCGCGGCCCCGCGTCCGTCGCGCGCGCCCCCGCCGGGGGGTCGGGGTGGGCTATGGGGGCGCGTTTGGGTTTAAGGAGAACCGAGTGAGTGGAGGAAAGAAGCGGAGATGCTGCTACTGCGAGGGCATTGCCCTCGAGGTAACGCTCCCCGCGTCGCCCACAGGAAATAACACGCGTGTCTGTTTTGTCAAACAAATGTAGCGTCGTGGGAAAACCAGGGCAGGGTCACGGCGGGGGATTGCAGGGTCGGCTGTGACATAGCGCGAGGGTGGGAAAACAAAGTATAATCTGTGTGAAGAGCAAGGGGAGACGATAGGGAAAGAGAGGGCGTGAGGGAAGGGAGGATGGACAGAAAGCTGGCTACGGTTCTATGGGTTGGGGACAGAGAGGGACGAGAGGCTGTTCGAGAGGGATGGAGGTTACAGCGTTGGGGTGGCAGCAGGAGGCTACTGCTATAGGGAGAGCAAGGACAGGCTCAAAGCTGAGGTTGTGGGCTGCAGAGGTGAAGGAAAGGACAGAGTAGCTGATAATAAACCACATGTACTGCCTGTGTGGTTCCTTTTCAGTTGCTAAAAGTTTTTGAGGTTACAGATTTACACAGAAGATCTGTTTAATACCCAACCAGGTCTAAGTCTGTAAGGTTGTCTTGCGTCTTGGCTTATAGATTGTTTTTTGTTTCTTTTGAGGGGGGGAAATTTGTTTTCCTTGCTGTCTACTACAGGTCCTGAAAGGAACAAAAGGCACAATTTGCATGAGAGTAAATTCTATTTAGGAAAATCTCTTAATTGTGAAGATGATCAGACACTGAAATGGGGACCCAGGGAGGCTCCATCTGTGGAGGTGTTTGGTATTTGACAGGATAAGGCACTGAGCAACTTGAGCTTGTACCTTGTGGTGGGGTTGCCAGCAGCAGAGAATCAAAGTACCTTTTCTAGCAAAGGGATCTCCTCTAGCTGGATGTAGAACTGGGGGCGGGTGGGAAGAAAGAGGCTGCTCTGCCTCAATGCTGTGCCTTCAGTCATGCAATAAAATGTGTACTTTTAGGGCCTTTTCTGACACTAGAGGGTCTTATCTGACAACTTCTCTAGAGTAATGGTTGTACTTGTTGTATGCTGAGAAACTGCTCAATCCTAAGTGTATGCAAGCATGAGACTTTGGCTATCCTGATTTTTTTTCCTCTAATTCAGTTTAGAATAGTGTTAACTATGGTATTTAAAGGAAACTGAAAATAGCAGTGCATAGGATGGTAGTGGGTAGTATAACGTCTTGATTGAAAAAGTCACCTGCAAGTTCTGGTTTAAATACACAAGACAGATAGGAGGGGAAGGTAGAATGGTTTGATACAGAGTTGTAGGAGAAGTATTTTATTGGTGGTGTGACTACTGTTTTACCTTGTCCTTCCCTCTCCACTCAAACCCTAAAAAAATGAGAAAGAAGAAGAGGGAAATCTCGGGAATGTAAGTAGAAGGAAGAAAAATTTAAGTTATCTGAGCTGGTGCTGCTTACATGCCATCATCTTAAATGCAGGATGACTGGAAATTCCTTAGTAAGTGTTTAGATCTTCCTTACAGCATTGAGGGTAATAAAATGACCAAGAGCTGGTAGCACATGGCTGCATTGCAGAATCTTATTACTAATGACAAGCCTGTGTCCTTTGCCTGCTTGGCCTTGAGCAGCGATGCCCTGCTGCTGAGAGAGCTGACACACAGCTGGCCACTGGTTCCCTATCATCCAGTCCTCTCTTGGATTTGGATTTCAGATCCTGTTTTTCTATGCAGTATTTATGCTCAAATGTTTGATGAGGTAATCTTGAAGAAAGTAGTTTAAATGTCAGTGAAGAGCAGAAGGGAGCTGTGCCACAAGTCTTAGTTGGGGATTCTGTTCTTCAAACTACCCTGGTGCCTTTGTTCCACGGGCTATGAATAATACAGACGCCTGGTTAGAAATACAAACAGATGAATTCAGTTGGAAGGTTTCAGGTCTTTTGATCTCCTCACCTCCTATTTCTGAAGTGCACTGGTGTAGGAATAGAAAATCACTCACATCAATATCAACATTAATTAGAGTGTATTGCTATGTGTATGTTACAAATAGAAAAGTGATCTGGAAACTAGTGACTGCTTGCAGAAGAAGGATGGGGAGTTGAGCTGCATCTGGATTAGGTCTTCATTTAGGCAAAAATCCCTCCATACTTAGATTGGCTGGAAGTTCTGAGTTACTCCTTTTATTTCTCCATTTTCTGCTCCCAAAAGCTGGCATAAAACTGGTTTTCTTGTTGCCTGCACTCTGCAAATCAAAGTATGCTGGACCAGTCTCAGCAGCATGTACTGGCAGAGATATAGAAATCAGTGGAGGAGAGGGTTAACAGGCAAAGTCTGACACTGGACCACCTTGCTGTAGTTATTATTCAAGTTACTTGGCTGGCTTCTATGTAATGGGCTTCTTTCCCAGGAATATGGCCAGCTTCTTAAAAACTTAATATTTGTAGGCTACTTAAATTCATGACTGTATTAGTATGGTGTAAAACTTAAATTAGATGATTTTCCTATTAAGTTATTCAATACAAATTAAAATGCTCTCCCAAATGACTAAAACCTTTATGTATTCATAGAACAGTATGTGTGTGGAGTTGTTTGCTGCCTTTAAAAAAAAAATAAAAACAACAACAACTCTAATTTTCTGGAAACTCTATAAAGCTAGTGACAGTGTGTTTGCTATGAAGCCAGATGGCCTAACATAGCAAATCTGATTATAAAAAGCTAAAAAGGAGATACTTATTTACTTGTTATGATATCTCAAATATAGCTATACTGGGGAGGGATGGGGATGGCATATGACATTGCAGGCTTAAGGAGCCTAGGACAAGAGCATGTAGTGACAGAACAAGAGGGATTGGTTTCAAACTGAGGGTAGGTTTAGATTAGATATTAGGAAAATGTTCTTTACTGTTGAGGTGGTGAGGCTCTGCAGTGTTCAAGGCCAGGTTGGATGGAGCTCTGAGAAACCTGGTGTAGTGTGTGGCATCCCTGCCCCTGGCAGAGGGGTTGGAATTAGAGGATCTTCAGGGTCCCTTCTAACCCAGGTCATTCTGTGGTTCTGTGATCTCCAAGGGCAAAGAAAAGGACTGTATTTCACACAACAGAACAATGACTTGGTCCTTGGCATTGTTTTAAAGCTCTGATGCCTGTTCCAGGAAAGTTTAAGTTAGTGAAACAGCTCTTAAATCCTGTCACCTTCCCCATAATTGTGTTGCCATTACTGCACCACCACCACCACACACACCACCCACCTCCTGCCCAGACTAGGCAGCAGTCTGAAGAAGTTAGGACAAAAGTATTTGAAATAAAGTGTAGGCAGATACATTTGGGCATGGAAGGACAGGTTTCACGACTGTACAAGCATATGTGGCTGTCTTCTGTGAGAAAACTTGTATTCTCAAAATGACGGAAGTGATGGAGCTTTGCAAAACTAAGACTCCTGCACTCCAAAAGTTGGAGCGCTATAGCTGAGATAAAGTTCAGTGAAACTGTGCCTGATATACAAAGCATAAACAGTTGTCTACTGACTGTCAAACAGATTTTTAAAGGTATTGTATCATATCCTGTTTCTGTTAGCCTGTCAAACTAAATAGAGCTTTAATTTGCTGCATTGATTGATTGTCAGTTACTTGAGAGAACACACCAGGAGGAGCTGTTATCTCTGAAATCGCAGGGTCTCCACTAGTTTATAACTTGGAAAAGTCATTTTCAGAACTGATTGTTTCTTTCTGCAATGCAGTAGGGAAGCAAAAGCTGTTATGTTTTTGTTCAGCTTCATTCATTAAAAGCTTTTGTGTTTCTTTCTCTATGGTAAACCAGTGTACATAGTTCCGCCAAGGCTGTCTGCTGAAATTTCCTTGGTGCAGTACATCAGTTCTATTAGTTTGTGTCTTAACAAAAGTAAGTGTACACAATAGCAGGTATGTCTCTGTTTCTGGAAAAATAAAAGTTGTCAGCCTAGTAGATAAGAGACCTTTTCTTTAAGCTGTACGATGTTGTTTTCTTGTGAGCCTGAATTAAAACATTGAACAGTAACTCCTTTAATTAAACAAATCTTCCTAATGTAACTACAAAAAAAGA
Source organism: Pithys albifrons albifrons (assembly GCF_047495875.1). Lineage (NCBI taxonomy): Eukaryota > Metazoa > Chordata > Aves > Passeriformes > Thamnophilidae > Pithys > Pithys albifrons. The sequence continues at coordinate 86,327,990 of NC_092459.1, forward strand.
GAGAAAAGACCAAGTTTATTGCTTGCATCTAATGCTTCCCATTAGAAGAGGAATAGGGTAAACAGTATCCAGGGAACTCTAGCTTGCCCCTTCAAATGTCATAGTTTTATATGCAGCAAAGTAGAATTTATGGTGGGTGAAAAATGTTTGCAGTTGGTGGCTGAATACTCTTCTTTGGTGCCTCTTTTTCTTCAGTATTGGAAACAGATATTTATAAATCTCAACCACACTGGCCCATGATTGCTGCATTCCAGGCATCCTTTTGGGTGAATGTGAAGTAGTTTATGAAATTCATGTTGATCTTCACAGGCAGGAGGAGAGTCTTCCAGGCAAAGTAGCAGCATCATCATAATCTGTGGTTTGTAAGCAGAGAAATGGAAAGCCCAAACTCTTCCATTGTTGAAGGAAAGTAGATGACTCTACTTTTGACTGCCATGAATATGGACCCATGCACAAAGGAACTCCCTGCAGTTTTACTGGGACTTCAGTAAGCCTTAGTGTTCTGGGGTACAGTGAGGCCCATCTTTGTGGAGAACATGAGTGGATTTGTGCCAGTTGTCTTCCATTTAATCTTGATGGTCTTACCTTCTTAAAGAGAAAAGCAACTTTCCTCTCATGTGTATGAATGAATTGATACAGTGATAACATAAATAGCTCTTTCCCAAATGTTTACATGAAACCTTGTGAGCAACTCCTGCTGAGGTTCAAGTATGGCTTCTAATAGTCTTATAAATACTGCAGCTATGTATAGAAAAGACATGGCCTTAATTAAATTGTACAAACAATCAAAAAAATGGTAGCTGGGTATGGGAAATTGTAGTTTATGCATGTGGAAAAGAATAGTTCCTTCAGCTGGTCATTTTACTGACTACATTTTATTGCTGTTTCACCATAATTGATTGTTAATGGATTGCTGCCTTAGTGCAGTCTGGTACTAATTGAAATTTTTCTTGTAATTGATTGCATTTCATTGTTAGTTCACCCTCTCAACATCTCTTTCCTCAATTGTTTTATGCTGGCTTTTCCAATTACCATATTTTTGTCTTGTGCTTGTCTGTCCACTGAGCTCATCTGCATTCACCTGTTCTCTTCTTGCCTCGTCCCATTCTGCGCATGGCCTGTTAGACTTGCAGTGCCTTCTTTGATGCCTTCAGGGCAATTTTTGAAACTTACATTTTAGTTTTGATGTGTGCTTTTAGCTGCTGTTTGTTGCTGCCCTTTTCCCTGCTCTATTGCTGCTCCTATGTGTTCTATGCTGCACTGTGGGAGAAGTGTAGGAAAATGAACCTGCTTTTTCATTGTGCCTGGGAAGTAGCTGGAGATTCAAGAACTTTGTGAAACTATTATCTCCTTGAGCACAACTGAGAAGCTTGTGATTCTTTTGGTGTCCTGCCTTCTTCACTACCTTCTGGTTCCCTGGTTCTTTAAGGGATAAGGTAGATTGACTTAACTTACCATATAAGTTGTGTTGTAATTGGAGCATATTGTCTGCTCACTCCTTCGTGTCTCTTACTGTTGTTCAGGATGACTTTTCCCTGCCCCCTTGTAAAATTGCACAGTTTCTCTGTTCATGGTACCCTCCCTGCCCCTTTCCCCTCACAAAGCAGTTTCTTGCCCATTTGTTAGACTTAATGAGCTCAGGGCCAACAGAAGGCAGAGTGTGGGATGTTTTTATGGACATGTCTGCATAGGATGCTCTCTGAAATCTTGCTCTTCTTCCGATTTGTGTTTCTGGCTAGAATGGTTTGGTAACTCCTCTGACATTTGACAAGTTTACAGGTGACACAAAACTAGGAGGAGGCCCTGCAGAGAGACCTCACAACATAAAGGTCTGGGCAATCACCAACCATATCAAGTTTAACAAGGGAAAGTGCCAGATTCAGCCCCTGGGGTGGGGCAACCCGGGATGTTCATACAGACTGGGAAATGATATGCTGGAAAGCAGTGCTGCAGAAAGGCACCTGGGGGTCCTGGTCAATGGCAAGCTGAATCTGAGTCAGCAGTGCCCTGGCAGCCAGGAGGGCCAACCATGCCATGGGGGCACAGCAGTGCCCAGCCACTCTGAGTGAAGAACCTTTTTCTGATATTCAACTTAAACCTCCCCTGACACAACTTCATTCCAGGAGGTCCTGTCACTGGTCAACAAAGAGAAGAGATCAGTGTTTGCCCCTCCTCTTCCCCTTGTGAGGAAGTTGTAACTGCAATGAGGTCTCCCCTCAGTCTCCTTTTCTCCAGGTTGAACAGACCAAGTGCCCTTAGCTGCTCCTCACACACCTTCCCCTCAAGGCCCTTCACCATCTTCATTGCTCGCTCTCCTTTGAACACACTATAGCAGTTTCTTATCTTTCTTACATTGTAGTGCCCCAAACTTCACACCATATTCAAGGCGAGACCACCCCAGTGCAGAGCAGAGCGGGACAATCCCCTCCCTCAACCAGCTGGTGATGCTGCCTGATGCCCCCCAGGACACAGATGGCTCTCCTGGCTGCCAGGGCACTGCTGACTCAGATTCAACTTGCCATTGACCAGGACCCCCAGGTGCCTTTCCTCTCCAAGGCTGTCAGTGCTAGTTATAGTGTTGGCCAACATCTCCTGATGCTATATTCATCCTTATGTCCTGTGTCATTATGAAAACTGAAAAATGTGTTTTGGGGTGTTTTTTTTTTCTCAAAGTATATTGCAGTTGTTGCATCGCAGCCCAACTTTTTTGTGACTGTGTTTCAAAGGGTTTTGCATGTGACCAAACTCAGTCAAAATGTCCATAAGCTCCTCTGTTTTATCAACTCAGTCTTTCTCAGCATACGAAAGAAGCCCTATTAGAGTGAGTGTATTTGTACTGCACAAAAATAAAGTGCGTGACTGGGTGGTATAAATTACAGATGACAAACAGGTGACTTCTCAACTGCAGTAAGGGGGATCCAGTCCACTAAGGACCTCTCAGGGCAAATAAATCAGAGGATTACCTTATTACCTTGCTGGGTGTCAAAACCTGTGACCACATTAAAAGAAAACAAACCCAAAAAAACTACCCTAAAATAGAACTGACCTTCTAAAGCATTCTAGAACTTCTGTTGTTTGTTTTTTTTTTGAAGTTTGCTGTCACTGTGTAAGGCATTAGGATAGTAGGTGAGGGGGTATGGAATGTCCCTGCAATTGCAGGGATCTTACCATCAAGTCTGTAGTTTTGTTTCAAGGTGACATGGTCTGCTTTTATCAGAGAGAAGAAAGACAGAGTTTGTGCAGAGTGACATGGGGAGATTGTTTCTAACTTACTTGTTAGAGTCGAGGCCACATGTGCACAAAGCATGCAAGAAAGTGTTTGATGTCTATGTTAGCAGGAACCTTGGTGGATGTGGCCTAATAATTGTATTCTGTGCTTCTGTTCATCTCTAAACCCTCATCTCTGGGGAGAGGTTGCAGATATTAAACTAACGTTCTCTTGACTTTTGGCTAACATCTTTCTGTGATATTTGGTTTGTTTTTAGCTTTTTCTCAAGTGGAAGATAAATCCTAGGCAGTGTACCATGTGCGTTGTCAGCAACCCAGTAGATTTTTTTTTTTGCCCCCTGCAGTGAAAGAGCCTAACTCCAAGCTATGGCAGGTGAAGTAATGGCAGAAAACTTGCTCCCTTTGGGTAGTGTTTCTGGTCCAGTTTTCTCCTTCTGCAGGTGCCTGGTAGAAATTCTGAAGGATGAGGTTAATGTAACTATTAAGCTGCAGTGTGAAAAAGTGGTAATTATTGCCTTTCAGACCTTCTTGGAAAGACTGACATGACTGATATTTGCAGGCTTCTCTCACAAGATTCATTTCCTGACATGCATGGACTCCTGGCAGTGCAGTAGCCTCTTCATAGATTTTCTTCAAGATGGAAATTGATAACTTTATTTGCTCCTTTGACATGTCTGGAGTGTTGTACAGAGGCTACTGAAGAGTCTCTGTGAATTCATTTTGATATGCAGAAATCGTTGTGTGTACAGAAGCATTGACAAGTATCACATATCTTTGTCTGACTGGAGGGGAAACCAGAAAACTCAAGAGACTTGTTTTATAAGTTAAAGAATGCTCTATTCAAGTACTACTTTATTAAATTACTAATTTACTCATCCCAGTGTGACCTTTGTGTTGTTCAGACTGAGTGAGTACCTTGAAAGCTAGCATGGGGTGGCAGGGCAAAGTACCTGTCAGGTTTGCAAAGTCCAGAAACCTGTTGCCTTTATGGCTGACTGTGACTTCTTTACAGACTGATCATGCTGCTGAGGTGTTCTGTACATAGAAATCCAAATTTTGTGCCTGTCAAAGAGAGTGAGAATCTAGGCATCAGGGCTTGAAACAGTGTGCAGGGAACCCAACATCTAGGAAGATAACAGCTAGTTGCAAATGCTGTAGTATCACTAGAGGTGGTACTGCTGTTGTGGAAGGAGCCAGATCCTGTAAAAACACTTCCACTTCCACCTAAAGCATCTTTAAGAGTGTTGTAGATATTGGTACAGCTGTAGATGGGTTACAAATAAGATACACAGCTGTGTATCACTGAATCAATGATACTCTGTTAGGTCACTCTCCATCTTCCTTATTCAGTCTCATTCATCCAAAATAAAAATGTTCTGATGTAAAAAGCTAGTCATCCAGAATGAATGAATCTTTCAGTTTTTATCCCTTGAAATAGGAAAATTAAAGGTATAATATTTAGTCTAAATTATTTGAAATAACTGTTGGTCTTTGCTTTGGTCAGATGCTGTGATGTCTTCTAATATACTGCTCTTTTCATTAGTGTTCCTTAATGAAAGGAAATACATCAAGTACGATTTGAAATGCATCACTCTAAGAATAACAAAGAGATACCATTCCTTTTAAACTTGGTGACACTGTAGGCAGAGTATGCCCTGAAAAAGAAAGGCAAGACATTATTATGTGCTGTTTACAGTGACACTGTGTAGTTATAAATTGCACATCAAATAAATTGTGTTTGTAGTGGACTTCTTTCCAAAAGTCCTAAATTCTTAATATGTATGACTTGTCTAAATGAAATACGAAGCATCACAGAGCTGGCACCGATGGCTTTCAGATATTAAGGTTGTCAGAAACATCTTGTTCAAACAGTATTTCAGAAAACTAAGTTCCAACACATTTGGAATCTATCACATTGTTGTGATAGCTGTTCTTTAAGTCTAGATATTGGCAATCCTGTTTATTAGTTGAATTGAGCTAAAAGTTGGCACAGGAAGGTTCAAAAACCTGCATTCAGTTACTCTCAGCTTTGCTCCCTGTGGGCTTCCAAGGGGCAGCAATTTTCTTTTAACCAACTTAGTTAAAAGATAAACTTGCATTAGAATATACGTTTAGAATAATTATTCTATAACTATTCAGTATGGTCTGTATTTGTTCATTGCTCTTTGGGGATTAAGACACCTGGTGGTAATGAATGAGGCTATTAAAGCTTTATAGAATAAAACTGATTTTATTACTAATGAGATGTAACAAGAAAGGAATGTTAACTTAATAATTTGAACTCCTAACTTAATGGCCTTGCTGTAGTCAAGATGGTTGTAAATTGCAGGAAACACAGATGGAGTTGGAAACTGCATTTCTTGATTGCTTACTTGTTTTGACGTTTAAATGACATTGGTGTCTCAGGGCTGGAACCACAGAATGGCTGACGTTGGAAGGAACCTCTGCAAGTAATCTGGTTCAACCTCCTTGCAAAAACAGGCCCTCCTAGTTATTTACTCATGTGTTCAGGTAACATCCGTGCCAGTGGGTTGTTGAGCTGCTAGAGCTCTGCATTTCCTAATCTGTTGTGCTACTTGCTTCTCAGATTGAATGAGTGTTGGGACCTCCTGTAATGGTTGAAGGAAGCTTTCATCTTGTTCCTTGCTCCTGCCTCCTCTTGCACTCTGCTACTGTTCATCTTTCTTAATTAACTATAAACTTAATTTACATGCGGTATTTCACCAATCAAAGCTTTTTTCAAGGTGCAAAGGTCTAATAAATCTCTGTGCAATAGACTTATGATCTCCTCATTGGACTCAAATAGACCTTTACATGATCACACCAGCAATTAAACATTATGAGTAGGGAAATGGGCAGATGATTATATGGGTTAATCTCTCCCTCTACCATATTAATTCTAGAGGAAGCTCTTACAGTTGTGGACTGTTAATTATCTGTAAAAGAAGCCTTGAGTTAGTGCGGCTTTAATTACTTCTGCTTGGTTTTAGCTAAAGGCTGTCAGAGACTTTCAAATGTGAACAGCACTCTCTTCTTTGGACTTATGGTGATCTTCCGGGATGATTTTACTTTTTCTAGAAGGAAGATAGAGAGGCATTTGGTGGTAGGTTTAGTTTGTGAGGTTTTTTGATTGGTTGTATTGTTTTTTTGTTGTTGTATTGGTTTTTTCTTTTCATTATTTGTTTTGCGGGGTGTCTATACTGTATTGTGGGAGAACTCTTTTAAAGCCTGTTCAGGATAAAACGTTTCTTGTTTTCAAGAGAAAACTAATTTCGGTGTCAACGTGGGTGGGAGGTGTGTGCTTGCAGCTACAAAAATTAGCTGGAGCCTTCTTTGGCGACAGAGTTCTGTCTTCACACAGGAAAGAGGAGAAGGTGAGTAACAAGCCGTCTACCTTGTTGCTGTAGTTGTCATTGTTAGTCTGAGCAATTAAGGGCCATGGGGCATCCAAGACAAAGTGCCAAGGAATGCGACCACACTGAAACTTGTGGTTCATTCGTAAGCCATTTTTATCAGAGTTTTCTTTCTAGCTTATATGGTGCCTGCCCTTGCAGATGAAGGTGTTCTTCCAGAAGTAGCAAATAGGTGAAAAGAGACAGAAGGTTCTCAAGATCTGTGTTAAGTGTGTCTCTGAGGCCTCCGTGCAAGTCTGCTGGAACATCTTGTGACTGATAGATGACAAGAAATGTTCAGGTTTGATTTTGAGAGGGGTTTGCTTTTTTCTTTGACTATCTTGCACAGAAATATTTCAAGTTGCAGACTTTTATTATCTTATTGTCTTAATTTTACAGAAATTGAGTCAGATGAGTAACATTCCTGTGGGTTTCTGTTTTAATTATTGCATAGAGAAATGGGTTGCAGTGTTGTCTTCCATTTTGCATAAGGAATAGGAGCTGTTGTTGCTCTCTTTATTAATAGCAAGGTAGGATGAGCACATGTGCATGTTGCTATAATCCGTTCAATAAAAAGACCCCTTCCAAATGCCTGTTATGGGGAAGGAATGGTAGTGTTCTCTGCTGTCTGCACTTAATTCACCAAGTCTGTGTGCTTGAATGCTAATATGGGTGCCTTGGAAATACCAAATAGCTAAAGAAAGTAGTATGTAAGTATGAAGGTAGAGCATGAATTGCTTTTTATATTGAGTTGGGGTTGAAGGACTGTTTGTTTGCAAATGTTCTCAGTTCCTGTGTAATTGACTGCTGGGGGAGGAGGGGTTACAGCTACACAGTAGACATCTTCATCAATGAGACTATTTTTACTATTAAGCAGTTACACTTTTTAGAGCCAGGCACTTCATAACAAATGAAGCTGTCAGTCGGTGCGGCACATCCTATTTAGGGAACTTAAAGGCTGTCATATTGGGAGAATGAAGCTAATGTAAACATCATTTACAGTTCATGAGGTTAAATTTCTACTTGCTCAAGCTTTCAAGAATTAGTTTTCTTGATGTCTGTCTTTTGTATTGCCCCTTGCTTGTGGAGTTCTGATGTTCAGCAACTTGTGCTGTACCCTGTTGTCTTTGAAAATAGTCTGTAGTTTTTCTTGAACTGAAAAACTTACAGACCTCTTTAATCTTGGCTTTGCCATTTCATCTGAGCTGCTTGACATAATGCTTAATTAAAGCTTTAAATAAAAGTCACATGTTCAGGTAATTCATGAATAGACATGTGCTTAAAGAAGGGGAATGAGAGAGAGTACAGACTGATTGAGGAGTAACCAAATTTCCAGGTAGTGTACTAGAAAGAACTTGCATAAAAATCCTGAATTCCAAATACTTTTTATTGTCCCCAAATTACATCTGAGATGATGATCTTTATGTTGATGCTACTCTATGGCCTCTGGAGTTTTTTGGTTTGTTTTTAATTTATAATTGTTCTTATTCTTCCCTCCTTCTCCTAGTTTTGTAATGCTGGAAATATTTGGAGCAAAATCAAATTCTCGAAAAAACCAGATTTATTATACCATTCAAAGTATCTGTATCCTGCTCTATGGACAGCTGTGATCAGCACAGAAGAAAAGTATTTCGTGAAAGACAGCATAGACAGCAGACTGTGTCACTGGGAAAGGAGAAGATAATTTCATAGCAAATTTGTAGCAAGCTTGGAACACTGTCAAGTACAGGATGACAGGCAGCCGACATGGAAATGTTTAACTTCCACTACCGTTGTGATCTATCTGCTTTGTGCTTATTTTGCAATGCTTATCTTTTATTTAGTTTTATGATCCAAACTGGAAAAGAAACTATTTGAACAGTAGGGAATGGAAAGTGTCAGCCTGCTTTGGTTTTGACTAAATCATTTTCTCTTTAGACTTCTTTTCCCTCTCATCTATCTTTTCCTCCGCCCTGGCGCCGCCTTAAGTTTTTGACTATTTCTGGTCCAAGTAATCTGACAGGAGAGATGTTCTGTGGGTTAGTGTCCTTTCCATTAAAAGTTTTAGTAGAAACAAAGCAGACAAGCTATCCTGTCTGCTGTGTGTTTGTCCGGTTGCCCAAGCTGCTCATCTCATGGGCTCCTCCAGGGAGCACGTCCCGGCCCTGGCCAGTGTTTTAAACTGTTTTAAACTGAAATGTTTCAGTGTACTTTCTGCCCTCAAAAGTCTACACTGAAAAAGTAAGAAGATACTTGAGGCAGGAGAGGAACTGTTGTCTGTAGGGCAGCAGTGTGCGACTTGGTAGCTGTGAGGAGCACAGTTACTTTTTTGGGCAGAGCAGTCAGGCGTGAAAGCTTTTACCAATCTCTAGAAGCAGTTGTGATCTACAGCCCTGATACTTCATCGCTTTAATCTACAGATTTTGACTTGTTTACCCAATTCATTCCTCCTAATTGGTAAAGCAGGAAAAAAAAGTAAGCTACCATCTGCAGCTGCAAAACTGAAAGAGTGAAAATTATGTGGAAAGAAAATAGTATCATATAAAAGCACAAATACTTGTGGCTTTGAGGTGGTAGTGATGCTGATAATGTCCCCGATACCTCCAGCTGTGTAGTTGTCTTCTGTAATAACTTAAATCATTCTTGTAAGAAATTGAAGTGCTGGCGAAAATAACTCACGCAGTTACTTATAAAAAAGGGTAAGAAAGCTGATGGCAACAAGTAAAAATCAACAGTTTCAAAAATGCTAATAAAGGGTAAAGGATCTGACAAGTCTGTGGTGTCTAGGCCTAATGGACAACTGCCTACTTTGTCAGAAACCAACTCAGTCTTAATTGGTGGTGGGATGGAGAAGCCCAGACTCGCCTTTGCTACCATTTGTTACCATTCTAACTTTCTGCTCTGGAGCCCTTAATCTATGAAAATTCACTTTGTTTGCTTTCACTAGTTGCTATTAGCTATTTATCTTGTAGTCATCCAACAGTGTTGTGAAAAGACTGAAGAATTATATAACATCATAAACATTAACCAACCTGTTACTTAAGGAAAATTCAGTCAGGTATAATATGATTACATAATGTCTAGCTTATTAATTAAAACTATTGTGACATACTTCATGTTTTGCTAGATAGTTGCTTTTAAGGAAAGTTACTTGTGTGGTAATTTCAGCTCAGACCAGTAATAAGTGAAGAATTCAGTACTGAGGGTGATCAACCACAGTAACAGCTTGCCTAAGGGGACAGTGAATTCTGGATCACTGGGAGTCTTCAAGCCAGGATTAGATCTGCTTCTGAATGGTATTTTCTGGTTAAGCTAGCACATTTGAGATGGATGTGGCTGTTGCTGTGGGATTCTAGAAGGTGCTGTGTGGGAAATGGATGGGTTTATCATCGTGAGTCCTTCTGGCCTCCAGGTCACCATGGTTGCAAAAGGTGAAAAATTGCAACCTGTATAGTGGGGGACATAGATGAGGAAAACTTAAAGGCTATTGCTCCAATTGCTGAACTCCTCAAGTCTTTACTTCTTTAAGTAATTATGTTCAACTCCTAGTTTAACATTTTTATACAGGTAGTTCATTTTATATGCTATACGGCACTTCATGCACTTCTTCTAACGTGGTGAATAATTAAGATTATTCTTATGCCTCACTGTAAGGTGTGCTGCATTTATCTCTGCTTCACAGCAACTCTTACACTCTCAAACATTTTTTTTCCTGTTTAATTTTACTTTGGAGAGTTTGACTGTCTGGCTTACAGTGTTGATGGTAGGAGTGCTTGTGGTGGCATAAGGAAAAGAAGGGAGTGAGGTGTGGGAGAGAAAATCTCCACGTTTCTCTGGGGACTGAGAAACCACTACTTTCAACAGTAATGCTGGTTTATGCCACTTTAAATGCAGATAGTTATGCTATAAGATGACTCAGTGCTCCAGAAGTACATCTTATGTTTTACATCTCAGTTTATCCTTAAGTCCTTTGCAGAGCAGGTTAGCTCAGAGAGCAGATTTTTCCTCTGAAAAGGCAACATGTCAAGCCTGTGCTATTTAACATCCTAAGTTTTTTTTTTCCTCTGACATCTTCTCTGTGAATCTATTCTGTTCCTACAAGTGCTGCTTGATATAAAGTTAATGTCAGATGGGGAAATATGTAGCTGTGAAACTACTAACATGGAATGAGTTTAGTTCCTTTAAGTGACCAATCCATTTTCAGCTTTATTACTGCATGGTCACTGCTTCTCTCTGTGCTTTTCAAATTGGAGCTGAGGGAGGGGAAACTTTATGCACAACTTGACCTTCCTGAAAATGAATAATTTAGAGACTTGACTGGAGAGGCAGCTCTCTTCTGTGTTTCCATTTGTCCAGGCTGGGCAGCTTACTTGAATCTCTCTGCATGTTTTTCTTTGCTTGGATTATGAAGTTGCTTCTCCCTTGAGCTTTATCCTATCTCTTGCTTTCTGAAAACTGGTGTACTGATTGCCTGAACAGCAATCTTCCTCTCTTGCTCAGTTTTCCCTTTCTTTTGAAGATGCCACCAAGGAAGAGTGGGAAAAAGCGGAAGCCCCTCAGCTTTAACATCACCACAATCACAGTTCTGGAGCTTAAACCACAAATCTCTTTAGCTCCACATACCTCTATGAGAGTATGGGAAGGAAAGACAGGCTGAGGGGGAGGCTGAGTGATTTCTCTGGGAAGTTGTGACTATTTTTCCAACTGGCTGTTGACACAGCAGACCTGCAGGGCTGAAGGGCTGTGCTACCTGACTGAACCAAAGAAGCACGATCCAGCCCTGAGACTGGTAAGGATTCTGAATGAAGAAAATAAACTGATTTTCAATGATTTTCTGTATGTTGGAAAATGATGCTGTGAGATTGTAGTGATGGAGATCAAAGGCTGCTAGAAGTGGCCCAAGAATGAGGTAGGGATAAACTTCTGGAAAAGTAGAAGTTAGATCTTGCATTCAAGTTTCTTTCTTGTGCTGCAGTTTGGGGACAGAAGCACAGTAGCATGTGGGATTGCCTTGCACAACTAATGTATAGTTCCTTTGTTACTGATTCAATTTGTGCAGTCAGTGCCAGGATCTCGGGGCACAAGAGGGACTGAGTATGTGAATATTGGGTATGGAAGGTTAATGCAGTAGATGTAAGAATGTTGAGGTATGGGGAGAACAGTGAGCCGCTGTGAACACGATACTGAAATGGGCTGGAGGCTGTTCACTCATTTCTTACCCTGTTAAAATACTTGGAGAGGGACTTGGGGAAAATTGCTAGTTTGTTTGACCCAGCTGCAGTGTAGAATGTCTGATAAACTGGCCCAGTACTGAATACAGAATGAAATGTTTGAAGATGATTGTTTTTTATTAAAACCTTTGCACTTGAAAATCTCTAAAAATCAAGGGAATGGTATGCAAAGTCTCAGGATTAAGCATACCAGAAGGATTTTTAATTTTATTTACTATTGTCTCATCTACACATGCAGCTGTTGTGGTACTATTATCATCTCCTTGGGGAACTAGGAGAAGACAAAAATCCCAGAGTCTGCAGGTATTTTGGTCACCCGTTTGCTTGCTGTCACACTTGCCGTCTCATAATATTTTCAATTTAATGTGTTTCTGAAATTTAGAAACTATGGTAATCTCTTTGAAAGAGGCATTGCGGTAGATTAATTCAGATTTGAGGAAAAACCTGATCTGATTATTGTACTAATAGTGTGGTTCATAAGTTGCTCTGCAGTACTAGAGCAAGCAAAGTCTGTGATCCACTTGCCTTGCCTATATGTCTGTAGTTGGTTTCCCTGGCTGAGAGGGATTGCAGGAAAACTGGGGAGTAAATCTATTAGGTGTAAGTTTGTCTGCAAGTGTAAAGATGTAGGAGGGGAGGGCATTATTTACCTTTCAATCATTTGAGTCCAAGGTGATAGCAAAATGTTCAAATGAAACAGTGAACAGCTAAGACTTGTTTGGAATTATTTCAGAATCTTCAGCCTACTCATTCCTATTGAAAGCTCTAAAAGCATCAGACCTATTTTACAGATACCAAAGCCAACAAACAAAAAAAATCCAAAATGCAAAAGAAGAGAAAGCTAATGCCAATTAATGTATTCATGAAAGCTTCTGGGTTTAATGACTTTCATTCATGTGTCCAGCAACTAGATGAATTCTGTTTGATTGTAATGTTAAATCTTGTAGATGGTGTTAACTGTTCTCAGAGAGTGAAAACTTGGAAAAATTAGATTTCAGTTATATTTTTTGCCTTCAAGAAAGCTGATTTGGCCTCTGCAAATAAAAGTAAATGCAGAACTGTGCAGAAATGAAAGCAAACAATGTAGTTCTCTCATATCTGCTGTTGACTCTTGTACCATCACTGCTGGAGAAAGATGATCACGCAGCCTTAGCTTCCAAGACCTCACAAATACAACAGGCTGTTGTCAAGTTAAGAGGATGCTTTAGAGCACCTTTCTGCTGAGAGGCTTTCAGAAGCATAGCCAGAAAAAAAAGGAGAAAGAAAAGAATAATCCAGGGAACTAAACTCTTCTGTTTTAAAGAAGGAAATTGGGCAGGAAGGACATGTTAGGTGGGATGGTGATGGGAATGCAAGTTCCATGTTTGGGTACTCTCTGGAAGGGGTAATGTCATCTGGCCCACTCTGCCTGGGAACACCGCCCTGATGAGGATGCTGCTGATTGTGGGGCCAGATTTTTTGATTCTGACTTGTTGATTTTGATATCCAGAGGCTGCAAGATCTTTTCCTCAAACTTTGGATAAACATGATCATCCAGTGTAAGTTTAACTTCAGACATGCTGATTTTTGTCCTTGTTTATCAACTTATGTTACTTTGGTGTTTCACATGATCAAAGTGAAGGCCCTGGGTAGCATCTTGATACACCATTTTCATTTGTCTTACTACTCTTTTGCTGTTGTTGTTGATCTCAATGTTTCCCTGTATTGAACTGAGTAAAGACTGCAGCCTTTATGGAACAGTGCTCCTATCTTGGTTTTGACAAATAAAGCCCTTGGAATATAATAATTGGCAAGTTTCTGGATTGAATGCTGAAAAGTACAAGATTACATGTAGGCTATAAAACACCACACTGCATCTGACCAAGTATGTATGGCCAGACTTCACGAATGCAGATTTGAGCAGGGCTCTCCCATGTGGGTGTGCCCTTCCAGCCTGTGCAGTGGATTTTTTTAGGTGAGGCACAGCATGCACAGAACTGGCCCCACTGTTTAAGTCCTAAGGTCCATCTGCAACAGCCGAGCGAGCTTGGACAGTGACAGTGAAGTCCTCGGGACTGTCACAGCACCTGGTACTAACTGGGGCTGACCCTGCTGAGCATCTGAGATCATAGAATCATAGAATCGATTGGGTTGGAAAAGACCTCCAAGATCATCGAGTCCAACCCTTGGTCCAACTCTAGTCCATTTACTAGATCATGGCACCCAGCGCCACGTCCAATCTGTGTTTAAAAATCTCTAGGGATGGTGAATCCACCACCTCTCTGGGCAGCCCATTCCAATGCCTGATTACTCTCTCTGTAAAGAATTTTTTTCTGATATCCAACTTAAATTTCCCCTGGCAGAGCTTAAGCCCGTGCCCCCTTGTCCTATTGCTGAGTGCCTGGGAGAAGAGACCAACCCCCACCTGGCTATAACTTCCCTTCAGGTAGTTCTAGACAGTGATGAGGTCACCTCTGAGCCTCCTCTTCTCCAGGCTAAACAACCCCAGCTCCCTCAGCCTCTCCCCATAGGACTTGTGCTCCAGTCCCTTCACCAGCATTGTTGCTCTTCTCTGGACCTGCTCCAGCACCTCAATATCCTTTCTGAACTGAGGGGCCCAGAACTGAACGCAGTACTCAAGGTGTGGCCTCACCAATGCAGAGTACAGGGGAAGGATGGGATGGGATGGGATGGCAGGGAGGCATTGAACTGCCAGGGGATGGTCCCACTGAGACTTGAACTCAGGTCCTTGGGATTCAGAGTCCAGAGTGCTCTTCTTTACACCACGGGGCTGCCCCCATCTGACTAATGTTAACTCTACTATACATGATTTGGTACCACAAGGGTCTTGTTATAGAGGTCTTGTCCTGTCACTGAGTATTACAAAGGTGTACCTCTGCATTGCCTTTTTTTTAGGATTTGAAAGGCAAACAGATGACTTCTGGAGAGTGAGTTTCACTGGCGAACTTCTCTTGTATGCTCTGTTCTCAAATGTAGCTGTTGATGAAAACACTGGCAATTTGTGAAGGTGCTACATATAACTACCTTGGCAGGGACAAGGCAATATGGCATATAATGGGACAGTGGACCTTGAGCCACTGTGACAATGAGCTGCCGAGGGAGTTAATTCACATTTGTTAAAACCAAAATAAACTACTCCCCCCAACTAGGACTGCAAAAGCAATACAGATTTCATTGCATTCTTCTCCTGCAATCTCTAAACAATAGTAGATGCAGAACCCATGAAATTGTATGCTGAAGTTTTTGGGTTTGTGTCTGGTGGTGTTTTTTAAATAGCTTTGTGGTGATTGCTCTTCTGTCAAATAATTTTTTTTAACTGGAGAACTGAATTTGTTTACAAATTAAAAAGTGCAAATGGGAATGCATTCAGTGAGGAAAAAGCTATATGAAGGTTAAGGTGTCTGATTTATTTGTTCCCTTCTGAGGGGAACTGAGGGCCCTATATGTCGGCCAGACCCGTCCCACAGGGAAGTTTGCTGCCTTCCCGGGGCCAGGGTGAGGGATATTACCAAAAGACTTCCTAAACTTATCCAACCCTCAGACTATTACCCGCTGTTGGTTGTCCAGGTTGGAAGTGATGACATTAATAAAAGGAGTACCAGAGTAATTAAAAAAGATTTCAAGGCACTGACCCGATCTCTTCATGGAACAGGAGCACAGGTAGTAATTGCCTCAGTTCCTGTGCTAGCTGGGATGAATGAGGAGAGGTTTAGGAAAGCCCAGCTTACCAATAGGTGGCTTAGGGGATGGTACTATCGTCAAAATTTTGGTTTTTTTGATCATGCGTCAAACTCCGTGTTGCCCAGTCTCATCAAAGCAGATGGGCTTCATTTATCCAGGAAGGGCAAAAGAACTGTAGCCCATAAGTTGGCAGGGTTGGTTAGGAGGGCTTTAAACTAGGTTTGAAGGGGGAAGGGACAGCAACTGTGCTCTCCAGAGATAGGCCTAAGGGCATAGAGCCCGAGTTGAGAATGAAATCAATGGCCCAGCTGAAGTGCATGTACACCAATGCACGCAGTATGGGAAACAAACAAGAGGAGCTGGAAGCCATAGTGCAGCAGGAAAACTATGACATAGTTGCTGTCACAGAAACGTGGTGGGATGACTCACATGACTGGAGTGCTGCTATGGGGGGCTACAAGCTCTTCAGAAAGGACAGGCAGGGAAGGAGAGGTGGAGGGGTGGCTTTATATGTTAGAGAGTCTCTTGACTCTGTTGAAGTTGAGGTCAGCAGTGACAATGTTGAGTGCCTGTGGGCCAGAATCAGAGGCAAGGCCAACAAGGCTGACACCCTTGTGGGAGTCTGTTACAGACCGCCCAACCAGGATGATGAAGGGGATGAATTATTCTACAAGCAGGTGGCGGATGTCTCAAAATCTCCAGCCCTTGTTCTTGTGGGTGACTTTAACCTGCCAGATATCTGCTGGGAGCTTCATCCTGCAGAGAAGAGGCAGTCAAGGAGGTTCCTGGAGTGTATAGAGGACAATTTCCTTCATCAACTGGTAAGTGAGCCTACCAGGGGTAAGGCTGCGCTAGACCTCCTGTTTACAAACAGAGAGGGGCTGGTAGATGATGTAGTGGTTGGAGGTAGCCTGGGGCATAGTGACCATGAAATAATAGAATTTTCAGTCCTCAGGGATGTAAGGAGAGCCACCATTAAAACCTCTACTTTGGACTTCCGGAGAGCAGATTTTGGCCTATTCAAAAAACTGATTCAGAGCATACCCTGGGAAACAACCCTTAAAGGCAAGGGGGTCCAGGAGGGATGGACATGTTTTAAGAAGGAAATTTTGAGTGCACAGGAACAGGCTATACCAGTGTGCTGAAAGGCCAGCCGGAGGGGAAGACAGCCAGCTTGGTTAAATAGGGAGATTCTGCAAGAAATGAGGGATAAAAAGAAAGTTTACAGACTATGGAAAAAAGGGCTGGCTACTTACGAAGAATTTACAGATAGAGCTAAGTCATGCAGGAAAAAAATTAGGGAAAGAAAAGTGGAGTTTGAAGTAAATTTGGCTATTTCAGTTAGGGATAACAAAAAGTCCTTTTATAAATACATTAATAACAAAAGGAGGGGCAAGGAAAGCCTCCATTCTCTGTTGGACTTGGAGGGAAATATAGTTAAGGAAGATGAGGAGAAGGCTGAGGTACTTAACACCTACTTTGCCTCAGTTTTCACCAGTAAGACAGGTGGCCCTCAAGACAACTGGCCTCTGGAGCTGGTAGACAGGGAGAGGAAGCTGAATACCCCTCCTGTATTCCAGGAGGATATAGTTAGTGACTTACTGAGCCAGCTGGATCCTAACAAGTCTATGGGACCAGATGGGATCCATCCCAGGGTGATGAAGGAGCTGGCAGAAGAGCTTGCCAAACCACTCTCCATCATCTTCCAACAGTCCTGGCTCTCTGGGGAGGTCCCAGATGATTGGAGGTTGGCGAATGTCACCCCAATCCACAAAAAGGGCTGCAAGCAGGACCCTGGCAACTACAGGCCTGTCAGCCTGACCTCTGTGCCTGGCAGGGTTATGGAGCAGTTCATCCTGAGTGCAATCACACAGCACCTTCAGGGTGGACAAGGGATTAGACCCAGCCAGCATGGGTTTAGGAGGGGCAGGTCCTGTCTGACCAACCTGATCTCTTTTTACGATCAGGTGACCCACCTGGTGGATGAGGGGAAGGCTGTGGATGTGGTCTGTCTGGACTTCAGCAAGGCCTTTGACACTGTCTCCCATAATATACTCCTGGAAAAGCTGATAGCCCATGGCCTGGACAAGTGTACCCTCTCCTGGATTAAAAGCTGGCTGGAGGGTCGGGCCCAGAGAGTGCTGATGAACAGAGCTGCATCCAGCTGGCGGCCGGTCACCAGTGGTGTTCCCCAGGGGTCTGTGTTGGTTCCAGTCCTGTTTAACATCTTTATTGATGATTTAGATGAGGGGATTGAGTCCATCATCAGCAAATTTGCTGATGACACCAAATTGGGAGGGAGTGTCGACCTGCTGGAAGGCAGGAGGGCTCTGCAGAGGGATCTGGATAGACTTGAGAGATGGGCTGATTCCAATGGGATGAAGTTCAATAAGGCCAAGTGCCGGGTCCTGCACTTTGGCCACAACAACCCCCTGCAGCGCTACAGACGGGGCACAGTGTGGCTGGAGAGCAGCCAGGCAGAAAGGGACCTTGCAGTACTAATTGACAGGAAGCTCAACATGAGCCAACAGTGTGCCCAGGTGGCCAAGAAGGCCAGTGGGATCCTGTCCTGTATCAAAAATAGCATGGCCAGCAGGACCAGGGAAGTGATCCTTCCCCTGTACTCTGCATTGGTGAGGCTGCACCTTGAGTACTGTGTTCAGTTCTGGGCCCCTCAGTTCAGAAAAGATGTTGAGGTGCTGGAGTGAGTCCAGAGAAGAGCAACAAGGCTGGTGAAGGGACTGGAGCACAAGCCCTATGGGGAGAGGCTGAGGGAGCTGGGGTTTAGCCTGGAGAAGAGGAGGCTCAGAGGTGACCTCATCACTGTCTAGAACTACCTGAAGGGAAGTTTATACCCAGGTGGGGACTGGTCTCTTCTCCCAGGCACTCAGCAATAGGACAAGGGGGCACGGGCTTAAGCTCTGCCAGGGGAAATTTAAGTTGGATATCAGAAAAAAAATTCTTTACAGAAAGAGTAATCAGGCATTGGAATGGGCTGCCTAGAGAAGTGGTGGATTCCCCATCCCTAGAGATTTTCAAACGCAGATTGGATGTGGCGCTGGGTGCCATGATCTAGTAAATGGACTAGAGTTGGACCAAGGGTTGGACTCGATGATCTTGGAGGTCTTTTCCAACCCAATCGATTCTATGATTCTATGATTTTTTCCTTGTTTGTTGAACTTATTGCAGGGATTGCAGTGATGGGGTGGCAAACTGGTGACCAGGTTTACATTGCTACAGCATTTGTGAGCTAGCTCTCTGCACCTTGCACCACGGTTCTTTAAGAAGAATTATGGTTTAATAGTCATTTGGATAATTGGTGGGGGGTTTCACTCCCTTGGATTGCTTTGGTATGGAAAGTGAAAAGATTTAGAGTTTTTCCTGCCAAGTGAAAATACGGGTTATTTACAATGAAATTATGTTCATTCAGTCTCTGAGATTTTGATGAAGATTACTTTTGGATTTTTTTGTGGAATTTTTTTTTAGCTTGGAAACTCAAATGTTGCAATTCCATGGCTCTGTGGAACTGCCAGCTCAGTCTGTCCCTCTGCTGAGCCAGTTCTGAGACCGGACAATTTCTGGCTGGTGCAGAGAAACCAGTCAGAAGTGTAAGATAAAGATCCTTTGAAATGCGCTTGGCTCAGTATGTCCTAAAGAGCCAGCTTAACTAATTGCATTTTAAACCTCAGCAAGAGGAGCCAGAAGTCCAGCTTTGACAGATGTTCTTTGCTTTGTTTTGCTTCAGCAGCTCAGAGATGAGGATAAATCAGTTGCCCAAATGTAACCATCTAGTGCTGCTCAAGACTTCTCAGTATTCAAGACCCTGTATGGGACCAATGGGTATGATGCAGGATATAAGGAATCCTGTACCTCTCTGTAGCTGTGGCAGAAGACAAAACATGGGACCCATCTGTGCTGAGGGGACGTGTAGGTACCTATAATTAGGCATCTGAGTTCAGCCCTAAATCTTTGCTTTTTCAGCCCAATATATCCCTCACTGTCCCTCTACTACATTTGATAGTATGCAATTGTAATGTCCCTCTGGTCTGTACTGGGACCAGTACTCTTAAATATCTCTATTAATAGACATAGACAGTGGGATTGAGTGCACCCTTGGCAAACTCTTGCAAGTTTGCAGGTGACGTTAAGCTGAGTGGTGCAGTTCATTCAGTGGAGGGAAGGGATGCCATCCAGAGAGACCTTGACAGGCTAGATAGGTTGGCCCATGTGAATTTCATCAAATTCAACAGGGCCAAGTGCAAAGTCTAGCACCTGAATCAGAGGAATGATCAGCGTCAGGACAGGCTGGGTGGAGAAAGGATTGAGAGCAGCCTTGCAGATAAGAACTTGAGGGACTGGACTTGAGCTGACAATGTGCACTTGCAGCCCAGAAATTAGTCATATCCTGAACATCATTGAATGCAGTGTGGATAGGAGATCGAGGGAGGTGATTCTGCCCCCTACTCTGTTCTCATGGGATCCCACCTGGAGTACTACCTCCAGCTCTGGGGCCCCCAGTACCAGAAAGAAATCGGTCTGTTAGACTGGGTCTTGAAGAGGACCGTGAAAGTGACCTCAGAGCTGGATAACCTCTCCTCAAAGGCTGAGAGCACTCATATAGTTCAGCCTGGAGGAGAGAGGTCTCTGAGGAGACCTTATTGTGACCTTTCAATACTTAAAGGAGGCCTATAAGAAAGGTGGAGACAGACTTTTTATGAGAGCTAGGGGTAATGGTTTAAACTGAAGGCAGACAGAATTATAGCAGATGGAAGAAATGATTTGGTATTAGAGTTAGCATGGCAGTGGTGAGCCACTGGAATAGGTTACTCAGAGAAGCTGTGGATGTCCATTCCTGGAAGTGTTCAAAGCGAGGTTAGATGGGGCTCTGAGAAACCTGTTCTAAGTGAGATGTCCCTGTCCCCAGCAGGGGTATTAGAACTAGATGATTCTTAAATGTCTTTTCCAACTCAAACCATTCAGTGATTCTATAATATTATAATGTTTTTAGTGAAATGCTGAGTTCCTTTTCCAATAGCGTAGGCCAAATTTAATTTCTCAGTCTGAGGGTAGATCTGAAGTGCTTATCTCATCTTCAACATTTTAGCTTCCCTTGTTCCTGCAATGTTCTTCAAATTTGCCTTTGTTCCTTCCTTAATGTTTCTAGAGCCATGCCTTGTGTATCTGTCTAAAAATGGATTTTAAACTATTCTGTTCTTTTGCTTGCTCTGTTGTATGACTGCATCTGTAAGTCCTTTTCTAAAGAGCACTTCACAAAGCATACGTCTGGATTTGCAATGCACAGTAAAGTCTCCTTGTATGATAATGTAATTCTCATGAGTGCTGCATACCACGTCTCCCACTAAAATTGTTGAATTGCTTTCTTCTCTCCAAAAGTTTGTGAGTTATAGTTTTGAATTTTTTTTGCTGTTCCCCTGTGTAGTTGCTCATAGTTTCTTCTGTTATTTGACTCATACAATACATCCTTGACAGGAACACTTAGAAGAACAGATGAAAGACATTGTAATGAAAATAACATCTTCTGGTAACAGTGGCTGCCAATTTAAATGTGTATCTTCTTCAGCTGTAAGCATATGCATTCATGGGTTCTACAGTCATCAAAGAGGAAACATCTTTCCAGGCTAGGAAAGGTCTTTATGAGACTGAAAAACTCTGCAAATACATGTCCCAGGTCTGTCCATCACTGAAGTCAGAAACATTAGGACCTTGAACCGCATAAACACAGGTATGCACCACATTTTCAGACTATCTTACTTCACCTACAGGAGTTTGATTTTATGTATTTATGTCTTTAGAAGATAATGCTGGGTTTTTTATCATGGCCAAATCTTAGGCTTTACTTTTTTCTCTTTATTTTGAGACTATATACTATGCAAGTTGATTTAGGTCTTTAAAAAGCTTGCTTTGACATCTGTGTCCCTGTATGCCAAATACTTTGTCTTGATCCAGAATATTATAGGGGCCAAGAGATATTTTTTCATTGAAATGCACCTTGTCAAAACAAAAATTTCAGTGTTGGGATAACTGGTTATTTTCAAAGCACGAATGAAGGATCCCAGGACAGACCTGGATGTTTGGTCCTGGAGTGGAAACTCTTGTGGTCAGAGCTGTATTCTCTTGCCTGTTCAGACGGTTTACATATTTGGAATGATTTGTGGAGCAGTAAGTCAGCTAAAGTGGGAGCTGCCTATGCAGAAGTACCAAGAAACAGGAATGTGCCTCAAGTCAGTTTTGATTTTGTTCTTTAAAATGCCTAATCTGGGACTCTGGGCAGAACCATTCTACATTTTGAAACCTTCTTTAAGAGATGCATATGCTTATTCTTTTGTTCTTAATCTAGAAAAAACAGGTTTTAAGAACTGGGAAGGGTTTAGTGGTGGTAATGAGGGCCCTGTGCTGTTACGGGCTGCTGTGGGACTGAGCTCAGCTAAATCTTCCTTCTGAAGCTCTGGGCAGGTGTGTACAAGAGAAAGAAAAAATTCATGAAGGACAGGATGAGGGACCATGTGGTGCAGGGGTTATTTTACAGCTGAGAGAGAGAGGAATGCTGAGATTCAGCCTCTGGTTTAAAACAAACAAAAAGAACAACAGCAACAAACACCACCAAAAGAAAGAAATCAAAAAGAAACCAAACTAAAACCTCCACCCAGGTATTTTTATACATACTCTTGTCTTTGAGTGGAGTGGTGTTTGTTCTTTCAGGATGCTGTCTGTATTGTCTGAAATACTGTTTTGGAGCTTCTCTGGCAGAGGATGAACTGGAACTGGGGGGTTATTTTGGGTTTTGGGGGAAGCTATTTGAAAGCCAGATATTACTGTTTGGAACTGGAGGTCTGCCGTCAGTCTGGGCTGAGAGGCTCTGAAGGGACAGGGAGAGGAGTGTCTCTGCCATGTATTGATCATATGTAGGTGTCCCCTCAGAATAGAGGGGTTTCAGTGCTTTGACAGGTGGTTAAACACTGTTCTCAAGATTTCCCTTTATCAAAGTCCTGAGACATTTTTTTTTCTTAAAAGTACTTTTAAGTACTAAACTGCTTCAGCAAGAGAAAGAACAGCTGGCAGATGCCATCAGGGAGTTTCTCCCTAAATCCAGTAGCTCCTTTTGAGGGAGCTCATTTGTTGTTTTTTTTACTATCAGGGAAGATGCTGAAAGGTTTCTTTTTCTGGTGCACTTGAGGTACTAAAGCCATTGGTTCATTAGTAACTAAGGAACAGAAGCATTTGCAGGAAAAGCTCCTAGAAGCTGGCAATAGTCTTTCCTCTGAAAGGAAAGTTGTTTTGATCCTGTTTGCTTTTTTTTTTTTCTGAAGGATGAGGAATGTGTGCAAAGCGATCCAACTGCTGATGAAGTATCTTGTAAAATATGACTTGGGAAGCATAATTAATGTTATATCATCTGATCAGTCAAGCAGCCCTACAGAAGGGACCAAGAATAATGACATTACCTTAGAGGGTCACTTAGTGTTGCATAATGTCAAATAACTACATTAAACTTGATGACTGGGCAGCATAATGTGGAAGGAGAATGTGATAAATAGAGAAATCTGGGGAATGTTAGATGTCCTAAAGTGTGATCTCTGGAAAAGGTGTAGGGTGGGTACCTTTTAATGACACTTCTTTTGAACTACTTATAGTAGAGACAGCACTGTAATTTTTGATGTACCTCTCTCTCCTGTGGCATACCTTCAGTACTTAAAGGAGAGTGACTGGACTGTCAGGTGTTGTGTATAATGGGTTTGGATTAACTTATATAGAATTTGAACTACGTAGTTATAGTATTGAGTTGAATATGACCTCTTGGGTTAGAATCAGGGTTGAACAATGAAGCCTACTCCCATACTAACACATTTCCAGAACCTCTTTTGACCTTCAGGAAGCATTGTACTTGAAGGACTGATCTTCAACAGGATTGCTTTGTGGTGTGGTGCATAGTGGGTCAAAGGATTCTGTTAATATCAGACTTGTTGGGTATTTTGGCTTAGAGTTGGGTTTCTTTCTGCAACAATTAGAAAAAATTCATAGTAACTCCAGAGAAATTGCATCTTGCCAGTCATATGCTTTCATAGTTACTTCAAGTTAGAAGTGGATAAATGTGATGATGAATTGCAAGGGGAAATGAGTTTGTTCTGTGAAAAGCTAGTCCTGTTGCAGAGTTATGCTGTGCTACAGCCTCTGTTTTTAAGCTTCTGCTTCTAGAGGGATGTTGTGGCAAGATGAAACATCTTGTTAGGTGGGCAAGCACTTTCAGGAGAGTGACTGTATTTAAGACCCACGCAAATTAATTCATTTAAGTTTGAACCCTGGAAATAATTCTTTCTTGGACAGGAAGAATCTCATCCCAATAAATGAAAGGTGCTATTGGGTCCCAGAAAATCTTTGTGGGGTCGCAATGCTGTATTCTGCCCCATTTAGCAGTGATTTGAGGGCAAACCTGTAAATTCAAACTGATGTCAATGCTATGAATTAAATAAACATGTTAGGTGACCACTGTGTTGGATTTTATTGAGGCAGACCTATAGGTGATGTTGTATAACAGATGATTCACCCTCTGGGGGAAGAACCTCTTTTTAATATCCAACCTAAACACCCCACCCCCACCGCCCCCCAACACAGCTTCAGGCCATTCTCTTGGGTCCTGTCACTGGTCAACAAAGAAAAGATATCAGTGCCTGTCCCTCCTCTTCAGCTCACAAGGAAATTGTAACTGCAGTGAGGTCTCCCCTCAGTCTCCTCTTCTCCAAGTGACCTCAGCTGCTCCTCACATAGCTTTCCCTCAAGGCCCTTCACCATCTTCATTTCCCTCCTTTGTACACTACAAGAGTTTGATATCTTTCTTATATTGCAGTGCCCCAGACTGCACACAATATTCAAGATGAGGCCACCCCAGTGCAGAGCAGAGCAGGACAATCCCCTCCCTTGCCTGGCTGGTGATGCTGTGCCTGATGCCCCCCAGGTCATGGTTGGTCCTCCAGGCTGCCAGGGCACTGCTGACTCATAATTAACTTGCCAGAGAGCCTTTAGCAGCAAGTTGAAGTCTTGTTATCATGACATGTTAGAAGCATGAAAAAGTTTTAAGATAAGTGTTCCCATTTTAAAAGAGACAACGATAAAAGAAATACAAATGTAAGGAGGAATTTCTCATTCCATTGCATGTGAGTCCATATATGTGGTGATGACAGAAGAGGGAAGAAGACAACCCCAGAAGTCACCAGCTGTTTCTGAAGCTCTGAGAACTCTCCCTTCCACTTTGGTGCCATTTCATGGTGCATTTTGCCTGCAGGTTTATACTATGTGTGCTCAGACTAGACTGTATTAGAATATTGCTTTTATGGCACTGGTCACCTTGGGGTTTGTATGGATGTCATTTTTGTTTCAGCAGAAATAGTTCCAAAGATGTCGAAAAGTGATTAAAATGCTTCCTTTTACAGCAGGGCCTATGAAGACAAATGATGGCTGTAGAGAGGGGCTTTCCTATAAATTTGTTAAGGATTTGTTGGGAATTCTGTCTTCAAACTGTTGAATGTGCTAATTTAGAGGGTGCTCTCTAGAGATTAATTGTATACATACACTGAGAGGCTCCAAGTCTCTCTTCTTTCCTGTGCTAATTTTTCAGCATCTGTTTTATACTCCTCAGGCTGCACCATTGCTCACCTCCCTAATGAAATTCATCCATTCATGCCTTTTGACTCCTCCACCTTAAGCACTCAGCCATGCTTTCATCTACTTCTTTTCCACTATCTTTTTGTGGTGTTTTCACCACAGCAAACTATTGCTGTTTTGCCTCCCATGGTTGAGTATAACTGGGGAAAAATCCTGAAAGAGACTCACAACTACATGCTTTTAGCCAGAAAAATATAGTTCCAAGTTGAATAAAGCTGTATTTTTCTTCTATTTGCTCCAAATTTTAGGTACTGACACTTGGCCTTTTATATGTTCCAGTGCTTTGTTGTAGAAGAAATAAAACAACTTTTCAAGAAAATACAGTTTCTCTTACTGGAATAACTACTCACACAGTAAATCTGTGGCACTGTGTAACTTGTGATTCTCGTTCATGTGGGCCTGGGCCAAAACCCCTGGGAAATAGGGATTAGCATATATTAAAATCAAGTTTAAGTCAATTTCTCTGATAAGAAGCCATGGTATTTAGCTGAACCAGAGTGAACTGTTTCATGGAGAGAAAAAATTACGAAGTCTTGGAATTTGTTTGATTGTCTTATTGCAACAAACGACAGGTAATAGAAAACTGTCTACCAAATCAGTCATCTCCACACAAAGGCATGTGTAATTATTTTACGCTTATAGTTTGCTAATCTCCTTGTTAGAGTTTCTTCTCACATTATGAAAAACCAATAAAAGTAGCATGTTTTTACTTTTTCATTAAATGAAGGATAGAGGCTTGCTTTTTCCTGAGCTGTATTAAAACTGGTTGTACCTGCATATATGAAGGCAATAGAGAAAAACTTGATTTATAAAAAAATACTTTAAGGTTTGCTGACTTCAAAGGAGCTAATTTTCTTAGTGCCAGCAGTTTTAGGATATTTTAAAAGGTGGAGTCTCGTTTCTAAATGAGACTATGTATCTTTGTGTTGTAATGCTTTTAAAAGCTAAATTTGGATTAATTGATGGAGTTATCAGCATGCTTGATCAAGGGTTACTTTTTGAGAAGGTGTGTGATGTTTAGTAATTTCTGAAAGCATTCTGTATTGTAATTTGAGTTCATCCTGAAAATGATCCTTTTTATTCCTTTGTTAGAGTGTTAACCTGGTGATGAGAAGATAGTGAGGCAGTCCTGTGTAACTTCAATAACCACCTTTGTTAGATGAAGACCTTGAAATGATTCTGTCATTTTAAATGACTTATAACCTGTAATCATTTTTAAAAGGCTTCCTGAGAGAAACTTAGGTTTGAAAGCTGTGCCTCTCCCTGTACTCCAGTCATCTATCCTTACTTAGCCTACATGGATCTGTAAATGGCATTTTAATTTCAGTTACTGATTATCTGTTTCTTTACACACACCTGTTGACCTAATTTAGGTGATGTTTTCTTTCCCCTTCAGGTATGTTGAGCACAGATCACTATGCTACAGGTTTGTGTTTCCATAGGCACATGAAGTTAAAATTCAATAGAATTTTATACTAGGGACTTCAGCACAGACAGGCTTTGCAGCATTTATTGGCATAGATAAGATTATTAAACTCAGGCACTCAGGGTCAGGGTTTCCAAGATCCACAGGCTTGTACTTGTTTTGACTTCAGGCAGAGATGGTTAAATTCTAAAATTGTGGCCATGAGGCCCTAGCTGCAGCTCAGTTATAGGCAGTTATTCTTGAAACACAACACAGGTATCTACTAAGTGTTGTATGTCATCACATGTACAAGAGCATTTTTGTAATTAAATGCAGTGCCTTAATCCAGGCAGAAGCATTATACATATGGTGTTTGGATTTTCTAACACTCTTTTTTAATTGGAAGAATATAAAAGAAGAGGACTTGAGATGGCTGTAGTGCCAGAAATGCCAGTTGTACTTCTTTTATACCAAGGTGATTCCACTGGTGTCTAAATTTTAGTCACCTTGGTTGTAGTGAACAGCATTCAGCTTACCTTTCCTGAAACGCAGTATAGTTTTGTAAGGACTTCTTCATTTTAAAACAATTCTTCCTGTGCTCTGGCTTTATTCTAACCACCTGAAAGAGGTTTAGAAAGACAACTGGAAAATGAAAATTAGCAATTGAAGCTGGGAGGGTAGGATTATTTACCCTCATGCTTCACTAAATAAACTGATTGACATCCGGGATTAAATGAATGTTTCTTCACTCAGTGTGTTGTACCTGTTGATTGTGTGTCTGAGACATCCATGCTGGGCCTTTCTCTGGAAAAAGAAGGCTGAGTTGGCTGCACTGTTGATCACTGACAGCCTGCTAATCTTAACTTTCGTAATTTGGTTTACATAAATGCGAAGAGGGGAGAGAAGGACTAATGTCTCTATTTAAATGCAGTGAGTAAGCTGGATCTCTGCGAGGTAGGTGGGACACCTGCTAGGGTTGAGTGAGCAGCCAGCGCTGAGTTAGCTGCTCATTCTAATAACAGCTAATTTCCTTTGCCCTCAGATGAAGTTTGTATGTACTTGTCCCCTCACTACTTGGAGTAGCTGATGGTGAAACCTGGACCCTGTCAAAGTGCGCAAAAAGGAAGTCTGTTCTCTCTACAGTTTCAGGGAAAATATGCTGGATGCAGGGAAAAGCTGTTCATGGAAGAAAAGATGAGCTGGAAAAGCTTTCATTCACATTCTGGAAAAATGCTTAGGGAATATCCGCTGAATACAGTGAATTAACTTGGTTTCTTTTATGGGAAAGCAGAAATACTGCAGTTGGGAAGAAAATCTCTGCTAATAAAGGGCTTACTGCCAAATCTGTCTTTTCTTGAGATAATAAATCACGCAACTGGGGCATGTTCAAGACAGCAAGGCTAACTCAGTTTGGGTTTCAATGAGAACACGGTTTAGTTTGTGGGTTTTTAATTTCCTTGTGGTACAAATAGAAAGGCATTTGTTGGATTGCAATTAAGCACATGCACAGCAGCATGTGTACCCTTTATGGTAAGCAGTGCTGTTTTGTCTTGTAGTCATTTTCACATCCACCTACTCAGTTTGCATGAAAAACCATGCAGTTTCAATCCCTGCCAATGTCTGAGACTCATGGTTTCTCTTTCAGAATTCAGATGGGTCCCTCTCTGAGGTTGTGCAGAAGTGGAAGGAATATCAGCTCCAATGCCAGAAATACTTGTATGAGACACCCCCCATTGTGGCAGGTAAGCTGGTTGTTCAGGATAGGATATATTATTTTTTTAAATGCATAGTAACAGTAGCAAGGGAGTGACTATGAACTCGAAAATACTTCTCCAGCTTGCTTTCTGGTCTGTTGCTTCTTTATCCCATTTGCTTTTGCCTGCTCTGTGGGACTCTTCCATCTGCTGAGGAAGCATTTTATAGAACAATTTCATTTTAAAGATGTTTGTCCTTAAATCCAGAGTGTCTTGCAGTGCCAAGTGGTGGCTGTAGCACATCAAACAGCCCACTAATGTGTAATACCCCTGGAACTTTTACAGGGGTCAAGGTGTTAGGAAATCTGGAACCATGCTGTTCACTTTAAACTAGGAGTTTGTGGGTTGTAAAGTTGGTCTACATTATTCTGAGTATTGTAAAATGCTGAAATGACTTTGGAAAAAACAAGTGACTTAAGGAGAATGAGAATCTAGCTTGTCTTAGCACATTGCAGGAGCTCAAATGCTGGGAGCATCTGCAAGGTGTGTCAGCATCTTGGTGTTTAGAGGACACCGGTGACTTGTCAGTGATGCTCACAACTGGACACCATGCAGCCTCTCCTATGCTTCAGTGCATTTGTGACACACTGAGGAAAGCTAATATGGGTCTAAACTTGTGTCTGTAAAGAATCATTTCAAAACTGTTAATATTCCTTGTCTTAACTATGTTATTATGGCAGAATGAGAGCAGTAG
This sequence comes from Pithys albifrons albifrons, assembly GCF_047495875.1. Lineage (NCBI taxonomy): Eukaryota > Metazoa > Chordata > Aves > Passeriformes > Thamnophilidae > Pithys > Pithys albifrons. The sequence continues at coordinate 86,357,032 of NC_092459.1, forward strand.
CTGGTGACAGCAATGCCAGGGACACATTCATCTCCCTCCACTCCATTATCCTGTTAAGCAGTTGAGTGCTGCCCTCTAAGAATGACAGTTTAATAAATCTGAAGTTGAAATATTGTCATGGTGATTGAGCTGTAATGCAAAGTTATAGTTGTGTGTGTGAGTTTTGTTGATAGATCTATATATTAGGCTAGACTTTCCAACTGCATGACTGTGAACCATTCTGGGAAATTTATTTAGTTTTCAGAGCAAAAATGATTTTAAATTAAACTGAGACACATAAAGGTGTAAGATAGAAAATACGTTAATAGGTTAGTATCAATTTACCTTTTTTTGTCTATTGGTTTAGTCTTAAGACCCTAATCTGCTCTTGAGTTCCTCCCTGAAACAACAGTTTCCTGTGTGGGGATAAACCCTTGGACAAATAAATTATTAAATGCTGTTATGGCTTAAATGCATGTTCCTGTATTTCCTTCTATGTTCTGCTCTTCAGTCTTTTCCTTGTTGCAGTATTAATCCAAGGCAGTGGCACGACCCTCCCTTCTCTCTCTCTGCAGAAGGCAAGTTCTGCAACCGAACATTTGACGATTATGCCTGCTGGCCAGATGGACTGCCTGGCACCTACGTGAATGTCAGCTGCCCCTGGTATCTCCCCTGGGCTAATGCAGGTAAGAGGCTTTCCTTATAGGCAGAGCTTTAAACCAACCCTGTTTTCCTTGCACAGTTTAGCAAGGATAAGAACAGCTTAAATAACTGAGAATACAGTAAGTTTTCTGTAATAGAAAAGCAGGAATGCATTAGTATGATACACTCTACCTTTGTTTAGCAGGAGCAAATGAAAATGAGGGAAGAGACTGTTTTTAAAGATTTCATTTAGTTTGGGTTTTCTTTGCTCTCATGTGATTTTTCTGCTTGAGTAGTGGTGACTTAATAAAATAGCTCTGTGGTACTTGTTGAAGTCTATCTAACAATGATAATGGCTGAGATGGAAATGGAAAATTCAAATAAAAGTAACAAAGCTAACTGGTAGGTCATCGTGTAGCAGATAAAGACAAGTCTAAATTGAAAGTGTTTTGTGCTACTTCCTGAGCACAAACTTTTTTCTCAGAATGCTGTGAGATGAAGGCATTTGCTGTGGCTGCAAAGACTTTTTTTCCATGAAGGACTGAATGTCACCTTTAGATTTTGCATCCTTATGTGCATGTATACTTGAAGGCAATGTGTATTATATCACTTTGTCTAGTATTCTGTCTTTGAAACCAGTGACTTGTATAGCTTGTTTTGTGAAGACTCTTCTATGTTTTGAAGTGTAAATGAAACAGTTGTTTATCTAGCTACCTTGGTGAGGAGAGTTGGCTTTGGCCCCTGTTAAAGGCCAGAGGATTTTGGTTAATGTGCATGTGTAAGTCTGACTGATGGACTTAAAGATGGTTTAAGTGTGGAGAACATATTGTAAATGTTGGTATAAATGGCTTTCAGGAACGACAAAGAAAAGGGATGGTATGGCTAGAGGTTGCTTAGATGTGTTGGGTAATGTGGGACCTGGGCATAATACAGGTGGTATGAAATAAGGGGTAGGGATGGTATTGGGTTTGGCTGCGATGAAAGCACCTTTCTTCACAGCAGCCCACGTGGTGCTTTTCTTTGTCTTTATGGCTGCAAGTGTTGATAACGCACCAGTGGCTGTTGCTGAACAGCACTTGCACAGCATCAAAGCCCTCCCTCTAAGCCCTGCCCAAGACCAGCAGGCTGAGTCTGCAGGAGGCAGAGAGGTGACATAACTGGAACCACTGGCCTGATCTGACCAAAGGGTTATTGCCTACCACTGGATACTGTGGTTGGAAATAAAAGCTGAGGGAAAGCAGGGAAGAAAAAGATAGAGGCATTCATAATGGTGTTTGTCTTCCAAGTAATGGTTACATATGCTGAGGCCCTGCTTTTCAGGAAGTGGCTGGACATTTGCCTGCTGATGGCAAGCAGTAAATCAATTCCTTATTTTGCTTTACTTGCATGTGCAGCTCTTGCTTTCCTTACTAAACGGTCATTATCTTGAAGGGTTGGTGGTGTGTGTGTGTGGGGGAAATCGCCACTAAAATCAGAATGTCATCAAAACAGGTTAAAAATTTACCCCTTGTCCCTTCACCGCTTTCCAACCACAAAAGATTCTCCATAGGGAAATAATTATGTGACTGTCTGATCCCAGTTTTTGCCATTTCCTTTCCCAGTTACTTATTTACTTTGACCAGGAAATTTTCCATCTTACTTTCTCCCCCGTCCTGTTGAGGACTGAAAGCGGCTGGGTGGGCATTTGTCAGCCAGCCAAAGTCAATTTGTCTCATCCACCATGGTATCTCCAGGAGCTGTGAAGAAGTCTCTGCTGTGGTGCCAGTGGTATCTTCTCACCCTAGTGCTCATAGGGCTGTTTCTGATATATGTTTTCTCACCCCTCACTGCCAGGCAGTGTCTGGCCCTTTCCTTGCATGTTTTCCCCAAGGTGGCACCATTGTGGGTGAAGTGCTCAGCTATGCTCTACAGTGGATCTTTGGAACCAGTTATGTCCAGCATGGGGCAGCTCCAGCCTCTCCTTGCAGAGGCCATCCTTAGTTACCTCTTCAGCCTTGCCTGCTTTCCTAAGTGACCTCAGAAGTTAAATTTCTGCTTGCCAGTCCCCTTCAGATTACTATTAAAGATGTTATGCTCTTAGAATGGGTAAACAAGCTTTTATAAATGTATTAAGTTAATATTTACCTTAAAATTCATTATCATAAAATGATTGGATGCTGCAGAGTTTCTTTCCAATAATGCTACTCTTTCTGGGTACCTAAAACTCTTCACGGAATTTAACTTCTTTCCTCCTAACGTGTTTATTTTCAGTCTTTAAAAGCTTGGGCACAGTTATTTGACTTCCAACTGCTCTTGAAACATCACTGCTGGAAAGAGCCATGGTTTAAGACAGTACTGCAGATTAATAAATTATTGGAATGTGCAGTATCTTTCATACTTTTGGAAATAAGTTTTTTAAAAAATTAATTATCCTGAAAAGAGTGTTTGTTTCAGTGAAAAGAATAGCATCATTTTTTAAACTTCTTGCTAGGGAGAATTGTGGAATACTTCAGAAGTTCATTAAACCCCTGGATATGTTCTCTTGTTGTGCATATACCTCAGCTTCTGTTTTATCAGCTAGGAATAAGAATGGAACAAGGAGGTCTTTCGTTGTCTAATATTAAACAAGAAGTTTGTATTGGTGCCAGGTATGCAGTTTAGGAGCCTGAATTACCTGACAGTATTTTGTGACATCTTGTGGAGTCGTGTTCAAAGTGAATGCTAATAAGCTCCATGATGAAGAGGTAATGTCTGTATAATGGAAGATCTAGAGCAACAGGAAATTGAACACCCTGTGCTTTAGAGTGGTCACTAAAGCATGCTTATTACTTGTTCTTGCTTAGCCCCCTACCTGGAACTTGGAAGCCCTGCAGTGCTAGAATCTATTTCATCTCATCATGCAATGGAAACAGAGAAAATGAAAAGATGAGACATTGTTTGGGAAGTACCTTTGAAACATGCTCAGTGAAAATCATCATTTAGCAGGAAGTGCTTCAGTCAAGTGTACTCATTTAAGATTAATGTTCCTTTGATTAAGAGTCAGGTTTTCAAGTTCATAAAAAGCTTGTTGTAGGACTTCTTGCCATATCCCCTGAAGTCCCCTGGGGATGAATTGAGTCACTTGAAACTGAATGCTGCTTATGGTGGGGTACTGAAATGGAGGAAGCATTGAGTGCAAGTCCCCATGACCTGACCACTTCTGTAAAAAGGTGTAGAGGAGGTGGAAGCAGGGAAGGTGGCCCAGGAAGCATATAGAGACACTAATCATTAATGGATAGCATCAGGAAAGCCATAGCTCACCTGACAAGTGATGTGAAGAGCAACAAGAAGGGCTTCTAAACAGGTATGAGAGAAAATTGGGATCCGGGGCAGGAAGATTTTGTGGTAAAGGATGGGGAAATGACAGAAATATTCACTACCACCATCATGGCCTTTATTGGTAAAACTTGCTTTCAACAGTCCCAGGTCACTGAGATCAGTGGTGAAGTCAGGAGCAATGGAAACTTACTGGATGAGGCTCAGAATATGGAATACTCTAGCAGGACATACACAGGTCCACAGCACTTAGGGGAATGTGCTAACAAGTGCTGAAGGAGCTAATGGATGCCAGTGTGAGGCCACTCTTGATTGTCTTTGAAATGTTGTAGCAGTTGAGGTAGAGTCCTGCATTTGTCACCGCTCCCTTCAAAAGGTGCAAGGAGGCAAATGTGAGCACTTTTGGAAGATACGCTTCCTGCCAGTCCCCAGGCAGGTTAATGGAGCAAATAATCCTGGAAACTGTTTCCAAACACATGAAGGACAAGAAGGTGACTGGGAGTAAGTCAGCATGGATTTATGAAGGTGATATCATGCTTGATGAACCTGATGAGATGACTAGCCTGATAGATAAGGGAAAGAGCAATGGATGTGTTTATCTTGTCTTTAATAAGGCTGGAAAGCAGCTTTGCAGGAGAGGCTCTGGAGGTACTGGTGGGACACCAGGCTCAGGATGAGCAGTAATGTGCCCTTGAGGCAAAGCATAGCAGTACCTTCCTGGGTTGTGTTAGGAAGAGCATCACTGGCAGCTCAAGAGAATGATCCTTCCCCTCTACTATGGACGGTGTAACACATCTGGAGTGTTTTTTCCAACTTTGAGCTCCCCAGTATAAGAGAGACATGGACTTACTGCAGCAAATCTAGCAAATGATGGTGAAGATTATTAAGGGATGAGAGTGTCTTTTATGAGTTGAGACACTGGAACCTGGTATTCTTCAGCCTGGAGAGGAGAAGCATCAGGGACAGTCTTATAAATGTGTATGCTTACAAACTGAAATACAGGAAATTTCCTTTACCATAATTGTTTTACTTTGCGGTAGGTCATACATCTAGGACAGGATTCGGAGTCTCTATCCTTGAAGATGTTGATGATAACCTGACTGGACATGGAGTGGGAAACTTGCCCTAGGTCACCCTGGTTTGAACAGGGTATTAGGAAGTCTTCAGAGTCACCCTGTGGTGATGTCTGTTTTGTGATTATTTTTTTATAAGATGATAACTCTTGGTAACTAGTTACTGTCAGGTGTTACAGGTTTCTGTATATGTCAGCCAGAATATGAGATGAGGAAAAGAATTTGCATGGTAAATGCTTGGAAAGCTGGAATATTCCTTGGTGAAATACAGGTTTCACAAACATGATGCTGTGACAGCTCTTACTCTGTGTGCTGCTCTTCTCCTAGTGGCTGTCAGTCTTGAGCCTGCCCTTCAGCAAATCTCAACAGCAGATGTGGCTCAGCAGGTTGCCTAATAAAGTGGCAAGCTGGAAATGATATGAAGAACTTTTTACCTACTCATCAGGTATGAGCTGTGTCCAGCTGCACAGGAGGTTCTTGTCTCTACTTGCTGCTACAAGGTGCTCGCTGAGGTTTAACTTTCTTCTTGCTCATTTAATGTGACAGCTTCCAAGTCCCTGCCTGCACTGTGGGCACAGTTCAGCAATAATACTTTCTCCAGGTCTTTAGATTGCTTGTTTATCTCCAGGTACAAGAGCAACTGCAGAGAGATGGGAATCTGTTAATTAAAAAACTTGAGAGTTAAACTGGTGTTCAGTGCTGTATTCCTTTTCAGATTTGTGTGTATATGGAGACTCAAGACCCACCTTTCACAAGACACATTCATGGAGGATGGACCTGCAGGTCTTTTGTGCTAAGCAGCGATGTATTTGCAAAGTTTTTTTCTTACAGGATCACTTGCCTTATGATTGCAACGTTCATCTTTTGCCCTTTTTGAAAGTGCTGATTGCTAAGGCAGCCTATAAAGTACAGCAGAGACAATCAATACTGCCCTACTCATGTGTCGGATCTCTTTAGAAATGCTGAGGCTGAGACTTCTTTTTGTTGTGTTACCTAGCAGGTGTATCAGCATCCCTGCCAGACTCAGTATTGGTGTACTGTCTGCAAGGATGTAGTCTGAGGGCTTGGAGTACGTTAGTGATAATTGAATAGGAGGAAGATCACATTAGACACAGATTTTATCCTTGAAACCATGCATCCTTGTACTGGTGCAGACTTTTTGTAACAGGCAAGTAAATTAAACCTGAATTTTTAGAGGAATTTTTGTTTTATAGTTGCACTATAATACTGGTTATTCATTTGTGGGGGTGTTTTGAGGTGTGACCTGAAGGTTGGGTTATCGTATGTTTCTTGAGTGGCACTGCACTGTTGCTGTGCAGCAAACTAGATTGGGAATCTCACCTAACTGAAATGTGGGGTTTTCTCCTCATTCCTTTGAGTCTTTCTTTTAGTTTCATCTCTCATGCAGATCAGTTTCCTGACTGATGTGATTGCAGCTGTATTAGCATTCATCTGCTTCAAGTATATTGGTAATTATACTATTTTCTTTCACAGGAAACTGTGAAATAGAATATTATGGGTATCTGGGCAATCCATATCACACTGAAGCCAAAGGAGCTGAGATTTAGAGTAGCCTTTGCTTCAGTGCAGGTTAAGTTGTCACTGGAATGAGAAATAGGTGGCTGATGTGTCTCACAGCACAGTGCGGGGGTTTGGTACCATAGCATATGAGAAACCCAGATACTGCTGGACTGTGACTACATAGTAGGAGTTCATAAAGTCACCTGTGTCCTTTGAGTGCCATATAAAATATTGTTGTGCCTGTTGTGAGGAAGCCATTTGGGACAGCAAGAAGCAGTGTCATTGGGACAAATGGAAGGTGGAAGAGAATCTAATTTTTGTCAAACAAAGCATGTTGTTCAGGACTCTGCAGTAAAATTCTTAAATTTACTCTTTGAGAAGACTTCTTGGTTTTTGAAGTGCTGTTTCAAAATGCTTTGAAAATATGAAGTGAAGCATCTGGACTATCAGAACACACACATACTTAACTTATGCCATGCTCTGCTTCCTTACCCCTCAAAAAACACCAAAACCAAAGGAAAGCTTTTTTTGGCCTGCTTATACATCTCAGAAAGAGCAAACTACAGAAGTTTCAAACCCATATGAGCTATTTCACTCCAATTCTGTTTGGCTTACGTTTGTTCTTATGCACTTCCCTCTGTGGGCAGGTCTTTATGGAGAGATACTGAAGAAGCAGGAGGGAGGTTGCTGTTAAGTGAATTTCTTCTCCAAAGCTGCCAGTACAGATCTTGGGCCACAGCCAAAGCTTGTTGAAGGCAGATTTTCCTTACTTGTGTCTGTCTGACAGAGTTGAAGATTTTGCTCCCGTTTATGAAGCCTACTCAGGTTTCAGTAGCATGAAAGTTACACCAGGTAGACTTGGCACACCTTGCTATCCATGTGGTAGCCAATGAGATTATGACAAGTTCTAGGCCACAGATGTCTCAAAGTTCAATTCGTGCAGAAACTCCAGGGGGAGCAGTATTCCTTTAAGGGACAGCAGGCACCTTGCCTCACTGTCACTGGCTGTGTGCTTTTTCTTGTTACCTTCTTATAATTGAAGGCCAGCTGCCAGTAACACCATGTGGATTTGGAAACTGTGGAGCTGCACAATTCATCTTGCAATTATGCCTCCTCTGGGGTTCTGATATTTTATTGTTTAATAGCACTAAATCCTTTTTAATTAAAAAACCTTCCAGAGGTACTAGTTTCAAACAAGAGTTACGTGAAAATAGCCACATCAGTTGCTCCTATATGCACTGGACTGCACAAAGGCTGGCTACAGACTTGCATCAGCACAGATATGGATGTTATTGAGATCTCCACTCAAAATCTTCTGAAATCTGAGTGGTTTTTTCTCAGTTTTGGAGCCATCTCTAGTTTTGAGGGGTCTGACACCTAAACTGCTTAACTGCTGGTCTGTATCTGTATCGGTATCTTGTTAGTGAATTTTGAAGCAACCTCCTGATTGTCCTGCTTGCTGTGACTGAGTTAATTTGAGCAGTTTTGGTGTCTGTTTCTTTGAAGGGAATTAAACCAGAAGCTGTGCCCCAGGAGTGCATTGGATTCTTTTCACTCCTGGGTGGTGGCATAAAACCCAATGATTTGTCTATACTACTGTGAAGTCTTCCAGTATGACCCATACATAGGCCATTGGAGGACTTCTGAACTACCAAGCTGTTACTAAATTATGAGTGTTTCTTGTGCCAGGTAAAGGGCCAGATGACTTGTATGTTGTCCATGAGGCTTCAATGTTTTGTGATTCCCTGCGCTCTCTGGATCCACCTTTCTCCTAGTTTGAAACCCTTTTCTTTGTTCAATAACTTATGTTGTCATTCACCTTTGCTTGAATCACTTGTCTCCTATAATTCACTTTATTATCTATATTATCCTCCTTTCACTATGTTATGTGTTTCAATGGTGACACCTGCTACTTTGTTCTCCCAGATCATCAGGCAAAGTACAGCCTGGAGACCCCTGGAAACAACATTGCTTTTCAGCCTGTGATATGAAAGACCTGAAAGTCTCTCTGGTAGCAGAATAACCCAACACTAATACCAGATGATATCTGATAGTAACCTTGTGGCTGCCTCTGACTACCAGAGGTGCAGACACTCTCATTAATAGAGGCGATCTGGTACCACAGCTGTACTTCACACAGTAATTTTGCCTGGTCCCAGACATTGCATGAACTGAGCTTCACATGAGGGTGTTGTAATGCAGAGATCAGAGACCAGATTGCTGCTTCAGAGTACCTTTAGTTGAAAGAATACATCTAGGTCAGCTTTTTCTCATTTCTTCCTGCTATAACCTACGTTTGAGACTCTCTGTCTAGCACTCCTGATTTTTCTCTCTGATGGCAGAACTTCTTTATCTGATGTGTCTTGAGGTAGCTCTGCACGAGGCTTAGCATGGAAGTGAGACATTACCTTGGAACTCCCAAGTGTCAGTAATTAGCAGTTTGACCATGAGAATTTTATGCTTTTTTAAAGCAATTTCCCTAGGGTTATGAGATATAGACAAAGCTTGAGGTGGAGAAGGAGATGATGGAAATTGTCTGCACAGTCCCCATGCAGCATTAGTCTCTAGTTTGGTCCTGGCTGTTGTTTACATTGTGAACTAACACCTTCCTTCGTGTGTGGTGTCTTACCCCCTCCAAAAGCTGTAATTATAGACTTTCACAATTTGAATCATGTCATATATGGCAATATTGCAGATCCTGTTCTATGCTACACAAGCAGCAAAATTGGAAGTGTTGAAAAAGGTTTTGTTTGGGATCAGATAGATTCACCTGTGATTGTTGTGCCCACCAAGAGCAAGGGCTGAGAAAAGAAACAGAACTTTGTTGTGTTTGCCAAGGTGTTGCCACAAGTGCTTTAGGTTCATGGCATGCTCTACCATGACCCACTTGAGAGAAAATTACGAGTAGACTTCTGCCTGAGCAGGGATTTTGTCACTGACTGCTGATGGGGTGGCCAGTAGCACAATGCCCTCCCTGCAGCAGAGTGCTCCAGGCTGGGCAGGCAGCAGCGTGGTGGGGAGAAAGCTGGTGGTAAGCACTGGTTTGAGGTTGTGAGAGTAGAATAAGTGACTTCATCTAACTGTATCTGTATGTCTTGCTCAAATGTTGTCACATGAATGATGTTGTCCCACCACCTATGGGCCACTGGAAAAGCTTCTGCTGCTAACATTTTCCTAATTGTGATGTAGTGCTCCCTGCACCCCCTTGCTGTCAAACATGGTTACTGAGAGCTGATGTTTAAGCAGCTGAAGTCCTTGAGTATCTGCTGTGCTATGTTCTCCTGGTCTTCTTCGCTTTCCCTCTGTTTGAGCACTGTTTGGACTCAGAGCGGGTGGGAGTTTGGGGGCAGAGTGCCATAGTGCCAGCAAAAAAACAACCAACCAAACAAAAAAGCACTTGCTTTTGTTTGTGAAACCTCCTATGAGTAGTGATGCTGGTGTGGTGAAAGTCTGCTGTTGCCTGTGAAAGATAGACCAAAGGAAGGAATATATGTTTTTTTCTAGACAGGTCTATGGAAAATCGTACAGCTGAGGAAGCAAACATTTGTGTGAGAGTTTTCTTTCAGACAGTTTTTGAAGTATAGGCATGGCAGGAACACTTTGTTTAAGCGACCAAGTTAGACCTTGTCTGGTTTAATCTCTTTCACTTTTTGTTTAATCAGTTTTGCAGTTGGAGATAGTTATAAAACCAAGATAGCAGATGCTACAGGAGTGTACAGTTAAAGTACCTGCTTGTCTTTTTACATGCAAGAAAATAAATTTCACTTCAAATATTGAATATAGGGAAGATGATTAGACATTTATTAAATTTCTTCCCTTCTTTGCATTAATAAAACCAAGCTTCCAGAAAGATCTCTGTCATGTTGAAAAGGGGTGTGACCTTTTTTCAGTGAAAAAGATGTTGCTTTGCATTTGCTAACCTGTAAGGAATTAAAATTTTATACTTCCTTGCACTAAAAACTGTCTCAAGCTAATTGGCAATTTCAAGTTTGCTTAAAGAAATAATAAAAATAATGTTAGTCTTTCAAGTTCACTCTGCTTGTGTTTGTTAGTCTCCATCTAGTAGTACACCAGAGGACTCTCAAACATATGTTGCTCATCTCAAGGTGAGATATAGGGACTGTTGGCAGAAATAATTTTTTTTTAACATTAACAGATGGATATTATTAACATGCATTTATTTTGGGCCATGTGGCAATGCCATTCTCCATTCTATTAATTTTCTTTAAGGAAATGAAATGTATTTTTAAATAAATTGCTAGTTAATTTCAGATTGAGGTACATGCAATAGAGCAGTAGTTCATGACCTTTCAGCTGGGCTGAGATGTGACTTCATTTAGAGACAGTGGAAAGCTATCTGCTGATTTGTCTTCTGGTGCAACCAAAATAGATTCAATGTGTTATAGGAACAGAAGGAGATTTTTCATGTGACCAGGCATTGAAGTGCATGTATGGGTGATGGAAGAAGTGCCCGTTGTTCATATGTCAGGTACAGATTTGGCCTTCTAGGAAGAATTAAGTTTTCTGTGTTGCTGGACATTGTATTAATGCTGGACAGCCTTACTGTAGGATATCAGCTTGCAGTGGTATTTAGAACAGTTTGCAGGACTGTGTGTTTTCCAGCAATTTTCCAGTTATAGCTGTATCATATTTTTGTTTTGTTTAAAATAGTTCCTTGAAATGTACTGTCAAGGATGTCAAGGCACACCTCAGCAGAGACTTAGCTGAGCCTCATTCTGTGACTGCTTAAGAAGTTTCCCTCAGTTGATCCAACCACAAATAGGACATTTCAGTGAGAGATGAACACCATTAGATCCATCTGCAAGGAAGTGACTGGACTGCCTCTGTGCCTTGCCCATGCTAGTCTAGCAGGTAGCTAGATATGTTTGAGCTTACCAATTACCTTGGCCTTCATCTGTGCTCTCATTACACCCTCGCATAACTGAAGTATATATTATCTACTTGCTTTTATTTGTTTGCAGTATCAGTGTACTCTTAAATGGAGGGACCTCAAACCTTTCCTCACATTACTTGCAGTTTTTAATTGTAGTGGACAGGAGTAAACTGAACTAATTAAGGACCTGAATAAACAGTGCTTCTCTGTGCTACATAATTAAATGCCTCTCTGAAGCAGCTTATTCACTTTCTGGCTTACTTAGATGTTGCTAATTAGCAATTACTGATTTTTTTTATTTTTTCCCCCTCGAGTCCCAAAAGATGGGACAAAAAAAATTTAAAAAATATATATATATAAATGTGTACAGACATCTGATTCTTTGCCTCTTGAAGTTATTAACTGTGATTTTTTATAGTATTTTCATTTGACAGAATAGTCATGCAAAAAATGTGTACTGACTTAAAAGGAGTCTGCATGTAGACAGTCTAATTATAGAACATCCTGCCTTTCATACTATTTCACAATGCAACTTTAACTTGAAAACGTGCTAACATATACAGTGATTGCACTTCTTAATCATTCACCAGTATTAAGTATCCTTTTCCACTTGTGTGTGTTGTTGATAATTTTCCTCTTGTCAGTTTTCTGTCATAGACTAGGTTTTTCCCTGAGAGACCCAGGGCCCTGCTGTGAATTTTGAAAGTGTGTCTAATCCTGCTTAAACATGTTCCAAATGTTAACTGTTAGGATTCCCGTGCATCACTTTATTTTCTCTTTGAATAACAATAAAGATTTTTCTGGGCAATGTGTTTATCAGAGAACCTGGGTACATGACTAGTTTGATGACAATAATGGTGGTTGGTGCCTGAGCAGACTTACCTGACCTTTCTGGTTCTAATTTACCTTTCGACAATTGGAATGAGCAGAAATGAATTAGGCAAGAAAAGGATCAAGTGCTCATCAGCATATTTTCTCTGAAGGCAAAAAAATGACTTTCACACACAAAAGCTGCCCTGATAATTGTCCTGGAGCGTAATGAAGCAGGACGCCAACAATCTCCTTTAAGCAGAGTGAAGGCATGGGTAAAATGTGGAAACCATTGTGGTGGTGTGGCTGATGAATGACAGTGGGCCTCTAATCTTTTTAAAATGTGAGGTAGCTTTGGCAGTGGATATTCAAAGAAGGGATTGCACCTTGGCAGGAAAAGGAAAGTTTAAGTCAAAAGGATTTTATGTCCATCCAAGTACCTTTCAAGCAATGAAAATTGAGTGGAAACAAAAATTAGTGGAGAACTTGGGGAAGATTACCAATAGAATGGTGCAAGAGATCCTGATTTTGGGTTGGGTAGGTCCCATCTTTGTGTTGGAGGGTAAGAATCAGTGAGATTAGTGTAAAGATTAGCTTTGTAATGGAAAGGTATATCCAGACATACCTGCAGCTTTAGTGGCCTCCAGTCACTATTGACAGAAAAGATGGTGGTTTTCATAATAAAAATTACCTGGTGCTTTCTTCATTATTTGTAAGAACTTGTATTTAGTGGCTTACAGGTTTGTAGAACTTTGCTTGATGAGATTCAACAAAATAGAACCTTGTTTTAAGGCTGATGTCTTTTAAGAACATTTTTTCAAAACCTTATTCTGTATTTCAGCATGTGGATAAGGAAGAATAATATGGTGCCTGTGGTACTGGCAATATGATTCTTCCTTACATGTGCTGCCTAGACTTCCTAGAGTTTGTCCCTACTGTCTCCAGAGGCTACATCAGTGTGGAGTAGTGTTTCTTTAAATTTGTGTGACTGTTGGGGCCAGATGAGCTTATGGGCTACCTTGCTGGCTGCAGTGGACTCCAGATCTCAGAGCAGAAGCTTTTAATTGACTTGGTCCCTCCTCACGGCTTGGCTGGAGCAGGAGGAGCTTCTGGGATGCAATGGGGAAGTCTGAGGTTCCTCAGACTGGTAAGTAAGGAGATGTGAGAGGCTGGAGTGAAGTCTTGGTTTCAATTACAGTGTTTTCAGAGAATGGCAAGCTGGAGTAGGACCTGAGAGAGAAATAGGAAAGTGTATAATACTTTCATACATTGTAATACAGCATAAAAATGAGCATTGCAGCAACAGAGAGGGCTGGAGAAATTCATAGAATTGATTGGGTTGGAAAAGACCTCTGAGATCATAGAGTCCAACCCTTGGTCCAACTCCAGTTCATTTACCAGATCATGGCACTCAGCGCCACGTCCAATCTGCATTTAAAAATCTCTAGGGATGGTGAATCCACCACCTCTCTGGGCAGCCCATTCCAATGCCTGATTACTCTCTCTGTAAAGAATTTTTTTCTGATATCCAACTTAAATTTCCCCTGGCAGAGCTTAAGCCCGTGCCCCCTTGTCCTATTGCTGAGTGCCTGGGAGCCAAAGAGAACCAGGGAGGGGAGTGCAAGTAGGGGAAAGAAGAACAGTGTGACAGTGGCTAAAAGTAGAGGGGCAAAAGAGGTAGAGAAAGGAGAAACAGTTTGGGAGAGGAAGGCAATAAAATATAACAGAGCTTGAAATTCAATATCTGTATTCCCTTGTTGTGTAGCAGAGAAAACCATTGGCAAAGCATGGGGATGTTTTGATGTGGCACAGGGCAATGTAGAAGTAAGAACTGTATTTCTTGTTATACTTGAGCTAGCTGGGTTTGGGGTTTTATTGCATAATACCACCTAAAGGGCAGAATGAGAAGAGCCCTGCAGAGAAATGTTGCAGCCTTGGTCTCTTTCGGGAAGGGACCAGACCAGCGACGGGGTTCGCAGACTGCCTGCTGAGCTGTCGTTCGCGGCTATCCCTTGACCCAAGGTATGGTTTGCCTCGCGAGCTGAGAACAAACACCAAGGAGCCAAGGGTGGTCTGACCTGATCCGAAGATCTAGGCTGATCCAACTTTATTGGGGGAAAACAGGGGTTTATATAACTTGGGGTAGGGAAGGTTCTGGAAAAGGGGTGGAGCCGAGGCAGAGCATGCAAATCCACCTCAGCCCATAGGGTATGCAAACTAGGGGGGAGTAAACTTGGGCGTGGACAGATGACAGGCAGGGCCAGGGCCGCCCCCTAGGGGGAGCTGGCCAATGGTAGCTGTTCTCTTGTTGCTAGGCACCTGCCTGCCTGGGGGAAGGTTCTGGAACTGGGAGAGCAGTAGACATCTTTATTTTAATAAAAACTGGGGATAAAACTGGGGATTTAGAAAGTCCGTATTGTAGTGTCATTGTCAGGGTTCTTTGGGGTCTTCCTGGACCTTCCACACGTCGAACTCCGTTCGGCGATCCCTCGTCCTCCTCCATTCTTCCATGTCCATATAGTCCCCATCTCCAACAGAGAAACACTTGGGAGTGATGGTTGATGGAAAACTCAACATGAGTCAGCAACGTGTATTCACAGCCTAGAAAGCCAGCTGTGTCCTGACCTGCATCAAAAGCAGTGTGGCCAGCAGGTTGAAGGAGGTGATCCTCCCCCTCTACTCTTGAGAGACCCCATGTGGAGTGCTGTGTGCAGTTCTGGTGCCCCCAACCTAAGAATAATATGGAAGCGTTGGAGCAAGTCCAGAGGAGTGCCACAAAGTTGGTAAGAGAGCTGGAGCACCTTCCTTCTGAATACAGGCAGAGAAAGTTGAGGCTGTTCATCCTGGAGAAGTGAAGATTGTGTGGAGACCTCATAGCAAGCTTCTAGTATCTACAGGGAATCCAGAGAGGGATCCTTTATCAGGACCTGTAATGATAGGAAGAGGAATAACGTGTACAGATTGAAAGGGGAAATTTTAGCTCGTGTATACAGAGGTAGTAAGCCTTTAACCAATGCCAGAGTGCGCAGCTTGCTCAATAAAAATGTATCTCTTCAGTCTTTGAAATGCATGAGATACTTCATTTTATTTGTTCTGCTTTGAAGTTTGCACTTTCTTTGCTTTCTGTAGATAATGGATAATACTTGTGGAATTATAGTCAGTTCTAAATGAAGTTTGATGGTTTGAGTTGCTTTTTATGATATGTTTTGCAGATGTCTGTGCTGAAAGCTTCACATTGTTTAGGATTTTTTGAATTATCTTTGTCCTGTGAGAGATGATAAATTAGGATTATTGAATTGTTAGTTCTGTATACAATTGCTTTTGAGGATAACTAAACACCACTAATTTCCTTGTTGCTAAAGACTGGCTGTTTGTTTGCAGCACCTGGCATTGCTTTTAGCCTGCATAGAGCTTCTTGTTTTGCTCAGAAGCAGCGTCAACCAACTGGTGCTTATTTGCATGTTTACTTCCCTCTCCCTCCTAGCTACGTATATTTAACATACTAGTTGTTTTGGTTTCTTTCCAAGTTGTTTTTCCTACCTTTAGCTCAGCAAACATTGTCTAAGGATTTGTCTAGTTGTTTCCTTTCCTTTGAGCTCATTTTTCCTTTCACTGTCTGCGTGTTTGTTTGTTTATTTAGGGGGTGTTTTTTGTTTATTTTTATAAGGCCTTGGGGCATGGTCATAGTAAAATAGATCCCTTCCTCTGCCCTGGGAAGACTTTAGTTGTGTCTTTTGCATCCTTTTAAGTAAACTTTTTATTGCATACTTTTGTTACTTCATTTTAATATCTTTTAATGAGATGGCTTCTGTTAATTACATTAACTAATCCAGTAACTTTAAAACACAAAACCTCTTAGCACCATTTTTACTAGTTTATTATTCATTAAACTACAAATCATGTTTGTTGTTACAATAAATTTATTGTATTTATTCTGACCAAAACTTTTAATGGTGCTTTTTGGTACCTTCCCAAACTTTGCAAAACTGTACCATTATCATAAATACTTGTTTGTCATAAACTGCCTCCTTTTATTACATTAATTCACATATCTTTTATAGTTCATAAACACTCTTTATTAAAAACCTGATGCACACATACATGCATGCATTTTTATGATTCTTAAGTGTATTTCAAAAAATTATGTTAGGTCTCAGTGTGGTCTAGCATAGGTAATGCAGCCTTAATACAGTTACTCAAATTAAATACTTTTAGGGTAGTGCTCTGTGTTAAAAAACAATATTGTTTTTCAGAAAGCTATTTTAATTTTTATGAGATATTAACTCTTACCCAATGATGTATAAGTTTGCAACTTAACAAATGCTTTATGAGTTGACATAGTCCTATTTGCTCACACAACCTTTATTGGCCACCATTATGTGAGTAGTTTTTAATTATGAAACTATAGTCTGTGGATTTTTTTCACAGATCTTATTCCTTCACAATGAAGAATGGCTTTATATGTGAGATGTAGTAAAGGGGCTCTTCTCTACAGGATCATTGCCTCTAACTGAGGAAGTTTGTGTTGAATGAAGCAAGATACTGCACAGCTGGCAAGGATGATCTCTGCACCAGGAGAACTCAATATGCCCATGCAGAACAAATGTTGGGGCTGCATAATTTTCTTTATTGTATAAATCTGACTTTTTCATGTAACTAAAATATGCTCTATTTTTTGGATCATCTCTGTATACATGCAAGATAGTAGGCCTTAGTGTTCATTGGGAAGCTGAATTGGTGGTGGCCTTCACAAAGGGACCATACAAACAAGAAAATGCTGTATTTAATATAGACTTGATTCAGTCTGCTTAAATATAATTTGACATCTCATAGTGGTAAGGATGAATAATTTCATATTAAATTACCTCCTTCTATTCTGTGTCCTGAATAAAACAGTGGATTCTGTTGAAAAAAAAGTATGACTGTATGTAGAAACAGTATTATTGGGAGGAACTAAAATCCATATAAGTAGATTTAGCTTAGCACTTCCTAATTCTTGAATCTTTAGTATTGCTGTGTTAATATGATTTCAAAAGGAATACTTCTAAAAAAGAATTTATATGCAGGCAGTATCCCTTGGGTGATGCCAATCAGCGTCATCTCTGTCTGCTTATTCTGATTTTGTGCTTTTGATAGCACAGCACAGGATTTAGGCACTGAGGATTTCCGCTGCATACAGGGTGGGATGTGCAACCTGTGGTATGGCCTGTGCTTGTTTGGTTGGATCTTCCCTTGCACTTTGTAAAGGTATTTGTTAGGTCTGCATAAGCTCATGTCAGGTGGTAACTGCAAGTTATTATCTCAGGAAGAGAATAATTTTAAGTAGTGTTATATGCTTTGGGTGAGAGGTTGGGAAAGAAATTCAACCATGCCTACTGTGAATTTTCCCCATCACTAGGTCCTAGCTTGAAAGATCCAAGAATCTCTCCAACCTCTTCCAATAAAAAAATCATATTAATACTGCAAAGAAGAGTGACAAGAGGATGAGTGGTAGTGGAAGATGCATCCATACACCTGCCAGGAGACAGACGTGAACTTACACAGACCTAACAGATACCCTTATGTGGTGCAAGGGAAGATCCAGCTAAGCAAGCACAGGCTTTTTTCTTGTCATTAATAAAGCAAAGGAGTTGAAATGACTAATATGCTGTGAGGGAAGAGGAATAGTGGGAAGGTATACTAAATAAAGTACCTGTAGTTAAGCTGCCTGTTGAGGTAATGTAATTTTGGATGATGTTCAGGTGGGCAGTGAGCCCAGCACAAAGAAGCATTTTGATAAATGTGATTCTTGGACAGTAGTGTGGGCTGGAGCTCCTTTGCCTTCCTGGAGGCTTCAGGATCAGGCTGCTCCCTACTGTTGTGTTTTCAGCTACATGAGTCCTGGGTTTAGGATTTTTTTTGCAGTAAGCACCACCAGAATTGGGGCTGAGTGACACTTAACAGCTTCTACAGCTAAAAGTTGTTCTTTTCAAGAGAGTATTGCCCAAGTCACACGACGTGATAGCTGAACGGAGCTGCTGATGGGGGCACAAACTCCTAAATTCTGATAAATTATTGACCCCATCAAAGGGCAAGTTGTTTGTTTCAGGAACAAACCAGTCTGCTTTGAAGACCATCATAATGCTCTTATCCTGCAGAGGTCCTTGTTTTATGGGGAAAATTGTTACCTTTTCCAAAACAGTTCCCCTGCTGGAAATAGAGAATGGGTATTAACAGAGGAGATCTCTAATACTTGACACAGAGCAGACAGACAAAACCACAGGCTCTTGTTCTCATTCTCTCATATCTCTGCCTGAATATAATTGATTGGCTAGGACATGCTGTAATTTGTTTTTACAATGAATAATATTCCAGTTTATCCTGAGGGACAGCTGGGTGAGGAAGCCCACACTAACCTTGACACCCTGAAGTTGTTAAATGCAGATCAGGTTGGCCGTTTTAAACAGAGAAGTCATTCAATTTGGTTTTATTTCTAGTGAAAGGAAGCTAATAAGTGAATGTTTTTGAGACTCTTGTCTGTGTTCTCCACATGTAAAAGTATTCGCCTACTTGTAGGATTTGATTTGATTTACAGGTTCACTAAATAGATGTTATTAACTTCAGTGCTAATTTTTATCAGCTTACAGAGGCTGAGTTTTGGGCATCAGTCCATGTTTTAACATGTAATTCTAATGAGGTGTGATTGACACTGTTCAAATAAACTGGTCTTATTAAGCTGCTGTTCCAAAGGTTGTGCCAGCTTGCGAGTGACTGTATTTAACTTACAGGTTAAATAAAATCAGATTCCCTGTGCACCAGCTGTAGATTTGTTTGTTTGTTTGCAGAGGCTGATAGTCAATTCTAGAATGTAATGGAATTGGAAATGTTGGCTATATGGTAAAAAAAAAACATTACAAGATAGGAAAAAGGTATTGCAAGATAGCAAGGAGGCAGGAGCCACTTGAACCTTCAGAAAAGATTGTTCATTGTACTGGTGTACTAGAACTGAAGCTGATTGTTGTATGTTTGGTATTTTCACTGCATTAAATGTAAGAGTGCCTGAGTCACCCTGCAGGATTCAGGAATGGACAAATGTGAATTGCCTCTGACTAAACCACCTGCAAGCAAGAAGCTGAATTTGCTCAGTGGTTGCAGGGGAAGCTGTGTGCGTGTCTTCCTTCTGTCTTGGCACACAGGACACCTGCAAGCATGTCATTGTTAGTTTGCCTCTGTGTGTATTAATAACTAAATTTTTTTCAGCAATGGCATCATGTGAAAGCTGAAGGAAATGAGGTTCCTGGTGAACTTTGAATCAGGCGCACAGCAAAGGCAGAATGTGTACATAGACCATTTCCCTGTATCTAGTTTTAGGACATTGAAGATTTCAGTCATCCTAATATATATATGCATGTGGATCATGCTGTGTGAAGTCCAGGACTCTTGGGAGTATGGGTCTGGGCAGTCTCTTCTGGGGGACTTCTGCAACTGATAACACAATGTTAAAAGATGTCAGTACCCCTGGGCTGGGTTTGCCTCGTGGTGCTGGATGGGCCCAGCTGCAGGGGATGAATGGTTTCATGTGTGTGGTGAATATCCATTACTGAGCTGTTCACAACTCCACAGAGTGATCCTGGGTGGGTACTGTGGTATTCAACGTGTGACTGAAAACTATTTCCACAACAAGGAGACTTTTTTCAGATTTCTGAGAATAACTTGCTGCCTGCAGTGCATCAGCCCTGTGCATTTTTCATGTCCTGGTTTGTGTTCTCCTCTACTCTTTCATGAGCATCTCCCCATGTATCAACCAGAGTCTCAATGCTGCCTTATAGTGTTTTCTTTTTTAACTCTTTCTGTCTCATAAGCATTTTGGCTCATAAAGTATTACATAGACCAGATGTATACACTCTCATATTCTGCTATGCAGTTTCTTCTATTGTGGTTTTTAGTTTGATTAGTTTTTACTTCTTAAGGCTTTTCCTGGGTACAGGCAGCCCAGTTAGTCTTCAGCTACCTCTGAATCCTGTGCTGATCAGTTTTTGTCAGGCAGTTAGTCTGAGGCCACCTGACACAGCTGGCATGTGGCTACCCACAAGTCCATAAGAGCCATCAATCCAATTTGAGTGTTTGTGAGTCCTAGGCATGGCAGGAATGTTCCTGTTCAGTTTAATAGTGTTACATTATTTTGCTTCATATCTAAGTGGATTGCCTTGTCTTCCTGTCTTATAGCAAATTCCATGTTTTTTCTATTGTAAACTCTTTGATTTTCTAATATATCCCAGGCTTCAGCATACAATAGATTTTCCTCTTTATTATTTAAAAAGAAGTGTTATCAATAAAAAGAAAATTAAACTGTCATGATGATTTGAAGAGAAAATAAATACAGTGAGGCTAAGCATTCATCCCAATTAGACCTTGCCACTAAAAAATACTGGCAGGGTGGAATTCACAAAGAGTTTCAGTGAATGTGATAATGTGGGGGGGAGGTTTTGTTCGCTTGGGGGTTTTTAAATTAATTCTCCTTTAGCAGTTCTTTTTTTTTCTTCTTTTTTTTTCTCCCAGGAACATAGTGAAATTTCTTCTTGTGTGAGACTGTTTCTTAAAATAATTGTTTCGCAATACGTGATTATAACTTGTACAATGGCAGTCAGACTGAATTTCTGAGTACTGTGCTCCTCTGGACTTAAACCGCCAGGATTTCACCTTCATTGCCTTCAAGTATATAATATTCACTGTTTCCCAATTATGAGGGCTGCTTTTCATAGGAGTTTTGAATGACTTACTTCAATTTGTCTACTAATCCTGAGGTGGGAAAAAAATTATGCTTTCCAACTTGCTGTCCTCCATCAGGTGTGAGATTCTTAATATTGTCATAGAAGGATAGAATGGTTGAGTTGAAAGGCACCTTAAAGATCATCTAATTCCAACTGCCCTGCCCTGGGCTTGGACATCTTCCAGGTGGCCAGGTTACTCAAAGCCCAATTCAGCCTGGTCATGAACTCTTCCAGGGAGGTGAGGTCCTCAACCTCTCTGCATAACCTGTTTCGTCTGTCACCACCTTTTGTAGTAAAGAGTTTGTTTCTAATACCTAGTCTAGACCTACTCTCCTTCAGCTTCAGGCCATTACCCCTAGTCCACATGCTCTTGTGAAAAGACCCCTCCCCAGCTCTTTTGAAACCCCTTTTAGGTACCGGAAGTTGCTGTGTGGTCTCCCTGGAGACTTCTCAGGGCTCAATGGCCCCAACTCTCTCAGCCTGTCTTCAGAGGAGGGTGCTCCAACCCTCTGATCAGTTTAGTGTTCCTCCCTTGGCCTCGTTCCAACACCTCAACATCTTTCTTGTGTTGGGGGCCCTAGACAGATGGAGTCTCACAAGAGTGGAGTAGAGTGTGAAAATCACTTCCTTTGACCTGCTGGTCACATAGCTTTTCATGCAGCCTAGGATACTATTGGCTTTCTGGGCTGCACGTGCTTATTGCCACGTCACATTGAACTTCTCCTCATCTAACTAATCTTCTTCCATTCTCTGCCCAATTTGTACTTGAGGTTGTCCTAAGTCAAGCACAGGACCTCACACTTGGCCTTGTTGAACTTCATAGTGTTCACACAGGCCCACTTCACAAGCCTGTCAGTGTCCCTCTGGATGGCATCTCTTCTCTCCAGCATGTTGACCACACCACAAAGCTTGGTAGTGCCAGCAAACTTGGTGAGGATGCACTTGATCCCTCTGTTCATGTCACCAACAAAGACATTAAACAGTGCTTGTCCCAATACTGACCCCTGGGGACTGTCACTCTGCACTGCTTTCTACTTCGACATTGAGCTGTTCACCACAGCTCTTTTTGAGTGTGACCATCCAGCCAATGTCTTAGCTATCAAGTGGTCCATTCATCAAATCCATGTCTTCCCAGTTCATAGACAAGGATGCTGTGCAGGACAGTGAAATGCTTTGCTTAATTCCAGGTAGATGATGTCAGTTGTGCTTCCCTCATCCACCACTGCTGTAACCCAACTGTAGGAGGTCACCAAATTTGTCTGTCGTGATTTGCCTTACTGAAGCCATGTTGTCTGTTACTGGTCACCACCTGATATTTTCATGTGCCTTGGCATAGTTTCCAGGAGGATCTGCTCCATGATCTTGCAGGGCACAGAGGTGGGATTGAGCAGCCTGTAATTCCCCAGGTCTTTCTTATTTTCCCTTTTTAAAATGAGGATTATGCTCCTCTTTTCCAGTCAGTGGGAATATGGTGAATAGTGGCTTAGCCACTTTCTTGTCCGCTTCCCTCAGGAATCCACATTCCCATGGATGTATTTGATCCAGTCCCTTGGAATTGTGTCATCATGTGAAGGAACTACAGGAAGAAGTGAACAAGCTGTCTAGTACTCAAGCAAACAAGCCAGAGATTGACAGACTATTTTCAGAGACACTACAGTCTCAAGACTCTTGGGAGTCTCAGACCTCCATTGTAGGGGAGAAGCAGGTGGACTTAGTGCATACCCTGTAGTCAAAGGACTGTTATTCAAGGGTCTGTTAAAGAGGAAGACTGGAAGCTGGTCCCTGCGTGTACCGGGAGGAAGGTTCCTTCTCCTTCTCAAAACCTGCTAAGTAGGACTGGAACCTGCTACAACAGGTATGAGGCTCTGGAACTAAAAGGCCAGGCAACTGACGGGGTGAATGAAGGTCCTTCTGGGATAGTGGGGCCTCCTAAAACACCACCTTGTACCTTGCATCAAGACCCCCTCTGTCAAGAGGAGAAGAAGGGGGATTGTAATAGGAGAATCCCTTCTAGGGGGAACAGAGGACCTGATATGCAGATTGGACCCAACTCCCAGGGAAGTCTGCTGACTCCCAGGGGCTCAGAAAAGGAACACTATGGGAAAACTCTCCAGTCCAGTAAGGCCCTCTGATTACTATCCACTATTGGTTGTTCAAAGTGGCAATGAAAAAAAAAACCAAAGAGAGGTCTGAGGGCAATTGAAAGAGACTTCAGGGCCCTGGGATGATTGGTAGAGGGATTGAAAGCACAGGTGGAGATTTTATTGATTCTTGAAGTAGCAAGAAATAATATTGGTAGGAATAGGCAGATCCGTCAGGTGAATGAGTGGTTCTGAGATTGATGTAATCAGAACAATTTTGAGGTTTTGGACTATGGTCTGATTTATTGAACAGCTGGTCTGCTGACACATGACAGGATGCACCTATCTCAATGGGTAAAAAGAGTTTTACCGCAGGACCTACCAGGGCTTTGCCAGAGTGTTAAACTAACTTGAAGGGGGAAAGGGGCAAAACCAGGCTCAGCAGTGATGAGCGATGGGAGGGTGTGCCAGAACTTGAGGAAAGGAGCACTAATGTGATCCCTCAAGAGGTGTTGGCTGCAATGGACCCCAGCTGAAATGTTTCTACATTAATGCACACAGCATGAGGAACAAAGAAGAGGAGCATGAAGTTTTGGCCCAGTTCCAGAGGTGCGACATCACTACATAAGTGAAGTGTGGTGAAACAAGTCCTGCTGGAGTGCTCTCTTGGATGGTTACAGGCTTTTCAGGAGGGATAGACAGGGCAAAAGAGGTGGAAGGGTGGCACTGTATGTAATAGAAGGGTTAGAAAGAGTGGAGCTCACAGTTGGCAATGGCACAGTTGAGACCCTCTGAATAAGAATCAAGGGGCAAATAAATAAAGTGGATGTCATTGTGGGAGTCTACTATAGACCTCCCAGCCAGGATGATGATGCCAACGAATTTTTTTTTTTTAGGAACTAAGGGATACTTCAAAATGAACTACCCTTGTCCTTACGGGTGACTATAGCTTGTCAGAAATCAACTGGGAGCATGAAACAGATGGTACAGCCTGGGACAGAAGATTCCCAAAAAAGCCTGGGTGATCGCTTTATGGAACAGGTCCTAAGGGAGCTGACTAGAAAGATGCTCTCCTTGATCTGCTGCTTGTCAGCGGAGCCCATCTTGTGCGTGGAGATTGGTAGCCTCTTGGCCACAGTGACCACACAGTGATTGAATTTAAAATCTCTATTGACAGGAGTAAAAGTGCCAACAAAACCTCAATTCTGGACATGAGGAGAGCAGACTTCAGCCTGCTCAGGGAACTGTAAGTAAGGTTCCCTGGGACAATGTTTTTGTAGGTACTAGGATCCATCAGTGCTGCTCGATTTTTGAACATCACCTCCTAAGGGCACAGGAGCAGGCAATTCCCAAATGTTGGAAGTCAAGCAGGTGAGGTGGAAGGCCATCTTGGCTGAGCAGGAATCTTCTCTTGGAGATAAGGCAAAAAAGGGAAGGTGTATGCCCAGTGGAAGAAAGGTCAAGTGACATGCAAAGAACTCAGAGATGCTGCTTGCTGCTGCAGGGAGAAAATCCCTGTGGCTTGAGCTCACCTGGAACTGAAGCTGGTGAGAAATGTGGGACAGTAAAAAGAGTTTTTTCTAATACATTAATGCCACTAGGCAGTATAGAAATATTACCAGCCTGTTACAGCATGAGGATGGTCACCTCACATACAAGGACAGAGACAAGGCAGAGGGGTTTTAATGCTTTCTTTGCCTCTGTCTTCAACATGGATGATGGACCAAGGGGGTCTCAGTGCGCTGAGCTGGAGGACCATGACTGCAAGAATGATCAGCTCCCAGCTGACTCTGATATTGTGCTGGATCTGCAGCTCTGGCTGGATCCCTACAAATCTGTGGGGTCTGTTGTGATTTATCCCAGAATCCTCAAAGAGCTGACTGATGTCATTGGAAAAACTCTCTTGATTTTGAGCGGTCTTGAGAATCCAGAGAGGTTTCAGATGACCGGGAGCTGATGAGTCCCAGTTTACAAGAAGGAGGACCCTGGAAACTACAGGGCTGTCAGTCTCACTTTAGTGCCTCTTAAAGTTATGGAGATTATTATTCTGGGAAATACAGAAAAATACCTGAAAAACAATGCAGTTTTTGCTCACAGCATGGCTTCATAACAGGAAGGTCCTGCTTCACTTTTATGGCAAGGTAATCCACTGTGGCTGAGATCACTTGGTCTCTTCAGCCTGGAGGAGACTGAGGGGAAACCTCATTGCAGTCTACAACTTTCTCATGGGTAGAAGAGGAGGGGCAGACACTGATCTTTTCTCTGTAATGAACAGTGATAGAACCCAAAGGAATGGCCTGAAATTGTGTCAGGAGAGGTTTAGGTTGGATATTAGAAAAAGGTTCTTCACCCTGAGACAACCTTCGGGGTGGTCACAGCACCAAGTCTGCCAGAGTTCAAGAAGCTTTTGGACAATACATGATGTGATTTTTTGGGGATGGCCCTGTGCAGGGCCAGGAGTTGGACTTTGATGATCCTTGTGTGGTCCCTTTCAACTCAGCATATTCTGTGACTCTGTGACTTGTGCACCTTTAGGTTCCTTAGTCTTTGTCAAACCTGGTCTTCTACAGAGATTGGTTCTTTATCCTCTCACTCACTGCTTTCCCCTTCTGCAACTTGGTGTTGTGACTGGAATACTTACTGGTGAAGGCTGAGGCAAAAAATTCTTTGAGTACGTTACAGCCTTCTCCATGTCCTGTGCAGCAGGTCTCCCATATCCTTCCTGAGAGGACATTCATTTTCCTAGTCCTTCTTTTATTGTTGATGGACCTAAAGAAGCTTTTTTTAATTACCAGTGAGCAACATTGTAGCAAATTCCTGGCCTAAGGAAGTGGTTGTCACTGGTAGTAGGTAATGAGAGCAGGTGAAAAATGTTCCTAGCAGTTAGTTGCTGTAAATGTATGTACTGCAAGTGCTTTCCTAATACCTTCTGGTTTTGTGTAAACATGTACAAACACATATCCTTAACAGTAAAGAAAAAACCTCCATCGAATATAACTTAATTTTACTATCATCTTTATATTATCTCTTAGTTGTATATTCAGTACAGCAATTAATAAACAAATAGGCTGTACCTACCAGAACCATTATCAGTTACCATTTAGCATTCTCATTAAAAATGGCTTATTAGAATATTAATAGCTATATTGTTCTTCCAAACATCCTTCTTCACTCTGAGTACCTACCACAAGTCTGCTGCTGGTAATTATCAAACATTACAGGCAACTAATATGCCAATAGCCTACTGGGTTGTTATAATTTTAAATAAGTTTTAAATTTGATCTAAAAGTGCCAAATTCTATGAGTTCTAGTTTGCAGTAATGAAGGAACTAACAACAGGATGAGGTAGCAGAAGGCAAGGCTGAGTTTGAGCAAAAGCTGAAATTGAGAGGTATTTTTGATGCCCATGTAGAATTGAATCCTCCTAACTCAACATCTTGTGACTTAAAACATCGTAAATTTCCAATCACAGCCTGGGTAGAGGCTAATCCTGGTTGAAGGATGGAACCAGCATTGCTTTTTGAGGGGTAGCTTTGTACTACAGAGTAGGTCTATTTACTGGGTCACAAATGTGATTAGCAAGAAACTTTCTATGTAATGCAGCTGACACTGTACTGTAAAGACAGCTCTGGGTTTCTTGTGTATACAGATGTAAAAGTTGTTAGACTTCCCCAATTCTCCAGACACTAGAGAGGGGATTTCTTTTCATACACTGTGGCTGAATGCTGCTTTCCCTTTGCACTTTTATTTTGGTGCCTTCAGTCTGACATAATTATATTAGGAAACATTTCAATGTACTTGCTTTTACAAGATCAAGCAGCTAACTGCTCCAGAAAAGTGTTTAATTTATTGCTGATTTTGTTAGTCAGACATGTTGACAGAGGGAATAAAAAGAGTACATGGGTAGTTTAGGTGAAGATTCATGTCTTCATTTTGCACCACAGGTGTTTGTATAAGCATTTACATTTTGGGAAGCCTGTGTTAGCATACCTGTTCTGAGATTCCTCTGGGTCTGTATGCTCTTAGAAAAGAAAAAGCACATTTAGTCTTTGTGCATCTTCTTTTCCATGGGAGTTTCATAGCTGAGCCTTAACTGTCCCAGAATTTGTGTGTCTCAAAATCTGACATTTCAGTGAGCTGGAAATTATGTGTGTTGTAAAACCCACACAAAGACAGAGGAAACTATTTCAGGCTGTTGTTGCTGCTGAGTGGTCAGCAGATGTCTTGGAGCATATGCCATCTGATCCCTTGGCAACTGCATGTCCTTCCAAGCCACTCTGGAGTCCTGAGAATGAGCTGCAGAGTGTCGGCCTCAGGCAGGAGAGGGTGAAGCGCTACCCCACCATGCTGCAGCTTCCCCCTCCAGCCAGGAGGGTAATAGGTGAGAAGGGAGGGTTGTACAGAGTCTCAGACCACTGTGTGTGCCTTGCCCCTCAATCGAGCAGGCTCTTCTCCCATTAACTCTGTGGCTCGTTTTGCTCCTGGCAGTGCCGCATGGGCAGGTGTACCGGTTCTGCACCTTGGAGGGGACATGGCTGCTGAAGGAGAATTCAACAGTGCCCTGGAGGAACCTGTCTGAGTGTGAGTCCTCTGACCAGGTAAGAGTTTTTCACCCCTCTTGATACTGTTGTTTAGGACAAAGCAGAAGAGAGGAAAATAATAATCATTGGTGCCCACAAGTTTTTGTCCTGTAAAAGTAACCTTTACTTACGCAGTTCAGCGAGGCTGATGGTAAGGGTTGTCAGGTCTCTCCCCTTCAACGAAAAGAACATGGAGGGAGGCTAGAATAGGTTTAAATGTACATGAAAGAGCCAAGAATCAGGTCGTCCCAGCTGTAGTGCAGTGCAAGGAGCTCAACTGCAGCCCACCCCAACCACAAGAGTGACCTCATGTTATTCCTTTGCCTTTATTCCCATTGTCATGCCATTATAATAGTTACCACTCACGCTCTCTCTCTTGTTGGCAGCTATTAAGGTGATTAAGATGAACTGAACTGAAGAATATTTGCTTTTCACCTTTCAGCAGGAGGTAGTCCCTGCCTTTTTTTTTTGTTTGGGTTTTTTTGTCTTTTTACCTTAGTTTTCTTTGGGTGATGGAATTAGGCTTGTCAGTGTTATTTTCTTGCCCTAGTGATTTATACTCTGCAGGGAGCTGAGACACCTGGCACCAAATGAAGGAGAGCCTAGGGATTTCCAGGGGATTTTTGACAGCCACTGGCGTCAGCCAGCACACCGTGTGCGTTGCCATGACACGTGATACCAGTACCACTGTGAACCTCCAAGGGTGATGCTTTTCCTCACAGAAACTGAGTGCACTCTCTCTATCCCAGAGTACTAAGCACTACTACGTTATCTAGTCAAAACAATTCAAGTTTATGAAAGTCCCAAGAGCCCCAGGATCTGTGCCCTCTGTAGTTTCTGTTGTTCAGTGGCTCATTCTTCAGAGGGAATAATGGCTGCAGAGTAGGAAGAGATGGGAAGAGAGATTGTTTCTCTTCTCTAAATATGTGAACTTTATTATTTTCCTTTAATTTGCAGCCTTATTCCTTGTCTCATTCACGTTCTGGGGAGAGCATGTTTTCTTAAAGCAATGTTACTTAAAGCTTACTTGTTTGACTTTTTCTTGTTTGCCATTATAGTTTCTTCTAGAGCAGTGTTTGGACATGCCAAGGAGTGAGATACCTAATGGTAACACTTGGCCATTTGGCACCTGCCTCTAAGTTTCCATGAACTGATAGGGCTTCTGAAACCCTGTGTACAGCTAATGTATATAGAGCCCCCTAATAACTTAACTTTGTTTTATGCATCTGCCACAAGAGAACAAGAGCTTGTTTTTTATAAGTTTGCCATGAGTTATGTTACAGCTGTTACTAAAACAGATTCCGAAGGGTTTGTGAGTGAATTTTTATAAAATAACATTGTTTACTTTATATGCATAATGTCGTTTTTATCTGTGTAGATGTTTTAAATTGTCAGGTTCAGTAGTTTGCCTAAGCTTTGATACTGAAGAAATTTTTCTTTCTGTAAGCCAGCTCTCATATCATTCTCTTTAAAGCATTAACCTAGCAAATCCCTGAGGAACAGCCTCTTCACCTTAAATCCTCCAGGCTGTGCAAAGTACATCTGAATAACTATACTTAATTTCTGAAGTGCAAGGAATGTATTCCTTTGTACAGCACAGATCTCAGGAGTCAATTGCAGAATTAGCCGCTTGAAGAAGGGAAGTAAAATGCCTGAGTCTATTTAGACAAAGATACATACTTAGAAATGAAGCAGAATAGTGAATATGAATGTGCCTCAGAGGCTAAGCAATAAGCCTCTGTTAAAATTCAGACCTGCCTGTACCTTTTCAAATTCTTCTCTTCTCTATAAGGATTTTGGCCAGAATTTTCAAACAAGGGTCTCAGTTATCATTTCTTCAGCAGTGAACCTGAAGAGAGCCCCTGCTCAGGCCTGCAGGTGGTGAGGATCCCCACTGCTCTGGTCTGCACCAGCTCGCTCCCTCACAAACAGTGCTGTGACACCTTGGTCATGAGATGCTGTTGGGCTGTGGATTGTTACCAGTAAATTACATAGTTGAGGCAGAAGAGACACTATCTGGGGGCAGAAAAAATCTTTAGTTGCATAAATGCAAGTCATGTTTTAACTCAAAATCAACAAACAGAACCTGACTTGTTTTACTTCTGAATATAGATGTAGCCAAAGGACCCTGCTGTTACCACAGTAAGGAGACTTGCATGAAGTGTTCACGTCTGAAAAGATCAGCTTTGCCATTTTTACCGCATTACTAAGTGGTGTCTATGCTTCTTGCCACCTGTTTTAAGAATTGCTTGCGTGGTAATTCATGCCTTTCCAATTTTATTATGAAATAATGTCACATTATCTATTTTTCTAGCCTAGCTGCAACTGTTTGAGTGAACACCTGGGAGCAGCTGAGGAATTAAGATTAAATTTTTATTTCTTTAGAGATCAGTGGAAGACTGATTTGATGTGTGCATTTAAACTTGAAAGTAGGAGAATGATTTTTGGTTATCATTAAGAAAAGTTAGAAAGCAGCTGGGAGAAAAGAACTGAAGCCCATGAGCTCTGTCTTTTCTCCCTCCCCTCCCTTGTTTTTCTTTTCTTCTTTATATACTCTCAGGATGCACCAGAAGAACAGCTCCTGAATTTGTCCATCATATACACCATTGGATATGCTCTTTCCTTCTCTGCCCTTGTAATAGCAACTGCCATTCTTCTTGGATTCAGGTAACTGGCAAAGCTTTGAAGAGAGTGGAGTAAATGTTTTATGTTTTTTCTGTATATGACAGTACCAGACTTTGACAGAAACATGTGATTATTTTTCCCTTCTCCATCACCTCATCATTTCTCTATCTTTTGTCACTCCTGTGTTCCTTCCTTAAATGATTTCTTCTCAAAATGCAAGTAAAATTGCCAGTTTTTTGCAATTTCCTGTATGAATATGTGCAACAGGTACTTTTTATCAATTGGAATATTTTGTTGTGATAATTTTTATTACTATGAAATTTCTCCTGGAAGATGTGGTAAAAGAGAGAGATGCCAGCATTCCTTCATGGTGTCACCTTGCAGATCAGGCACAAGTCTGAGGTGAGCAAGGACATATAGGAGAGAAATTTTCATCTTGCTTTGCTTGGAGTTACACAGAGCATAACTCTCAATCTGGCCTGTTTCCCAGCCCTCACATACAAGATGTGCAGAAATGGATTTATCACACTATTTTCTTTTTAGAGAACTTTCAGAAATTCTTAATTCTTTTGCAATATGGAAGAGAATCTAGTTTTCAAACTGGAAAAGTTTATGTGAAATAAATTGCTGTCACCTGACTGTAGTGATGTATTGAGTTCATCTAGGTTTGCACCAACAAATTTCAGGGAGTGAACTGAGAGACTCTTGGTTGCACATGTCGATGATACATTATGTATGTTTGGTTAAAAAAATAAAAAACAAACAAACAAACAAACCAAAACACAACTTTGGACTCCAAGAGAGATTTCTTTTTTCCTTTGTAAATGCAAGAGATGTCTTGATTTCAGCCAGACTTTCCTGCAGTTTGGGGATGCTGAGCATAGGAGACTGATATTTAGAAAACACAAAGATGAGATCCTGCTGTTGTGGAAATGAAGTCCCTCTGCCACAAAATCCTGTTCCTTGCTGCTATATATAGCCAGATCCTGTCATCCCTCTTATGTGCTGATGAGGCCACCTCCTAAAAAAGTAGAGTTTTCCATCTCTTGCTACTCTTACTGGACATCAGATCAGGAACCTTCAGTGTTCTGATCTTAAGAAACTTTCTTCCCTGGCTAAAGAATTATCAGTGACAGTTACTGATCATTTGCTCTGGTGCCTGCACTCTACATTTAGAAAGGAAGCCCCTTTCCTTTCCTCACTCCTATATATTTATACCCCTTCCATATTTTAAAAGGTCAGTTGTTCGTTTTGAATTCTAATTTCCCTAACTAAAATGATGAAAGCCTTCTAATATTGTACCGCACCTTTTAGCACTGTATTATCCATCCTGCTTCCACTGGAGGAGCATAGGCAGGCAATCTCAAAAGTTTTAAAATGACTGCAGAAATGCAGAGACACGCTCACCCTCTGTGAATGTCATGTGATAATTATGATTTGTACACGTTCTACCTGTGCAACTTTGGGACCCATCTGACAAAACACCAGATGGTCTTTAAGTCTCCAAATGTCTCCCAGGATAAGTGTTTTCTCCTCATTTCACCTGTCAATGACACTTTTTGAGTAATCTTAGCAGCCCAAATGTAAAGGTCACAGAGCACAGCCATATAGTTTTTGAAGGAAAGAAAAAAGGATGTGCATATTTTCTGTCAGGGAACAAAGAGCAAGTTTGTCACCCAGGACTGGTAGGAGAGAGGGAATTTTGATGCCTCGACTTTTATGGGGTGATGCTTTAGCAATTTTTCCTTCAGCTGTGAAGGAGGGACTGGAGAAATATATGGGAGTGTGTAATTCTTATTTTGAAACTGAGGTTCCAGGGATGTTAAAGGGGCCAAAAGTTATTAAAACTATGCCATCAATCTATTTTGTGCTTTCCTTTTTAAATTGTCTATCAGGAGACAGCTTGGTCCTGGGCCTCTTGAAATACATGAGACCTACCCCTATGTGAATTTCACTTGCTGGATTCTGACTGCAATCTCTGCTTGTGGCCTCTCCCCAGAGCTGTGCAGCCTCAACAAACGTGGATTGAAATCTAGTCCCATGACACCCAAATGCTGATGGGCCTTTTTAAGTTCTTAGACTACAAAATAACCTTCATATTTGTCTTTAATGATGATACAGCAGAAGAAACAGTGTCTCTCTAGGGTCTTATTTTGCATCCTTAAAAAGAAATAGAAGAAAAATCTGTAATTTCAGTGGTGGGAAATGAACTAGGCCCATAACTTTATGACTGAAACAATTTGAATAACTTGCACTGCCTGTAGCAGAAATACTCAGTAACTACTTGCAACCTATTTTCTTCAATTGCCTAATTTACATAATTTTTTCAATCAGATTGAAAGTGTAGTAGTTCTGAAGGGTATCAACAAATGAATTTTTAGTTAAAGGAAAATAAATATTAATAATAGGTAAGTTTTGAAATAAACTGTGACTTAAAAGTGACTCAAAAATTCCATTTGAACTATGAAAATAAAGTTCTTCTTCAGTGCAAAACATCTTTCAGTCCAAGTCAATTTTTCTACCAAAATTTATAGAGCTGTAAAAGATTTAAAGTGTAAGTTCCCTGAAACTCTTGCTGGAATAATTGCTGATTACCATATGTTACCTCTGTCTTTTAGCATCTAAAAAGAGTCATATCCAGTGTAACTTCCTTTGAGGCAAGGTATAGCCTTGCAGAGCTGGAAGAAAAATGTTTCTGGAGAAGGCTGGTAAAATACTGGCAAGCGCTCTGCAGTTGGATGCTATTTACATGACTGCAGTTTCTTTTGCTATCCCTTAACATGCTCTTTTTTGACACATAGTAATTTTATTGTCTTTGCAGCTGGCTGCTGAAATGCAAGCAGATTTTTTCTTTGTTATTTTTTGTTTGTTTGTTTGTTGTCCAAGGTGAAAAGTCTGTTACTTTTATTTCTACAGAAAACATTTACAATTCCCCCAGGAGGCAATTTGAATGCAGATTTTTCTCTTGTTGTCAAAGTAGTAATTCACAGGTGGATGTTTTTTCATTGTGGGTTTGAGTGCAACCAGAAGGTGCACTGCACACCAGTTCCTGAGCTTTGCCAAGGTAAACCTCTGTGCAGTGACATTGGGGTCAGTTCAAAGCAATTAGATTCAGCATTATGTGAAAAGACTTTTTTAGTCCTTTCAGATATGTCTTCTGAAAAATGACTTAATTTCACACTTTTTAAACTTTTAATTTTTTTTTCTGTAACACACTCGTCTCCTTTCTTTCCCCAAGTATTCAGTCTTAGACCTGAAGTTTTGAATGTGTTTTCCTCAGTAGTGATTTCTTCCCAAAGACAGTTTGAAATCCCTGCAGCCACTCTCAAGTTATGGGATTTCCTCTGATACTTTCTGATTCCCTACAGGACTTACTTTTCCATCCCTCAGTCCTATGTGTGATGTTGCAGCTTTTACATAGGTAATGAGTCATGACTTTTTTTTTACAGACATCTACACTGCACGAGGAATTACATTCATCTGAACCTCTTCACCTCTTTTATCCTCCGGGCTATATCTGTTTTCATTAAAGATTCGGTGGTGAAGTGGATGTACAGCACAGCCACACAAGAGCACCAGTGGGAAGGACTTATTGCCTTCCAGGTAAGGCCAGACACTGTTGTGGTTCTTAGGATATTGGAGTCATCACTATGGTATGTGTGCATTAGATCAGGTAATTTGATTCATTAGTTGATGACTTGGCATGTTTCTTTACCTGTGGGAAGTTTGCCCCCACTAGACAGAGGAAACATGAAAAAATTCAAGTTTATATATATCTATATAGATATATACACACACACATATGTATGTATACACACAAATGCCCATATCTTCTTCCCATACTGCAGATTTGTTTCTTTCCAGCATTCATTTCCCTAAACCAGCTCCTTTTGTGATAGGACTGTCTTGTATAATGACCAAATTAGTTGGTTGTTCTTAGAAACCTTTATAATCTCTTGATGACAGGGAAAAAAGGAAGCAACTGATTAAAATGCAAATTTGAAAGTATTTATAAAAGCTTTGGAGGAACAGGATAATTAAATACTTGTAACGGATGGGAGAGGAGATACAGCTCTTTTGTAAATAAGATGAAAGTGTCCCTTTCCCCATTTCAATCTGGAATACAAAATGTACTTGAATCCTCAAAAAAGGTATTTTTATTATCTGTATAGCTCTTGTGATTCTAAAATATGGGTACAGCATTTGCTGCTGCTGTACAGGTTTGGAGTTGTAAAGGATAAGTCTTCTGATACATCCTTAGCACCCATCGTTTTCTGATACTGCTTAAGGCTTAAGTCCTAATACTACATAGTAAATCAAATATGCTTGTTGATTTTTTTTCATCTACAGTGTATCAGTTGCCAGAAAATAACATTGTAATACACATCTTAAATGGTTTGGAAATCTTCAGATTGGATTGTCAGTCATTTCCTCCTTCCAGAAAGCCTAGGCTTTATTCTTTTACACATGGTTTACTCGATAGTGGTTTCATCAGACCAGATGGATATATTAATTAGGTTTCATACTTATCTAAAGCCCTGCTGACCATTTCTGTATAATTTGCCAGCTATGAGAGATTTTGCTCTTAAATGTGGTGCAGTGGGCAATGTTGCTATTCTATTAAAAAATCTTTTGCTTTGGAAAGTAGTCAACATTATGGCATCCACTGTTCACTCTTTAATAGAGAAATTCTCACCACTAGAATAGAGTATCTGGGAAAGTGACAAGTTTCACTGGCTGCATTTGATGTAGTACCTTTCACTTGTTCTTTTCATCTCTGTGTCATGCTTTTCAAGATAAAATCTATTGCTTATTGAGATACAACCCATTGCTTATTATTCTAAAAATGTGTACTTTTTTTTTAAACGAGTAATGTTGTTGAAAGTATCTGTCTGCTGCATGTGGCACTTATTACCAGTGTCTGTCCCTTGAGTACTCAATTGTGATTAGCAAGCATTTTTTAAGGAGCAAGAGTAGGAGACAGAACCAGGCTTGTGTTAGCATGCTGTTATTCTCAGCCCCTGTTGCATTCATCTGGGCTGTGCTTTCGTCCATCCCAGGAATCACTCAGCTGCCGGTTGGTGTTTGTGATGATGCAGTACTGCGTGGCTGCCAACTACTACTGGTTGCTGGTGGAAGGCATGTACCTTTACACACTGCTGGTGCTTTCGGTCTTCTCTGAGCAAAGGATTTTTCGGCTTTATCTCTGCATTGGCTGGGGTAAGTTGAATTTTCCATTTGTCCGCCTGTGGCTGCACTGACTGATGGTGTAATGGGAAAAACTCAGTCTATTTTAGTGCTCCCCAGTTCAAGTCCTGCACTCTGTCTTCCCTTTTTGTTCCCAATCCCTTACCTTGTTTGAGCTGGAGAGTGCTGGGCCATTGCAGCTTCTGGATGTTCATGGAGTAGAGGCAGTGGGTTCATAATACAGGGGCTGTGTGACACTGTGGGAGCTCCACAGACCAGCGGTAGGCACTTGCCTACAAGTCATCAGCTTTGCACCACAAATTACATCTTGGTGGTTCCAAGCTGGTGTGGGCTTTTTTGGACTGCCCTGCTTCATCTCCTGAAATTTTCCCATTGCATTTAAATATATGTTAACTACTTGGGGTGCAATATAGCAGTGAGTTGTGAGGTTGGTTAAGTGGACAGAGCAGGTCAAATAGGGACTGTTGGGGCAAAACCAGGTCAGGGTGCATGTACCATGGGCATGTGTGTGCTTCAAATCAAGGATTATGATGGCTTGAAATCAATTGGTTGAGCAAGGCCCACCTTCTGTAGAAATGCTAAAGCTTTAATTCTTTCACTGTCCAGTTCACCTGAAAATACATGACAGTTCAGGATTAATCTTATTTTTGAAATGATCTTTTATGGATGTTTATTGCATTTTCTCCCATCCTATTCTCTGCCCTCCCCTTTTGGTGGAATCAGGCCACTTTTGGAAAGCTGAGAGTAAATCCAAGTAAATACTGCAAGTGCTTTCACAGATGCTAGTTTGAATATTTAAATTGCTTTGACTCTTCATCTCCCTCTATGGATTTGAACTGTGAATATTTTAACAAATTAGTTCCCTGGTAAAATGCGTATAAATGGCTTATTGTGAATTACCCAGTTCTACAAAAAGTGATATATGAGAAGCAAAGGCATTCTGGCATATTGATTAGAATAAATAAATGCAAATAATAGCAGTTTCCTGCTGGAGAGTTTCAGTTAAAGTTCTGTATCTTCCATATTCTTTTATATAGGGAATGCAGCAAAAGCAACACTATTTTGTGTAACATTTGAACTATATATGTTTTAATTGTACCTTCAATTTAATTTTAAAAAGTGGTAGGAGGGGAGCTATTCTGAAGCACTGACTGAGGTCATGAAAGGAAACAAAAGAAATTAGAACCAAATTGTATCTACTCAAATCCTGAGGGGATTGTGGTGGTTTATAAGAAACGAACAGGCTGGTTTGGGTCTGAATCAATTCTATTTAGAGTTTATCTCCTGCAAAAGCAGAAGACAGAAACAGAAGAGGGTTTTTTTGTTTTGTTCTTCCTTTACAATGGCAGTTTTGCTACTGTATATTGAATTTCTGGATGAGTTTGTGGAAATGAGTGGCAATGCCAGAAGTTGGCACTGGATCTATGGGCTTCATCCAAGATTCCTAGAAAAGCCTTATCCATGCCTTTCCATCCTCATCGGTACAGTTTCTTGCTGTCCCAGATGTGTCTGCATGTGCAAACCTTGCCAATGATTCTCCACCTTCAAATGCAGAAGTATCTGCTATTTCAGTGCTCCCAGATTAGTTATACCAGATAACAATTTCATCTCTAGCAAGTGGAAAGATAGGAAGATTTTTTCCCCCCTCTTTCTCCTTCTTAACTGGCACATTTTTGGGTGCTTGAGTCCTTCACTGGGTGACTTTCTGCTGTATGCAATGCTCAGAAGATTTTTATTTAATTTCTTTTTCAGCAGCATGATAGCCTTGGTATAATTCTGAGGCTTCAGAGGGACAGTAGGTTCCTGTCTGAGCAGAGAGCATCCTGCTTTTTGAAATAGTTTTATCAACTATAAAAATAAAGCTGGAACAAAAAAAAATTTATTTAATTGTCAGGGTTGATTTGATACCCCAATCCTTTGTTCCATAAGTGAGTTGTCCTCCTACAGAGCATTTTTTTACTTGTTCATTACTCATCATTTGATGAATATTTATGTATAAAAATTTCATAAGTGTATTGTTCAAGAACACAATGGATATTAGTCACTTCATGTTGTTGTTTCTTCTAGTTATAACTGAAGTTTTTCACCACTCTCAGACTATACCAAAGTCTGCTCTTCTGAAGTGCAGAGTACTGGGCTTGCTGTGCACACTCCTCACTGTCCTAAGGATCTTGAATTTTATTTCGTGGTCGCTGCAGCCAAGGCTGCCTTTGAGTTTCACATTCCTCACCAGCCCCTCCTTGTTGGTGAAAGCAAGGTCCAGCATGGCACCTCTCCTCATTGGCTCCTCTGTCACTTGGAGAAGGAAGTATCATCAACCCATGCCAGGAACCTCCTGGATTGCTCATGTTCAGGTGTGTTGTCCCTCCAACAGACATGAGGGTGATTGAAGTCTCCCATAAGGACTAGAGCTTGTGAATGTGATGCTGCTCCTGTTTGTCTGTAGAGGCCCTCATCCACTTGGACTTCCTAATTGGGTGGCCTGCAGTAGACCTCCACTATAATGTCACCTGTCCCTGCCCTCCCTTTCATCCTGACCCATAAGATCTCAGTCAAGTCCTTGTCTATCCCCTGATGGAGCTCCACATGCTCCAGCTGTCACTGACAACAACACTGCCTCCTGGTCTCCCCTGCGTGGCCTTCCTTGGGAGCCTGTTCCAACACTCCAGTCAGGAGCCATCCCACCATGTCTCTGTGAAGCCAGTAAGATCATAGCCCTGCAGGTGTGCACACATCTCTAATTCCTCCTGTTTGTGTCCCATGCTATGTGTGTTAGTTGTGTCCCTGATGACTCCAAGTTAATGTCTGGAGTGGCTGGGATTCCTTTGTGCCACTCTTCAGGTTCTTTCCTGCTAACCTGTGATCCCTCGAGGCTCTGGGCCTGGCATCATCTATTGCTGGCACTGGCATCAAACTGGTAGGAGTGGGATGGACTGAAGATCCCCTTCCCCAGCAACTTTACTTTAAAGCCCTCTTCACCAGCTGGCAAGCTTATGACTTAGAGTCTTTTTCCCTTCTCTGTCTGATGGACACCATCAGCCCACAGTAGACTGGTTGTTCCAAGATATTCCAAATATATTTTGCTATGATAATTTCAGGTCAGTTCTTACGTCAGCTTTTAGGCACTAGTCCATTTATTATCAATTCAAATTATTCTTTACTGTTTATCCGGTGTTATTGCATTTTGCAAAACCTAGAAAAGTTATAAAATCTTGATAAAACTATGGAAACTAATGTAGTTTTATAAATTGGGAATTGTTTATATCAACATCAGGTTTATTGATAGGATTCTATAAACTTTCCCTATTACTTGTGAGGTAACTCTATTCCTAATGGCCACTTCCTTGCTGAGATTTCATGCCGTACTAGGCTTTGAGATGGCTGCATTAAATTTTTCCTATTTCATTTACTGTGGAATATGTCTTGCTTATGTCTTCTATTTCTGTGTAAAAGCTGACTTTCATACATTTGTGTTAACCTTAATTTCCACATAGCTTGCTGCAAAAACAAGCAGTGGCTTATGCCATTTTCACAGCTGATGGGGCCAAAAAGAGGCAGAAACACTAGCAGCATCAAACCCCAAAATTTTTAATAGGCTAGTGGAAGAGCAGGTAGATGAGTTGTTTCCTTCAGTCTGTGGATCAGCACAGCAGCAGCTAAAATGGATGATTCATATAGTTATTATCACTTGCAGAAAAAAAATCTTTCTATATCGTTGCTGGTACCTGGTGCTTTCTTCCTTTGACATAAGAGAAATCCTTGTGCATCGATCTCACCTGGTAGAGAGAACAAAAAACATTTGTAGACAAAGGAGGGGGAAACCCCAACCTAAATACCAAAGCCAAGATGCTCACTTTATTGTTTTGTTTGTTGCTAGGGATGTGCAGAGTGCTCTGAGTCAGGGTGTCTGGGACACCAACATGGTGTTCTTTGTGTCTGAGCCCAAGTGAAGAGTTGCTGAGCCTGACATTGACTTCAAACTCTTAGTGCTGTATTAAGTAGTCTCCGGAGAAGAGCGATTTATACTGTAATGCTGCTATATCTGAGGCTTTTAGTGGAAAAAGGACCTGTTCACATTTAGGTGTAGGGAGGAGGGAAGAATGGGGAAACAACAAAAATATCACAAAGTGACTCTCTATGACATCCAGACAGGAAGAACAACAGGAGACTATTTTCATCACCAAAGGCTAAGAAGAAACTGTTAATGAAAAGCTAAATATTGTCTTAGTTTCTATGACAATTTTACACCCAGCTGCACTTGCAGCAGGCAAATTGCCTTAAAAAATAAATAATCCATTTCCTTCCAAGCCTTGACAGTCCAAACTTGCTCTAAGGAAGAATACTTTAAGGGAATTAAGCTATCACAAGCCGGAACCCTGTCTGGGGCATCAAAATCTACATCCTGATGGCAAGGGAGATCTGATTGGAGCAGCATCAATAAGAAATCTTCCTTCAGAAGCCCAGTATGAACTTTCTGTAGCAACACGATGCATTCATTGTACTGACCACTTCTTTTCTGTTTTCAAGTGAAAATGTTGTTTCAGACAAGGATGTGAATCTAAGTTTTGTATCCAGACTAGTCTTGGTCGGAAATGCATGTCAGGAGTTCCTCTTAATCCTCTCCACTCTTTGTCTTCTAGCTTTAACGCTCCCATGCTTTTTCTTTCTTAGAAAGAAAAAATGTTTCATCTTTTCTTCTCACATCTTCAGTGCTTTTACGCTTTCTCCATCTACCATATTTATCAATTCTTTCAGTTCCTCATTGCATTGTTCTTGCATTCATACATCAAGCAGTTGATCAAGTCAGAGTGCCTTGGATGCTTTCTGAGAGAAAGAGGACTGAAATTGTTATGGCATCAGTAGTGTCCTTCTGGTTTATGTGCCTGATTGTCTTACAGGTTGAACTTACCACATGTGAAAACCAGAGATGTCAGGTTACAGCTAAAATACTGAATACAGTCCTAAAATGTTCAAAATATGCCCTTATTTAAGGGTCTCAGCAGGATGGTAGCACTCTTGTCCTACAATTTTACTGTAGGGAGAATCTCTAATCCTCACGTGAGGATGAGGGGAGTCCCACTTGCTCCTCATGTATCTTCCATGAAATTGCCTTCATGTAAAGCGTGTACAATACAAAGCTACAAATAGGGTGTGTCTGTAGGAATGGAAATGCTTGTACGTGGAGCTAAGGGTCAGAAGATGGCATGGAACAGCACCACCACCTGCTGACACCTTTCATGGTAACCGGTACTTAGTGAGCTCCAGAACGAACCCGAGCTTTTCTGTTCTGTTACCAAAATATCTCAGACCCATCAAATGAAGACACTGATTGCTACATGCTGCTATCATGGTATGGTAACTTCCACTAGCAGCTCCACGAATTTCTTGCCCCTCTGCTCATTAGGGAAAGTGGAGCATTCTGAAAACGTTAACCTTTGCGGATTTTTCTCACCATTTTCTTCTATGGCCTACCCCATTCTTTTGTCATTCTGGAAAACGCATGGTTTTCCAACTGTTTTTTCTTACTATGCTGCCACCTGGCCAGATGTAGAATTTATTAGCTAGAATGAAACTAAGAAAGTTGTGCTGCTTATTTTTGCAGTGGCATGTTAAGATGTTGATTTGGCAGTTTCATTACTTTCTCATCATCCATAATATATATTATTATTACAGCCTATAATTTAAATGCCCAGTCATTTGAAGTTGAACTTTATTATCTGAACTGTCAGCAGGCTTATTTCCTACTATACTTGGCAGATTTCATAATCACCATATAGTGTTCAAAGATTTTGGGTCAGCCATCAGCCTGCAAGAATTAACATTGCAGACTATTATGAGCAGGCTGTTGCAGTTTCTGCTGTCTTCAGCATTGATGCAGTACAGAAAAAAGTAGATATTGCCATTTCCAGAATTCTGAGACCTTTCTCTGTCAGTTAATCTGGTAAAGCTAAGTCTCAGAGCTTTCCGTATGATGAAAAGCAAACCCAGAAAGAGTTCAGCCTATATCTTAAGTATATCCTATAAATAAGTGCAGTTCATTCTCAGATATCTGATGTTCTTTGAATAGCAGCAGCAGGAGAAAGAAGTGTAGGACTGAAACTCAGATTCACCAAAAGACCTGTGTGCTGGGAGTCCAGGAGTGGAGTACATCACTGATTCTGTTAATGAAACATAGTTGTCTGTAGTATTTATTCAAGGAGTCATATACAGTTTACTTCCACTGCTTGCTCAAACTAGACAGAATTCTCTTGACTGAGTGAAGTAACCAGAATAATATGTGCACTTGTGCCAGTAAATGCAGGGTAATTAAGTGTCAAGATTGTCAATTAGTCTTTGGAGAGTCTCAGTGATCCTTGCATAATACAACTATTGCAGAGATGCTTTAGACTTGTTATTTTGCTGCTTTGAATGACTTCTACAGGCTTGAAGTGACTTTAGGGAATGTTCTCAAGGCAGTCTTTCTTTAGGTCTTCACTAGGGGTTTGGAAAACTGGATGCATTCCCATCTGCTGAGAGTCTGTCCTAGATGGTTTTTAGAGCCACACATTTCTCAGGAAAAGGCTTTGTGAAAGATGTCAGGTGGTATCCATGTAGAATTTGCATTGATGTTCAAGCCTTACATCTGTGTATTGCACTGTTAAGTCTTGGTGTCTGAGATTAAAGTTTGAATTGCTAGCATGGAAAAGAATTTGACTGATGGTGTTACAATACCAAGACACCAGTGGCATGCACCACAAGTGGGAATGGGCAGAGGATGTTGAACAAGTCACTTTACACATGCTGCCTATTAATTTGTGTAATATTTGCATATCAGGGAGGTAATGCAGTTCTATAATACCAGCCTCCCTCTAGTTAGATTCTTCTGAAATATAATATTAATTACAGATTCTCTATTCAAATGTCAAGTAATGTGATTAAATATGGAGAGATTTCTGACATATCCAGCGGAGATGTCCACAAATCATTATTGTTATCATTTGATATGTCAAATGGTGTATCCACTGACATACAGCCTTTGTGTTTCAGTGTTTTTGTCTTATGCTGTAAGTTTCATATGAAGATATCTTAATTCTCAGCAAAGTCAAGAAAGGAATAATTTAAATATAACTTGTTTCTATGAATCAAAGGCTCTTTTGGTTTGGAAGTGATTTGCAATGACCCTGTTCTTAGTCTCTGTCTGCCTCTATCAAAGGAGCATGGAGTTCTTAGGAACTTTGCTCTCAAAATACTGTATATTCTCAGTATCAGGTATATCTGTGCTCAACCACTTGCCCAAATAATCTCTAGTCAATTCACCATCTTTGCTATTATTCTAATTATTGGTATTTTTTTTCTTGCTGCTCTTTATTATCTCTATTTTTTTTAACTGATTAAGGAGAATATTGTTCTTTTTTGTCGGTAGTATTTAGCTGTTCTGATAGCAGAGAAAGTCTACAGTACAAGAGAGAATAATTAGTGGTAATACCCACTAGAGATAACTGCTTGAAATACTCAGACTGCAGAAGATGACAAATTCCTGTGTGGCTTCTGTTGCCAGGAGCTGTGTACTTGACCTGTGCAGTACTTATTGCTGTACCCCAATGTTCTTAAGAATACAATTACAAAGTACACTAAATGTTGCCCTTTCTATACAATGTACATGAAGCGTCAGACCCTGACCAAGGAGGTACACAGAGGAATTAGACCATCTCGATCCATCGTTAGGCAGAAATCTCTCATCTTGCTTTTTGAGTCTCAACCTGCTTTCCTTCCTTGTGTGCTTTTTTGACATTCTCTTTACTGAGTATTGATTGGTAGATGCCCTTTAAAATAATTTTTCATGATGTAGGCGTTTCATAAATGAAAGAAATGAATTTATGAGCCTTTGACACAGTAAAGCAGGTAATGTTTGCCAGCTCGTTTGGCTTGTCTCTCTTCCCTTGGTGCCCAAAATAAACTGACCAACCATGGGAGGTGCACTGTCAGAGGTAAGGGTAGGGACAAGCTTCTTCTCAAAGCCAAGTGCTTCTGCCATCTTTGCTGCAGCCCCTCAAGTCTATGGCAGTATCACAGCCAAAACTGGGCCTTCTGTGTGGGGGAGGCCTGGGCACATTTGCTGGGTGTGCCCATACTCCCTCTGCCGTCGGGGGCATGTGGGCTCCCTGAATACAGTGAGCACCAAGCAGCAATATGGAGGCAGAGGTCTGGGTCAGAGCACACTGTGCTCCTCTCTAGTGTGAGTACAGAGGCTATTAGAGCTTCCAAGAATTTCATTCCTTTGACCCCTCTATGAAACCTTCCATGGAAGATGTGGGATATGCTGAGTATGGGGGCAATTCTGTTGTTCATTTTTCATGCCTATTGGGAACTAGGTGGGAGCCCAGGAAAAATTAGTTATATTTATTAGTTATTTGTGGGTTAAAAGCCTCCTTCCACTGTTGAAGGCCATCTGTGCTGGGTAGGAGCTGCAGCCCTGCCACCAGTTAATTATGTTGCTCATCATTATGGTGTTTGTGTGTGTGGGGGAGGTGAGTTGTCCTCCTCTCTGCTTTTCCCAGTCTCAATGTCAGTGTCAACCTTGTCTCCTCTCTTCCCAGGTGTGCCAATGCTGTTTGTTATCCTCTGGGGAACTGTCAAGTACCTTTATGAAGATGAGGGGTTGGTTTAGTTCTGATTTTTCTTGCTATCTCATTTGTGCTGTATGTGTGCACCAGCAGGTCATTGTTTGCTTTCTGTTCTGTGTGGTTTGCTTTGGCAATGTGCTGAAACCTCACATAATTGCTTCTGTTTTGTCTGAAGGTCTTGCATAACATTTCAGAAAGGAGCATATGTTTTTTTCTGATCAGAATTTTCTGCATGTCTGAATAAATCTATCCTTTTGCAGGTCAAGAAAAGGTATGTTTTGTTTTTCTGTAGTTACAGTATCAACGGTAAAAGTCATCATACCCAACCAAGACCACTCCTGATACTGTGCCTTTGGCAGTAGCCTTTACAGTTATGCTTCAAAGGGAGGCAACAACCTCCCACAGGA
The DNA here is from genome assembly GCF_047495875.1 of Pithys albifrons albifrons. Lineage (NCBI taxonomy): Eukaryota > Metazoa > Chordata > Aves > Passeriformes > Thamnophilidae > Pithys > Pithys albifrons. The sequence goes on from NC_092459.1 coordinate 86,401,499, forward strand.
TTCTGCCTGTGATTTGTAATGGTTAGCTTATGCCTAGCAGCAGAGATGTGATTGCCTGTTCTTGTTTAAACTTGCATTAGTTAGATTTTCTTAAAGTAAAGGCAAATCTTCTGTCTGCTTATGTTAGTCTTGCTGAAGTCAACTATGTCATGCACAAGACTGCTGTTGAACACAAGATACTTTTCATCTATTTTTACCATAGTGACTACTCTGAAAAAATTACCTTGTGCTTTATGTACCAAATAGTATTGTAGGAGGTTGTAGCATTTGTTGGTTTTTTAAAAACAAAAATTAAAAAAGGAGGAAAGCGGCTGCCTCTTTTTAATGGCAGTGGCTGCCAGGAAATATTTGAGTAGTATTCTTTGTGAAGAAATAAAGAAATGTATGCTATCTCATTTTCATTATAGATGTACTGTTCAATGGGTTTTCATCTTACTTAGTTTCCAAACTACCCAACCAACACTTTTGAAGAGGGTCCTATTTTTCCCTCTCCCCCTCCCTTTTTCCCCCAGACATAATCCTTGCTGTAGGGATGCTGCAATGGGAGAATTCGGTGTAGTCAGTGCCACCTGCAGATTGTTTTCTGGTGTGTGTGGTATGAAGAACCAGCATTTTTTGTAGTGTTCTTCATAGTACTGAACCAGTTCAGTCAAAGCTGCCTTTTCTGGCTTAAGCAATGCTAGGACTTTCTGATTTTCCTTTTCAAGGTTGACTTGACAATATTCTGTAGCAAGGTTGTGGCTGTACCAATGCATTGCAAGGTTTTTTGAAATTATCAGGATAGATAGAGAGAACATGCAGCCTCTGAACAGGCAACATTCCATGGACATATCTTCCCACTGATGTAGAAAATGTATTCAAAGTGCTCATGCTGAGCCTCCTACATTATGTGGTGCTCAGAGCTGATTTATTTTTTCTATTAAGGAAAACTGTCACTCACTGCCTTCAGCGGACCTTAAAAGGGGCAATCTTGCACCTTATTGAATTTTCTAAATCTTGTCTAAATATTTGTAAAATACAGCAATAAATAACCACATGCAGCAGCTGCTCTGAAAGGCAAGATTTCTGTGCCTTGGGCAGGCATCTGTTGGAGCAGCCAGGGATATCCTTCATGCTGTTTGCCATAGCGTTGTCACCATGGATGTGCACAGGGCTATGAATTTCATTTGTGATTTAACTACTTCCCTGGCTATGAAGAAAAACTGGAAGTAAATGTGGTCAGGGCTGGCAATTTGAAGCAGTCCTGTGAACGCAGCCATTCAAAAGAAGGACCAAAGCCTGCAAGACTTACTTGGAAACTGGCTTCTTCTTTCCTTACATATAGATGTATAAACTCCTTTAGAAAGCAATCAAAGTTTTGAAAGTGAGCTGTTGGTATATATTTTGTCTAGATTACAAATGAAATCAAAGGCAAACTATTGTTCTTAGTTATCAGACTGCACCTAAAAAGCTGATACTTACACATTTTTGTTTCTCTCTGCAATAAAATGTGGAAGCAAAACCGCTGGCCTATAATCCTTTTTTTAAAATGGAGCCATTCAGCTGTAGCTCTTCAAGGTAAAAATCCAGTGTTTTCACTTCTAGAAAAAGAATACTGGATTGGTAAGCAAAGGCAGAAACTTCCCAGTAGCATTTGTTTCACTGGACAAATTCTCCATTCATGGCTCTGAGGCTATTAGTTGCCAAGCATCTTCTGAGTGGTGCTGAGCAAACTTCAGGACTAGATCCCAACCACAATATATGTTGGTGTGTTTATCAGTGTGGCAGTCACAGAAAGCACAAATGGAGAAGAATTCATGTGCAGATATATCAGTTTTATTTTCTGGACACTTTAATAGCCATGACACTTTAATTAACCTGTAGTGGTGTTTTTATTGCACATATTTATATAAATTTAAGAGTAGCTAAAACTGCTGTGTACCACAGGAAGCAAATTAACACACACAGAAATGTAGCAGAGTTAATGTAAAGAATTGTTTCTCAGACTGTTATTATAGACATTTTTAAATTGCCTCTGCATCTATTGCAGCTAGTGAGAAAATTAGAACTCAGTTTCCATCCATGCCTATTATCCCATCAGTTTTGAGGGGTTCAAATAAAATTAATTTCAAAGGCTCCATGAACTGGCTCCCAGTCACATGTACTAATTAAGTTCTTCTGTTACTCAGATTTCAGCTCAAGTATGCTGACTGCACACAGTCTATACAACTTTTTTCTCCAATTTCTAAAATACAATTAAACTGTAGGTTGTCGAGCTGCTGGTGGCAATAATATGCTTGTTATACACATTAAAACTGAAATTGAAAGAAAAATTAAATCCTCAGCCCTTACTGGACTTGCAATACCTTCAAGAGAATGTGGAATTGCCACAGCCAAGCTGCTGTGCTTTCCTCTCTAGGCTGTGAGCACATGCAGGTATGTGGTTGTAGCACAGATCCCTCCCACGTGCTGCATGGTTTGCTCTTTTCTCCTAGACTGTCTCAATGCAAGGCTGGGATAGTTTCATCTCCACCAATATTACTCAAGCTGAAGGTTCCTAGGTCTCTCAGGAAATCTTAAGTAAAAATGTGCATATGTATGTTTTGGCAGGTGAAGATGTATGTTTTGGAGATGAAGAGAAACTTGTTTTGTGAAGGAACTAATGTTTTCTAGTGCTATTTCCTAGCTCGTGTTTCACAGCCTGTGTGGCTCCGAAACCTACTGGCTTTACTGGTGACTGTTGCTTTAGAGTAATGCTGAGCAATATGGCAGGAGGCTAACAAAGTTATGTCATAGAAATATTAAGAATGATGTCACTGCAGCAACAAGTGAACTGGCATGTGAGCACTGCCCTAAGGCCTGGGCCATCGTGCACAGACATGGCCCATCAGACAGGTGGTGGTTGATGAAAAGACCTAGATGTACAAACCCTACAGTATAAGCACTTCAAACAGGTGATCCCAAACTATGGCTGTCAGGCATCACTTTTCCTGTCATTGTTCTCCAATATTGCTCAAGGAGACAGGAATTTAAAAAGCTAAAATGAGACTCATAGGGGAAATGAAGTATTAAATTGCCTGCAGCGTGCTGCTTACTTGCCAGAGGGCTCAGGTCAACAAAAGTTAGCAACTGTTTCTCCCAGCTTTGATTTTATTTGTTTATAATTTTTAAAATTCCATTTGGGCCAGAACCCCTGTGCATATGCACTGAAGGAACTGGAGTTTGCTGCATCAGTTGCTTTCTCCTGGTTGAAATGTGTAGGTCCTTTTCGAAAATAAGGACAAATAGAAGTAGTGCAGAAAGAGGAGGCTAGGAACCCACACAGGAAAGATCTGACTAAAACAGATTCCCCTCCCCCTGCTTCTCCTTTCAGCCACATGACAAATTTGACCTTGGTTTTAATGGAAAAAATCTTCACAATTAATGGATCCTAATTCATAGCAAATTGTGGAGGAGAGCTAGCCATTAGTGGGCAAGGAGAGGCTGGTGAGTAGTATCCAGTTGGATAATGATAGCTGCAATAGTACAAAGCATTCAGTGTTTCTAAGAAGCAACTGCCTCTGTTTCCATGTCAGTGTGATGTGCTTTCCTGGTATCTAGTCCTTAATATTGTTTTTTGTCTGCATTGCTGTGACAGAATGAAAAGCAGGAGATTTTAGTAATGTACTGAAACTTTTCATTCTTGTCTCCTTTTTGTCATCTTCCTAGTTGCTGGACCAGAAACTATAACATGAATTACTGGCTGATCATCAGACTGCCCATTCTCATTGCCATTGGGGTGAGTATGAGGCGCAAGCTGGGAGCTGGCAGATTTCCATGAGAACGGGGCATGATATAGTACAAAGATGCACACATGGCCCTTGTGCGTGTCCAAAGGCTAATAACCTTTGAGGCTATTGACATTTTCATTCAGAAATGTGATTTTATGAAACCAAATTGGTTTCTATCACTGGAAATCCAGACTAGCATTTTGTTTTGTTTAATTTGGCCACATGTTGTCATGTTGTAGTAGCAGGACCTGATAACAAAACAACATGCTGCAGCAATCCAGTTAATTCCCCAGTGAGCAGAAAGCTATGGCAGGTAGTACAGGGAGGGTGAAGACAGTATTTCAGATACTGCACTACAAAAGAACCACAAATGTGTGGCATTGTGTAGAAATACCATGTTCTGCAGCCACAATACTGTGTCAGTGTCCAATCTCCAGACAAGGCAAATGAGCCAACCCACACTTTTACTGTGTTTCATTCCCCAGACAGCAGATAGGTTTCCGTGCTTTGTTTAATGAAGCTCTTGTGTTTTCAAAGGTGACTAATGCATTCACAGTATGTATTTAGAGCAGAATTCCTTAGCAAGTACTTGAGTTACATGGCAAGCTCTGCAGCTGCAGAGTAGCAGGATGCAGAGACCTACTCATGCATATGCAGACCTACTTTTTTGAGTACTTAACACACATGTGTGTATTGATGCTGCTGATTATATAAATCCTTCTTTTATTTCTCCAGGTAAATTTCCTTATCTTTATCAGAGTTATATGCATCATCATCTCCAAGCTACAGGCTAATTTGATGTGCAAAACTGACATAAAATGCAGGTATGTCTTATGGCAGTCTGACACTTTTCATGCCTATCAAAATAGAAGCAAAGAGGAGGTACATAAAAGGAGTGGATTGACAGAGGTGGTTAAAAATCACAGCCCTGGAGTAATGCAGAAGTGATAACTCTTTAGACAGTCAGTCCCCAGAAAAGACTCAGTGAAGCCAGGGGCAGGTGTTATACCTGTGTTTAGATAAACAGAAGGCTTGATATCTGTCACTTTACAGTGTTCCCTTACATTGGATGAATATTAATTAAGCAGATATTTTTAAAATACATGCAGCATATGCAAGTACTAGATGTCAAAGCCATTGAAAGCATCCGGAGAAGGCCAGCAAAACTGGTGCAAGGGCTGGAAGGAATGTCCTGTGAGGAGGAGCTGAGAACTTTTGGCTTGTCTGGTTTGGAGGAAAGGGCTCTGAGAGGTGATGTCATTGCTCTCTACAGCTCCCTGGGGAGAGAAAGTGGAGAGGGAGGAGCTGAGCTCTTCTTTCTGGTATCAGTGATAAGATGTATAGGAATGGTTCAAAGCTGCACCAGAGGAGGTGCAAACTGGACACTGGGAAGCATTTCTTTACAGCAGGGTTGGTCAAACACTAGAACAGACTTCCTAGAGAGGTAGTTGGTATCCCAAGACTGCTTAAGGGGCGTTGGACAGTGCTCTTAATAACATGCTTTACATTTTGGACAGCCCTAATGTAGTCAGGCAGTTGTACTAGATGGTCATTGAAGGTTTCTCCCAAACAAAAGATCTTATCGTATTCTAATTTGAAAAAAAATATTATGACTGATAGAAATAAAAGTTTTCATGTTGAGAAAGATAAAAGTGGGGTCATGTTGAGTTTTACTCCTTGTTCTTTGTGCCAGTTGTTATTGGGACAAACTTTCAATCTTGAATGCATGAGATGCTTCAAGAGAAATGTCAGGGCTATCACCAAAATGTTCAATTTTTGTTTTGCAGACTTCACCCTATCCATATCTGTATTCTTCCTGTTATATAATCACCTTACTAAGATTCATGGTTGCATCCTTCATTTCTGCATCTTGAAGACTACTTTTGTATTGCAGTCTGAAAAACAATGTAAGAATAACAAGCTAGCTATTGAATTAGCCAGTGTGAAGCTACATGCTGTGGTAGCTGGACTGCTACTGACACTGGACTTAGCTACTTTGAAATTGGGTATTTCAATGATTCAGCTTTCTAAGCTAGACACAGTATGTTTTTTTTGGTGCATTCTCACTGCAGTATAGATTACCTTGTATGTTACCTATCTTCTTTATGTCACATGAAATTTTGGAAGTCCTATTGTGTCTTTAGAGCTCAAAGCAGAGAAAAGAACCTGTTTTGGTGAGCTGTAGGCTTTGTTTTCAAGCCTACTTTTTTTAAATTTTAATATATGTGACCTTTACTTGCCAGGATAAAATTTGTGGTGGAAGGAGGGGATTTTCCAGTTTTATGGCTTGAAGCCATTTAAAAGTCATAAATTTACCCTGTCAAGGGAGAAAGCCTTTGTCCTCATGACTCCCTCATGGCAGGAAGGTTTGATGCAGGTGAGCTATTTCTCAGAGATGCACGTTCATACATTTTTTTCATTTTGCGTGTTCAAAAATCTGTTGTGTGAACAGAAAGATTTTACCAGGAAACGATTTACCCAGCAACAGAGCCTTCTTCACTGATGAAGACTGTAGATTTGGTGGTCTATCTGGAGGTCAGTGGTTATAAGTAGAAGCTTTGGAGAAGTCTTCTACTGAAAAGAATTCAGTTCATTGGTACGCTTCTGATGATAACAAAATCAGTAGTCAGAGATTCCTGTATCAGAATTTTTTCCCCTTCTCTTCTGCTCAAAGTCACTGGAAGAGATGTTGGGTAGAGGAAAGAGAACTGCTATGTGTGAATGGGTTGTTTTAAACAAGAACCAGTCTAGGCGTCCTTAGAAAGTCACTAGTTTACATATGTTTGTGTATGGAAAAGATAAGAGTGTTTTGCTCTCAAGGCAGTTTTTCTTTCATCTCTCTCCTGTTGCCTACTTGTTTAATGAAGAGATCGAGCTCACTGTTCAACGTGGCAGCAAACCCATTGTCTCTACAGAACTGAAGTTGTGCAGAAACTTGTCCCCCTGCTCAGGGGGATTTTTACTTACCTAGGAATCCTTTTCACAGGACTTTGCATGGCTTCCTGTTTAAGGCAGAGCTCTCCATGTATCCCATCTAGAGCAATTAACTTTGTTAAATAAGGAAAGGGATTGCTGTACACCTACACAACTCCTCATTTTTACCCAAGCAGTGTCTCCAGGGCCAATTCAGCATCAGCCTCAGCTTCTCTCTCAATCTCAGGCAGGTGGTGGAGGAGCACAGCCTCCATCACAACGCTTGCTGGTAAGTTGCTTGTTTAAACAAGCCTCCTATCCCCCAGAGCAGTGGTGTGGCCTAGGTCTACTAAAAGGTACATTTCTGCTGACCTGAATGTGTAAACTGTCTCATTTCAATAGCTGCTTTGATTCACTAGCCCTTGGTCCTTGTGTATCAGGGACATTGGCAGGGCAGTGGGTGGGCTGGCAGGAGCCTTGCACTTGCTATGTGATAACCCCATGCAGCAGTACAGGATGGGCACTTACTGGGGAGAATGCTACTTAACAGAAGACCCAGGGATGCTGGAGGAAAACAAGTTGAATACGGTTCAGCAGTGTGCCCTTGTGGCAGTGCAGGCTGACTGCATCCTGGGCTGCATAAGAGCAGAGCCAGAAGGTCAAGGGAAGTGATTGGTCTCCTCCATTCAGAGCTTGTGAGACTGCATCTGGTGTCCAGGTTGAGGCTCCCCAGTATAAGAAAGACAGTGTCTCCCTTACCTCCAACCCCATGGGTCTTGCATCAGTTTTGCACCAAACTAGTTCAGGGGCTGGACCAGGTGACATAGGAGGAGGTACTACAAAATGGGTTTATTCAATCCACAGAAGAGAAGAGTAAGCAATGATTTAAGTGCATTCTTCAGCTAATGTTAGTTATACAGAAAATGGAGCCCCAGAGTATTTTCAGAGTGTCACAGTGAATGGACAAGGGCAGAGGTCGGAAGTTATAGCAAGAGAAATTCCAATTGCATGTCATGTGGAAATAAATTCACAGTCAGAGTGGTGTGACGCAGGAAGAGAGGCCCAGAGGGGCTGGGGAGGACCTTGGAGATATTCAAAACTTGGCTGGACACAGCCTTGACTAACCTGCTGTGAACTGGAGTTGGACCAGAGACTTCCAGAGGTGCCTTCCAATCTGAATGATTACGTGATTCAGAATAACAGCCAGTAGCCCTCAAGCACACAAGATCTGCTAAGTACTGACAGCCCTTCTAGAAGAGTGATTTTGTGTCTACTGCATGTTGTGAGATGTTGATAGGTTCTGTGACGCAGGAAGCTCCCATGCAATGCTCAGGCATTTTTTATTATCCTGTTTGGTGGTGGTATGTATGTCTTTCAAAAGAGACTTAATTTTTTTCCTGTGGTTGTATCCTTTGAGCACTGCTCTCTCACATGTGAAAAATGTTTTATTTCAGGTTGGTCTGTCTTCTTTCTTTTGTTAGCTGTGTCTTTAACTGGCTGTTTAAATCATGGAGCCATGACTTCTTTTAACACAGCCTAATTGCTTTGACAAAGTCTTCTGCAGCTGCAGATAGTTACAATGTTTTGAAGATTTACCAAACCCCAGAGATGGGAAGGAATAGCAAGTAAAGTACTCCTCCCTTTGCCAAGATAGTTTTAGAATATTCAAATTACTGACAGATTATTTCTTTCAAGCCGTCAATCAGGAAGGCTTTGGTCATCTTTCCCAGTTACAGGTGAAGAAAAAGATACACAGGAAGGCATCACAGGTACAAGAAAGCATATGGCCTCTTACTGAGTTTGGAAGGTTTTCCAGGTGAAAAGCAGCCAGTAGCTAGATACAGAGAGCAGCTCTCACCGAGTAGTGGTCTGCAGTGAAGGGGTAGGGGCAGTTAAAACATGTGGAAACTTATTAAGATTATTTTGAGGGGGTTTTTTTGTTTTTGCAGCCTCTGGAGGAGGGCCCTGCATCACAAAGCGGTGCAGTGACTTACCTAACCTGACGTCAGCAGAATGCAGAAATGGTGATTCACAATGATCATTTGGATCAACAATGGTCTACTCAGTGGCATTATGGTTTGTTTTTTCTTTCTTTATGGTCTTAGGCTGGCCAAGTCTACATTGACTCTGATCCCACTGCTGGGGACCCATGAGGTCATCTTTGCCTTTATTACCGATGAGCATGCCAGAGGGATGCTGCGCTTTGTGAAGCTTTTTACCGAACTCTCCTTTGCTTCATTCCAGGTAGCACTCACAGTGTGCCCATGGGCATAAGATACTTTTTAGGTGCCATTTGGGGACCTGCTTTATCTCTCATTCATTGCATGTTCCCTGTTTCTTATAGTTCTCAGTTTAGCACTGGATGTTACAGGATTATAACAGTGAAAGAGAAAGTATAAGGACTAATTTTTAATAGCCAATTTAGATGTGTCACATACTCTTATGTTCAGTATCTAAAAATTTACTGAAAAAAACCTAATATTTCTGTCCACATATTAATATTTACTTCCTATGGTTTACCTCAAGGCAATAACAAAATTGTCTGTGATTTCCTGTAATTGTATAATGGCATTGCTGAAAGCAAATTTTGTGCTTTCTCCAGTGTTTTTTATACTCCTTGGAAAATCTGTGCTGTGAGAGGTAGCTGTTTACAGCTGTAGCTGCATGTGAAAAGGACGTAGGCTTATTGTGATTTTTATTTAGCTGTTGCCTTAGGTAAGGCTATTTCAAAAGAATCTCCTTGTCTAAGGAAATAATTATTCCTTTAGTTTCCCTGCACACTCAGTCATTCCCTGTTTATCAAGCACAGAGCTGTATTTAAGACCACTGTGAATTGCTCACTTATTAAGTGTTTATAACTTGAAACCAAGTAAGGAAAAAGAAGGGGAAAGGAATCATTTGACAAAAAGAACATGTTGAAGAAAACAGCAGCTCTTTTTTCCTGAGATCATATGCTTTGAGACATAGTTTGGTCAAACCTCTCCTTGCCATCAGAGCTGACAGGGACCAATCAGCTGACAGTTGATTGTCTCCACCTTTCACCCTATCAGGGATATGCCAGTGTGCAGCCTCTAGACCTCTGCAGTTTTGTTTGGTGAAGTAAGGAAACTGCTCTGCTGACTGTTCTTCTTGGTTTTGTTGATTTCAGGGGCTGATGGTTGCAATTCTTTACTGTTTCATCAATAATGAGGTAAGAAAGACGCCATTTGTTCCAATTTGCCTTATCAGCATGCAGTATAGGAAAAGGAAATTGAAAATGGTCTTGAACTGCTAAATTGTCCTTGTTCAGGAGTTTCACCTTTTTTTTTTTTAACAGATCCTTCACTGCATAGCTACACAGGATAACTCAACAGATAAATGTTGTTGGAAGGAATTCAGGCAGTATAATTTAGGGTCACTATTTGTAGATGTGGAATCTCACAAATTGTCTTCCTCACAATTGTGTCGTTTGCACTGCTGTAATTCTTTGTTTAAAGAATTATAGCTGCTCTTTTCAGTCTGTCTCATAGAGCTTCTTATTGGCTCGTTTTGGTGAATGTGGGTGTGGAGCCCTTTTTATTCTGTGAACTCAGCTCAGTCTCCTGGTAAAGTTGGAGAATCCTCATGACTATTGCTGTACACTTTGGTTTCATTTGGTTCCCCTGTGGCCCAGCTCATGAAGACATCATCACCCTCTCATTAAAACTGAACTTCACAAGAGCAGTGAGCTCTCCCACAGGCCCAGGAGAAATGCATCTTTGGCTTTGAGTACCATCTTCTGTGGATTCTGCTGAATCCCAATCCTGTCGGGGAAGAGGGTGTCGTTCTGTTTCAGTATTGCAGAAATCTTCACGCTACATTCTAAGTGATTATTATTATTCATTAATTCTTTCATTAGCCAGGTTTGCAAGGAAAACAAACACTACTTATTTGGCAGTACATTATTCAATTAAATGCATATCAATGTGTTTAACACTTGCACTAAATCTACTTTTAATGATGACATGGTAATTCAAGATCACCTATTGAGAGACAGGCCTCATGATAATTCTCTTGCCTTTTTAATGTAGTTCATACAATCTAACCACAGTGTGCCCAGCTTCACTGACAGACGATCTAGGATGAATTATTCTGCTTGTTTCAACTCTTGTTAAAAGAAGGGAGTAGGGTATTGTCAAGGCCAGTCATCAGCATCCATGAAATAAATCCATGTGAAGAGTTTTATTAAGTAAAGTCTCTTCTATTTCTTTTCTAAACTATATGAGAAATTTTTCCTAAGCTAAATGAGAAACTGTTTGTCTTCTGACACCCTATACATGTCCAAAGAATATCCTTGTTGGCAATGTGGTCTATATTTTGTTTTTGTCTGTGACTCATTGACTCCTTACAGAATGAAAGTTCTTTGCAAGTTCTGGTGTGCAGATCAAGAGTAGAAATTTTGCTAGAAATGATATCATTATCCTTTTCCAGTATCTACTTCTGCAAAACCATTAGAATATTCTCATATTTCAGTCTTATTTCACCGGAAAGATTCTGGATTTTCTCTGAACTTGCTCTGAAGCCAAGAGAAGGGTCTCATGAGATTGCCTGTTACCACCAATGTTCTTTGCAAAATGGACTAGGTTTAATACAACCAGTTTTTCTGCAGTTAGTACTATTTTCTATAAGAAACATTTTAAACCACAGGATGCTGCCTTTTTCCACCAGTTAGTTTAAGATGGTTCAGGTTTGATTCTCTGTAGTCTTGGCTTTACTTTTTGCTTCCTTCCTATCACTATGGAAGTACACTTCACTCTCTTCTACTTTAAACAATCTGTCCTGATGCCACGAGTCCTGAATTGTTGAAATACTGCCCAATCCTCCCTTTTGCTTTTAATTTCTTTTCATGCTCCATACAGACTATTCATTAAACTCCATTATCAGTTCCATTCCATTCCATTTCAGACATGCTTTCCTTTCACTATGATTTGTTGGGATTTTTTTTTTGGCCAAAATTTAACCTTTTGTAATCATATTCCAGATGCATTGCCACACTCTCGACATCCTCTCCCATTAGCTGCATTAAGCTCAATCAACTGGTCTCTGTAAGAAATATTCTCCACCTTTAACCTCCATTACCATCTTTTTCAAGTTATCCTATCTCTTTCTTTTCTCTTTCAAAATACCCTACACAAACATTTTACTTCTTCCCCTTTCTTATATGGTGTGGTTTAACCCCAGCAACTAAGCACCATGCAGCCACTCACTTGCTCCCCCCTGGTGGGATGGGGAAGAGAATTGGAAGAGCAAAAGTGGGAAGACTCATGGGTTGAGATAAAGACAGTTTAGCAGGTAAAGTAAAAGTTGTGCATGCAAGTAAAGCAAAACATGGAATCCATTCCCCACTCCTCATTGTTAGGCAGGTGTCCTCCCAATTTCTTGTGCACTCCCAGACTATTCACTGTCAGGGTGGGGATGAGAAGCAGAAAAGGCCTTGGCACTGTGTAAGTGTTTATCAGCAAAACCAAAAGCTTCTGTGTATTATCAATACTATTTGCATCACAAAGTGAAACACAGCCCCATACTAGTTACTATGAAGAAAATTAACTCTACCCAGCCAAAATCAGCATATCCTGGGAGTTTTGTTCTTGGTTTCGTTTTCCCTGTACAGCTTATTTCTGGGGACTCTTATCAACACATGGAAGCTACTAGGATAGTTATTTTGCGGAAAGATCTGTAGATCTCTTTCTGTGTTCCAGAACTGCCTCTTTGCAAAATAAACCTTAACCTATTTCCTTGGTTATACATTCAGAGCTGTCTAGGCAAAAGCTTGATTCAATACAGACACCAGAACTGTTCCCTGCCCTTTTCCTAACTGCTGGAGAAAAAAATTATATTCTGTCATTCAGATCCATTCCTACAGTCTTTTGTTCAGGTCTTCCATTCACTTTATCTCAGTCTGGCAGGCTATTTGTGTCATAACTCTAGCCTGTTATGTCCAGCTAGAGTAAAGACTCATTTCTTCCCTTTGACTGATTTGAAGGTGCCTATTTTGATTGCTTATTCACTTAGTCTGTCAGTGCGTTCATGGTTTTGTTCAGGATTTGCCTGTAAATGTCTACAAGAGCTTTTTCCCAGTGCTGCTTGTTGTTTTGCATGCCCACAAAAAGTGCCAAGGGGTGGTAATATGGTCAATTCTTCTGCGCACAGTATGGTTCCTGCATTTTTGTCTTTCTCTGGCCATTCTCCCCCATTCTTCAATGCCAAGCTATCCCTAACACACTGTCTTTCTCTGATACCTTTGTGCACCTTTTAACACAACTCCCCCTTACCATGGCAAAATACAAACTTCCATCTCAGCATCTTTCCTTCTGGCCCATTTGGTTGTGATTCTGGAGGGACATAATCTATTGTCAGAAACACAGAGATGCAGCTGGTTCCCATCAGGACAATATTCAGTACAAGGGCTGTAGCCCAGAGCTGGCAAGCACTGCTAGCAGTACCCAAGGAGGGAAGATAACTAGTTATGTAAGGCTTTGCTCCTTTCTTAGGGCTGCCTCCCAGATTCAGTATTTCACAGTGAACAAGCAGAAGAGACAGCATACAGCAGCTGGTTCCCTAGGAAGCTTCTCTCAGTGTATGAAGGTTTCAGCAGCTTGGGTATGATGACAAGTCTACACAGAAATGGCCATCAGCCTGTTTAGTCTCTTGGTGGTCAGTACCAGATCCTAAAAGGAAACAAAAAGCATCTCTCCAGAGAAGGCTCACTTGAGTGACCCACCTACAGTGAACTTATTTCCAGGCTGAAGTACACACCATAACAAATTGATTACTGTAGTTGCACTCCTGCCTTCCTATCTAGAGTACCAAATGTTCAATTTTCTGTCCTCTGCCTTATGTATTAAAAGCTAATGGAGGTTTTTGCTTTGGTCAAGTGGCAAGAACTTTGCCCATGGAACAAGAAGACCTAAATTCTGTTCTTATGTAGCAGTTAAAAGACACTGGATAAACTTCCAAATGAGTACAGAGGATACACAGTTTAACCCAGAACCTATGACTAACCAGCATACTTCGTAGCTTTAAAAAAAGCTAATATGTGGGATTAAATATTGTAACTGCTGTTTAAACAGGGGGAGTTTTTAACCTGCTTAATTATTGCTTTCAATTCTGAATAAATCTTCTTTTTCTATGGAATAACAAAACTTATATAAATATTCAAAGACCAAAAATAGTGCAGGACATAATAATGTTTGAATGGTTGAAACCAGAAGTTAGAACAGAACTCTTAGGAATACCTGTGGTGACAGTATTGAGCAGGAAGGCAATCTTCAGACATTTCATGGCTGATAAGCAAAATCAACTTAATTGTTAGTTATTGGTAGGGCACAGAGTACAATCAGTATTGCCGGTGAATACAATTTAGAGTAAAATAATGAAGGTAAGATTTTCTGGTGCATAAAAGAGTGTTATTTCTACAAGTAAAAATGAATGACATTATTTTCATCGCGAAATACCCTACTATGGACTAATGAGATAATTGGATCATATGAAGCAATAATATTGCAGGTTTAAAGCATTCCCAGCTTTTCTCAGTAGTGTGGTATCTTTTTTTTTCTCTCTTTTTTCCCCTTACTCTTTTCTAATGTAGTCATTTCAAGAGCTAATTAGTTCTACGTTCATTCCTTTTGTTTCCTTCTTTGCTTCTGTTAGGTTCAGATGGAATTTCGGAAAAGCTGGGAGCGCTGGAGATTGGAACATTTGTATGTCCAGAGAGACAGCAGTATGAAACCTCTGAAGTGTCCAGCCAACAGCATCAGTAGTGGAGGCACGGTAGGCAGTAGTGTCTATGCTGCCACTTGTCAGGCCACATTCAGCTGAGATTTCTGCAAGTGAATGAGACTGAGAACAATGAACTGTATAATATACCTGAAAACCCTTAAATACCCAAGCAAGTGGCTTAAGTATGCCATCTCCAGCAAGAAACTTAAGCATATGCTGCTCATTGCCCTCAGGCTGTTGGACAAAGGTTTCTAGGGAAAGCAATCTGCTAATGTAATCAACACATCAGAGGAAAAATTGATCACATCTAAAGTAAGTTAGAAGAGTTTCTTCCTATTTGCACACAAGGCCTCCAGGTGTCCAAAACTTAAGCATAGCATTGATCCAGTCTGAAACCACAGGGTCAATGGCTTATTACTGCTGAGTGGGCGAGCTGAGTGATTGACTGATTAAATTACAAAGATACAGAATATAATTATTGCCAAAAAATACATTTAGACTTTTATGGGAATAGGGCAAGGTGCCATCATCATTTATAGAAAAAAATAATTTGGTGGCACACAACTTGTGTTTTAAGAAGAATCAGTATTGTAGTAGGAGTTTGCCAAAGTTAACATAATATGCTAACCTGTTTTCTGGGTGGGTGAAGGACAGCATCCCAAAGTTCTGTCAGTTTCCAGCAGGTAGTTTGGTCACCACTTGAACAATTCTGACTGCTCTTTTGAAGTTTCACTGGGGGAAAAAAAAACAACAAAACCAAACCAAAACAAAAACCTCAAAACAAAAAAAAATCCACAAAAAGAAACCCCCAAACCCACTATCTGTTATGTGGCCTTGTCAGCTAGAATTAGATACATGTTTTGGCTGTTAGCGTGGATGGAATTGGCTCCTGAATGCACAGCCCCTTCCACTGTAAATGATACTCTGCTTTTCTGGTGGGCACACAGGTGCACAGGGATGGGATAATGACTTCTGCTTCAACAGGTTTTCTGTCTAGGCTCTACTCAGCTTCATGTGAGTGCAAACGCACAGAAGTCTGCTTGTGGCCACTGCTGGCCTTAGCAGACCTCACATCATTGAAAAGATTAGGTAGCTGACATTGTAGGCTCACTTTTTTTTTCTCCTCCAGCCTTGGTCCGTTTCTCGAGACAGGAGGTACTCGCACTCGGGGGCGGGAATGCAGCCCTTGCATAGGGCACAGGTTCAGAACCGAGGACAGCTCCCCCCCCCCCACGCCGGGGTGGGCTGCCATCCGCTCCAGAACCCGCCTGCTTCCCATCAGTGGGATTCCAGGAAAACCCAGACTCAAAAACCACTATCCCAAACTACATGAGCTTCTGTCTAGCAGTTCAAAACAGTGAGTGCTCATGGCATGAGCACGATGTAGTGTTCCCCTCCCTGATGTTTGCAATAGTTGCTGGGGAAAAACAAGAGATACCTTTCCAAGCAGGATGTGATCCATTACATCGCTTAGTAACAAGCTTTACACATCTTTAGTCAGCTGTTACTTGGGGTCCCTTTACAATAACGAGGCAAAATGCCAAAGACTAGCCCTGAGAATCTCCCTGTTCATAGACTTCTTTTAATAAGTTAGTTTCTATGGCATAGCAGTTTAGAAATACTCAGCAGAAATAACACACCATCACCCCCTGCCAATTTTCAAGTCTTTTTGCACTTGCATTCACAGCCCCCATTGCCAGGAAAATGGACTGGATATTCTGAGGTGTAATTCAGCATCTCTCCTGCCTGAAGCTAGATTGCTTTGCATGGGATTATTTAATCATTGTATTAGAATCCACATTGCCAACAGCGTGGATTAGTTTTGAAATCACCAGGTAAGAATTGAATTAAGAGAGGATGTGTTATCTTCTTCTGCTACAATGCTTGTAATTGAGCTGCAGGGAGAAAGTCAGACATGTTTATAGAAATCCACCACAGTTCTCAGGCTGGTTTATGTGTGTTTAGCATGCTGGCTTGTATGTGGGCCATTTCGAGGCCTTCCCTCCCTAACATCAGTTGCAGAACTGACTTTGGAATGAAGCACCTCAGGTTCTTCTGTAAATTTAATAACTAGCTTCTGTGTTGTGTGACCATCAATACAATACTTGACTACCACATGCAGATGTTAACTGCTGTCCTAAAATTTAATTAATTACCTCCCTATACAGAGTATGCTTGATGTTTCTATCTAACATGAACCCTGATGTGCTCTGAATAAGAAAAAAGCAATAGTCAGTGGTAGGTGAAAAAGCAGCATGATGACAGATAAAATCTACAGCTGTAGGATAATACACACTGGAGGGAATTTCACTTATTAATATTCAAGAGTGGATACTAGTTTTTCAGGACCCTGCTTAGTTGCATGGAAACCTGGGAAAAAAAGTTTCTGCTGCTTGTGCAGCTGTTAGCAAGATGATAGTTTTTCTATGACAACAGGAAGTTACAGAAGGGTTTTAACTCACTACTGTGCTGGGAAAAAAGTATATGTAACAAATGAAAGAGGAAAGATACAGGAATAGAGAGTATTTCCATGTGTGGTAGCAAACCTGTACTTAGTTGCTATCACAAGATTCTTTTAACAGCTTGACATGCTTTTCAGTTAATAGGCTCTTCATGTCCCTCCTAGTCATTTGAGAACTAAAGGCTTTGGGCCCACAGGAATAGCTCCAGCCCCAGATGTCAAACTTACCTTGGTAACTTCTGCCTTGTTAGAATACAAAAAAAAAATAAGGGAACAAGTGAGGTCTTAGCCAAGCAGAGGGTTATGGAGGAATTTTTTTCCCTCTCTCTGATTAAGCTCTCACTTCTTCAAACCTTTTTAAATCCCCTCTGAGAATAACTCAGTGAAAGTAATTACCACCAAAGCAGAATTACAGTATTTGTGTATTTAGATAAAGGCCTTAATGACAATTTCTCCATCATACTTTACATACTGCAGTAAAACCTTTTACAAGCCTTTGTTATTCCTGCCATCTCTATTTCAAAATGTGTAATGTACATTTATTTAAGTAGCCTGAAAAAAGCAAACCAACACAGAGCACTGGAACAGATGAATTGTGTCAAGTTTTATTTCTTATGCCTTCTGGCTTCATGCTCACCTATTGTAACTTGTTTCATGAAGCATTTAATACAAGACTCTGTAAATTCATCTGGACATAATGCAACTAGAGTTTATAACACGTGAAAAGTTTCTTTCCAGCATTGCTGCTATGAAGTTTTATAATTTCATGAATCTCACTTTATATTTAATATTTATTTGCATGTATTTTGTTTTAATAAACACCTCCAGAATCGAACTGTACAGGATGTCAGATTATCAACTCCCCATAAACACTATGCTGATGTTAATTTTTATCATTGTGAATAAAGTTTCAACTCAAAAAATTCCATTGTTTACAGGTGTTTTTATCATGACTACTTCTTGCCTTATAATACTTTTTAAGAATGGAAAGATTCACAGTTGATAGTTCTTCTGAGGGAACAGCTTTGAATTTGCAACTCTGTGTCCACTACAAAGAGGCCTTTGAACTTGCAGAGCCTGTGTTCATCAAAACCAACACGCAGCATCACTGGTGGGGTTCACAGGGCTCCATCTTGGACCCTGTGCTCTTCAGCATCTTCATAAGTGACTTGGACACAGGACTGGAAAGGATACTAGGCAAGTTTGCAGATGACACAAAAATGGGAGGAGCTGTTGACTGACTCCCTCAGTGGCAGGGAGGCCTCAGCAAATCAGAGGACTGGGCAATCACCAACCATATGAAGTTCAACAAGGGAAAGTGCTGAATTCTGCAACTGGAATGGGGCAACACTGGATGAACATACAGACTGGGGAATGAGATGCTGGAAAAGTGCCATGGACAGGGACCTGGTCGATGGCAAGCTATGAGTCAGCAGTGCCCTGGGAGCCAGGAGGGCCAGCTGTGTCCTGGGGGGCATCAGGCACAGCATCGCCAGCCGGGCAAGGGAGGGGATCGTCCCATTCTGCTGTGCACTGGGGAGGCCTCACCTTGAGTACTGTGTGCAGTTTTGGACACTACAATATAAGAAATACATTAAGCACTTAAAGAGTGTCCAAAGGAGGGCAACAAAGATGGTGAAGGGCCTTGAGGGGAAGGTGTGTGAGGAGTGGCTGAGGGTACTTGGTCTGTTCAGCCTGGAAAAGAGGAGACTGAGGGGAAACCTCATTGCAGTTACAACTTCCTCATGGGGGGTAGAGGAGGTGCAGACACTGATCTCTTCTCTGTGGGGACCAGTGACAGGACCTGAGGGGACGGCCAGAAGTTGTGTCAGGGGAGGTTTAAGTTGGATGTCAGAAAAGGTTCTTTACCCAGAGTGTGGTTGGGCACTAGAAGAGGCTCTCCAGGGAACTGGTCACAACACCAAACCTGCCAGAGTTCAAGAAGTGATTGGACAACACTCTCAGGCACATGGTGTGACTCCTGGGGATGGTCCTGGGCAGGGCCAGAAGTTGGACTTGATGATTCTTGTAGGTTCCTTCCAACTTGGCATATTCTGTGATTTGTACAGTCAAAAGGAACCAATAGTGAGAACTCTGAGGGATTTTTTACCAGAGGATGGTGGAATATGTGCAAGGCATAAAATTCTATGCTTGGCTTTAAATAGCAGCATTTGGAAATTATACAACAGCTTAAGACAGAAACTGTGAGAGTGCTGTGGAGAGCTACTAAGAGATGCTTAGCAGTGTTACCATAGGATGTGTGCTTTAATCTATTAATCTCTTTCCAGTCCAGTTATATTCAAAACACCACTTCTTTTGTTTCCACAACCAATGATGAAACTTGTGATAAGCCAAGCCTGAACACTGTGTTTAACTGTTAAATTAGAAAAAGCATAATGAGACAGGATTTGAAAGACCAATTTGTGACTTTGCTTCTCAACTTTGTACTCAGAAACACAAGTACTAGCAGTTGCTCTTCACTATTACTTAATGATTTCATAGAATCACACAATCATTAATATTGGACAGTACTTTAAGATCAAGTCCAACTGTGTACCTACCACCACCACGTTCACCAGTGAAACGTGTTCTCAAGTGCCAAGTCCACCTATTTTCTGAATGCTTCTAGCGATGGTGACTACCACTTCGCTGGGCAGATCTGGTTTAAAGCAATGATCTATATATTAAAAATAGTGGTGGATCATACAAGTACACCTGCCAGTACTATGTCTTTTTCTTAAGTTAAAAATAAGGAAAACTCTAATATGAAGCAAACAGGGAGTTTGCATTATAATCAGATGTTTGTGTTAGATGAGACACGACTGCAAACTGAAGCAGCTTATTTTAGATAATGTGGATAGTGCTTCTTCATGTCTTTTCTTTAGAAAGAGGGGTCCAGCCAGTGCTGGGACGAGCACTAGTTGGCCCGTTCTAGAGAAGGTACCGTCAAGCACCAGCTTTTCTGTTACCTGTGGCAAAGCTCCTCGGGAGCAGAACTCCACCAGCTGACACGCTGGCAGCCACCGCCGTGATAAGGCTGTGCCTCTCGGGGCCCTCCACAGGGGCCAAAACAGCTGCCGGGCCCCCAGGAAACGAGACCAGAGCGCAGGCTTCGCTAGGGCTTTATTCGGGACCGGACGGACACGTGGCCAGTTGCAAGGCTCGGGCGGCGTTTTGCACAGGAACAGCCACGGTCTTGTTCCGCGCCGGCCCTGCCTCGGGTCCGTGGGGCGGCGGCAGCGGGGCCGGCGCAGCACAGCGGCCGTCCCGGGCCCGCCCCGCGCTGTCCCCGCCGCTACCTGCCCGCGGCGGGCCCGTAGTGCAGCTCCCTTTCCAGCTGCTCGGCCGTCAGCGTCCCGGCGATGGCGGTGCAGCCGGGGTTGAACACGGAGTAGGCGCTGAGCTCGCCGGGCCGCCGCTCGGCGGGGCCGCGGGTGCCGGCGTACATCCAGTACAACAGGGAGAGCACGAAGAAGGGTAGCCCCAGCTCCAACTCCGCGAACAGCGCCAGCAGCACGGCCCACAGCAGCACTTTCAGCAGCAGCGGCCGCGCCCACACCGGAGCCGCCGCCGCGCCGGGACGGCCCTGCGGAGGCGGCAGCGAGACGGCGTCAGCACCGACCGACCGACGGACCGGCCCCGCACCCCCGCCCCGGCACCCACCGCAGCGGCGCTGCCGCCCTGGCCCGCCGCGGCTTCCCGCCGTCCCTCGGCGGCCTCCGGAGCCGCGACCCGTGCCGGGGGCTCCGCGGGGCGCGGGGCGGTGGCAGCGCGGGCGGCGCGGAACTGGGCGAGGCGCCGCTCCACGGCTCCCGACATGGCCGGGCTGCGCCTGCGCCGGGGCCGGGAGCGCTCCGGTACGGGGCGGGGACGCTAGAAACAAACGGGCGGGAGGGAAGGGGCGCGTCTGGATCCACGCCCTGGGGAGCCGGGAGCTGCTACACATCTCCTCGCTGTCTTGCATGGATAGCAGGCCCTGGCTCTGGGAAAAGCTCCCGTTCACTAGAGGCCTCCTCGTGTGTTTTGTTTTTACAAAATCACAGAATCAGTTAGGTTGAAAAGGCCTTGAGGCCAATCTTTGACCGAACTACCACTATGTCAACCAGACCATGGCACTGAGTGCCACATCCAGTCGTTGCTTAATACCCTCCAGGGACGGTGATTCCTCCACCTTCCTGTGCAGTTCTATAGGAAAAAAATCTTTTAAATTTAGAAGACGGCAATAACCTATGAAACAAAGGAAGTATAACAAAGGAAAGTTTTATTTTCAGCACGTGCTGGGTGCCTCAAACCACAAGGGGTCTGGAAGCACACCCTACATTCAAACTTTGCGCTTTTTGTAGTTTTACAAAGTCCTGCCTTTGTTCATCAGATAATGGATGTTCACCAGCTTGCTGGTCTTGCCGTAAGAGGTATCTTCTCCAAAAGGAGAGGAGGTGTCATCTTTTCCTTAATTGGTTGTGAGGAATCCCCCCCATACTAGTTGAAGGGTCTCCTTTGTTCACAGGGGCCACAACTTACCAAAGAAGCCTTTGTGCACAGGGGCCTCTGCATGTTTAAGTACTTGGTATTTTCCTTCCCCTGTTAAGTCCCTCGGTGCCAGGTCCTGACAGTACCTGGTACCTTACAATCTTCACAGTATGCCTATAAATTTCCTATAAATGTACAGCAATATAAAAAGAAACCCGAAATAAAAGAAAGAGATTCTATTCTAATTCAACTAATCTTGCGTGTTATTTTATTTCTTACACTATATAAAGGAACGAGATCCTATTCTAATTCAACTGGTCTTGCTTGTAATTTTACTTCTCACAGTTCATTCCAATGTCTAATCACCCCTTCTGTGAATAAATTCCTTCTGATGTCCAACCTAAACCTCCCCTGGTGCAGCTTGATGCCATGTCATCTTTTCCTGTTACTTGTTGCCTGGGGGAAGATGCCAACCCCAACCAGGCTGCAGCCTTCTCTCAGGAGCGATAAGGTCCTGCCAGAGCCTCCTCCTCTCCAGGCTAAACAGCCTAAGTGACTGATGTTGGAAGCAAAATTAAGAGGTGATGGAGAGAATAAAGCATGGAGTGACCAAAGCCTGAGGAAAGTGAATGGAGTGTTCACAGCTGGGCAGAGGAGATGGAGGAGGCACCGCAAGTGGGCACGGCCACTCACCATGGAGTGTGTGATAAGTATAGATATGATTTGTGCCGCCAAAGAAACAAATGAGTCACTGTACTCATTTGCAGCCCCCAAAACAAAAACAAACTGATTATTGTTAAGTCATTAAATTCACCATACCCCCATAAAGAAATAAACAGATTACTCTTGCAACCTTGTCAGGAAATACGTGAATTATAGCAAGACAGTTGTTAAGTTTCTCTAAACCTTTTGTCAGGAAATACATGAATTATAGTGAGGCCATTGCCGAAGTTAAAGATAACAACGGAACTGAGATAATAACTTAGCTATGGCCATATAAAGAAATAGATGCTTTGCATGATATCATGAAATGTATATGACATAATGAATATGTTTCATGAAGTAACTAGACAAATGCCAGGCACATGCTGTACTAGGTGTGTGGGGTTGGTGGAGCGGCCACCCCCCTGCACCCAGCACTGCTTGCTAGTCCCATATAATAAACTTTAATTTAAAAACCTTTATCCGCCTGAGACTCTGCCTCTCACAGGTGCAAGGAGTCAGGGCTCGCCCTGTGCCACCCACTGTGCTGGCTTTGGAGAAAACCACGTGTAACAGAGGCAGCCTTGCCAGCATCCGTCTCACCCTCTCTGTAAATAAAAAGTTAAAATTGGGAAAACCAGCTCAGTCACATCATGTTGCAGCTGTCAGCACTGCCAAGAAATAAAAATTTATTTACAGGGTCTGTCTCTTAGCCTCAGGAGTAAAATATTCATCACTCTCCAGTGGTAATAGTCAGCAATGAGACATCATTTCATCCTGCAGTGCTGTTTCCAGTTACTTATAGCCTTCTCAGAAGTGACCTTTGGCGCTGAATGTCTCATGCATGTGTCAGCTCAGAAGTGATTATGAGAAGTCTAATAAAAATCAATTTGGGTGTTCTTAAGTTATCTTAATGTGGAAAAAATTGTCTTTTTCCCCAGCTAAATAATTTTTCAAATGCCTATTTTATGCTCAGTTACAGAATTATTTTCTTTTAACCTTCTGACTTTGCAAAAAGTGCCGTAATGAATGACATTTTTCTCTTTATTTGTGGAAATTTGATTTTGAAATAACAGTATATTTCAAGATATCCTGCACAGGACATTATTTTATTTCGGGTTTTTTTTGTTCCTCGTGTTCTGCTGTTCAGTGAAATAGCTCCTTGTTCTGTACACATCATTGGTCAAACTAATAGTTACACCTGAGCTTAATACCTCCTTTGCAAGCTGCACTCAGTGATTCCTATGCTGTCAGATTTGATTCAAAATTTATTTGGTTTACTATGTATTTACTATTATACATCCATACAGCTATTTTATGGCTGTGTTGGCCTACCTATATTGCCATGTATTGTTAGGAAACACATGCCTTCAAGGCCTAAGAGCGCTTCAGGACCCTCATCTCTAAATGAGTGTTATACTGCAGACAAATTTGTACCCATAAAGTCTTACTCCAGTGTATCTTGTTTTAAACAAACAGCTTAATTGCATAGTCAGTTTTGTTTGTTTTTTATTTAACAAACCATATGGACAATTTGTTCCCTACTCCAGTGCCTACAAGGTCCTTGGCAGTTCACCAAGCCTAACCTTTGGATCCTCAACCTGTGGTTGGGAGAGTGGAGGGGACATGGAGGGTCCAAAGAACGCTTTTGTGGAACTCAAATTACTTCATGACTTTTTCACTATTTATGAGAAAACCAAACTTAATATAGTGGGTTTGTAGGTGTGAGACTATGAGTCAAGTCTTTCTCCCCTTTAGTGCAGCCAATGACTAATCAAAATTGTTGGGTGCTGTTGATAGATCTCTAGAGCTGCATTCTTGGTAAGGGAAATCCTGGAACTGCCCATCAACTTTTAGGCAGCAGCATTAAGATCACTTTAAAAACTTAGGATTTTTTTAATGTGTTTCATACTAAATTGTAATACAAAGAAGTTCACATACATATTTCTCTGCCAAGAAGAAAACCTTTGTTCTCTATAAATTTCTACTTCAGCAATTATGAAACCTTTTCCTTTACCCAGATCTCAACTTTTCATTATATTTTAGTATTTATGATACAGAAGACTCTGCATTCTGCTCTTAGCCAATTATCACCAGCTTAGGGGACTAAGGTTCCAAGCCATTAGGAACTTTGTTTATGGCACTCTATCAGCAAGTGAACTGAAGGAGGTGAAATGGCTGCTGAAAGAACTGACAAAACAAGAAAGCTGTCGAAGCCATGCCCAAAGTGCAGTTGATTCTACAGTTTTGAGGTGGTGACTGCAGAGTTTTGCTTCATTAGTTTTCAAGTATATCTGCTCTTTCATTCTCCTCAAAGGAAGGAAGAGAACTGAAAACTAATTAGATGAAGTACTTTTATCTGACAGATGACATTAGAACTATTTGTGGCAAAATACTAACCCAGCTGAGTTAACCTAAGCATTGATAGCAACATTCAGATGCTGTGGCACCCTTTGCAGGTACCACATCACCACATGTCTTGGTGTCAGCCACCTCTTTATTCAATAATACAGGCTCGAGGCCTTGTTCAGTGGTTCGGAGTGTTGTTGCTTACTTCCTACAGCTGCAGATACCTGTTTGTGTATGCCAGATTTTTCAGTAATCAAGTCACATTAGTTCTCCTGATGGATTAATACTATTCATTGTCAGGAGCGCTCTCCTTCGTGAGATAAGTGTTCACTCTTGCACTGACTTGCTAAGTGCCATAAATGCAGACAGAAGGGCAACCTATTATTAATATGATGACCTCACTTAATTAGTTCAGTGGAGCTGAGGTAGCATTAGCTCCAGTTGTTGAGGTCTTGCAGAACATGTATAAAATAGATTGAAGTGCACAGACTCGTATTTGTCTAATTCCATAGAGAGCTTCCTGCATATCCATTTACTAATCAGTTCTAAACTGCAGAGAAGAGCTGCTTCCTTTGTAAAAAAATTGTGATTAATTTTCCTGCATAAAATAGCAGCATCAGGGAACTTTGCCCTTAGACATAAAGAATTTTTTTCTATTTTTTTATTGAACAAGTTTAGGCTCTAAATTGCAAATGTTCATGTCCATGTGGTTTTGAAATATGTACATTTGTATATTCAGCAGTGTATGTTAAAAATGTCTGTGATCCTAGCACTTATGTTCCTGTTTTATATACTGAAATGCTCTATATTTAAACACATTTAAAATTGGGCAAAGCAGTTATTAATGTTTTTGTAACAAC
Organism: Pithys albifrons albifrons; assembly: GCF_047495875.1. Taxonomy (NCBI): domain Eukaryota; kingdom Metazoa; phylum Chordata; class Aves; order Passeriformes; family Thamnophilidae; genus Pithys; species Pithys albifrons. Next base: position 86,426,740 of record NC_092459.1, read on the forward strand.
TCTGAAATGTTCCTTATCATTTCATGGGAAACTTCCATTGAGGAAGAGAGTGAAAACCCCTCACTAGTGCAATGCCAGCTGTAAATGTCAGACATTTAGTGAAATCACTGTAAATGAAAAGGGAGATGAGCTATTTTATTGCATTTAGAAGGTAACACCCAATAAGCACTCTAGGTGGGATTGTTTTTCTATATTCATAACTTTGTTCTGATTCCAAAGTCAGGGTTTTGAAAACAGTTCTAAAATTTCAGAATTTCAGGATATTGCCTTTTGATATTTATCATATAGTTAGTGTGGTAAAAGAGGCATTTGCCGCTTGGCATTCCTTATAACTTAAGTGAAAGGAAACCTGATTTTCCTCTCCTGTATGTCAGCATTATGTTGGGTTTAATAAGTCTCCTCTTCTCAAAAGTTTTTTTGAAAACAATACTTTGTCAATTAATTATCAAAGTACTTTTGTGAAAGTACTTTTCTGGAAATACAGAAGGCTCTTTGGGCTTGGAGTGAATATTTTTTATTCTAGGCTTGTATAGCTCTAGCTACAATACATTCTGTAACTAGATGCTGTAATAGCATTTCCCCAGACAGGAAAATGAAGTAAAGAGAATGCTAGAGAAGATCTTAAAACCAATTGCAGATCTGAGTTCTGGTTCCACATCTATTTCCTTCCAATCCATTGGAGTTTAAAACACATAAAATTCTATATGCTAGAAGTTGAATAGTCAGGAAGACAGAAGTGGACTACATAACCCCCTTACACACATACACACTCAGTCTTCAGAAGTCTTTTGTTAAAAGTGCACTGTAAGCTTTAATGATCACATTGGCTTCCAGTTTTATACAGCCACTTCCACAAAAACACAAAGGGCATCACAACATTGGCTGCTTTTATTTTCAGAGGAGCAGAATGCCCAGAAAGGAACTGTTGCAGCAACACCTTCAAGCCTCTGCCCTATATAATAGGGCAAATCATCATCCAGAAACACTGAACTGTCATTGCAGTAGGCAGCGTGTGTGCCAGCCAGCTGCTTGGAACCTCAGGTTCTAGCTGATAAATATATTTTTCCTATAAACAGTTCAAATAATGCTGAGACTTCACCTGCACCGCTGAGGTTGGTATACCATGCATAAGGGTTTGGTATTATTTCTTAATTCCCAGACTACTTAATTCAGCAGACTACAAGATGAAGGAGGGAGATATCATGGCATTCCTATTCCTCCTTTACATGAAAAAAAATGAGTTTGCCTAAAACAAAACAGTTGAATATATATGTCTTCACGTAATCCATAGGACAGAAGTCCAAACTATTACTTCTGGCAAGCTGTTGGATAGTATGAAAATATTATGTGTTTACTCTTTTTGGCAAATTGTCATCATCATCATCATCATCATCATCATCATCATCATCATCATCATCATCATCATCTTTTAGACCCAACACCTATGCTAGATTTTGGAATATTTATGATTACCACCAGAAGTGAAACTGCTCAGTCAGATCACAGCTAAAGGTTAGGAGTAAAGCCTTCCGTAATACTTTGAAAAATATGAATAAGCTAGGCAGTCCATCAAGAGGATGGGCCTTTCAGCATGTCCTGGGAAAACTCTTTTCCAGATTGGTATTTAAACATACGATATACCAAGTACTTCATTCCAAACTCTGCTACAAAATAGCTGTTTGTCATTGCAACAGAAGCTTTGAGCTCTAAGCTGCCTTCAGTAATACACAAAGATTGTGTAGGGGTACACCAGTGAAAGTGGATAGCACGCAAAAATAAGAAACAGGTACACCAGTAGTGAACTTGATCCTTAAATTCATCTTTCAGTTATGGAAGGAATTTTTATGGGTTTGTCAACCCTGGGAGGAAGGTAGGAGCAGAAATATTTATATTTCACCAATTCAATGAGTCAAGGCTGGGGCATCATCATAATCAGCTGTGAAAAACCTAGTGTTCCATGAGGAAAAGCTCAAGCTGTGATACATCATACAAAGTGGGGGCATCACTGCAAGTACAAAGTTCCCCAAGCACTCATTCATTTTTTAATGGAAGTGATTATTTTTTAATGCTCTGAGTTGAATCCAGAGCTATCAGATATCTCAGCTATGTACAAGAGCAATTTACTACCCCTAGGGATGAGTGCTTTGAGAATCACAAATTAATTTCATAGAAAATAGGACATTGAGGATGCTCTGCTCAGTTAATATGACAGCACTTCTGTAGACACATGGAAGCACCCAAGAAAGCTTTCTGAACAAAGTGTGTCTAATCCCCAGGGCAAAGATTTTGTGCATGACTTTCTTAGATTGTAGCCATGCAATCTAAATTCTGTCCAAATCCCTCACCCATGTATAGGTGACTGCACCTACTCTATTTATCTTGCATCTCACAACTGGCATTTTGGATCAAGTCACAGTCCAGACTGCAACTGATCAGTGTGTAAAGGTCTAATTAAATTCCAGCCCTGCTGTAGGTACATACTATTTTGGTTGTTACCCCCCAAATGATGACTTTTAATTCATTAAGAAAATGCCAACAAATTTATCTTCATGATTGTCAAGAAAACACAAGAACCCAAGGGGATACAATCAGAGTAAAGGTGCAATAGTGGTACAGAACTCTTTAGTAGTCAGAGCTCCTTGCTTTTAAGTTAAATTTAATAGTACACAGACAGAGTATTTTTCATGCCAATATATGTTTTGATAAATGGAATAAAGATCTGGAAGAAAAGTTTATATAAAGCAAAATGAGAAAAGAGAAGCAAGATATTAAAAAGTCTTGAGTCTGCAAAAGACTTGCAGAAAGACAGCCTTTGCTAACTGCTGAAAGCTAGTAAAAGGCAACTTTACCTACTGAAAGAGATATGTAACCCTTCAATTTAAACACATTGCTGACCCTGACTTGCAAAACCCACCTATTCAGTACTCCAGAATCCAATGCGTAATGCAGAAACCTACCTCTGACATCCTCAAAAGTGTAATATCCTCAGTATTCCACTAGCTGCTGCTTTGTTTTGAAGTTATTTCCATGGCTTGAGTCTGATTGTGAGTCCAGAAAAACTCATTTCAAACACCACATCACCACATGAAGCAGAGACACGACAGAGCCTCCTGTTGTTAGTGATCAAGATACAGTATCTCAGATGTAAAGCCAGTAAGGTAGAACTAGATGAATGCATAGGTAGGAGAGCAGAACGAGGGAATTTATGTGAGAATAACAGAGGTGAGGACAGACTGAGTCTGAGAGATGCAGATGGCAAGCCAGATCCTCAGTTTTCCTGAAGTGATGAGACCTTGTGGTGTGAAAACCTGACCACACTTAAATCAGTGGGTACTTTGCCAGAACTACACTGGGGTTGGGATTTTATCTCCTGATGGACTGAACTGAGATCATGCCTTCATATCATCTACTTGATGAGACCTGTGGGCCTCATACAAAATAACTTCACTTTACTTCCCTTAAAAATAAACTGATACAACAACAAAATCTTTGCAATTTTAATATTTTTTTTACTCTGATAAATCTAGACAATTTATTTTATTATACTGTAAGTATGCCCTACAGGTCTTGCACCTTATGCATTTTAAAATAGCATAAATTACATGAGGAAGATAATTAAGACCTAAACAAAATTATCTTCTTATATATTGAACTGTAAAGACAACTTGAAATGGGACTGAGTCTCTAAGCTTATAGCAAGTAAAATTCAGATCTGAGTCTGGCTGGTTCTAGTGAAACAAGAGAAGGTGAAGGGTTCATCCTGCCTCTGGTGGGTTTAGATACCATGGGCCGTGTTTTGCCATTTTTGTGCTGATCCTAAGGGACACTCAGAATTGCAGCAAGTTCAACATGTAACCTCCTGCTCTGAGGGTTCTCTCGTCAGTCAAAGTTGACCAGAGTGTCAGTATTTCACTTGATTGGGACCTCATAGGCCATGCTTTGAGCAATCAAGCTATGAAAGGAAGGAGGGAAAAACCCAAGTGCCTGAAACCCATACTTTGTATGTATTGGTAAAGTAGATATTTCAGATGCAGAAAAGACAGAGGACCATTTCTAGATCATTTCCTTATCTTGGAGGGCAGGAAAGGATGCAATAGGTTCTTTTGTCAGCTCTTCCAAAGGATGACTATGGCTATCATAGGTAGGACATTGCAAACATTTAGCAATATTATGCTATCATTTCTGTTTAAGCAGTCCAGTAACCACAACAATATATAGCGGATAAGGTCTGAAATCATGAGGGGGATATATATACAGATTAAGAAGTGTAACGTTTGTGTTTCTAGAGAAAATATAAACAGACGACAGCAAAATTCTCTGTATTTCAGTTTTGTTCAACCAAAGTGCTTGTGGTACAGCTGTCGTGTTTTGAAGCTGAGTTCTAGCCTTAAATACATACCAGTGGGTATTTTCTTCCTCCACTTGTGGTCTCTAACTCTCCTCTGGAAAAATTCCACTGAATTTCAAAATTTGTTGGAGTTTTTTTTAAGATTCTTGAAAGTAGCAGCACAAGAGAGCCTCTAATTCCCTCATGACACCATGAGCGAAAGGAGAAAGGATAGCACCCTCTGCTGTCATTTTAGATGATTACCTTGAAGATTTCTGTGTTAATGTTACTAGTTTTATCTTTCCTGGAAAAAAATCTGGCATCATTTTTTGGTTCATAATTTCTATTTCGTGTTAGGAAGACTGTGACGGCCTTGTGATTTCTTTCTTTCTTTTTTTTTTCCTGTGGTTATGTAACACTGTTATATTCTACAATTCAGTTTAGTTTGTCTTTTGGGATGTAAAAAGAACTGACATTTTAAATCTGTCTTCTGCTTATGTGAGATAACATTCACCTTTTAAAGTATACCTTTTCCTTCAATAAACATGGGGTTTATCCCATGCACATTGAATTTCAACATACATTTTCTACAACCCACTGTCAGACTGAAAGCCCACGAGCCAGACAGGTTTAATCTTCACTTCTGTAACTCATACAGCTAGCATGAAGAAGCTGCACAATACTGACTGAGATTACATCTTCCTTTTCCCTGCTGCAGACACAGACAACTCTGGCACTGGAGGGATTTCATTCCGAGTTTGGGGACTGAAGTACAATTTGCATTGAGTTAGATGAGTATATGCTCCCTCTGTCTCTGATTCCTACTTTTCTTCTATGATAAACATATGTTTGTGGTTCTGGGTTATATAAGTTCTAAAATAAATGTAAAATCACAGAGACTTTATGTATTTATGGAAGTGGACTTACTTGCTGTAGTCCTGACCTGATAGATCCAAAGTTGCATTTAATTCCCTCACATGCATGAGCAGAGTGCAATATATTTAATTTATAGTATCGTGATTTACACAAAAGTACCTGTGTCTGCAGACCATGGGATACTGAAAATGGAGCTCCTGGACCAATAACAAGAAAATCCTTTGCTTTAGAAACTTCATGTGATGTATTAAGCCAAAAAGGGATCAAGTCTTCCTGTATATGTAATGTCTAGCTCATTAACTGGATTTCAGAGTTCAATCTCAGGTTTTCCAACTACTGCTATTTCTTTCCAGACAAAATTTAGTATTCTGTTCTCTTTCTTTCTTTTTCTTTAATGCTCAATATTAACATTTTAAATTGAAGTTCTAGAAAAGATTCTTCTGTATTCATTAAAGAAGCTGTCCTGCTGGCAGTGGCTTTAAAACATGGGATATTAGTACTCATTCATGTTCTTGAACAAAAGTGATTTCAGGAGAGAAATGCAAGATAAATACTGATAATGTACATGAAATAATAGAATTTTCACTAAGACAGAACAAATTCATAATTATCCCAGCATTGCTTTCACTTCATGTTGTTGCACAGATTTGTTAGCACACAGTAAAACAACAAAACCAATGGGGAATCAACAGGACAGAAGTGAGTAGGTTCTCAGTGGGCATCAACTGGTACATAAAAATCACTAGCACTGCATGCCATACATAAATGTCTGGCCAGTTACTCTTCCTGGTAGGTACTGGACTAACACTAAGTTTCATATGGTTGACTCAATTTGGTGTCTATGTTTATTTCTGGGAGAAATTCCTAGGACATGGAACAAAATGATATCTACTCTACAGTTGTACTTACTATGCATCATTACCTATAGCCAAATGAACTTGTGACATATATCCAGACCTATCACTATTTATGTCTGTCTTAAGTTGTCCTTTTACCACTTCAGCTTCACTTCATGAGTGAGTTGATTCCCTTTCCTGTTGTCCTATGTTATTCTCCACCCTTGACTGATGGCAGAAAAGTGTTCACCATCCATGTTCACTAGTCACAGCCCATCCTCCTGTCCCCTCCTCAGCATTTAGCAGGGCTGTAAAGCTTCCAAGGCCACTTCCACCTAACAATGCTTAGGTGCTTGATTATAACATTCTGGTACTGCCTGACTGTGTTTACAATTTCACTGTATACATCAAGTCTAAGACAAAATTATTCTCTGATAGATTATAATCTCTTTAGGCCAAAGCCACCTTTCAAAGTATATAAATCAAGTCTCTTGACATACACTTCTGTGGTCTTCAGACAAGTTGGTGTGGTGTTTTGCTGTTGCTGACTGACATCTCTTGGTATGAAGCACTCAGGTCATGGTTCAGGACATTCAACAAAGACTTCTTTGATCTCTTGATGAAATCCAGCACAAGGTTAGAAGACTGATGTGGTCTTCTCTCCGATATAAACAGTGCAGGGGACCACGTGGGATCTCAGGCAGTTTTACATCATGCATTGTCCCAAAACAGGCAAGCACAAGCATCCACACTGAGGAGCACCAAATGAAGGAGGTGTAGCATCACAGAAGGCGAATCTCAGATGAGGGAATGGCACAACTCTGTCTTGGCCTGTTTGAACTGCACCATGTACTGAGAGTAACAGCAGCAGGGTCAGGGCCCAGGAAAAACAAATCAAAATCAGGGAATCATTCTGTACACAACTCTCCATGTTCTTTCCCTGTTCCTGACATCCACCTCTTTGCGTCTATTTTCTCACTCTTGTTTATCTCCACTAGGTGGTAGCAAAAATACGTTTTAAGGAGAGAAAACGTTTGCAGGGCTTCTCTTCGCCCGGGTGGCTGTACTATTCTTCCCAGGTATCTATAGGCTGCTCTTGGTGGTGGGCAGGTGGGGGAAAACTTGAAGAGCTTCAGTTGTGTAGAAGTCAGGTTGCTGCAAATGATTTTGTTTTTCAGAACCACAGAAGAGTAAGTAGGGAGTTAATGGGGATTTTCTCCTTGAAAGCACACCCAAAACCTGCAAAGGAATGTTCTGATGCATTGCTGTCCCCCACACCCTTTGTCATATGTGTGGAGGTTTCCATGTTCATCTCAGTTCATCAGGATATGCGATATGTAATAAGCCATCCCTAAGTAATGTGCTAGAGGTTGAAGAGGAGAGCAAGGTGAAGGCAGTTCATGCCATGCTGATGACATTGTTGCTTCATTTAAGATTATCCATAATTAATAAATTAAATAAACCAGCTGTTCGGATGAAGGTTCAGGTAAAGGCCTGAAGACACAAACATGGGTCTCCCTCTGCTCCACATCTCTAACACATCTAGCACCAAAGCTTAGTAAAAATACATGAAGCTTCTGATCTTGTAGAAGTTTCCCTTTACTGTACAGGGACAAACTCTGTATTTTTAAAATGAAAGATGAAATTATTTTTGGCTGAAAAAGATGCAAAAGAAATTCCTCAAACTAATTAGATCATTTACATGGGAAAGGAAAGAAAATAAACCAAGAAAATTCTCTCATTCAAACCTCTGCTTGATTCAAGGCAAGCCTTGATTTTCAGTGGGCAGCTTTACCAGAGACTGGGACCTCTACATTAGTGCTCCTGGCTTACCTCTTGGGACACGGTGATGCAGTCTTGTGTCTGCCCAGCCTCTGCTTCTTTGCAGGTCTCCCTCAGCATGTTAATCTGAATTACCACACTACAGGAAACATCTTCTGCTGCAACATTCTTGTAATATATTTGGCTAACAAAACAAGCATCTTTTATTTGGAAAATTGCTCCAGGAAGTCCTGATCATCTTTGCTCAATGGAACAGGAGGGCCATGATTTCAGAGTTAAAAAAGCAAGCTCAGCAAAGGGCTTGACCTCTTGTGCACATGCAACTTCCCTGCTACTGCTGGAGCTTAATAGAAAGGGCCACAAAACAACTGGTGTAGTCATTTCGTACCAACCAAGAAGAACTGAAGCAGTTTGTTTCTGTTCTCCAGCTCCTCAGCATTTAAGTTGCAACAAGTCAGATTTCTTTGGAGAAATCCCCACCAGACTGCAATTTAGTTGATTTCTTATTGTTCTGCAAGAGAAAAGCAGAATAAGGAAAATGAAAAAAAAGAAAGAAAAACCAAAACCAAACCAAACCAAACCAGTAACTCCTCATTAAAAGGGAATTTGTTCAAGAGCAAAAAATTCAGAAAATGTCCCATGTCAAAGAGGATCAGTTATATTAGCTTTTCATTCCTACAGTTTTGATTCAGAGGCAAGATAATCAATAATCCACATATTTTCATGATCTTAACAACATCCTAGAAGAAATATTTTCAGAGGGATAAAATATTCAGCAATTTCTTTGGTATATTAATCACAAGAAAGCCTTTCTTGAATGTCAGACAGTCCTGTCCTGCTTTTTGTTGCTATTTTTTTCTTTACAAAAAATAGAGAAAAAACCAAAACAAAATAAAACAAAACAGAACAAAACCTGAGGTTTATTTTGCCATTGCTTAACTTCATATCCTTTTCACAAGACAAGTTTACATTGAAACCCAATCCCCGTGGCACTTTCATTTCTACATATAAATTATTTGTCACAGTTCCTGCATTTAAATTATAATTCAGTCTCGCTTAATTTTTAGATTTTACTGTAAAAAGAATGCCTTAAATCAAGGTGAATACATTCTTGTTACTATGGTGGACTTCACAAAGGCTTTTCCTGATGTCAGATCTTCTCTAGCCTCTTGACAAATACCATTGCTTTTGTAGATGATTTTTCCCACTAACAGGATATGTAGCCTTTCACCTCTAAGATGCTGTTTTGAATCCTGCCCTTTTCAGTTGCCAAACAAGTGTCAAAGAGCAGCAATTTAGATTGCAAGATTTGAAGGATCTTGATGTAATTTCCAGGGAAAAGATATTCAGAACGCATAGAAGAAGTCCATTTGGCTGTGCTCACCAAAGAGTTAATACTTAAAAACTAAAGTTAGACCAACTCAGTTATGAAATAAAGTGGACATTTTCAGTAAGTCATGCAATTAAATATCTTACAGATTTAGCAGACTTTCAGAGTCAGGGAGAGGGTATCCAGTGACCAGAAGCTCATGTTTTACATGTACACACTAATGGAATCTTTAATACCTTTACCTCCTGCCAGCAAGAAGAGTGTAATGACCACAGCATCCCCTGCTCACTTAATAACTGTTTGCCTCTGTGCTGATGCCTACCAGTGCTTCTAAAAACCAGGACTGGCATACAAGCAGGAAAAAACCAGTTCCCTTTTTGCATGCCCAAACCTTGCCTATCCCATGATTAAATGGAGTATTCTCTTACCATGTTCTTCATGGACGATGGTCCAGGAGCAGCAGTAACTCTAAACAGTCTTACCCTGTCCAGTTTCATTAACCTTATTCTTTTGTGACTATGAGCTTTGCAGCCTCAAGTGTCATCGTATTTTCTGCTGTCAGATGCATGAGTTAGTCATGCAGGGTTTTATTTATAAATGTAATATCACCTTTTTATTTGAGCCCCAGAGCTCTTGGGTAAGGACAGAGGCTGGACAAATGGGGTTGCTGGGTCTGAGCATGAAATGCAACATTTTCTGAACACACTGTGCTGCATTAGTAAGAGTAAGTAAACATCCTAAACAAAGGAGAGGCCATAAGGAGAACAAGCAGAAACAGGACTAAAATTAAATCCAAGGGCTTTACACACACACTCATATAAATCAAATCAAATCAAAATAATAAAATTTAAAAATAAAAAATAAAATAAAATATAATAAAATAATAAAATAAAATAAAATAAAATAAAATAAACCAAACAAAACCAAAACCCACAAACCCCACAAACAAAAAATCCTCACACCAAAACTTATACACATCATGCATGATTCATGGAGACAGGGAAGAAAGGGCTGCCTTGACCATTATGGTGGGACGATACAAATGTTGCAGTTGGCTCTTGCCAGTCCTCCTGTTGTTACTTGCCATCTTTGCCTTTTTGAGGGAGCAAGGGGCTATGGCAGCTCCTCTGAGGCATCTCTGCCGAGCCATTATATTCTCCTGTCAGTTTCAATGGGCAGAATTTTCCATTATGTGTTCAGGAATTTTCCATTTTTTGACCAACAAAATGGTTTTTTGGTTCTGGCAGGTTTCTCCCTTTTCTTCCTGGTGTATGCTGAGATGAAGAAACTGCTCTGTTTCCCAGCACTATCTAGCACATCCTTGAACAACTTCCCCTTGGCTTAAGCAGTCTCTAACAGACCTTTTGTCCTTGACATAATTATAAATGTGCTATTTCAACTTCACAATCTTCAACCCTGTTTTGTCACATCTTTTGTTGCCTTCCTGACATTTCTGGTTTTCTTGACCCTTTTCCAGCATTTTGCTATTTCTTTGGCTGTGTGATGTTGTGTTGATCCTGCTGATTTATATTTTTTACTGTGTCTTTATCTATTCCACATCCCAGCCTAGAGATAACTGACCATTTTTTGCTCATCAGGTACTTCTGACTTGGTAATAAATTTTTGAAGTCCCTAAAATTACTTATCTTTCCCACTCCAAGCCTATGTGATTCTCTTCAATACTCAGTGAAGTCCATAGCCCTCCCTCAAAAGGTCAATGAAAGTCATGTTTGTGCATATCAGGACAGAATTTGGCAACAAAACCTCAAGTTTTCCCATGTGTTACTTTGCAAAAACTTAAAAATAGAAATATAAAAATAAGTGAAGATTTTTCCCACTCCACATTTCTCACTAAAGCAGAGATGTTTATTACCTTAGAGATGCAAGTTTTCACTTGTATCTGCTATCCCAAGAGCTCCAGATAAGTGTTTCTCAAGATATTAGGACATGTGAAGTCAATGAGTGTTTTTCTGGAGCTCTAAGGGCCCTGACTTCAAGCATTCACCTACCTTCAAACCTGAGCTTGGTTGTTTTTCAAATATTTAGAAAGTAAGTGCAACAACATACATTTGGATCAATACCTGGATATAATCATTCAATAATTTTGCCATATCACAGAGCTGGATCAAGAGCTTCAGTCTCTTGTTCTGGATTCTAGCAACAGCTTGCTGTGGGATACTTGCAAACACAAAAAGTTGCTACACTAACACAAAGATCTGGAATTGAAAGATTCTATAAAAAGGCACAGAAGATTATTTAGTACCCTGTTATCCTAAGTGATACTGGGCTTACTGCAGGGAATGGATTTAGTACAAAACATGAGCCTGAGTGTCCTCAGTAGACAAGAGGACATTCATTGAAGAGGGACAAAAAAGTCTTAAAATTCATCTGCAGGTGAAGTTATTTGATAGTCCTTGTTTTTATTTACTACTGCATTCAATAAATTCTCCATTCTAAGCAACATAACATTCATGGTTTGGCTCTTTGCTCTAAAACAAACAAATAAACAAGTAGGTGTTTTGCCTGAGTTGTTTAGGAAGTTAAATTATTTGTCATAGTTATGAGCACAATACCAGCTTCAATGTTTTCCAGTCCTGGATGCCATTTTATGTAAACAAGCAACAACTAGAGCAAATAATCAAGGTCAAGAGGATAGATAAATAAACCTCAGTTTGTTGGAAAATGTTGTAAAATCAATGGCATGGACCTCAGGCTGCTGTTTCTTACTCTCTATCAGGTAATTGCGTGAAGGCAAACCTTTGTTTTTATGCTCTATCCCCTGGCAAAAAAGTTTGCAATATTTTTTATATTACTTTACCTGCAGATGTACTTTACTGAGATCACATATTAATTTTTCATCAAGCTTCTGCACAGGAGTTTGGATTCTTCTTTGCACAACACCAACAACTCCACAGCTGTTTGCTTACTGGTCACAGTCACAGGCTAAGCAACTCAAATAAAAGATTTGAGGGTTTTTTTACTTACTTTCCCTAGTGTTACAATTTATCTATTTAAAATTACCGATATTGAAACATGAAATACATTGAACCAAAGAGAAAAATTAAAACTTGTCTAAGGATACCATCACAGCAATGTCTGTATGTACAGCCTGCAGTCTTGTCTCCCAACAGGAGAAACACAAAAGGGTTTGTAGTTGCCAGGGCATGGATATACACTGTTGTTTCTTCCTATCCACTTTTTAGTAAATGTTTTTAACAAATCATCCCACTGAAGAAAAATACAGATTCATTGAAAGCAATGCACAGTTCTTGTTTCTGGTTGTAACAGGCATACAGTATTTTAAAAGAATTATCATAAGTTATTAGGTTTTGCAAGGCCATGATGATACTTTTTTGCATTACCTGATAACAAATTAATAGGCCATGTTTGCAATTATTGCATTTCATATGGCGTTTAGTGATTTCTGTAGAATTCGTTTAACACTCATTAAAACTCAGACTTTGTTAATAAAAAACTTTTAATCTGAAAATAGAAGTGTAATGGATTTTGATGTAGTGTCACACCTGCACTAATCGCAGACAATGTGGCAATGTACAGTAACCTGGATGAAGTTGTTCTTGTCTCTCACTACCTTGGTTTATATTTAGAAACAAAAAATCATGATAGTGGCTATTGTTGTAATCCTTCATGTTTGAACATGTGTTCAAAGTTCAAGTTTACCTAAAAGAAGAAGTCAGCCTGAGGACAAACAGTCCCCTTGCAGGGAACTGGAAACACCAAGAACTTTGGACTCTGTGAGTTTGGGTTTCTGCTGTATTGCTTGTTGTGCTACCTCCATGGCAGAGTAGAAAAGAAGGCAAGGATGACAGGAGGGTTTCACAGGTGGCCCCTGCTGGTCTGGAGCAGAAAGGAGAGGCAAAGAAGTGGGTTTGGAAGTATTTTGTTTCTGAGTCCTGCTTTGAGGTGTCCAAGTGAGAAGGGTAGACAAATAGGAATGAGAATTGCTTGTATTTTGATCACAGTCCCTCCTGAGCTAGAGGTCCCTGCAGTCTTGATCATCCTTCTAGCCTAACCTTCTTCTGACTAAGATGTCATATCCTTCAACTCCCTGTAGTGCAGTGACCTACTAAGAGTTCAAATTAACCATGTTCTTCTCCTTCCTTTGTCCTCATCACTCCCTTTCCTTCCAGCTTTCCTCCAATCGCAAATCCCTTTGCACAACTTCTGTTTCAAATACCCCATTTGCCCTTTTCATAAATGTCCCAGAAGTCAACCGCAGTGCCCTCTGCCATCCAAGAGCATCACCTCATCAAACCCTCTCCCATTTCAAATTCTTAGTCTTGACCCTGTAACCCACTCTGGAGCCTCTTTACCACCATCTTGTCATTCCTCCCCTCATCCCCTAATCCCCTGTTCTGCTCCCAAATTCTCTTCCAGCTCACCCTTACACTATACACACACTCCCCCTTAGATGCAACTCCTTTTCCATATTGCCTCATATCACTAAATCTGTTGTGGTTTTTTAGTTCTACCTGCTCAGCTTTGGTGATATTCCCATTGGCCATACTCTTCCCCTGGAGCTGGGCCATCAGCTAAAGTCTCCCTCTTCCTTGGCTGTCCTTGTAGGATAAAGCAAAGAATCAGAGCTCCTCCTTTATCTAGGAATTCAAAAGTTCGGTCTGCACTTACCAGATGTCAATAAGAACAAAATAGTTTTCAAAAGAAAATAGCAATGTGAGGAAAAAGATGTAGGGTGGTCATATTTGTCCTCACAGAAACTGAGTGGAGAAGGAAATTTGCCTAAAGGAAGAAGTGGAGCGAAAACATTAGCCAGGTCAGCATTCCCCTAAGCAAATCCCTGGAAAGTGTAAAGAGTCAGAGCAGTATGTCCCATCTCCCTCAAGTCTGCATTACACTTGTGTTCTCCAAAGCATCTGGAGAAGCACAGCCCAAGCTGCCCTATGTGCACCACATCTGAGCTCCATCTCTGAACAGAAGGAAATGGGGCCCTGGTCCCCAAAACCCTTGGAAACAGAGTGAGGCAAGCCATGGGTGACCTAACTAAACCAACAGGGAAGATTTCTGGTTTGGATTTTGAGAAGTTTGCAACATAGGCCATAAAAATTTCCCCAGAGCTATGTATGATCAACTGCACAGCAGCAGCCTAATGCTAGTTGTAGGACATTATAATGGCAACTGGAGAATTTCTCCATGTATATTGTTGCAAAATGGTACTGAGCAATATTTATGAGTATATTCTTGAACATTCTTTCACACTGAAAGTGCCTAATCCTGTGCAGATTTAGCCAAACTTTCACAGAATACCAGGCAGTGCTGAGGAGCAAAGCAGCAGGACCATTGCACAAACTACCGTGTAGCTGTTAGGAAGAACATTTGGCAGAGGAAAAAAGTTAAAGAAAAGAAATATATATTTTCCCTTCTGCTTGAGTAGGCTTTCTTGAGAATATGAAATTCTTTCCTTAGAGAACAAAAGGCCTCCTCATTGAAAACGGGTCATTTCTTCAAACAGGCATCCAGATTCTGAAGAAGAAACAAAGCAGCCAAATGATCAATATATTGTAAAGCACACTACATTAACAAACTTAAATGTTTACAGCAAATGGGACATACTCCAACACTCCACGTTCTTCCTCATAGTTGTCACTTGCACAGATACTACTCTCCTCATTATTGTACATGAGATTTGTAAATCCTTCTGCTGGCATTACTGAAATATTCATTTGAAAACAACAAACAATATTTCCTTACATGCCAAGGAAAACAGGAATTTTGACATCTTAAGCCTTCCCTAGAGATGGCAGGATTCCCTTGGTTTCTGTGTTACTCCACAGAGTTGCATGTTATGCCAGTGTGAGGGAGGGATGCCTCCTCTGGTTTTTTCCACTAACTTCGCAGTGAGGAGCTATTTGTCCACACGCTCCTATGATGTCTTCTTGTTTCCTGTTCTTGTTTCTTGTTTCTTTTGCTTATCATTCATTTCAGAATCCACCAGGTAGGACAGTTTTGTACAAGATGGGGAAAAAAAGAGTAATTGCATTTGCCCAGACCCCCGTGGCAAACAGAAGGCATGAAAGAAGGAAGCATAACAGGTTAAGGCAAGTTGAGTCTCCCTCAACTTTAGTCCTACTTCAGGAACCCATTTCTTTCTACCAGTCAAAAGTTTCTGATCCTTATCTGCTCACCTCTCCATTTAGTCTCTGGTTTCCCTATGCCACCAAGATCTGTGTGTTGGCTGCTTCTTGTGAAGGACAATGTTGAGCCAGCAGCCAACCCTGTGCAATCAGGGCACTGCTCCTCTGCCCAACTGTGACTCAGAAACAGCTGGGGGCCTTCTCCCCTTGACGCTTGGCTCCTCATGCCCCTGGTTCATCTCCTATCACACAGTGCCATGCTGGGCTGCCAAATATTCCACTTAGGTAACACTTGGCATTTCCAGCCCCAGGGCCTCAGCACTGACGCGATTTCCAAAATTATTTTTTAAAAAGCCACAAATATTTTGAATTCCTAGCAACTGAGAAACCCCAAAAGCAAGAAAGCAGCATTCTTCTGCTAGGAAGGGCTGCAACAGGGAAGAGGATGGTGGTTTGAGCACTGCTTCATTTTACTGTTCTCTCCTCTTCTTTTAAAACTTGCTGGCAATGCAAGGTCAAGGGAGAGAAAAGGAAAAAAAGAGACAAAAACTGGGTGGGGGAAATAAATTTTGGAATTCTTTCTCCAGGAGTAGAAGTGGAAAAGATCACATAAAGCAATGGTGGTATCTCTCTCTTCTCTAGCTTCCAAACTCCATAAAATCCATATATTAGTATAGGTGAGAGATGGATGCTATTATTTTTTCCACTTCTTCCTTCATTAAAAATAAATAAACAGAGGCATAGTTAATGGTTAATGCTGCTGAGTTCATGGAACGAACAGTTCTCTTTTCCCATCTTGCCTGTAGTTTAATTATGAACTTAGGCTGCCTTCAGGCTATGAAGGGCAAGAAAGCAGGAAATACATATATCCAGAAATGCAGCCAGTGTTTGATGTCTCTGAGCTAAAATTAAATAAAATAATAAAATTGAAGTGGAGAGTAAAAGCAATATGCAAACCATGGAGCTTAGAGTCAAATGGATAAATAGCAAAAAACCAGGTCTGAGATAGCTGAGCGACTAGCAACATGGGGGATTTCCACATTCAGCAGTAATGCTAGAAAGCTGTTCCTGTGAAGGTTGTTAGTAAATGATCTTCAAAGTAGTGACAGATTAAAAATTAAATGAACAAACTATGGCTGCTCTAAGTGTACTGTCTAGGTTTGCCAGCACTGAAGCAAGGTAGGAGATGAAAAATCAAGACCCCAGGGTCTGGAGTCAGAACAGTGACTGAGAAAGCCAGAAACTCTGCAGGGATGCAGAGAAGCCAGAAGTGCAGACGAGCTAGAAGAATGGGATGCATGCCCACACCCCTCCAAAATACATGGGTAGCTCCAGGATTGCCTTGGAGCGTATGATGCTCCAAAACAC
This sequence comes from Pithys albifrons albifrons, assembly GCF_047495875.1. Taxonomy (NCBI): domain Eukaryota; kingdom Metazoa; phylum Chordata; class Aves; order Passeriformes; family Thamnophilidae; genus Pithys; species Pithys albifrons. The sequence continues at coordinate 86,443,372 of NC_092459.1, forward strand.
TGAACGTCAAAGAGGATTATTTATCTGTCAGGAAGGTGAAAACAGAGCTGAAGAACCACATTGGATAAGGATGTTCATATAGTCAGACACTCAACAGTGCCACAGGCAGTCAATGGACAACTTCACAGACACAGGCAGCAGGCTTCAACTCCTGATGCTGGAGGAAGAAGAAGAGGGCTTTCTCTCTGGCTTATTCCATGCTGGAAAGAGGACAGTGCATATAGATGCCTGCCAGAAGGTGAAGAAGGATTTGGAGCTTTAGCACAAATCAAAACTAGCCCCAAAAATGTTTTCTTTAAGTATGACACACATTTTTGTGTAGCTCAAAGAAAATTAGAACTACTAATCTCAGTATCACAGCAAAACACATGAAATCAAGGAATTGATCCAAAGTTCACTAAGCATCGTGAATCAGGCTTGCCTTTGGGTACAATAAAATACAGGTGACTATTGTATTTATAAGAAATAGGAGGTTTACACAAGCTAGCTGACTTCACAGACCATATAAGGTCACTATTATTTGAAGAAGCCATAAAACATGATGAATGGCACAGGTATGCTCAAAATTCTGATGAATGCAAAATTAATAATTACAAGTACCAGATAACACATGCTAATCTAGCTTTTCAAAAATCAGGGAGGTAGGTAGTCAGGCCAGTTTCTAGGAGAAACTCCAGGGAATGTCTCCCATAGTTTAATACTAAAAGAATAGTGCACCCCAACATCGGACACATCAAGAAATGTGCAGGATGTGAATTCCTAAGACACAGTACATACATACTGCAGAACCTGAAAATATCTAGCTGATGCAGATTAAAAGACACTGTACTTCTAACTAGTCTGTAGAACTCAGAGAGCTGTCTTCCTGATTGGTGCCTTTCCTTGTATCATCTGGTGAAATCATCTTGCTAATCAAGCACATGAGCTTTCTAAAACAATTGAGGGCTAGGTGAACACTGTAGGAAGGACACTGTTTTGAAAGGGGAAAAAAGCCCCAAGCAACCAACCACCCCAAAAACCTAAAAGAAAAAAAATCCAAATAGATGTTTTCACTTTTACCTCTTTAATACATAAAAACGATAATTAAATTTAGACATTGGCATGCAGATTACAGGCAGTAATGTTTACATATGTGTCCAAAAATCTAGCTGTCTTGATGCAAAAGGAATCCTTAAGAAAAAAATAAAAAGAGCCACTTGTGGCAAAACACCTCATGAACTTTGATATGTTGAAATGCATTTAAAAGTAAGACTGAAAAGGAGAAGTAAAAAAGCCTTTAGTGATGTTCAAAGATTATCTCTTCTTATTAGAATAACTATGGACTTTCAAACAGAAGGCAGAGTGGGTTATTCAAGATCAAATGGACATCTATATTTTAGCAAAGAAGAACCGAGATGCTAATGTGAAACAAGATGGAGATAATATTTAATCTTTTCTTTGGTTCTGGAACTGTTAGCACAGTTAATCAGACTACGAGTGGGATGAACGAAGTTTGGAAAAAATCAAAAGCATAACTGTGTATTAATGCAGGGTCCAAGGGCAGCACATCATTAATCTAATGATACACCTGTTATGTTACAAATTGCAATGTTCTATTAAACAAAATCAATAATTACATTCTTTTCTCTAGAGGACTAGAGAGATTGTCACAAAAATTGTTATGAGTTACATACGTTATGATTAATTTTTTTCTTTTGCTAGAGTACCAAGCCTCCTCTCTATGAACGATCTGACCACTAGTTGGCATTGTTACTTCACTTAAATAAATAGCCTTTGAACGAGATGTTTAGCTACAAATCCTGACCTCTAAATTTTTGAGCTCTAAGTTTCATTTTGCAACTTCTGGAAATAGCGATGAGGGAAAAAGGAGGAAGAAGTAATACGTGACTAGTAAATTATTTCCCCCTCCCCACCCTATGTATCTCTTTCAGCAAGTTTTCACTTCTGACTTGAATTCTGAAGGAGAGAATGAAGCAATGTACAGTGTATTCATGGGGGAAAAAAAGTCAAACCAAACCACAGCCACAGTCATGTGTACTTTTGTGGTACAGTCCAGGCTGTGAGTGTAGCTCCAGTAGTATGGAAGATTAAATAACAGAAACAACCATTGAATGCAAACATGAAATACAAGAACCTTGTGCCCCCATGAGCTGCTACTCCTGTTACACCAGTGCTATTGGTGGTGCCTTATGCTCTGTTCTACCAGCTCTGAGCTGCTGCTAATAAAGCAAGTGACAGCTTTTCTGTGTGGAGAGTCTGTCATGGATAAATAATATCAGTGACAGCATAAATGAATAAAAGGAAGGGTGCTTTCTTCATCTTCACAGATGCATCAGGGTGATACCTTTGTGAGTTGGAGTGCAAAGAGGTCAAAGAGACCTTTAGGGCAGAATCTGCCTGTGCTGCTCAACCCCTAGTCCATTCACTCTGAGGCAGCTTTACCACACACAGGATGGGATGAGGGATTCCTTCTGGCTGTGCTACCCATAGCTCTGTCATGCATGGCAGGGGTCACCTCCGAGGTTCAGCACACAAGCTGGTTCTGGTCCTGCAGACAGGAAAGTGGAAAAGAGAACAAGTTGTCCCTCTCTGCCCCATCAGTGGGACAAGAGGGGATTTTCACCTTTTGGTGTCTAACTTCTAGGGTTGATATTGAAACAGTTAATAGTTGGCTTTAGCTGTAAATGAAACTTCCTTTCAAATAAAATTAACCTTTCACTTACATAGAAGCAAGCTTTCAAAAATACCCACTTCTCAAGGAAAAATGAACACAGCCAGAAAGAGCTGCTTTAGAACGGTAAGAAAGATATAATCTCTTTAATACTGCAAATCCCAGCTCATACACAAACCACAGACTAACACTGCTAGCACATTAACTACAGTGAGTCACAGTAAAGTTCTCAAATTAAATCCTCGTCTACAGTACTGACACAATTTAGGGCCTTAGGTATGTCTCATCAACACACCTGAGCTCTAAATTACACTTAACACTTACCCAGCATTAGAAAAAATAATTCATTAGCAACTGCAAAGTGCTAGGTAAGTGTTTACAACAATTAACAACCAAGTAGGATGTTTTTGTCACCAAAACAAAAAGAAATACAAAATTGTAGCAGCACCAACATAAACCATGGAAGATAAAAGCCACAACTCTTCCTTCAGTTCTAGTGAATGTTTGAAAGGCAAAACAACAAAAAGCAGTCAATCAACCACACTGTAGTTTTGAGTAACTTCAGTAGCTTGACATCAACTCTTTCAGAACACACAGTGCAGCTGATACGTAAGAAAATTTAAACAGATTTTGCAACTCCTTTACCTATAGGACTTTCTAAACTCTCATGATAGAAAGCAGCTGATCCCACAATATCCAAGATATCCCTTGTTGATCTAGAGTTAATTACATTAAACCACTCACAAGATTATGCTACAGGACAATCCATGGATGATCACAGAAGTTACAGCAAATTGTCCCCAAAATTTCCACTATTGAATATCTTAGCAACTGTTTTCTTTTGAAGGAGCTGGACATTAGAAACTCTTGATGGATTGGAGCAAGCAGATGTAATGCTGCTTCAGACACCCATGTCTGCTGTCTAATCTCCCTCCTCTTAGTGAAAAGCAATTGAAGTATGTGTGATGACTCCTACTTTATAACAAAGACTGGAGTCTGATATCCGATTGTACTCACTATCAAAATCTACATAAATGCCATTCACTTTATTTAGCGCTAAAAGCTTCCTTCCTTTGAAGATAAACAGGTTAACAAGCTTTAAAATCATTAATGAAGTAAGGCTTGAGGAATATCTTTCTGAGCAGCATAAACATTGGCTCAGCTAACATCTCATGCCATCAGTGAAGAAAGATCACTAGCAGACCCAGGCCATGATGCTGTGGGAAATAAGTGGAAGGCAATAACAGCTGGAAATATTTGGCACATACAATAAAGTTTTGAAATCCTTTGGATACTGAGTTTCCAAGCTTTTTTTTTTTTTAACCACAAGATCTTTCATTACCTCTGGTGTGAGAAACAAAGTCAGCACCACCCAGGTGTGGTATGACATTGTTACCTTGCATGACATGATACAAACAACCCGCTCCTTCCTTCCCTCTCCAATTAATCTCTTTGCAGGATGCAACCAATGTTATGTGATATGTGTAGGAATACTTATCTGTCTGTATACATTACAATTAGAAATCCAGTCTTCTTAGGGTACTTTGCTAACATCTGTCCAGCTTTGCATTTCCTAATGATTTTCAAACATGACAGGCAGTTTTAGCCGCTTTTGACAGATGGATTGAAGAGGTCCCAAATGCCTACAGTTCTGTAGGAGATTCACATGATGATAGAAGATACCAGTGGATTTCCCTGTGGACGGAAAGGCTGCAACAGGGAATCAGCAGCTCTCTGCTAAGTTGGGTCAGGGAGGACACTGCTCAGAACTAGGCATGGCACACAACACCTTTTGCCCATGCAGAGCCTAGAGGAAGGTGAGAGTGAGTATGCAGGGAGCAGAAAGGCAGAAAATAGTGAAAGGAAAAAATCCTACTGGTGGAGGCCTCAGGAAAGATGCAACTGTTAAATCTGGAGAGGTTTACAATTTTTTTTATTTCATTTTATTTTTACTGGAAGAATGTTTGGATGTAGGATGTAGACTGTGGGGGAACTATATTTCTGCAGCTCAGAAGAAAAATAATTTCTTTGTACTGCAGTGGTTCCTAACTATTTAGACATCTTACTCCAGCAGATGTAACCTGCTTATACACTGGTCAATGTGATGGGGGAAGAGAAAAGTAAGGACACAAATAGTCATATACTGTGGTACAGGAGTCTCAGTCACTGCATGGACCTGGCTGTGCTCACTCCACAAATGTAAACAGGAAAGATTATTCCTATCCTAAAAAAACCCTCCAAAAACATAAATATTTTTCCCAACTGCCTTAAAATAGTGAAACCCAAACTAACCACCCTCTTTAATGGTGATTATAGCCTTGCTGAATTCTGTGCACAATAACAATGGTTTGAGTTTGTTAAAGGTCACAAGGAAAAGTACAGCAACAAGACCTTGTAACTGACAATGTGTTTTTATTCCTCAGCTTAAAGTATACACAGTAGCTGGCTCTACAACAAGTGCTTTTAAACAGCCATCTACAGAATAAAAAAAGGAATTAATTATACAGTATTAAGCAAAATAAACTGATAGATAAGGGTATGACTGCTACTCTCTGAAATTTCATAGTTATTTCACCTGTGCAAATCCATGAGAGAAAAAAAGTACCTAGCACTGCTCTTTGACTGTGCAACCTAAGGAGGAAGATCGCTTCCGCTGTCATTTCTGTCACATACAGAGCTCTGCCACAAGGAATATTTAAGGATACTCTCTCATGAATTTTTTTTAATGCACCAGAAAGGAGGAATAACAGAGGCAAAGTAAATTTGGATTCAATCAATACAGCAGGACAAGTACTCAGGTGTACTCCAGGTCTTGCCTGAGTAAACAGCAATGTGTCTTGTGAAATGTTCAAAATAAAAATTAATTAACCTCTAAAGACACAAACTGTCTGTATAAACAGAGGCTGGGGGAACACTACTTGATTTCTAACACCTTTTGATGGAAAAAGAAATCAGCAGCTCTTCCTTTAGTTGGAATGGAGAACTGGGTTAGAGATCCTGCAACAAGGTTTCCTGCAGTCCCAGGAATTCACACAACAGATGTCCAAGCACCCACTTTCCACACAATACCTTCCCAAAATTGATAACCAAAAAGGACCTAAGAAACAGCTCAGACAAAACAGCTGTAGAGAGAGGACAGCAAAAGACACAGACTGAAGGCACTGCTGCTGTGATAGATCCCTGCAATAAGCAAGAAAACTGTTAAATGAAGTTTGTTAAATAGTTTAAAGGGACAAATCTCTGCTGATCCCTACAAGAAAGGGGTAGAAGTCTTAGCAGAGGATTATAAAAAAATAGATACAGTGCAAGCAGTGATCTGGTTTCTTTTTGAACCTAGCAGATACACATGGATTCTTATCTTCAGGAATTCTCCAAATTAGTTACACAATCCCTTCCATTGGTCTTATCATGCTCCTAACAATTTAAACTCCTTGGTCCTTCCAGTCCTGTTTGGAACTACTCTCTGTAAGTGATCAGGAAAATTCCAGTTTCTGGCCTAAATTAATTGGATAATAAACACTTAATCTGGGATTAATATTATAATTTTATATAAGATTTTTGCCTCCCTGATACATAATCCTCCAATCCATTTACAAATAATTGTCCTATCCCCTAACAAGCATCTGCCAACCAGGCTAGAGCAATCAAGGTGTTTTATCTCTTTGTAAGGAATAACAGGGAAATGTTTAATCCATCTCATACTAATCCTCATTGGTACCTGTCTGAATTCACATTAGGCTTTGTTAAAGCTGGGTGATCTCAGCCATACATAAAACTTTATCATTGTCGCACACAATGGCTTGGATAACTCTACAAAACCTCCTTGCTTAGAGTGGCCTAAAGGTACATTATGCATTTTATGTCTACTTCACACTGGTCACTCATAGACATCCACAAATTTGATTAACCATCATATTCTTCTCTTTCATATTTTTGTGTTTGTATTTGTTGCAAAGACCCCCAGCAAGTAGAGGCAAGACAGTGCACTTCAGGGATGGCTGCTGTGCTGCTTCTGCCGCACCACAGGGCTTGTGGCATACATACTGTATTCAGTGCCCCTTTCTTGTGTCAAGTGGTGGGATTAGCACACTAAACAAATAGATTATTGCTCAAGATTTAGCTTTTGCAGAAATATAATATTCACTTGCAATAAGGAATCAATTTTCTCAATATTCCTACATCAACAGATACTTAGAGTTACATGGAAATTGAGAAGCAAAAACTCACATAGTTTTATGTGCAAACTAACCAGTAAGGAATAACTCTTGCAAACAGACAAGTGAGATCCCCCCGACATCCAGTTGTGGAGCTCTTGGCATAGGAAAGACATGATGTTGGACTGAGTGCAGAGCAGGGTCCTGGAGATGATCAGAGGGATGGAGCACCTGAAGGGCAGTAACTGTGGATGCCTTGGGAATTTACAGAAATGTGAGGGCAAAACTCTATGGACATTTTCAGAAAAGAAGTATAAAAATGCCAAACACAACATAAGTGAATGACAATTCACAAGTGAATGACCAAGAAACAGCAAAACACTTATTGTATTGAAAACTGGCCTTGCAGCCACACTGCCCTTTTGTGGCTGCCAAAACGAAGCTCATAGCCATGGCTAACACTACAAATGTAATAACAAGATTACTTGCACCTGTTTTGTTTTTTATTTTAAATTGTAATATAACTGAGATTGAAGTTACATGTTTCTTGTAAAATAATTTGCTTAGTCAATTACCTTCAAATCCATGCACACACTCACAAAGGTCTCAGGGAAAAGTACAAGCTTTTGGCCATCAGCAGGTCAAACACATATCAAAGAATTATTAAATAACATTACCTTAGAGTTGAGAAGAGCCAGAACTAAGATTTAACTTCTTAAATTTGATTTATGGTCTGCTTCTGGAGAGCATGACATCACAGGGGAAAGAAGTAAAATATTACCTAAAAGGGTTGCTTTTGAGAGAACTCAGATACACAGTTCTTTGTGACTTTGTGGACAAGTGACTTTGTGTAGCTCTCTGCTATAGCTTTGTCACAAGTTGGTTTGGTTATGGCACAGACTGTAACACTACTCAACTGGGAACCTAGGAAAGCAGGATGTCTTCTTGGACACCTGGCTAACGAGAGGAGTGTGCTATAAATAGACCCTACTACTTGTCCTGCTAGTTAGCTGAAGAGAAGGCTTTTATGCTACCCTGCCCCTATGCAAACTTTATACCAACTACTAATTTCCTGTCTTTCTGACATTTGCACTTATTTACAAATTCCATAAACAAAGCACCTCTGAGCATTCAAGGAAGCACTTCCTTTGATCACGATGCCAAGCCTCCTTCCAGCTGAGCCCTGTGAGCTCCTTCTCTCTCTTGACTTCATGCTTCAAATAAATCTGTTTGCTGCTCCTACAAGCTTTCCTTGGCCGCTGCTCTCTCAGACCCATAGGAAGATCATCACAATCTTTGGATTTTATTTGACTCTTCATAAACTCTGCCTACACAGCTCACAAAGCCATTGAGATTTCTATGAGGCCTACACTTTGACCAGAAATGATTGCTATTTTATCTATGCCAGAGAAGAAACTAATAACTTACACATCTTGTGAAAGTTTCACCTAACTCTTCTGCCACTGCTTTTTCCACAGACTCTGTACACACCCTCCCCCAGAGCACAGACCATTTCTGATGATTGACTATAAGACAAGGCAGAGGACCATCCCCTTTTCGCTTTTCTCACTGCTATGGTTATTTTCTGCATGGGAGACAAAGGGACAATCATGGTCATGGGCCTGAATCTAGAGCCAAGGCAAGCTCTGTGTTGCCTTTCCTTTAAAAAGGGAACATCTGGCCTTGCACCAGGCACCAGAAGTACTGAGAGCAATGGAGTTAGGCAGAGCTGAATTAATCCTCTCCCAGACCCCCCACCCCCTCACTTAAAACCTTGGGAAAGCTCAAATCCAAGCTTGATCTCTAGGTACAATATGCGTCAAGGCCACAAAGTGCAAGCTTGCAACCAAAGGTGCTTTGAATACACAAAAGATTTCCCAGAGGGGAATTTCCTCCATTATTATTTTTAATTTTCCATTTCCTAATATTGAAATACCAAAGAATACATCCAAGCACACTCAGCTTTGAAGAAAGCAGTTAAGCAAGGACTAAACTAAGAAAGAACACTTGGCCTTCTACAACACGACCATTACATTAACTCCTCTGAGAGCTGGTCTTTTGAATCCAAACATAGTTTGTTTTTTTAAAGTCACTAGTGATTACCAGAGGAAGAAAATAATTGTTGGGAAAAGCTTGGTTAATTCACTGACCAACAAAACATTCAGCTCCATTCCAAGCTTTCTGTGGCATGATACGCTGCGAGATGATGGCATGCTGTACTCTGAGGGTCAGCCTCCAGGGCCAGGAAAAAAACAGTCACCCAGAACTTGAGTTCACGTGAAAAGCACAGTTAGTTTTTGGAATGGAATGACTGGTGGGCACAGAGCATTAGGTTTGAACTCTGGCAATATAAAAATACATTCTTCTAATTATAAGCTAATTTTATGTACAAGGTTAAATACGACATATCTCTTCAGGATGTTCTGTGGGATTTAGCACCAAAAAAAGCCCCATTTTTTAAAGTAGAATTTTTAAAAGAAACCTGTTCAAGAGACCCTAAAAACATGCAGATAAACCCCTTGACTATCACAGCATCTTGTTTTCTTTCTTTCATTACCACTAAACACCACATAGGAAAAAATGGAAAAAAAGAAAATCTTTTTTAGGACCCTTCCAGATCCTTCCAGTTGTGTGCATCAACTGCAGAATCCCAGATCTTCTTCCTTTAAGCCAAGGTTGCTCCAGCTGAAAGCTTTTTACAATCCACAGTGGGATTTAAAAAGTACAGCAAAGGGGCAATGGCAATATAACGTGAGCCTAAATGTAATCTGAAGTTTTGCCAGTTAAAGTTGGTATTTTCTGAAAGAACAAACACATCAGCATCACCCACTTCAGCTGTAATCCTTCACTAGAGAGTGAGGTAAAAGTAATGAGACTAAGTGTAAGTGTTGGCAGCACTGCCAGAGCCCAGGAGAATAGGTTATGCTCTTCTAAACCCACAGATGCAGAAAGAAGCCCCATAATGTTTGACAAATGCAAAAATGTTACATAAAAATAAAAACTCCGCTCCTTCTGGACGTATCACTGCAGTAAAATGTGCTTATAAGCAGAAAACTTGATCTGTAGTCAGGAGATGTTATAATCTTTTCAATAGCTGGATGCTTCTGCAATTGCAGTGCTACACTTCAGATTTACTGACCGCGTTTGACAAAATGGTCATAGAGAGCCAGAGAGGTTCTTATCCACCCTCTGTGCCTCTGCAGTGTAACAGTGACTGCTGCTTCATTAGGTATTAAAAAATACATTGATGAGAAAAAGCTTTCTTCTTCTCCACATGAAGGAAAGAAGGAAAATACAGGTGAATTTGCCCTGAAATAGTATTAAGAAGGAAAAACCATTTCCTCCTCTTTTCAGAGTGTTTCTAGTAGTTGTGGTTTTATTACAGTGAAATTTATTTTAAATATCAGAAAATGCCATTCCCAGGGTGAAGTGTAATTGAAATCCTGAAAAGTTCCTCTGATCTTGGCCCATCAGTGAAAGCAGTTTGAAATGTCTGCTTCTACTAAATGTTTTGTTTGGGTAACTTCCACAAGGGATTAAGCCTTAATGCTTTATTTCCATTAGAAAGTCCTTTGAACAGGGCTTTATAAAAGCTTAAATGAAATGAGAAAACACTTAGGTCAGAACTTGTCCATAGCAGTGTTTCTTTAGGACTTTATTAGCCTGGGATTGAATGAGCTGTATTGTATCACCTGACAATCAGTAAATAAAAGTCTGGGTAATTACGTTTTTTTTTTTCAGTTCAGTGATTGTTTCACAGCAACTCCAGCAAGGGAGCTTTGTAAGCAAGAATGTGATTCATCCACTAGAGACAGTCAGAAAAGGGCACACTCACTTGCCAATATGTATACAGCCATACAGACACAGCACCTCAGAACACAGTCAGCTGAAAATAAATGTAGCAGATTTTGCAGTTTATAGCCCAAGATTTGTTCACATTTAGACAGGCCTTTACCCAGGTAACATCTATAATCTCACTGAGATAAAAAACAAAACTAAACTTTAAGCAGGATCAACAAAAGCAGTGTCTGGGTCTTCGAATCCAGCAGAGACTCTAAAGGTATTTCAAAGCCAATCTTTCAAAAGAAAATTCTCCTTTAGAAATTCATTTTATGGATTAACAAATTCAAAAAATAATGAAACTGACAGTAGGAAAGTGTGAGAGAACATCAGTCTCCCTATCCCATATACTTTAAATTGTAATCCACTATGAGGGGTTGGTATAAATCCTGGAATATGAAGTGTATTACCTCTCCAAACTGTTCTTCATTTTGTGTTATACCTCTTCTGGTATCACTTTTGCTTTCCACAGTGGGCTATAAAGAAGTGAAGTACAAAAATACTTCTGTGGTCACAGCAGACCTTAAGAAAGTCCTTATACAGAGCATTTCCCTTCAAGGTGCTCCAGCTGTTTTTCAGCATATGAATGTGACAGACAACCAAAGCAGTGATCCCTAAAAGAGGGAATAGTGTCAGGAGAAATATGTTGCTGGTATACATGTGCTTTCTGACAGCAGTGAAGATGTTAATCATGACAGCACCAGAGAATATGACTCCATGGTTACAGCCCTGAAAATTTGTCCTACAATAAAAATGTCTCTATATTTCTTACATTTTAGCTACTCCCCTGATTTGCAGTAAATTACAGCTCCAGCCAAAAATATCACCAGAAGAGAAACGTTTCTGACCATCCACTTTTATCTATACACAAGATACAATCAGTTTCTGTTGCAGAAAGTCTTCAGCACATTCAGTTATATTTTCATCCAAGGTTAACAAATATCCCTCAACCCTCCCCACCACAAAACTTGGACTTGCTCTGGAACTGCAGTGTTGCTCTGGAACATGATGGTGATTTTCCACTATCTTTACAACACACAGCCCTTGATGTTTCTCAGGTGTCTTTGCTACATGGATCAGGCTTTTCTAACCAGACAATCCATTTCTCCATGATGCATCACACTTAAAACTCTGCCCTCCTCAGAGAAAGTCACATCTGAAAACAAATCCTACCTATTTGCTTAATTTGTTTCAAGAAATCTAGTTTTTAATAAATTACTAAAATAGCACCCTTTTTCTCACTAGTATTTCTTTTCTTTCATAGTTATGTCTTCTCAAAAATCAGTGCTCTTTGCTTTTTGTTACATGTAAGGGGCAAAATGAAAATATTTTACAGAACATGATACAACAAATGAGGGCAACTATTGTTAGACAGGCTCTCACCATATAGCTAGTCTCCTCCTCCCCATGTCTGCCTTTCTCTTCCCCATCAACGTTTAGCAGCCTCCAAAAATGCAACTTGCTTTAAAGAAATCAAACGAAACCCATCTCATTTCAGCTCTTTTGTCCCATCCCATTCTTACATTATTGCTTTCCAGCCTCACTTCCCTCTGTTCTCAAGCACAGCTTCTCTGCTGGACCACAAAATGTTACTACCAGTGCACACCTTTCTTGCCATTTTCCTGGTCATAGGCAAAGGTGGAAGAAGTTAACTCAAGTATCACCCTAAATACTGTCCTCACAGCATGACTTGCAGGTACACATTGATTTGGTTATCATTGCTTTTTACCTGTACTGTTTACATTAATTCCAAGCACCTGCAAAACAGCAGTCAGCAATTTCTGAGGAAGTTGGCTGTGCAGTGCACTGATGCCATCACCTGAACCCTGTTCAGAGACATGCCAGCCTGGGTTTCCTAGGAATCCCCTCATCTTCCAAAAACTAACATGTGGCATCTCCTCTGCACAGGAGCAAGAGCTTTACATAGATCTTACTTAAATTTCAAATCCATTCCATTCCCTGCTTTACTATATTTATCTTCATCATGCACAATCAGATTCAGATGGAGACTTCTTGCTGCAATTCCCATGCAGGGAAAGTGTTTGCCAAAAGCAGGACTCAGTGGTTCTGTTGGAATCTGGCAAGGGTTTTCCTCATCCTTGCAGTGGTCTTGTGTCCTCCCGCCCTTTTTTCCCCCATGATGTTCCCAAATCTGCCTTAAACTTTGATAGTTTCTTCGAACACCCAGATGTGCTTTCTCTAACCACCTGGTAAGGCCCTCAGGAGCTAGTGACAAAGATACCTGGCCAGCATCCTCACGTGGTTTTTTCAGAATCTGAGCTTATCTGGATATGTACACAGCCAAAATCATTGTAACTGTTCTGAGTTCAGAGCCACAATCTTAAGACATAGTTTATTTGTTTATTAAACAGCATTATGATGTCCTGGGAAACTTTTTAAGTTGCTTATATCCTATGAAGTGACATCACTGAAATGAAACAGCAGGTCACAGTGTCACAGCTGGAAGCTTTGAATACATCATAACAGGATCTTCAAGTTTCCAATTCTAAAGCTCTGGAGTGCTCAAGTGTTTTTTCCCCCAAGGGTATTAGCACAGGATTCTGCTTTCCATGGATCTTTGAATAGGAATTGGTACTAAGCTATTGATAGGATATCTCTGGAAAATCTAGCTGTGAGAACACTGTGTGTGGAAAAGCACAGTGTCAGAAGCTGTGGCACAGTCCTGTCCAGCCCTGAAGGGAGGGTTACACTACTGGGTTGCCATGCCATGAGGTCCCTACAAGCTTCAGAACTGTATGAAATACAAGAAAACAGTCCAGGTTTGATGACAGATAAACACAGGCTTAGGTGAGGAAATAGATGTGTGATACAGACATTGTGTGCAGCAGAGCAGGAGCCAAATAAGAGAAGACAATCTATGTGAAAAAAAATGTTCCTCAAGACAGAGGTTGCATCCATGCACACAAATGCATGGAAGAAGACCGTTATAAAGAAATGTCTTATATTCACCTTTTTCCTACTTGACCAGCAGAATTCAATGTTCTTCCATCTCTGTGAGGTTACAGACAACAAGCGTGGTAGAAGAATAACACTGACATAATTTGGATAGACCTAAGGACTCAAGCCTCCAGATTTATTTGACAGTGGGTACACTTGAAAACAATGTAGGCAATTTCTGCAAATGTTTCTGTATGAAGTCATCTGTAGGGAAGGAAGTTTACACTGTCTAGCATCAGTTGTCTAAATAGTCTCTTACCTAGTGAGAGTGCTAATGGGGACCATATTTCTGTTAATAGATTGATTGCAAAACTCACATCCAGCTCATGGGGAAACACAAATCCAGCAGGATTTTAATGTCCACTCCTTGAAGGTGAAAAATTCCACATTTTCTCATCAACCACAAAATGGATTGTTTTTTCCCCAATACCTTTTAGTGACTACTGTTCTCTTCTCAGATTAATATTTTCTTGAAACTCACTAAGATACATATGTAGAGGGGGAAAAAAGTAAGTCACAAACTTTACCAACCAACCAACCAAAAAAAAACCATTTAGAAAAATCTTCCAAAGATAAACAGAATTTCTTGCATGGCTTAATGGCCCAGTTAAGATTAATTAGCCAAACAGGAAAGATTATTAACCATTTTTAAACAACAAAAACTGCCTAATCTGGAGGAAGGGAAGTTAAGTAGTGAGTATTCTTGCCCTCACATATAAAATACAAGTGATTATTTCTTAAAGATAAAAACCACATGAATAATTATTTTGGGACCAGTTTTAGTTGCCTGGAAAATGAGGAGTGACCTAATACCATATGAAGTAAGTCTGATAGAATTGTCTATCCATTTGCAGTAGACCCTTGTAATTTTTTTAGCTCTACAGGTTATGTCCCAGTAAAATAAAAAAGGAGAGATGGTGGAAATTGAAGAAGTTCCTTCAAAGAAGGAAAAGAAGTACAAAGCAGCAAAGTGGCTCACCCAAGACATTTTGAACAGAAGGGAAGAAGGAAGTCAGATTCTTACAACATTAGTGACTGAGACAGAAAATAGTGATCTCTCCTCTCATCTGTCTGTATCTGTCACACTGGCACACAGACTCACCATGGATCAGCAGAAAATTTTGCCTATAAAAGACTCCAGAAGGAACACTAGTTAAACAGTCCATTTCTCACTACATGAATATGCTTCCTGAAAAATGGAGAAGATATCTCATTTTCTTCAGGAACTGCACAGCATTCTGCCCCTCTAAAAGCTATTAAGAGAATATGAAATTAAATATCTTCCCAGCATTTCATGCTCTTTCACATAACACATTTAAAGAGAAACAAACAAGTTGTATAGGACAGTGATGAACTCTGAACAGTGATGAACCTCTTTTCATCAGGATCCAAACTAGGTTTCAAAAGCTGCTTAAGCCATGCCTAGCTATTTCTGTTCCACAGCAACACAGTCATGGAAAGTTTTCCATGTACCACAGCAAGGCCACAGAGGAAACAGTTTATCACTGGAGTGTCTGAGCTTGAATGATAAAAAACAAACAGGGAGTAATATATGACAAAACCTTGAAAGCAGAATTTTGGACTCTAATTACCTGGTCAGAAGCTCTTTTGAATATGTTGTGTGAGCTAATAATTTCTCCTTAGGGAACAAGAACAAGTCTACTCTGTCTGAAGTCTAATCTTGGCTTTATAGCAGATTTTGATCAGTGCTTTTTCCCTGGAATTTAGTTTCTCTGCATAGATTTAAAAGAATAAGTCTTCTCTTTCTTCAAGGCAGTAGCATGTAATATAGCTGCTCCTACTTTTTGCCCATATTTGGGGTGAATGGCAATTGCCTTAATTTTTGCTTATGCTTTGGTTTTCTTTGTTTTTCCAGCAAGAAGACCCTGAAGAATTCCTACAGAAGGCCTACCACTAAGATGGCATTGAGGCTCTACAGTATTTTTCCCTTTCTTCTGTGCAGATTTTAGTGGAGCAGGTGGAAGATGATGGGGCTTCCTGTGGTTCAGGGTTGTTGCCTGGTGGGTCTGGCAGGCAGCTGTGTTCAAGACCAGATGGGCAAGTTTAAGTTCAATGGTTCTTGCTGTGCCGTATCTCACAGTTGAGGACCTGCGAAGCCTACAGCTGCCCACTGGTTCATCTTTGCAGGACAGATACCGCAGAACCAATGTGGGAACAGCAATGAAGAGCTGTGGCTTGGCTGCTCCAAAGATATAATGATTTAAAAATGTGAATATGAATGATGAGGATCAGGACATGGGGTTTCACTAATTTTTACATTAATCCAGAGGAAATCACAGAAAGCAAGCATGACTTGTTGCACTTTGTTATCCACTGTAGTGACATATACAGTCTAGAGTACCATAGAGTTGGAAGGTCATATAGTCCATCTAGTACAACCTCCTTGCAATGACCAGGGACATCTTCAACTAGATCAGGTTGCTCAGAGACCCATCCAGCCTGATCTTGAATGTTTCCAGGCATAGGGCATTTATACCTCTCCAGAAAACCTGTTCCAGAGTTTTACCACCCTCATTGTAAAAAACTTCTTCAAAAATACTGGTTTTTTGACTTCTGTGAAAAACCTGTTGTCTTTATACATCTCATTAGAGTCTACTCATGTCTTTCCCTTGGTTTATTATGTACACCAATCTCACCAAAATACTAAGAGAAGATCCCCTTGACTGTTCAGTGATCATGTTCTCATAAATGTAAGACTTCAAAAGAACAGATGTACTAAATTGGCCCAAGGATGCTGAGCTGAATGGAAAGTACACACTGATCAAATATTTGCTATTGCTGATGGGGAGGGAGCTGAGAGGTGGCATTTCCATGACATTTTGTTCTTGCAAAGCGAAGAACTGTTCTGTAACCTTTGAAAGTGCCTTGAAATTGTTAATCTCACACCAGAAGTAAATTGAGAGATTTGGAAAAGATGCAGTGACTTATTCTCAGTCCAGATTATCACACATAAATAACACCTAGTAGTGAATATTATTTATAAATAAATCCTCATGATGACTATGAGAAATAACTGATCATAACAAAGGAATTCACAGCTTAAGAGCAGGGTGACATAGCAACTCCATAGAAGGTTATCTTACTCTGTCTTCTTGAAACAGGCAGATGTGCTTAGCTGAAAGTTTATGTTAAAAACCATGCTCATATTCCAAAAATCATCTAAGAGTAGTAGTCTACTAATATGAGGTGTTTCCATATCATCCATTACCCAGAGCTCCCAGAACAATGCTGTGTAAGAATCAGGGAATTAAAATGTTTTTACCACTTTTACCCTGCATTGAGTCATTTCTCACCATCCACTGAAAGTTGCTAGTAGAGATGTGGCCTGGGGTACAGACTGGTTGTACTTCAATAGAAAGCAAGCAGGAATAAGAAATGCCATATTCAAGGAGAAAACAGTGAGAAGACTCAAAATTAACCTGAACTGTTCAGAACAAGAGATTAAAATAGTTTCAGCTACTGATTTTTTTCTGGCAGAACAAAAGTCCAGTTTTTCTCTTTTAAAAATACATGCATTGTCTTCTGAAGCATCTGCCTTCCCCTTTCTTTTTTGCTCCTTTGCAGTCCTGCTGGGATGCATAGACACATATATACATCTTATTTATCAGGCACCACAAAAAACTCCATTTCTATATAGCTCTTCTCTCTTGGAAAAGTGCAAGAATGTTACCTCTCCTGCAATTATTAATATTTTGTCTAATGTAGTTTGAGTATGTGCCAAGTGATATGAAATAATAACAAGAGTTGCCATTTGGTAAATGGTAAATGACCTTGTTGCTTCTACTAAGGGAAAAGATTCATTATGGTGAGGGAGGATAAAGGCCGGAAAAATCCCACCCAAATCAAAACAACAACACCACCAACCAAACCAAACCAAAACCAAAAAAATCCACATGCCCAAAGTCTCCCCAAAAAGAAGATAAACCCCATGAGACCATAAAACCAAAACAACATTTAAGAATTCTTTCACCACTGAGCCTAAGATATTTCACCTGCAGCCTGTGGGAACTACAGGTCATTTAAACCATGGTTAAGTTTGTGATGTATGCAGATTTCACTTGTCCTTTTATAGCTTATTTTATTGTCAAGCTGCATTTTATTATCATAGGTGTTGCATGATTGTTACCACCCAGAAAATAAAGTCAGGATTGTTGGAATAACTTTATACAGCTATTGCATTTTACCATCCTGTGCCTCTATGTCTCTGCAGAGATACGTAATTTATTACAGCGAGCCAAATAATTTTAGAATTTCTGCTAATGAAATGCAACGCCTACACTGTTATTTCCCTGAATCTAAGTCCCTCAAAAACTAGAGATTTACATAAAATTGCTTTCATCTTGTAGAATCAGAGAAAGCAACAAGACTGCTACAACTGAAAGATATTCAATCACAACTTCATTGCAGATGCTGCATAATTCTCACAGCAGTTCAGCCCACCTGCATCTGGTCAACATTACAGTCTTTCAGAATAACTTGTAGCAGTCCATGCACTTCTCACTGACATCACAACACAGAGCATCCATTTTTCAACATTTTCCAAACAAGTTTATACAGTCATCCAAGCTCCTGCGTATAATATTTAATCATTTTCACTAACATCTGATTGAAATGTGATATTAACTTTCGAGACTTCTTTAAAATGTAGACTAGAAAATCCCTTCTTTCTCTCATTTAGTGGTTGTTATGTTTAAAGAATCTTCCCTCTGGGACTTTGCTGTGGTCAGAGGACTTCACCATAAACACACTGCACTACATTTGCTGTAAAAACAAGAAGTCAGTGCCTTCTCCATTTCCTTTTCAAGAACCATGGTTTATGATGTTTTAATTAATCTTCTGTTAGCTTTACCATTTAAGAAGTAATTTGAACATACTTTCAGTGCTTTATTACCACAACTTAAAGCCATGATCATTGGTACAGGGGCCCATTTCCTCATTACATATTCCTAGGTAAGTTCATGTCTGATGTATCATGCACCAGCTTCTTTTTCTTCCTAAAGAGGGTCCCATAACACATTTGAAATTTTAAAATAGCCTGAAAGGACCAGAGGCTGCACTACCCTTATTATAAGATCCTGGGAGGTCCAAGTAAAACAAAGGCAACTCGAGCTGCACCATGAAATAAAAGCCAGATTTTCAAAACCAATGACAAGACAGCTTCAATATTTTCAAAGGATGATTTATGGAAAAATTTACAGTCATGACAAGGATGTAAGAATGCCCAGTATAGGCAAAACACAAGAAAATATGAGACAGGTAATTCAGTGTTTCAGATAACAGTGAGAAATAAACAAACAAAAAAACCCATTTAATGTAATTCTACAGTCTGATAGAAGAATTTCTGAAGAGCTAGATGATGTCTATCACTGTTTTAGTCTCCCAAGAATCAGAAGTATTTGGCAGATGCTTGAAACAGGAAACAAGTAAGTTTTATTTGAGGCCCCAAACATTATTTATAAAAATGTCAGCTCATAGTAATCTACCATGAAAACGTTGTACTATCACGTCTGTAAAATGCATATTTTAAGACACAACTTTAGAATTCCAGAGTTGCCTGAACCATCTACGTCTCTGTCTCTTTATATAAATATATATATGTATGTATGTATGTGTGTGTATGTGTATGTAGACGTATATGTATCAAGTAATTTGTTTGTCTCTAAAATATATTTTTCATGAGTCAAAATACTCTTCTCATTGCACTAAATTGTTTGGTTTAAACATTGATCTCTAGGGCACTGATAAACAGTATTTTTGTGGGTTTGGGAAAGCTGAAAATATTTGCACTTTAAAAATCCCATAGTGCAGGAAAGCAATGTTTTAGCAATGAAAAACCAGGCTTGTTCTCTGAGCATAATTCACTGTAGCTAAGCCCCCAAAGAAGCAATGCTAGTGCATGATCTCCAATAGTAGTATATTCCAGAAAGAGTGAAAACAATCCCTGAAAACATAAATAAGTGCTGTTTAAAGCAAGTTGTGCACAGGTATCATTAGTCCAGATGTAGCTTAGGTTTCCTCCTGGCAAACAGGAGCTTTCGCATTAGATGTTCTCAGCCAAAGCAACAAAAACTGAAGTGAGGCTCGATACAAATAGTTCTCTGTCATTGGCTAAGTTAAATCTTATCTCCAGATCCCATCCTGAGAGCACACTGTCCTATTTGCTCCCACTAGCTGTGGAGGGAAGGGCAGATCCCTTCTGCAAGGGGATGTGCAGCCAGCTGCCAGATGAGGCTTCCCACAGTGTTTGCCACCTTTGTCAGTCACTGACCAGGGAGGAACTTTTGGCAGCAGTTTTGCTTACCCTCTCAGAGCTGGTTAATTAAAATGCGTGGCATTTGAATGAATCCCAGTTCCCTATCTCCTTTTGGCCCAGACTCAGTGCAGCTCTATGCAACCTCAGCAATAGCAGTTGATATGCAATAGTGCAAGAACACAGCACCTGAAGCTTCTTACTGTGAACCATATACCAAGAAAAACGCTACACACATTTAGCAGCCATATAAGGAGCAACCCTGGCACTGATCTACTGTTCTCATTTAAGTCTCCCTCATCTCACAGCGCTGAAGCACAGCTTCTGCCTGTTCAGACTCCCACAGACTTTGGGTTGCACAACCCTGTGTCTGAAAGCAGGAGTAGATGAACCCAGTAATGTAATGACCAATTCTATAATCTACAATCTACAACAAAAAAAAACATAGAGCAAGCCCTCACATATGTGCTTAACTCTCAACTCTGATACATTTTTGCCAGACAACCCCAAAGTCAGAGGGTTCAGAGCAAGGGCTATCTTCTCTGCAGCCCTCAACTGGACTAACTCCATTGTTCCCCAGTCCTCACCAGGGCATACCTCAGAAGCATCTGCTGTACGAGTACTCCTATCATCACAGATCCCCCCATCATAGCAGAATGCCTTCAAATTGAGACTAGTTTAGGCTGAAGATGCCTTTATGCAACTTCTCCTGTTACAACCTGTCCAAACAGGTCCTGAAGAGCTCATTCCTTTGCTTGATTTTTATAAAAGAGCAGAGCTAGTTTTGCAAAACAGTCTCCCATTTAGCCTGCACTGCATCTGTAGGAAAGCATGGGTTATGGATATAACTGGTGCTTCCAAGGAAATACTGCTATTTTTCGTTCCTCAAAGTCCAGACAGGAAGAGAGGCACTGCCCTGGCAAGGGGCATCAGAAGATCCTGTCATGTTTATAAGGGACCTTTACTATCAAGTAAGCAAGTGCATAATCAGCAGGAGTCCAAGTACACATCACAACTGAGCCCATGAAGCTTTCTAGCTTCAGGTATCAGATATCCAGCCTTAGGCCAGGCAGTAAAAGACTATTAGTGCCGGCATTTCATGGTCAATCACTACTGGAGATGATCAAATCAGCAATGCCAGCACATGTCTAAGGGACAGCCCAGTCAAGGTGAGTGTTGCTCAGTAGAGAACAGCAGTACTTACATCTTCACCCATTCAAAGGATTTTTGTTGGCACAGACATGGTTTAACTGTCAGGGAAAATTAAATTCTCTTCCTCAGGAACACTTCACAGTGACATGAGCCTCTGTGCTACTCTCAGGGTGAATATTGCTGAGAATCCTGGCCACAAACTCAAGATTATAAAAGAGTGTTCCTGCCTATTTCAGAGGAAAGGCATATTTGCAACTCTACTTATATTTTTAAAGAAGCAGACAAAGGGGTTTTATCTCCTATATGAGAGACAAAGAAGAATTTGTTTATTTAAACAGCAAAATTTCATAGATGGTCTGAAATTTGGGGAGATTTTAATCAGCTGAAGCTTGAGCTGTTTTAGGGCTGAGAAAATACTTTATCTTCCATGTTTGATCTGAGTGGCTTTATAAAAGGACAGGAAGGTCTGATTTTGCAATGTATCCAGGCAATCTTGTTTGTGAGTGTCCCAGCACCACAACACTATTTTACTTCCCCAAGCTGTCATTCCCACTGACCAGTCTCCATACTCATTTATTTATGAATCTAGTCAGATTTTGTCAAACTATGGTAAAGCTACTCTACGCTTTTGTGTGCCTCAAAAGATGTTCTTTTTACTTCCAGTCTACTTTACCTGACCCTATATATGGTCCTGTTCTCTGCCTAGGAAAAGTGCTTGTGAGCTAACCTACATCTTATGTTAAGAGATATCTGCTTCTAAAAACTGAAATCCTTTATATGTTTTTATTGTCTTAATGAAGTATTGCCAGCAACATCTATAAGATTGATTTTGTTATTTGTTTTCTTCATCATATTTGTGTGGCTTTCTTTCAGTTCTCCACATCGTCTCAAATTTTACAACCTTACACACAGTTTCAGTGTGTAGCATCATTAATAAAGTAAATTGTTAAATGAAAGAAAACCGTAGCTATATTATTCAATTGCAGCAGAAATCAAAGCAGCACATCTTTCTCCAACTTTATCATCTTTCATGAACATCTTTCTTTAAGTTTGTTTAACTCTTATCATGTGAGATACTTTTAGCAACTCAAGAGACTGGTACCATGTGTTCTTTTGAATTTAGCAGTAAATACTAAAAACCAAAAGCAACTCATATTTACATAAGAGAAGGGGTTTTTTTAAATCTCCATTCATGTTTTCTTCTTTGTCTTCTCTTATTTTTTGAGACCTACAATCCAAAATAAAACCCTTGTAGGTCTTCTCTGTCTCTGTCAAAACCTGAGATGTATATGTTTGGGACATGTATTTAGAATCATTCAGATGTTACTACCAGTCTATTTAATTTTATTTACCAGAATTAAATGTGACTGCCAACTAGCAGTCTTCTCTTTTTTGTGTTAGTTGTGGCAGAGATTTCATAAGTCATGTGATCTTGAGACAATATAGCTTTCTTAAGTGAGAAGAAATCCACGAGGAAAGTTTCTCACAGCCTTTTATTGCATGTTCCTTTGTGTATTTTTTCCCTTCTAAAAGGTTAAAATAATGACAATAAAGAAGAAAGAAGGCATCTCTTGACAATGCCTTCACACTCTCACCTTCAGGTCCCATCCCTTTCAAAATAGCTAATTCTGGGATTGCACAGAGAGCTTTCCCCTGTGCTGCAGTCAAAGGGATGTGTTAAGAAGAGTTAAAATGCTGGGAAGGGTGTCCTTTGAAGGAAATGCTGGGATAGCTGTGCATGAGTTTGGTGAAAATTAAAGAAGGCACTCAATTCGTGAAGCTACCAGAAAAGTTTGGGCCAGAAGATGTTGCTCTGAGTCCATATCAGGGAATACAAAGACAACACAAATATTTAGGATGCCAGTAACTTTTTTGGGGTCCATTTCCCTTTTTATTATCTTTTCTTGTGACAGCATCTCTGGTTCCCACCCCTCTGATACTAACCTGTGTGTGGTGAGGGTTTTTAAGCTCCCTCCACATGAGATGTTTATGTCTTTCAGACTAGCCACTTGCTCTACCCAGCCCACAAAACTTACAAAACAGATTGTAACTTATCTAAAACCTTATCTCAAACCCCACATCCACTCATCCAGGGAAAAACTGACACCCATTGGGTTTTTAAAGTAGTGCTCCTCCCCTCTAAACACTATGAAAGTAGAATTTGTGATTCAATCTATATTTGAATGTAAATTCATTCATTAAACCTCTTCACACCAACTTTTACAAAAATGCAGGATTAGTCAGAGACACCAGATGGATTTGTCTTAGACACAGAAGGCCTCTGCAGTAGCAGAGGAACCACAGTGCTATCTGTCATTGTAGACTGTCCTCTGGAGGTAAACATAGGGAGCCCTGAAACACACTATTGGAAGGTTTGTAGACTTGTTAATACAGAATGGAATGCACACACTTTTGACCACCTTTACTACCACGTCTTTAAGATTATGTAAAAATAGTCTGCTTCCTATAATGCATTAAATGCTATTAAATAATTGGTGATACTTTTCTTAGCTTTCTTATGGAATCATAGAATACCCTGAGTTGGAAGAAGCCCACACAGGACAGACCCAAGAGTCACACCATGTGCCTGAGAGAGTTGTCCAAATGCTTCTTGAACTCAGACAGGCTTGGTGCTCTGTGACCACTTCCCTGGGGAGACAGTTCCAGTGCCCAACTACCCTTTTTATTCTGGTATTGTTTTGAAAATTCATCTTTACAATCCTTTGGTAATAATGACCTGTGCCATGGTATACAAAGTAAATTGTCCATAGGAATTGAATAAGTTGCTTTCTGCTTACCTCTCCCTCCTTTTACTCCCATTCTACCCACATATTTCAAAAACATAGTTTCGGCTTTTTTGAAAATAGTTGTTTACTATTCTGTGGTAGGATGGTGTAATTTCCAAAGCTGTAAGCTGACCTGGCATATTACCAACATTCCCAATGCTACTGCTGCATTGGGAAAAAAGATTCCCACAAACCACCTACATGCACAAAAAGTCCTTTTGGATAAGAGGCAAAGCACCAAATTGGAAAAGGATAAAGGTCAAACCCATAGCACATAATTACTCAGAAAAAGAACATTTGAGGTTTTGTGGTGTAAAAGTGACATGAGTTTTTTATCAAACAATGGTACACTGATGCTGTCATAGCTTTAGAGATTATTCCACTTCTTGACTCAGTGCTCAAAATGACCAGAAATTTCTAAAGGAATAAGCAAGTTCAGTGATAACTTATGTAACAGTAGATGAAAACCACTTGAGCAATCTGAGACACACAACGTCCCAACCACAAGACTGCCACCAAATGTTATTTCTTGTCACCCTGTGACTCAAGAGATAGCTATGAAAATGATGAAGTTCCCATTCCTCTTCTTCCCCATGAAGATTGAATCAAGTTACTGAGAAGGTGGATGACATAGAAGCTAATGTTGAGTGGTTCATAGCATCAGACTATTAAGGTAGTTTAAACTAATGCTAACTTCCTCTGTTCAAAGTCTTTATGGTAAAAGTTTTAATTTGAGTCTCATTACAACTACAGTTGCTCCATGAGTAGAACAGAATGAGCACAAGCGATTTCAGGCTTCTTGTATATGGAACATGTAATGTTGGTGTCCAGTTTCCAAAATGTGTTGTATTTCACACCTAGTTCTTCTGCAATGCAAAGAGGAACAGGGTGGGGTTTTATTGGTTGCTTTTTTTTTTTAATGAAATGAAACTGACAGTATTTCAACAGAGGAGAAAGGCCCTACAAAAATGTGTGAATGGACACAGTATCAGGAAATAATATCGAGGCAATTGAATTCTCAGGGGTGGACATGATGCTAGATCCTAGGCCAGCTCATCCTGAGGGAGGTTGCTCTCACCAAAAGCTGGAATATGAAGAAGTAATTTGCATCACTGTGGGAGAAATTGCTCTGGCAGGTAGTGAAATCAGATAAAACTCTCCACAAATAAGAACAGCTGCAAATGCTGTGCTATGATGAGAACAGAACAGGAAACTCACTGGACTGGGGGCTTTACATGCTATTTTTTAAGTCTTGCAATTTGCACTGAAATGTGCATGAGAAGAGCAGGTAAACACCAAATGAAAGAAATGCTTTTTATGTCTGGTCCAGACAAGAGCTGAGGCCAAAATCAACACAAAAAAGTAGCTTTAGTCATAAAACCTCTCAGTCAGTCTTGATGGTTTGGGGTTTTTCCCTCCTTCCTTAGTAATGTTGTAATTATGAGTAACAAAGAAAGATTTAATACAGTTTGCTTAAATATTAACTACTTATGATTTGAGGAGAAAACTAACCATAGACTTTGCATAGATATTCTACTGTTATATGCCAGTGAATGACACATATCCCCTCTTCTGAAAGGGCATCATGTTTGCCCTTCTCAGTAGTATGCAGAAAGTCATGATTGCTTGGTTGGTAGACAGAATTGCTTTACACTGCTAGTAAGGAGGGAATCAGGAAATTATGGTTACAGTAGAGGCTAAAATATACTATAAGGTACAAAATTAATGAAAAAGAAAATACAATAACTGGAGCAAGAGCCTTGAAGTCTCTGAGGAAAAAACCTGCTTGCAGACTATATACAGTGCATTAAAAACAAGGAAGCCTCCATAGAAAGGAGATATATCTCATCTAAACCTCCTTGGGAAAGAAAAACTAGTACATTTCAAATCTTTACTGATGGTCAGGAGGAGACATTTGAAACAAGGAGAAATATTTGTGCTACACTATTATCGTTGCCATTTTCAAACTGCAGTGAGAACGTTTCCTATGGGGAGTTTATTCATTGGCTGGATTTTCAAATATGAAAGGATGTAATTGAAATGGCCTAGTTTTTCATATTACCTGGTTTGGAATTGCTTGAGTGGTCACTTAAGATACCAGCTCAGAGTCCCTTTCTCTCTGTCCAAATACAGCTCTGGTGAGGCAGAAACTGTAATGAACACTGAGAATCTGCTCAGCTCAGGACGGGATGAGCTGTCACCCACAGCCCTCCCACCACCATTTGCTGTCTAACCCTGGGTACAGAGGACCGGAGCAAGGGCAGCATTTGTTTTACCAACATTTAACACTGACAAGACTTAGAGAAATTAAAACAACCCTCCCAGAGTTACCGTCATTTACACAAGAATGAGTGGGTGAGAGGTCCATAGAGAGACAAGGGAATAGGTATCACTAAACAGTTTAGTTGCTCTTTCCTTGGGCTGCATCTTTTATGGAACATAAAGCTGCCTGAACCTGAAGTAAACCAGCTTAAAGACTACCACATTATGGTGGCTAATCATAACTACAGAAATGCAATTAATGAGTGTTACTTAACTGTTGCATTCATTATATAACCACATTATTGCATGCTTGGGTTTTCACTTACGTCCTTGTTGTTTCAATACCATGACTAAGCACAGAATAATTCTTAGCTTATTTTCCAACTTCTTTGTGGTCTCTCTTCTTGATGCATGTAGTGTAAGACAGGAAGAAGACAGCAGGGAAACAGTTCAGACCCTGTCACTGCAAAGCTAAATCTCCAGACCTTTTTGCATCCAGCATCACTCACTGATAGGAACTGTAGTGCTAAATGTTTGGTCTCATTCATTGGAGCTGTGCTATCAGCTCTGTGAGCACCAGGACTGAAGTGACCTAAATATTTCTCTCCCAGCCTTTGCAGAAACGCTGGCAGTAGCATATCCTAAAGTAGGAGCATATGGGTGAAGGATATGATGCACCTTTCCTCACACAGGATTTGATTCAGACTCCCTTATCGAAACAATACCCTGAGCAAATACTACTTTCCCTGAGTCAGATCCCTAGTAATTAGTCCCTCTCCTGGACTGTGGTGCTCATCAGATGGTGTTGCTTGTCCTTTCATTCTCACCAACTTTATGGAAATTTCCCAAGCCTGGGCTGCAAGGATGAGGTTCAGAGCACACACAGCTTGGCACAAACATGGACGTTACCATCTATAGAAGACAGTTGTTTGTATGCTTCAGGGGTTGAGAATAGCAAATGTAAAACATTCCTGGATCTCTGATTTTTATTTAATCATGCCATTTGACATTTTCCATTCCAAGATTTCCCCAGTGGTGAGCATCTTGAATTGGGTCAA
Organism: Pithys albifrons albifrons; assembly: GCF_047495875.1. Lineage (NCBI taxonomy): Eukaryota > Metazoa > Chordata > Aves > Passeriformes > Thamnophilidae > Pithys > Pithys albifrons. Next base: position 86,470,524 of record NC_092459.1, read on the forward strand.
TGCACCATGTAACCCCACATCTTCAGAGCTGTCAGCTGGATCACTGAGTCTCCTCCACAAACATGTGTTCTTGAGAAGATGATTAGTGTGTCCATGAGATGCCTGTTAAGCTGTACAGTCCTGGGAGTCACTGTAGACTGGGAGAAACAGACCTCAGCTCCACAGAGTTTTGAGAAGAGGTGTGTGTTCTTTTTGTGTGATTTGAACTAATTTAACAAACAAGCTGATTAAAGACAGAATTTAAGGGTTTTGAAAAAAGGTTCAAAAAATGACAAATGTTCAAAACTGAAACTCAGGACAGTATCTTGGAATCACAGAAGTTTAAATATATAAGGACCTCAAGATATCACCTGCAGCTTGTTTGATCCAGATAGAAATAGCTGGACCTAAATGTTCCCTGGTACATATCAGCTGTTTTAAAAACTTCCAATACTGGAGTCTCCAAAATGGGCTATGTAGCTTATTCCTGAACTTAGAAAGCTCTTTTCAATACTACAGAGGACTGTTGATCTCTTCACTTTATGTCTTTCTGTACTGGACATGCAGAGAGCAATTGAAGACTATCACATTTTCAACAGCTTTTTTATGTTTGAAATCTGTTATCAAACAACCTGATGCCTTTTGTCTGGACTACAAATATTCCTTCAAATATACTCACCTTCCACTCTGCTCTCATCATCCTTCTTGACCATTGTTATTTGTGATATCAATTGTGAATTGTGGTGCCTTTGTCAAACGATTTAGAAGGCCTATACCACCAGGGATGAACTTTTACATTGCCTCAATTTCATGCAAATTTGAGACACTGAAATTTTGGGAAAACTTTCCCATTTAACAGACAATTTCAGCTTCTTTATAATGTTGTAATTACTTGCATTACTTCAAGTTTAAAATACTTTTCTTCCCAACAAGATAGACAACAATAGGGTCAGATAATATTTGTGTCCAGTAACATGTGAATTCATTGAACTTCTCTTCAGTTCCATTTGCTCAGCACAACAAAAGTCAGTGAAGATGTATCACAGAATAACGTTTCTAACATTTTAGGTGTGTAAGTTGTGCATCAGAGGACTGGGTGTTTATGTATTGTTCATTTGTGGTGGTGTCATTGAATTGCTGTCCACAGCAGGAACGGTTCGGTGATTTTGCATACCGCTATCTAACACTCAGCAGAACAGGATTAATAATGCAGCATGTTGCAAATATTTACTAATGATTATGAGTATTGTTTCGTCCTTGTTCTTACACAGCATCTGGGCATCTGTCAATCAAAAATATTGTGCAACTATTTGGCAACACTGGTAACCATCCTCATCTGCAGAAAGAGCTATTGGCATTCTCCGTTGTAAATGTTGTTTGTTTAACATAGTGATCAAAAGGCACAATGTATTGCCACCAAAGCCTGAGTCACCCTCTCCAAGGAACAATCACCCTTTCTTTCCATTTGGGTGGAGATAGTACTTCTTACTAAGGCAGTGGTGATCTCAGTCCAAAATTTCTTGATAATACTTACTAAGTTGAAGGAGGATATTTTATATCGGGGTGACAGAGAAAAGAACGCTTGTTGCATACATGCCAGTAAGCGTTTGTCATTGCACTGCTGAGATCACAGCAGCAGCTTAGTGTCTGTTTTTTCCAAGCTCATTTGAAGAGGGAGAGGGACAGAGCATCAGTATAGGTGGTGCTGTGAACTTCGCAAAAACATTTGGCAGATCCTGGCTGTAGCAAAGAAATAGAAACACCTCTCAATTTTTATTTTTTTTTCAGACACGTTGCCTGTGCATTTCCTCAGTTTCTAACAGAGACATTCCTCTGTGGAACCACTGGTTTTGACTTTTTAGAGTTAGGAAGGTGCAGCAGCATCAGGATACAGCAACAAGCACCCTGATGGTGACAGCACATGGTACAAAAGGAAAATGGTTGGAGGTGGAAAGTGATGAAGCTGCCTCCGTGTGCTAGGAGACAGGATTGGAGTGTAAGAAAGACTGTTAATCCTGCTCTAGAGGAGGCAAAGGAGAAGACTTTGCAGCCAAATGCCACTTCCTTATGCTCCAAGATGAAAAGCAGTGAGGAGGAAGGAAGGGCAGAGTTCAGAGCCACGGTTGTGGTAAAACCCACTCCTGAGGATCTCCCTGTTTCTTTCCCCTTAACTACCATAATCCTCACAGCAGTCAGGTCAGGGGGAGGAGGGAAGAGAAGAGCAACTAAAGCCAAGTGCAGAGGATGTAGGGTGGCACATCAGAAATTTACTGCAATTGGTCAGTTGGGCTGGAACATGACAGAGCTCTGGAGAGTTACTCATAATACAAAGTTTCAAAATATGTACAACTCATGCTCAAAAAATGGTTTGTGTCTGAGGGTGGGGAATGTTTTGCTGAGCCCCTGCTTGCGAGACAAATAGGAAAATGTGAGGAGGGGAGGTGTGGAAATGGCTACAGTAAATTGTTAGTTGAAGATAACTGCACTGAAGTTTGCTCAGGTAACACTTAACCTTGCTTCCTAGAGACTGTACAAGTGAGGTACTTGACAGCACAGCTGAGGCCTGGTGGGGTGCAGGAGAGGCACAGAAGTGTGTCTGGCAGCCTAAGTCTGGACTCAGTAAGGATTTGGGGGATTTTACGTAGGCTATCTTATGAATTAGGAAAACTGATACTGAGTGCTTAAGTTGTTTGGATTTTTTTTGTAGGCTGTCTGCATCCATAAAGATTATTAATTTATTTTAGCTGTATGGAGACTGCAGCTGCTAAATAATTGGCTTTAGCATATTATTTTTTCTTATGTGAATTTTTTTGCTTCTGTACTATCTGTGTCAAAAAATCATTACTTAGAACAATGGCAGTAAATTCTTCTGATGTGCAGTATCAAATTGCTTTTGGAAAATGCTTGGATCTTACAACTGGTCCAAATTTTGCCTATGCTAAACTGGATACCAGTGCCACTGCTTTACCATCACTGACCTGGAGTGATGCTTTCAAAGTCATATCTGAATAGATACATTTGAGTGATGCAAATAATTCAGGTGTGACAATCCTTGCACAATTGTGGTGTTACTGACAGGGACCAGTTACCTGGATTTGTCACAGTTGCAGGAGGTGAAGCAACAGAACAGTGTTTGAACCTCCTGAGAGGAAAGCTTCTTCCCAGTCTGTCTGACTTTAAAAAGATCTTTGTTTGCCTCAGCCATGTATCAAGTCACTCTGACCTGCTGCAGACAGATTTCCATAAATACAACCTACAAAAGGAAATGCTTGCTCCAGCTAATGCTGCAGGAAATTACAGGTCAATTAATTTATCATATTCATCAGTATATTGTAGCACTGAGTGAACACACTATTCCTTTGATTATTCAGAGCATTGTTCTAAATCATTTAGTGCTGAGGACATGTTCCTGCAGATGGCAAGAACCAGCAAGTTTAGGCTAAACTGGGGAGTTATAATTTACTGTCTTGCTCAGTTACAGTGACAACTAGATGGAAACCTAAGCCATGGTACAGTGGGATGTAGTGCTCTCACCAGTTTAAAATTAACCTTCAGGTAATGTCTGGATTAGATGTACATCAGGAGCCAGTGAGGGCTGTTCTCATCCAAAGTGGAGATGGACACCTGATGGATGTTTTTCTGCTTTTTGTCTGTGGCTCTTCCCTTTCCATTTCCATCATTACCGGAAACCTGACATCATCCTTGTGCTGGGTGCTTCTGTAAGTCTGCTCTTTGGAAGCAGAGGAAGACTCTAAGTGTCCTTTGAAGGCATTGGGAGCTGTCAGAAGAACAGCAGATTCTCTTCAAGTGGCTCATTCCCTGATGCTAGTGTTCCCTTCTCCCCAAAGCACTTACAAGTATTTTTGTTTGTTTTGAGTTTAGAGGCAAAGAAACTGCTAAATAACATCATAGCCAGACACATCTCTAAATACTTTTTGTGTGTGTGTGTGTATGTTGCAGAGATTTACAGGGTGAACATTCTGGTGAGAAGTTTCTAGTGTTTTAAATTTTTTCTCTGTATAGCCTTTCAGATTTCCTTACATTACAAACACTGGATGAGGTTACCAAAAAAAAAAAAAAAAAAAAAAAAAAAAAGTAGTTTTCCCCTGTTTGCCAGTGAAATTCAGTTTTTGTTTCTCACACTGAAGTCTCAGAGAGTTGTTGCCCTTGTCACATGCAGCACTTTATGACAGGAAAATTGTGTTCTACTACCAAAAGTCATCAATACAAAGAACCTGGCAGGACAATCACACTTGATATTTATTTAAATCAACTTTTTTTTAGTAAATTAGATCCACTTTTGCTGCAAGGTGTTAATATTTGGGCACATATCAAATTGAAAGAGAAAACTGAGCTGCTGATCTATTTAAATGTGCATTTATTTACTGAACTAAGCATACATTGGAGAAAGCAGGTGAAAGAATATTTCTTTGCAAAAGTGCAATTATGTTTACGAATTCTCTACACTTCCAAAACTTCAGTATGCTGCAAAACTAGATTAAAAACATGTATGGCAGAATTATCAAAAGGAGATAGAGCTGGAATGAGGACAGCTGTTTACTTAAGCAGTTGTGAAGGAAGGAGGTTCAGCATGGGATGAGGATGACAAACAAGTTAAGTGGTTCTTCCTCCTAAAATCACCAATATTTCATTTTCACCACAAGGTACTAACACTCATATAGCTGCTAAGGTGAGCAGAGTAGCTTAGAAAACCATTTTTTGTGTGACAAATACCAATGCTTCAGCTTGTGTTCAGGTTTCCCTTGCAATCCCAGTGTCCAGAAACTAACTTTTTAATAATTGAAGGCAGATCTGAACAGATTTTACGCCAAAGGTGAATGCCATATTTTAGGGTCACAGAAGTCATACAGCATGCACAGGTCTGACATAAGAAGCCTGGATGATTCCTTTCCAGGCATTTTGGGAATTACTGTCTTCCTTGTTGGGAAAGCTGAGCTTGGGATCTGGGAGGAGAGATGGATCACCAGAGCAACAGACCTCAGCAAGTGTCTGTGTATCAATGGCACAAAGTATTGCAGGTAAAACAGTTCCTCTCACCACTCTGGTGACAGTATCCCTGTTTAGAGGGTGTCTTCAGAGCCTCTTAAAACCAACATTTCAGTTGTGCAGAGCATTTCTGGGCCTGCCTTCAGTGCTCAGCCTGTGACCCCCCGATCCCAGCTCTAATCCCAAGTACTGTTACTCTGGTTTAGGGCTTTTCTCCAGACATGGGGTGTTGTCAGCACACCCTAGGCAAGCACTGCAGTTCTTTGGTTACAGTTCCAGTCAATCCACCATGCAATGTAAGGTATATCAGAAGAAAATGAACTTCTTTGCTATTCCTTTGCCTGCTGTAGTTACTGTGGTTTTCCCTCCTGACTGCCTAATCAAGATATGAAACTAGTTTGGAGTTTTTTCAGATGAAATTAACTCTTGCTTTTAATCTCCATTCTGCATCTTGTGGAGCTGTTCCCTGGAATGTGTAGGGTTTGGTTTTGTCTCCCTAGAGCAGCTCAGGAAATTTCAGCTACATTCTGAGTTAAATCTGACTTAGAATGTGATGTCAGCTCTCATACAGTGAAGTGTGTTAAAAATATGAAAACACAATATGAATCATGAAGAACCAAGTGACTCTGGTTCCAGGATTATGATTCTAGCTGGAAAAAATGAGAGTCAGTAAACCAAGGACTCAATATGATGCTTCATCTTTGTTGCATTTTCAAGGTACCTTGGAAGGGGGGGAGAAATTACTAAATGCATCAGTTAATTAGAGTATGACAAGGAGATATAGTTTATTGTTATTGATTAAATAGCAATAGTGTCAATAGCAATAGTACCAGTAGTTTATTGCTACAATAACATCTTCCTTGTTGAATTTCCTGCAGTGGAAAAAGTCTTTATGTGATGAACTTTAATCTGTAAAAATACCTGACTGTTCCTCTGCACACTGGAGTGGAACAAATAAAGGCAAATATGCTTGTTAAGGAGAAGATAAAGGACATCAACTTGTTTAGTCTACTAAAATAAGGATGAATTAGTGGAGTGGTGATACAATTACTGTAAGTAAATACAGTGGGCCATAACAGAAGGAAAGGAAGAGAATACTTAGGCTAAAGGATGTTAGCTTACTAAAAATAGGTAAGAAGTGGTCAGGGATAAATCTGTGCTGAAAATCAGATTCCTAGACCCCAGAGGAAGGAGAATTTGGAATAGCCTTCTTCTAGGTCCAAAATCCTCTACTAGTTTTGAAAGGAAACTGGATGTATTTTTGAAAATGACACCTGTGATGCCCATGGAATATGCCTGATTGGGCAGGAGATACTCTCTGCTCTGACATTTTTATTTTCAACCATTTCTTTTAGATGCAGCATGAAAATAAAATCAGAAAGTATGCAGGTCAGACAATGCACCTTGGGATGTCTCTGCTGTACAGTTACAGGGCAGTAAGTGCACCTCTTGCGCATCTGTCAGTGGGAGTTGAAACATGTCCTTTCTCAAGCTCAGAATTTTTACTGGTCAAACTAAGCAAAACCAGATTTTCAACAAGGAAAAAAGGTTACTTGTTTCTCCACACACTGTATTTTAGTTATTTGTTTCCCTTCATGCTGTATTTTGTTCCCAAAGGAAAGAAGGCAGGAATGTACTCCATGGGTAGGAAGGATAAAAGGGAGAAACATTATCACTCTGGAAATGACCTCGCTGAGTTGCTCCAAGACAGTATAGCTTCACATTTATCAATTGCAAAGATTAAGTTATTAATACTTTTTTATAGGAGCATAAGCAATCCCCCCCAGTATGCCTAGGCAGCAATAAGCAAGAGGGAACAAAATACCTAATTTAATGGTCATTGGTGAATCTGAAGGGCAGAAGAGTAATGGGGAATCAGACCTGGCAAGCTTTTGCTACTTCAGACTGTTGAGGTAAACTGCTTCTTGTGCTTTTCTGCTGCCAGCATGACTCCTCAGGCATCAGCTCCAGTGAGATTATTAGCCTGAACAAGGTATCACTCTCAGCAGAATTAAGTCACAGTCTCCAAACATCCAGACATTATGACTCAGGCCTCATAGAGGCAAAAGTTTTATCTTTAAAAGGCCTTTCATTTGTTAAGCATGTGTATGTCTAATCTGATAGAACTTTAAATGCAGTTTTACCAGGCTTTTTCATAAAAGATCAGCACAGATTAGGACATACCTAATGCTTAGTGTGAAATTCTGACAGTGCTGCAGGCAGTGGGAGCTCTTTAAGTGACTTCAATAGACCAGATGCCTCTTTTGCTTTCATCTTGGGAACTCTTAGTACTGGTGAATGAAAGCATCATTTGTGAATTACAGAAGAAAATTAGTTTTTCCTCTGTAACTGAAGAAATTAGTGATCAAAGGTTCAATTTGAAAGAAATTGTTACCTAATTCAAAAACGGGGAGGAAATGCAGTTTCTCAGCGGTTATTCAAATAAAATTACCTAAGACGTATTTCTTAGATCCTAGGAGAGTAGGGTACATTTGGAGTTTATTACATGCAAGAAAACAAGCAATATAGGATATATTTCTTTGATAAATAAGATGGGCTGTCTCTCCCATGAAAGCTCTGTTAATTAATGCAAGCTCACCAAAAGCCTCAGATCTTTTTGCAGTCAAGCTTGATGGTGATGTGAATATTCACATCCCAAAAAAGTGCTTCTTCAATGCTGCAGAGAAGACAGTAACAAGAAAAAAATCCATCTCCCTGTAGATGAATCTTGAGAGAAATACCTTCAGGATGAAAAGAATGAGAGACCAGAAGCTGGAGATAAGGATCAACCTGAAGTAAGCAGCTGAGCACCTGCATTTGTTCACCAGTGGTAGTATGGGACATTTCTGAAGGTCTTCATAAGTGAAAGGAAGATGTGGCCTTTGGGGTAACTGGATGGAATATCTCAGACACTTATACGTATCTTTTTAGTTCGAAGAAGCAATAACTTCTACAGAACGCAAGGGCTGTAATGGTTTGATTTTGGTAGCAAGTCAGTTCCACAAATTTCTTATGATCCACATGAAAAGTAGTGACAGAAAAGAGACAGCTTTTGCAAGTTAAGCGAAGGTCTCAATATCCTTTTGAGGATACTATTTTTCCTGTGAACCACCAGAGCACTAGAGCATCCAAGGGCAAAGCCACATGGGGATGATGTTTGGGATGCAAAGTCAAACATGCTGACTGCTAAAATAAGTTCCAAAGACCAGTATCTGCTACTAAAAAAAACTTATGAAGTTTCAAAGAAGGATGTGGAATGCAAAATATTTGCACTAGGTACCAGTTAACTCCTGGTCATATCTGTTTCAGACATAAATTTGGGTCTCAAGATTATTGGAAGGGTTTGTTACTACAAAGTCAGGTGTTGATAGATCAGATAGTTTCAAGATAATTGCTTATATAGCAATTAGTCATCAGCAGGACACAGACAACCTCCCAGGCAGAGCAGAGTAAAAAATCAAGTTGATTTAGTGCTGGGGCAGGATCCAGTGGCAACTTTGAGCCTCTCTCTCCTTGGCTCAGGGTGATGTACCACCACAATGGCAGGTTCTGCTGGCAAAGACCAAAGCAGAAAGCTCCTCTTGAAGATCTTGCTACCTTTGAGGTATTGAGAGATGTTTAGGGTTTTTAAGCTTCAGAGGTTGCAAAATGCAGACAAAGAAAAGATAGATGGAGGGGAATTCCATCTTAAATGCAGAGGCTGAAGACTATTCAAAATGGATTACGGAAAGGTAGACTAGGAGCTGCCTGAGAGAAACTGAGTGATAGCTAAGGAGAACAGAACACTAATGGCTCTGCTGTACAGGTTCTGGCAAAGCAAAACATCTGATCTTGGCCAACGGTATGCACATATACCCACAGTAATGTGCACATTGACAATGTTCAAAGAATAATTCAAGTTTTCTAATTTCTGATTTAAGACACGATTAAAATAAGCTATTTTGATAAACTTGATTGACACATATGCAGTTAAAGTATAAATGACATCACAAGTTTTAAATTACAGGCGCCATTTGAACATTTCCTCTCCAATAAAAGAATTGTTGTTCTCTATGTATTTGTGCCATTGTTGGAGGTGTACATCACTAGTTGTTATTATGGACACAGAAATTGAGGGAAGAGAGCAATTATTTTCTGAAAAGTATTACTTTTATATAGTTTCATATTTATTTTCAATACTTTGGATTTTTTAAAAAACAATTATAGTGACCAACAGTAGCTTATTTAGCATTAGCAATTTAACTACTGCAAACTACATTATATTAACATGTTCTTCTGTGAGTCTTTTCATAGTGTACTTCATCAAGAATCAGAATCTATTGGATTTTGCAACTGGACTGAAAGCTCCCTCCAAACTTTACGAGACAGGAATATGTTGTGGATGTCCTATCCCTTGCAGTGTTCAAGGCCAGGTTGGATGGGGCATTGAGCAACCTGGTCTAGTGTGAAGTGTCCCTCCCCATGGTAGTGGTGGGTTGGAACTAAATAATCTTTACGGTCCCTTCCAACCCAAACCATTCTATGCTTCGATGAATAGCTCACCCTGAATACTGGAACTGTGGTCAATATTTTCAGAAGCTTTGGTGTGCTCACCCCATTTATCCAGTAACCTGTTGCCAAGCTAAAGTGTCCACATATCTTGAAGTGAATAAAATTCCTTTTCTACTTTACCCCAGATTTCTACATACGGTTGTGCAGCCACTGCACCCTTCCCTGAAGCTGCCTTTCCAACAGGTTTCAGTGCAATGTCTCAAGCCTGTACTATATTCAAGCACTGTGTGATCCTTCAGAATTAAAAGTGCCACCTGAGATTACCAGCCTGCTTGCCCATCTATGGTAGCCATTCAAGTTTCTTGAGCTAACAAACCAAATGGAGTGTGTTATATTTAGAAGTGATGGAAAGAAACACTACAAAGATTAATTGGCAGAGCTCCTTCTTATTTTCTAGACCGGTTTGTTCATAAATAACCTGAAATCAGATAGCACTTTAATGTGACAGGTTTTCCACTTGCAAATATCACGACAGAGCAAGCTGAAGGGGTTGCCATGCCCTGTCTCATCGGGACGCCACTGCTAGAGGAGCTGTAGGAAGCTGCTCACGGGTCGTTCACAGAGGTTTGCTACCCATTGCATGAGCACAGGCCCAGCACTGACTGCGAGTCTGTGTACCTGCTCCTCCTGCCTGGGGGTTGTGACTAGCTGAAGAGGTGGAGCTGTTGCCTGATGTGCTTCTGTGTTTCTACAGGATGCCAGTAGAGGGCAAGGATGACTTTAGGCTTGATATGAGAAATCACACAGGTTGCCCTGTAGAGCAGAAATACTGCACGAATGAAGGGAAAAGGCAAAAATGAGTAGTACTCTGGGGAAAAGAGGCACCTGAGGACTGCTTTCTTAGCCCTTTCTCCTATCTTGTGAGCACAAGTTTCCGTGCAACACAGCAAAGTGCTGAGAGCCATGATGGTGAGCCCCATGCTGCAGCAGGAGCATTGCAGGGCTCAGGCACAGGAGCCTGGCTGTGCCCAGCAGGGCGGCTGTGCCCCTGCCTGGCTGAGGTGCTGTCAGTGCCCACCATGCCCGGGAAGGGGCCAGGCCTGGCTGCTGCACCTGCCGTGAGCAGAGCCTGCTCTGTTACACCGGCCCAACCCTCTCTTCTTCATCAGCTTTCCCTGTGTCTTTCCTGAACAGCTGCTTAACACGGGGCACAAGGAAGAGTTCCATTGATATCATGTGGGACCTCGTGCAAGCTGAATGTTTCCAATTTCTTTACCAGGAAAGCTTAAATACAACAGTAAAGAAGTTTTTTGGCTCTATTCTGGGGAAATTGAAGTAGCTGTAATAAAAACAATCTTTAAAGATCTTGCAATACAAATAACCCAAGAAATTAAAGACTCAGAAATGCAAGTCTTCTTTAGATCCTTTCCCTGAGCTGAATAAAACATTATTTATGGCAGTAAGTATTTCAGATAGTCTCTAATATACCTTAATGAAGGAGCTATTTTTTTAATCTTTTCACTGCTATTTCAAATCATATATCCAGCTGATTTATAAGTTCATTATTATATTCCTCTCTTCTCTACAAGCAAACCCTAAAAAAGCATAACATTTTATAAATTTGTAGGACTCTGTCTCAGGAACTGATGTAAAACCTTACAAAGGAGAGGAAAAAAAGATAAAAAGGAAAAAGAAAAAGAGAAATGAGAAGAAAAGAAAAGGAAATGAGAAGATAAGGAAACAAGAAGGAAATTATAAGGAAAGGAAATGAGAAGGAAAGTGCAGGAAAGGAAAAGAAAAGAAAAAAAGAAAAGAAAAGAAAAGAAAAGAAAAGAAAAGAAAAGAAAAGAAAAGAAAAGAAAAGAAAAGAAAAGAAAAGAAAAGAAAAGAAAAGAAAAGAAAAGAAAAGAAAAGAAAAGAAGAAAATACAAGACCTGAAATTCCCCTGGTGATAAAATGGAGGTGAAGTGAATAAGCTTCTTGCTCCTTTTCCCAAGACAACTCTTTTCATAAAACTCCCCAGTCATACGTTTGTCCAGTTCTCTCACCCAAGAAGGGAGTGATGTTCCTCTAAGATACCAGTTGCTTTTTAGCTGTGACTGTGTGATGCATGTGTGCTACTCAGGAGGGAAAAGACTTCCACAGAATTTCTTACCTCTTTTTCCACCTCTTCTATTGAGCAGTGATGTAGGTGAACAGGGACTTATTACATAGAAATGAAAGGCTACCAAATTTAGAATCCAAGGCCTATAATCAAGAGATAACTTCTATAACTTTACATGCATGACAACTGATGTACAGTACAACCACTTCATTCAGTCACATAAATCCATACATGTGGCTGAAAAGCAATGGAAGATAAATAAGGAGTTAGAGGAAAAGCTATGCAAGGAGGACACACTGTTTAAGGAGAAGGTGCTTGAAAAGATAAAAAAGAATTACTCCTTTCAAGTAGAAAAATAAATGGAATACAGTGGCCTAGACACAGTAAACTGCCTTAACACTGTTATATCCAAACACCCAAAACTGGAGAGATGGACAACGAACTAGAAGATCCCATATTCATAATTTTACAATGGCTCTGACAAATAGGGAAGTTCAGGAAATAGAAATGGCATAGAGTCTCCTTGTCTTTCTATTATTTACATGGGTTCATTCTCTTTTATGTTAGTACATTCTAGTACATGTTATGGCTCCCAGTTAATCTTAGTGAGTGGAAGACAGTATGCTATTTCTATGATGTGTATGAAGCATTGCAGTCTCCTTATACTGAGTAACCCTAACTATACAATACAGAGATAATTTAGTGAGTGATGAAACCAGATCAGACCTCTTAGAATGGACATACACCATGGAAATGTATAGCTGAAAGCGTATTCAAGAGATAACTGAATATGCCCTTCTCTACTGGGGGCCTGTAAATGTAGCAACACTATCCCTGACAGTTGTTTGTCCAAACCATTCTAAAATCCTCCAACAGTTTGAAGTCCATATTCATTAGGAAGAGTTTATTGCTGATACAGGTGGGAAGCCTTTTGTACCACCAGGCTCTGTCCTGTTTATTGCAATGATGACAGATTTCTTTTTTTTTTATTTTCTCCAAGGCCTACAAGGAACAGTTTAGCCTCCCTGTAGTGCTCTTCAGCAGTCTTTCACCCATCAGAAAACGTGTGTATTAGCTGTTTTGTTTTCTTTTTTAGTCTGAATAAACCCACTATCAGCTTTTTCTACCAGCTTTCTCAAATGCTATGCTTTCTTAAAACATTTTCTTATTGCTGTGACTACCCTCAGCTTACCTACAGCTTCTTTAAGATCTGATGATCTGAGCCATATTAGCCCAATCATCCTAGAGAGTGGAATAACACATCCCATCTCTCACACATGCTAATTTTGCTCATAAATTTCAGCATAACACTCATCTTTTTGGAAGCCATCATATGTGTTTGATGGGGGATCATCTACATCTCCACGATCCTTTCATGCAGTAGTAATTCTGATGTTATTGCAGATATTCTATTTGATTCTAATTATCTTTAAAGTGTTTGGGATTACTTTCTTGAGATGGGAGAATGGGATTTTAAGAATTTCCTGATATGGGCTTTATACGGGTTCATGCTGGTTTCTTTTCTCATGAGTTCTGTTTTCAGTTTGTTATTTTGCTTCCCAGAGAACAGCCAAAAATTAAAGTGCAAACAGGAACTAATTATTTAAATTTTATAATGGGAATATAAAAGGAGCCCGAAATTAAACTTCAGAGAGTTGTAGGTTACACATAAGAAAAATTGCTCTACCTGAAAAAAAACCTGCTAAGGGAGGTGGTGGAAACAGCACCAGTAGATCTCACTAAAGCTACTGCTTAATGTCAGCACACATTCACATGAGCTTGCTTATTGCAAGGAGTAGTAGGTTAGGGAGGAAGGAGGCCTTCCAAGGTCATAAATACCATGGAACAGCTATAAGAAAATGCACCTTGCATTAGGGATTCTGTGAGGGAGACCTGCTTAGGTTCTGGTCCGATCCTGAGGGGAACAGTACCACTGTCTCTACCTGTGAACAGCAATAGGATATGAGGCAACTCACAGTTTGGAACAACAGAAATTGAGGTTATTGCTCCAGTAATGGTCAGATGCCCTCCTGGAGAGTCTTCTTCACAGGAGAAGGTTGTATGCTTCCCATGGAGCATATGCACACCATTTTTTGTTTAAATGTCATGTAACGAAGACCATTAGTATGAAGGTATGGACTTAGCTCCTTGAGGATCACAATGCTGATTCAGCTTAAGAAAGGAAACATCTCTCTCTTGTGAGGTGCTGACAATTTTTCTTCCCCAAAGTTTTTTGCCAGAAGGTGGCATATGGCAACACGTGCCCTGCCCTTCTCTCTTGTGGTGTCCTATTAAGGGAACATGTCACATCCCAGAGTACCAGGGCACAGAGATACTTCAGGGCCTTCAGCTCCAACAAGAAATATAAAACACAATGTTCTAAAGCTCTTGAATCCACCCAAACTCATGTTCTTACCCTTCTCAATTCAAATATTAGCCAGGCCTAAACGTAAGTCAAAGCAAAGGTCGTTTAACAGGACATGCATATGTAGAAGAATCTTCATCCTTAGTTAATAAGGTTTTTTGTTCTCCCTCATGTAGAGTACCTACTCTGTGATGCTCTGGAGTGATCACCTTCTTTCCAAAGTTCTAGATGACGACTGTCCTCTTCTAGGCCTGTTTCTCATTCCTAGAGTTTCATTTTTGTGCACAATTACTTTGGTGCTGCTAGACATCCCTGATACTTGAAGAAGACTCCTCTACCTTAGTTTGAGACTAACCAGACAAGCGCTATGCAAATGATGTAAATATCTCTGATAATTCTGCCTGGGGCCAGTGGCAGCTGCTATTCATGGTCTGTTCTTCTGTGCCTGCAACAAGCTGATTGCCCCAGTCTAAAATGTTCCCTTTACACTCCCTGGAACCATAACACACTAGAAGGTAACTGTGGCATGCGTACCAGCTATATCCACGCTATGAGCTTGTGCTCTGACACATTACTAGGTTCTATAGACTTCTTTATGTTTTTTTGGTGGGAGCTTCTGCTCAGATGTGCTGTGAGACCCCACTCCTGCTCCTGCCTCGCTCATTGCATTCTGAGGCCACTTACATTCAAATGTTATGAAATACACAAACAGTTCCTGAAATTGATCTATGATATTTTTAAAGTCAGAGTTTTGGCATTTATTGGGAATAACTGTAACTGGGAAAGTAGCACATATGGATTTCCCTAATGCTTAAAAAGATTTCACTGCGGGAGTTTTCTGTACTCTAAAAAATCAACATGTATGCTGTCTAGGTTATGTTGGTTGCCATCTGGCTCTGCGTCCCACTCTTTGTTTTCAGTCTCCAGGCCATTATGTCTTTAGTAAATAATCAAACATATTTTGTTCTATTCAATTCCTTTTTTTCTGTTGAATTGTTGATTATGAGCCAAAGGTTTATTTAAACAGGTGATAATTTTGCTGCTTACTTGGTGAAACCAGAACATGGTTTTAGGTCACATCTACAAGACAAATGTAGTCATGTCAAGAGGTCTGAACACACAGCAACAAGATAAACTGTTCCCAGTTCAGAAGCTGGAGCATTAGGGACAGTGGTTATAAAGTGGGACTGGGGAGTGCAGGAGTGGTGGTAAAAGAGAACTGGAGTGGGAAGAAGGGGAGGAAGAATACGGAGCTGGAAAAGGTGCACCTACAATTCACAAGAGGCATAACCTGTTTTAAAACCTATTTTGAACTCCAGCCTCACTAACAAGTCTCTGTGAGTATTTCAGTATGCTTGGCTAGTCCACTTCATGGTCTTGCAATGAAGCTCTACCCTCACCCTCACCGAACTACATCTGTGCAAATCTTATTCCACGGCAGATATAAATAGCATGGCTGAAAGTGTGCGAAAGCTTGAGATTTTTCACTGAAGGAAACCATGAGCCCTTAGCTGGGTGCCTTGGTTGTTCAATCACTGTCTCCTCTAGCTGAAGCAGTTCAGATTGACACTCTTTTGAGTGGGAGAAACCAAATCTATCTTCTGGCTGTCAGCCTGAAATGTCAAGAGGCTGCTGTGTCTTAAGATATATAAGCAAGAAGATGTGGAAGATAAGCCAGAATATACAGACAAAAGGGATGGAAGAGGTATCCTTCCTTGAAAAATTAGTTGGGTCATTACTGCATAGGTCTGAGTGGAATGTGTGTTTGAAAACAGTCACAGTTCTCTCCACCCTGAATCTTGTTGGTGCTTTGAAAAATGGTGACTTTACAGTAAATAAACTGTGATAACTCTAAAGTCTTTTCCTCCCTCTCTGTTCCAGAGGAAGATAGGTTTATCCCAATTGTTTCTAAAACCACATAGCACTTGGAGGCACAGTGGGGTAAAAAGCTTTTAAAGAAAAGCTAGTTAGAGCTTCCGTCCATGTCCACCTTATTTTTTATTTTCATTGCAGTCTCTGAAAGAAGTCTGCCTCAAGCCTACACATTTTAGAAGACTTCCAGTTCTTTCCTGCAGATTTTGCAGCTTTCAGCTGTTATGCCTCCCTAAGATTATACTTTGCATCTACTGATAAACATCATAGAATTAAAATCCCTCAGAGACATCAATTTTCTTAAGAAAACTGCTTGAAATTATTTGCCAGAGAACTAATTTCCTAGTGATTCAGAGCAAATTTCCCCACAAATAACAGATTCCTCAGCTACTATAGTTTTGAGTCCCTGATTTCTTCCTGGACTTGACAAAAATTGTATCTCTTCTCCTAAATTCTTTTTCTCAATTCAACACCACATCCCTTTAACTTTGTCTGAGTGACATGCTGGAGTTACCAGAGCTCAAGCTAAATGTCAGGCTTTCTCCTCGTTTTGGAGCAGCTGTAAAGGATGGAGAGCTTGCATTACAGAACTACAGAAAACCTGAAGGTTAAAGTTTAAAAATAGGTATTTGCTTTCCTTTCTTGCCTTTATCTGCTCATACATTTCATAGTGTAGTCTGGTATTTTACTTTTCCAAATTTCACTTTCTGAAGAAATGAAGCACAAAAAAATTTTAAAGCTTGAGACGTCTTTGTTGTATGAAATAAATCCCCTCTTGCAAGCCTTTCTCACTTTAAGCTACCCATTTTCTATCATTTATAAAAAACTAACCACCACAAAACCAGCCAAAGAGTGCAGTGTCCCCCTCAGATGTCCATGGCATGTTTCTCACTCCTGCTTTTATATTCATTTCCCATTTTAATCTGCGATTAAAAAGCAGGCCAATTAGCTTATTAGTTTTCCTTCCTTTCCAGCTGTGCCAAAGATGGAGTTGGCAAAAGTCCCAGGCTGAGAGGAATAGAATATATCAAAAGAAGTTGTCTGTGTCTGAAGTCTTGATTTGTTCCTTTTCTTTTTGCTAACTGCTAGCAAACAACCTTTAAGCCACAAATATGAAGGCTGACAGAGAAGGACAACAGAACTTTACAAATAAACACTTATCCTCTAGCTTCAGAAGCTTGTGACTTCTATTTCAACATGAACATGGATTTATTTCACGTTGGCATACACATATTTTGCAGGTCTGCCCAGCAACCAGGAGTATGTAGGAACAAGTGCTCCTCTGCACCCAGTTTATTTGGGTTGGTATGGATAGCGCCCAAACCACAAGCAAGCACAGGAGAGGATTTTTGTCCCTGATCGTAGGTACATTAGTACTTATGATACTTCCTTATACACCCAAAACTTAACTAGATGAACAAAAATGTGATCAAGTGTCCAAAGCCAAAAGTCCACAGAACAAAGCAAAGCTGTCAACAGTCCCTAAACAGGAATTTTTTACTTTGGGTCATTCATAGTGTATTAATTCTCCTTACAGTTGAAAGGTGCATTACTGTGCCACACACTACTTTTATATTCAAACAAGATTAAAAGTGTGTCAAAGTACTTGTTTTTTACCTGAATTAATAATGCATAGATCTAATTTAAAACCACAAGTGCTTTTGTTTGGCATATTTAGGAGAGTAGCCAAAAGAATGTTACTAAAGGTTAGCATGGGAAGTTTCAAAGGACGTCTGTGGGAAAAATATTAACTTGTACTTCAGATATCTCATGTTTTAACCTCTTCACTGCAATTTCAGAAGTATTATTTTCAGGTTTTTTGTTCTGCTTTCTTTGTCAATCACAGCCCTACTCCAATAAGGAGAAAAAGGGGGACAGGGTGTATTTTCCACAGCTTCCTCCATGTAGGAAAGAACATAACCCTCAAAATACGAAGAGTGAGTTATCACCATCTCTCTTTTCTTTCCTATGAGCAGCAAGAATCACAATAAAGAGAACTTCTGGCATCTCATAAAAAATATTCTAAAAATAGAAAACCAACACTCTTTGAATTCACAGTTGTTTTAGTTCAACTTGTAAAACCCAAAGTGATTAACAAAATGTTTCCATCAGAATATTTCTTATGTCAGTATAATTTTCATATATGAACTTATTTTTTTTACCACAAGGAGTTCTGGTTATAGTCTGTATTTGAAAGCTTAGTCAACAGAGGAAGCTCTCCCAACTACAACTTGGTACCTGGCTTTCAAGGAGCCTCTTTCTGTGCAGCATAATGCCTCCAGCACACCAGTCCACATCAAATCTCCCTTTCCAGAGGAGTCCTTCTAAAGTGAAATAGCAAATTTCCTTGATCAGTTAGCTGAATCTTTGTGGGTGTTTCAGACTGGACATCTCTGCTCCTATCAGTTGTGGTAAGAGTCCCTGGCCTGGTTGTGTAGTCCAGGATTACCACTGTTTGAATTTTTTTCATCCCAAGAGACAAAACACCTGCTTAGATACCTGTTGTTTTCCATAAAATATCACCCCACCCCCAGGAAAAAAAAACAAAACCAAACATATCCCTTATGAGTGTTTTTCTTGGGAGCTGGGAGGCAAATCAAGGCAGTAAATGGCAGCAGGGCATCCCTTTTCTCCCTAAGACTTTGCCCACATGCTGTAAGCCAGAAGGGTTTGCATTAGCTGCATGAAAGAAGGTACTTGCCAACAGGAAAGTGCAAAGCAATCCCTTAGCCACCCCTTCAAGTATCTCGGGCTGTGCAAGACCTGTAGGTGATCAACAAGTTTGAGAGGAGAGCTAAAGTTCTGTCAGGGAGGGGCAGTGCCATGGGTTTGCTCTCAGCAAGGTATGTGACCCCTGGCAGGGTGAGGTTTGCTCCCACCCGCCCATCACTTCCCCTTCTTCCTCAGACATGGAGTCACAAAGAAGCCACACCTCCCAGTCGTGCTGTACAGCCAGGAAGAGCATGTGGAGAAGGCCCAGTCTGTGTGCAGGTCAAGGGAGTTCTCTAAGAAAGGCAAAGAATTAAAAATCTAATGGGTGCTGTACTCAGCATAACCTATTATTTCTAGATATCATAGTTATCTTCCCAAGGAGAAGGTGAGGCTAAAAAAAAAGACTGAAAAAACCTCAACCCCCAAAAAAACCCACCCAACTATTGCTTAAAAAATAAAAAAAAGACTAAGGTACAAGTCATGAATTGAAAAAGAAAACTTTTCCTGCTCAAACTATAGGGAACAGACCTCCACAACCTCCCTGCATAAGAATTAAGGCATTTTATGGGTTCTTCAGGACCAAGATCCAGCTACAGAAAATTGCCCTGAAGGGAGTGAAGTAACATTTTTCTGTGTACAGTGGTCCTGAGCACTCTATCACTGTCTTCACCTCCCAGAATCAAAGGTTTGTGTTCTCCATGTCCATGAGCTGCAGGTTGCTGGTATCATGTTGCACCATGCATTGTAAAGGCCTATGATAAGCATTTAGTGAAAAGATTTCAGGTTTTTTAAGTGTTAGCTGGTCTGTGATTTTATCTATTAAGCTATTGTGTTCAGAGAAAGCCGCAGCCAGGCACAGACCATAAGAACAGGCGTGTAACAGATACAGGTTTGTCCTGTTTTCCTACTTCTTGCTACCCTACTCCTTATAAATTAATAACACTCTTCTAAATACCGAGGGCAGAAGGTGAACAATAGTCTGTGGGCTCCAACCTGGTAGGAGCCGATAGAAATGTTACCAGACTCTGTGCTATGTCCCGCCCTCAGCTTCACGAGGACACCCCACCTTCCCCTTTGGCTCTTTTTGGCATCAGTCTCCAGTCAGCCACCTCTTCCTCCTTCACTGCTCTTCTGTTGTAGGGCTGGAGGAGTCTAGAGCTCGACCACACTTACCCAAATCTTCACAGCATTCACCCTTCCCTTCTGTGCCCACAGCTCTCCTCACTTTCCTAGCTCATGCCTCAGCAATTGCACTCCATTGCCGAAAATATAAGGTTCTTTTCCTCCTTAGGCTGAGGTTGTCCCAGTTTCTTCAGATGGCTCTATTTCTATCATGTCTATCACAAAGTCACATTTTCTGCCCATTAAGGCAGGTAGTTAGCTATTTTCCAATGTTTTTTTAAGGAAACTGCTGGAGTTGAAGGACTGCACATACTTCTAGCCTGCAAAATGGTGAGCACTGCTACTAGAAATCTTGTGAAAATTCATAAACAGCTACTCAGATATTTTAATAGTTCTGGTATGAAATTCACAGACCAGTCATAAAGGTCCATTTTATTTTATTATTTTATTTTATTATTTTATTTTATTATTTTATTTTATCACAATACTAATTAATTCTAACACTTCCCATCTCAGTACGTCTTCTTTAAAAGCAGACCCCTGATAAAACACAGCCCCTAAAATAAACCTCAATTTATCTTTCAATAGCTGTCCAAAACCCACATCAAATAATACTTTGCTGTGCTGTATCTAATTGAAGACCAGATGCCGTTTAACTGAAGTCATCAATACCCCATACAAGTTCAGACATCTGTTTGCATAAAACTACTTGCTTTTTTGGCTCCTTACCTTTCAGCTCTTTGGACCAGGACCAGTCTCATCTATGAGGTGTGTTACAAGTGTAGGTAATTGTAAAAAGAAATCTCGAGTACCATTTTTCTCATGACACAGAGGATAAATTGTAAAATTTTTATTGCAAAATATTAAAATAAATTACATTTTACAAAGACTTAGCAAATATTTACATACAGTGTGATTCCAGTGACAATCAGCAACAAATAACAGACAGACAGGCATGTTACGGAGTGATAAGAGTCAGAAATGTACAAATGTCAAAAGCCATATGAAAGACAAAAAGTTAAGTCCATCACAAATGGAATGAATCCCATGAGGCACAAAAATTACAAGTCTACAACAGAGTTCATTTGTTTAGGTCAACAGACTTGTATATTGCTTTTTGCTTTCCTCATCAATGGTGCTTGTCTGTCTCTACACACTCTCCCAGATCAACTGGAGGAAAAATAAAATCAAGATATACAAATGTTTCACCATGGATCTGTTATCAGTCTGGTTTTCTTTCTGCATGCTTTGTGATATCCATTGCCAGCAACAGACTCACAAATCATTAGTTTAGAAAAATTTAACACTGATTTTGTATTTCCTCAGTGATTTCGTACCAGTGTATCAGATGTGTTAGACTGCCTGATGAGAGACAGATATCTGAAAATGATGCCCTTCTGGTAAAAATAGGCGTCAATAGTACAATACAAAACCAAGAAGTGTCACAATGATGCCATGAAGGGTAGGGTCACATAATCTATAGCACTTAAAAGGTCTTTCATAGAAATAGGTTTCTGTTGTCACATTTCAGGATTTTTTAATTTCTGGAAAAAAAAAATTAAAAGTACTGGCTCATCTTAGTAAGAGTAGTAAGTGGACCCATCCTTCACATGATGTAATTGGAAATACAATATACTTGTAGGCAATAGGTAGAAAGAAGAGTTTCCACTGCCATTCCATGCCTTCCTTATATGTGCTTTTAAGCTTTTTTCCTTTTTTTTTTTTTTAAAATCCCTCTTTCCTCTCTTTCCAGGAAGAGATCTGTCTTATCTATAAAACCAATTCCACAGCATCAAGAAAAGCATTAACATTATTAGTTAGCCAAATGAAATCTTAATTGCCATCCGAAGAAAATGCTTCCAGATTGACTCAAAAATTTGAATAATTACAAGACACAACCAAGTAGCACTGGGGAATTCACTCGGCGGCACTTTTGGGGCTGAATAGATTGAAATCCAGCATAGACGCTCCTTTAAGTCACTACATGTGAATTTGAAGGCAGAAGGACAATAATTTATATCCCCCAGGCAGCTGCTTTTTCTCAAGACGTGGAAGACAAGCAGGCAAAAAGCTGTCTTGCTTAGCACTTCGGCAGGTCTGACATGGCACCATCATCTTAAAAACCCTGGGAATGGTTCAACTTTTTGGAGAGAGCCAGAATGACAGCTATCTGCCAGCCAAGCCCCTCCAAAACACTGAAACAACTAGGGCTTAATGAGACCAGTCGTGCTGGCCCCTGTGTAAAAAAAGGAATTTTTTTCCCAGTGTTAAGATTACATTAAGGCACATGGTGGGATGTCTTGAGAACAGTTTTGTGAGGTGTGATCATGTTTCCCCAAAAAACTGGGAATATTGTACTTTGTTTTAATAAATTTAAACTATTACTTTAAATCCCAGGATACTTATTATGCAGACTTATAGTCTGTGCTGACTGCACTGGGAAAGGCCAGAGAGCCACATCGACTTGATAATATGAAACAGATCCCATCTATTCTCAGCTCTGGTGTACAAGTGCACTTTGCTATGGAGAGCAGCGTCTGGGTTCCAGTGTGCAACATCCCCTTCCAATCAAAGCAGCCTAGCCAAGTGTCTGGGTTGTATTATTTCTGTATTAGAGAGAATTTTTTCTTTTTCTTTTTCTTTTTTTTTTAGTGAAGATTGGACTATGCTTTTCCATTCACGCACTTTCAGCAAGTCTTTTCTCTCCTCATTGTCCTGTAGCTTTCAACTGTTATTCGAACTTTGATCTTTCCATCAATAGTGGAAGACAAGTTGGAGGACAACAAAAGTTATATGGAGTGTTTTCTCATTTTCTTTTAAGTTAACATGCACTTTTTAAAAAAAATATAAAAAAGAGAAGGTTGGACTTGCTTCACAAGCATCCTGTGCATCGTGCACGTAGCCTCACCTACCATTTCTTACAGTTACAAGGTATAGCTGTCAACCACAACCCTCCAGATATATACAAATGCTCAGAGGGCTTGGAGTCATTTTAAAACAGTGGGGATGAAGGTAACTTTTCAGAGATAAATAAGAATCTTCTTGATATGGCTTCTCCCTCTTTTCTGTCAGATACAAGTCAAATTCACACAACCCCTCCTGATCCAAGTTGCATTAATATAACAAAACTTAATTTCAAATGAGAATCTCTCTTCAGCAACACCATCATAAATTACAGATTAACTCCAAATCCAATTTTGTTCATTACACGCTTTTGTAGAATAACACAGCTGTCCCTAGCCTTGTGTTCACTTTCTATTTGAAAAATGTCATATATATGGAAAATTTTAGGAAAAAAAAAAGACTAGTAATGACAGTCCCTTGTTTCCCAGTAGATGCCTTAAAAACTTCCCATCAAAACTCTATCCAACCAGAGTGCCAGTTTCCCACATATCCTTCTTCTACCATGGAAGAGGACAGCTGCAGCCAACATTTGTAGTCTTTAGAAATAGCTAATAATTCAAGATTAGCATTGCAAGATTCCATAAGCTGTTCTTACAGAGCTGGTGAGTCTGCCAGCATTACACTGAAAATGAGAATGAGACAACTTTTAACTGTTCGCTGAACTTTGGAAAATTTTGGACATATTGGAATGACTTAAATACTCTAAAACTAAACAGAACAGCAGAACTTGACATGTTAGGGTTGAAAGGTCTTGGCTATTTTTTGTTCCAAGTATGTTGGATATAACTGAAGTCACTACATTTTGCCAACATGTAATCAACAGCCTCATTTGAAAGAGTTGTCAGGGTTAATGCACAGATATGGAAAAAGAAAAAAAAAAAAAAAACCATGGTAAAATCTTTTTTGAAGCCAAAACAATTTGGGCATAAAGTCTATGAACATACATACTTCCTTCTAATGAATAGCCCATCTCCAAGTCAAAAGACAATACTTTCAGAAGCTTAGAGCCAAAGTTCCTGTTTAAAAAAGTGCCTTATGGCCTGAAGTCACTTGATCACATCTCAAGTTGCCCAAGGTTTGATATTGGCCAACCTTCCTTGAACTGGAATAGAATAACCATTGTACATGCACATAGGTCAAACTCTTAAAAAAAAAAAAGAAAAAAAAAGAAAAACAAACCCAAAATGTGAAGTGTAATCAACTGTTTCAAAAATCATCTCCCGTTCAAGTCTAGTCTGAAGTACCAAGGCAGGGAGGAACATCAAACTACAATACTGACTAACACACTGCACAGATCAGCAGCACTGCTACAAGTCCTTCTGACAGGCATTAGGGCATTTGGAAAATATCTGTGCCTCCCAAGGTGATTGCTTCCCAAGAACAGTATCAAAATTCACCTGTACACAGATAATGTATAAGGTTCATTCAAGTATTTCGTTTAGGAAATAGACAACGAAAGGACACTTTCAACATTAAACAAGTTTGTTGCATCCTGCTTCTGCTCATACATGCTTGGATCAATAAATCTTCCAGTCACTTAACTCTAACAGTTCTGGGGCTGATGTGTAGTTTAGTAGCACAATTAGTGAGCTTCATCCCAGATGATTCTTCCTTGTTAGAATCTTCCTTCTCAATCCATTCCTCTGGAATTTTTAATTTTAGTATTTTAATTATGAAATTAGAATTCACTATACTTTGCCAAGCACTAACATATTCTAGACAGATGTTTCAGAAGCTTTCTTTGCAGTCTGCCAGCACACCTCAGCTCAGATCTGTGTGTCCTGCTAGCCCATCTAAAGTTTCTCATTAAATATGGCCAGGTAACCCTCTTTATTTCATTTGTGATCAAAGCAGGATTCAAACCCATGTTTTCAGAGGTGAAACGCTAATGGAGTAACTGGACTCATTTGATGCCCAAAACAGTCTCTTTGCCACTGTATATTTACACTCTCAATCTAATTCCTCAATGAAATGCATGAACTCAGAGCAGGTCCAGTGTATTAACTAGTCTACTTTTTTCTACTTTGTTCAAGAACCATAAAATCCCAAGAAGGAGTGGGACTCCAGATTCAACTGTTATTTTATAAGTTTTTAAAAAAAGCAAAGTTGATGGGCTAAGAAGCCAATTTATCAGGAAAAGGAGACTGGAGTTTCTTAGTCTAGGACTTGCTTTTGTCAGGAGAAGCTGACAAAACATACTTTTCTCCTTGCTCTATGTTCATAATGCATGGACCACTTTCAGAAAACCTTTGTCAAGCATGCCTCACGTGGCAGCCTTCACATTGCTTACTGTATTATATTCATTCATCAGTTGTTCATAAGGCACAGAAAGTTCTAGCTCATTATTGGTAAAGGTAGATTCATCAGAGGATGGGAATTTTACCAGTTTTTTTGCAGTTTCAGACTCCTCCGCAAGATTATCATCCATGGAGGATTTTGACGTTTCCTCATCATCTGAGATATCTTCCTCTTCATCATCATCTTCATTTACAAATGTTATATTGGCATTCTCAAATATTAAGGGTCGATAGTCTCTGGAATCCCACACTTCACCTTCTTCTTCACTAATCCTGTCCAGCTGGTTTACAAACATGGTTCCTTCTAGAGGGCTGTCTCCAATACGTTTATCATGCAGGGATCTCAGTACATGACCATTTTGAATGTCCAGGGAAGCCTCATCATATTCAAATGACTCTGTCTTTGTGTAAGTCACCTGAACATCTATACTGGCATTCATTTGTTTGGCATTTTCTACTATGATCATTTTGTCATTGCTTGTTTTCAGGGCC
Organism: Pithys albifrons albifrons; assembly: GCF_047495875.1. Lineage (NCBI taxonomy): Eukaryota > Metazoa > Chordata > Aves > Passeriformes > Thamnophilidae > Pithys > Pithys albifrons. The sequence continues at coordinate 86,495,869 of NC_092459.1, forward strand.
TTCTTCCCAATTTGCTTTATAAGATCATTGTAGGTCTCTTCCTTCTTTGAAAGAAAGCTGAAAATGTTTACGTCCTTTGAGGTACCCATTTGAAGGGGTTTTTTAGACCGAGGATGGTTGTCAAATGACTCTTTTCTTTTTTTCCTCCGCTTCTTGATTGCTTTGTGAACTTCCACAAACATACTGACCTTCCAGTTAACAAAGAGTGAAAGCCAAGCAAGTCCCAGATAGATCCATAACTCCACAAAATATCTGTAGAGGGCATGATAGTTTGCATCTGGATTTACACCTACAAGGAAGTAAAAACAAAAACATTACCAAAAGAAGACTCACAGCTCATAAATCTTTGAAGTTGTGAGCCTGAGAGTTACTCATTCCACACTGAGAGTGTAATTGTTTCAACATTTCTCTGAGAGGTAGCAAGTCAGGATCTGAAAGTCTTCTGAAAGAAAAAGTTGATCCTATGTCTTCCACTTTCCTTGGCCACATATATTTGGGCCACTGGACTAACAACAACAACAAAAAAATGGTTGCATACTTATCCTCTCCTTATAAACTATAAAATTAAATGTTTTCCTTGTTGAAAATTACAAATGTTCTCCCTGCCATTGAGGTATATCTACCTTCCTTGAGAAAAAGATTAAGAATTCCACTTACAAGGACCACCTCTAAAGCCCTGGACAAGGCAGGGGATTATAGAGAAGGAAAAGGTTTAGGAGGGAGACATGAGTATGCTCAGCATTTCCCATTGACTAGTTCTGGACAGCTGCAGAAAGCACTGCCCAGTACCTACCCATCCTGCTTAGTATACTGGATCCTATCCAAAGGTGCATAAATATCATGGTGGATAGGATAGCTCTTTGACTGACATAAAGACCTGGGGCACCTGAAAGACTTATGCTCTAGAACTTGGCTGCAGACTTAGCCCAGTAAAGGCCTTAGGTATCTATACCAAGACCAGAGAGACAGATCTAGCCCACTGAATCAGTATCCAACTTTAACTGAATGTTCTATTCAGTAAAATGTTTTGGAAAAGCTTAGAAAACATCTTTTCAAATTAGAGTTTGGAAACACAGAATTGCCACATTATGCATGCAATGAAATGATACATAAAATACAATTACTGACCAGCAACAAAATCTCCAAATCCTATGGTGGTGATAGTAATGAATGAGAAGTAGAGACCTTCAATGTAATTCCATCCTTCAGTCACCATAAAAACAAAGGGAGGAATAACCAGATGGACCAAGACACCCCAAACAATGAAAATAGCTGTGCATGTGATTTGTGCTTTCCTCTGTAAAGAAAAAAGAGAAAAAAAGTCAGGGAAAGATCTCAGAATTTTCTTTTCCCATCCATGGCACAAAGAATTATCTGACAGTACCAGACATTACAGATTTTTGTGCTAACAATTTAGCTACCATAACTAAAAGTCACTAAAATTGACGGAAGTAAATATACTTTTTTTTTTCCCTTTAGACAGAACTACCTATTCCTACAATTACTTGCTCAAAAGGAATTATTTCCTCGTAGCTTTCTTTCACACTCTCAAAAAGTTTAAGGAGTCCCTGATATTTTATAAATAGGCATGGGATATGGACATAGCACTGTAGTCTATAAAGCAGTTGGTACCTCTAACCTTCCTTTCATTCATTTGTATATAAAAGACCTGAAGTGTTTTAAGACGCTTCTCTCCTATTCCTGCCTCCTTCCTTTTGCCACTCATGCAGCCTCTGTACAAACCTGCACATGCACATGCATTTCACTATTATTTGTGGTACTTGCCTCTCAGGTGCTAAACCAAGAAAATACTTGCTCTGTTTCTGAAACCAGGACCCAAACCAGCTGCACAGTCCTCCAGGCACTATGGCCCGGCATTGCCTCCCATCTCTGTGCAGAGTTGGAACTGGGAACTCCTTAGGAGTGGGGGAGGTGGAGGGAGAAGAATAAAAAAAAGAACACAAACCACCACCAAAAAACCAACAAAATGCCACAAACAAAAAACCACAAGCCAGTAATTCAGAACAAAACTGTTATTTTCCAGTTGGTTCATTGCATAGCAGGAAGTACTCATGCCAGCATACAGGCAGGTGGGAACAAAGCAGGACAGCTTATTTTTGTGCCTGAGGGGCTTGAGTGAAATGTCTGTGAAATGAAGCCTCACCTACCTTTGTCCTAAAGGTTTCTAATGTAAGGAGATAGATTTGATTCTAAAAGTTTCTATGAGATCTCATTTGCTAAAACTTCTTGCACAACTAACACAGCAAACCCAACCCTCCTTTTGGTTGTTTCTATTCAACACCATTTGGGAAAATTCATATTTCTGCAAGTGTTCATTTACAAGATGAGCAGGTAACTTCAGAAATGTAAACTTAATTCATGCATCAAAAAATACACAGTTCAAGGGTAAACAAGTAAGAGCCTTACCAGGCTGACTCCTCTTTTCGTCAGAAACTGGCCCAGCCTCTTGGCACGTCCTCCAAAGAACTTCCCTAGAGCACTGATCCACGTCAAGCAGAGAGGAACTCCAAAAAGCCCATAAAATATGCAGAAGAGACGCCCAGAGGGTGTCTTTGGAGAAACATTTCCATAACCTAAAAGAGATAAGAATGTGCTCCGTTTGTTCTCGTTGAAGTGAATTCAAGGCAATTCTACCTTTGCACTGAACAACATTGTTTGGGCTCCTCTTGTATCAGATACTCCTTACTTCACCTATAAGAGCTTTAGTCTACTCCAGCTGCTGATCTTCTGAATCTGGATCCCTTCCAGTTCTACTCTAGCAAACATGTATTCCATTAGTGCAAGCCAAGAGGGTTACTGCACTTTAAGTGTTTCCCAGATTTTGTGCATCTTTTTCTTGACAAGATGGAATAAATATGCAATGCAGCTCATCTTAAAACTTCTAATATGATCCCCAGCCTTAAGCTGCACTGTTAAAAACTTGATTGACTCAATTTTATAGAAAAAATTATTCAAAATTCATCCTGAAGCCAGCTTCCACATGAAAGATCCACTACATGGATTTAACCTGTGCCCTCGTACCTTTGCAAGGTAAGAGCTTGTGAGTTAAGCGCAAGGCAAGGAAGTGGAATGTGTTTCAACTGAATTTAGTTCTTTGCTGGTCATAGAACTCAATAGGGCATTACAGGCTCAGGCTCTAAAATCAGCAGCCTGTTTTCTGAACTTCAGCCAGGGCTTTCTTATTTAGGTGTGTTATTGAGTTCAATGTTTTGTCTTAAGTTATAATATACGCTGGGTGTTGTGAGTTTCAAATAATTAAGAAAACCACAGTACTGCATGTAGTTAAACAGTAAGGCTTCTATTTCTGTATACATCCAGCCTTGTCTGGTTTTTGGGTTGGGTTTGTTTGGGGTTTTTTTGCATTGTAGGTGTAAGCAAGCATGTAACAATATCATGTAGCAAAGATTTTCCTGTATGAGCAAAAGATAGATGATGCTGAGTTATGAAAATCTGTATATGACAGGAAGAAGAAGTCTTTCAATGCAGAGGGTTTTGCAAGCACAAATCAGTAGTGATATTTAAACAATTGTTCTGCTTCACCTTCTTTTAAGAGACTGATAAAAGACTGATTGTTCTGCAAGCCAGGAACACTGATAATTCAGTAGCTTAAGAGAATGCATGTGTGTAACAGGACATCTATTCAAAAACCTCATATGCGCTTGCTTTAGGCATTAGTTTAATGGAATGTTTTGTTACATTTGTGTTGTGGGATTTTATGATTTGGAAATTTAGGTGTATGAATCAATGAAACTTGAATGACACGAGTCATCCCTAACAGCACTTTAAATCCACTACCTATTAAAAAGGTACACTTTTCTCTTCTGCATACCCATGGAGAGAGTGCCAAAAACCTCGTTCTTTCCTCTATGATTCTGCAGATGAACACATACCCTAAACAACTCCAGTCATTGGGACTTCATTCAGTGGCTAGCCTGACAGAGAAATGGAAGAGTACAAAAACACTAGAGTCTACAGAAAACTCCAGTGAGGAAAGTTGGCATAGTAAACACTTACCGATTGTAGTGATTACAGTAGCAGCAAAGATCACAGCGTTAGGCCAATTCCAGTTGTTGAAAGTATTGTTGCCAGTGATGGCAACCCCCTGTCCAGCAGCATCTGACACAATCTGTAAGGAAATAGTTTACAGTCAACCTTGAAAAGTCCTGGCAGCATAAAAAAGAAATGTGTTTGTCCCTCTCAGGTTTTCACCCTTTGTTCATACCTTCAAAATATTCAAGTTTTTTTGTGAAGGCTAGCCTAGTATATTCACTAACACTAATTTCACGAGAGCTAAAAGCTTGCTTCACATAAGAAAAAGTAACACAGGTGCTCTGACATTTAAGTAGAGGGTTTTAGATAAACTTTTACTTGATTCACCAGTTTAAACCAAATGGATCTCTTCCAGGGACCAAATGTACTCCTCCAGACTGAACTAGCATTTAACCTCCAGTGCAGATCTTAAATTTGGTTTAATATTAGGGATGTCTTCAGAACTGCTATTCATTTCAAAACACTGTTACATGCCTCAGTTTGACTTGGGTATGAGCAGGATGTCACAGAATCCTTGGCGAAGTCACTGCTATTCTTGTTAATTCACCTGCTGTCTCTGGCAAAGTCAAACCATCTGCAAGTCAACAGTAAAACTGTACTTTTCAAAGACAGAGAAATTAACCCTCCCTCAAAGCATTTCATGCAACAGGATTCCAAGTACTGTCCTTGAATTAGGCCCTTTTCTCCTCTCAGGTTTAAATCTAATATGTCATGAAGAATGCAAAGCACTTGTTACCAATGTTTCAGGGAAGTGAGGTCATTAGCATTTCCACAGATTCTGCAAGTCAATTTTTAACAGCTATTTGGGTCTTCAGGTGCTCAAGAATTCACCTTTTGTAGGAAGAGACTTGGAAAAACTACCTTCCACTGCTTTTTCATAACTAGACTGCAGAAAATGCATTGACAAAAAAACCTAATTAGTATTTAGTGCAGTAAGTGAAAGTTTCAGATCAAAACTATGCATCTTGACAATTTTGGCATGCATTTCTACCTCCTTGAAGTAAAAGGAAACAAACAATTTACTATATTCTCTCCTGGAAATCTTTAGTTATTTAAATCTCTGCTCTGTCACATTATGATGCAGTTAAAGCCTTCCCAGATTACTCTGCTTTTTTCCCTTCAGTGTAAATACTAAACAAACTCTCAGGCTACATCCATATGCGAGAGAGGTGATGATACCTCTCAAATGTTGATTCATAACGTTTTCACATTTTCTCTGTTTCTCTCTCAGTAAGTGTTGAACACAAAAACTATCTTGAGCTAAATACCTAAAAAATTTGAGGCAATATACTCTTTTTAAAAAATAAAATTAGCAGGCAAGGTGACATTTATCTTAAACGGGCAAGAACTTACAGATATAACTATAACCAGTTCTTCCTTCCCTCTCTCCTCTTCCTTCCTTTCTACTGGATTAAGATCTGATCTTGGACCCAGCAGAGACTCAACACAAAGTTCAATCACTACTGAAAACACACACAAGTTAACACAGGTTTTAATTATTCTTGAGACTTATTACATATCCCCACCCTCCTACTGTAAGAAAAATGCCCTCAAATGAATGTATTGTGCAGATACAAGATGCAAACAATGTAATTAAAAATGCACACACAAGCTGTTGCAGGAGGTAAAAGGAGAAGCATTGAAAGTGAATGAAGGTACAGAACAAGATTTAATTTCTTCTGGCAAACTCAAAGTGTGTGCAAAACTGCATGCAGTGTCTTTCCAAAGCCTACAGACTCTGGATAGGAAAGGATAGAGTTCTCACCAAGGCACTCATTGATCATAAGAAAGTGGTGTACAAATGAGAAGTAGGTCTAAAACAGGAAGGTCGAGAGCAGGCAAGTAAACACACAATGCCACCCATCTTCCAAAAACATAACAAACAAACAAAACAAAAAAAAAACCCCAACCAACCAACCAACCAACCAACCAACCAACCAACCAACCAACCAATCAACCAACCAAAAAAACCTCCAACAAATCCCAGGGAAAGAAACCAAACAAACTTCATGCAGCTACAATGGATCACAGTACATCTGTTCATCTGAGCAGAGACCAATTAAAGTAACATCACTCATTTCTGTTACAGTCTGCAGATGAACTTCCTAAAAATCCCAAATGACATTCAAAATACCTGACAAAGACAATCTGTTCTCTATTATCCCTGAGAAGATTGCTTGACTTCTTCCACTGCCTAAATATTATACCAAACACCAGTTCTCCAACCATTTTCCACTCCATAAGCACACTTGGATTTTTTTTTTGGTTGTTGCTTCCTCACAGAGCAACTGATCTCATAAGAGACAAAGAGAATTCTTTTTCCATTGTCACAGGACCATTATCTCATTGCATTACTCCACCTCAGTCTGATCGAATGAGCTCAGTTTCTCAGTATAAGATCTTGCCAGCATTTGAGGTCTGGAGGTGTGAAGGGGGCCCAGATTTGAGAGGAAGAAGCTGCTGGACTAAGCACACAGCTGCCCTTCACGCCCAGGCAGCTAACATTTTGGGGTAGAGATGGACAGCTCTCCAATTGCACAAACTCTTTGTAAAGAGAACCACAGATAATTCTCCAGACAAAGCTGCCACTCTCTTCCCATCTCTATTTACACACAGCTATTGGCTATTAGCACACAATTATCTATGATCTACCGTCCAGTCTTTTAAGTTACTTTATGCCTGCAATAAGCATGAATGCACTATACGTATCCCAGCTGCAGGAACAAAGATGGTCACAAAACATGCTCAGTTAGCTTTGGTGCAGTGGGAAATATGTAGTTGCTTTCCAAACAGTATAACTTTTGCCCATACACAAATAATTACATATTTTGGCTTCAACAAACAGAGTAAGTGGACACTGTACAAGTGAACAGCAAACATGTTGTGGTTTTGGTTTTGGGGTTTTTTTTTGGTGGTTTTTTTTTGCTTGGCAAATCTTTTAGGCAATGTCAGAGATGCCTTTATTTTCACATACTAGGATACAGAATGCCCCAAGTTGCCTGTGCTTTATTTCTTAAACTACAGAAAATTTCCTCCGAAAAGTCTGTGGGTTGGAAAATCGGGGGCCAGGAGGGAGAGAAAGAAGAGAAGGAAGGTTCTTAATACTTTGGAAGATGTCATTTAGAAAATATCTTCTGAAGTATGCCCAAATGCAAAAGCTGAAAATAGTTAACTAATTCAGAACTTATACATAACCTTAAATCTCACCTGATGACAGTTCATACTGATCAAGGCAGGACTTTATTTTCTGTTAAATGACTTTTGCTTCACAGGAATCAAACTCCCTCTTCTCCCTCACTCCCCATAACTCATTTTGGCAAAGGAAACAGGGGAAAAAGGTTCTAGAGACTCTGGTGTTACTGTTGAAAGTTTAACAGACTTGTAATCACAGATAGAGATTTAACACACACATGAAATTACTACATCTTCTGATGACATTAACACAAGTAGAAAAGGGGATGTAATTTCCACATAATCAAGCAGACAATATGCTCCATTTGCAGGGTACTTCCCCACTACAAACCCCATCACTGTTCCAATACAGCCTTGAGTGTCCTGGGTTTGGTGACTTTTTCATCAACCTTTTGATGACCAGGTTCACTCCAGATTCACAAGAAACAGTTGTTAAATCCCCTCTACCCTGAGCAAAGAAGAAGAATTTCTCTCAGATGCTTTGGGGAAATGTCACTTGAATGCCCCTATATGAGTAACAGTAGAGCTGAAAATTCTCAAAACTTCCATATAGGTCACACACCATTACTGATCTTATCCTAAGAGTTAAGGAGTGTGAGAAAGCTGTGATACAGGTTTTGCATAACAAGTAGGAATAATTTAATATTAGGAATGCAATCTTTGATACTTCAGTAAGGAATCGCTGGGTCTGATAATAATAAGCAATAGGAAAGAAAAAGGACTTTGGGGTACTTACAGCCACATAGAGAGATACATCAGACTAGAGACATGAGACAATAAACAGGCTATATGGAAACATGAGACAATAAACAGGCTATATGGAAACTAGAGCAACAGAACCTGCCCCACAGGCACTATATTACATACAGGAAGAACAACCAGATATTGCTCAGTGCCACATTTCTTCTGAAGAGGTTAAAGCCTCCCATGTTATTCAAAGCATTCCCTGGAGATCTGAAATAGAAGTCTAATGGCAGTTTTAAGATTCTCCCAGTGGTATGAACAATTCTCTTTCGAAATACCATTTCTCTGTAAGAAAGAAGATGTAATTGAACTATTAAGCCTCCAATCAGAACCAGTGGTTTTCATTCTACTCTCAACACTATTATCCTGTAATGGACAGTCATAGCTGGCTGCAAGATCCAAAAGCAGAATCCATTAAAGCAGTAACTGATGCATCCTTTCAGAACTCCTAGGCTTTGTTCTCACTTCTCATTCTGAAATAACACAGAGTAATTTTGCTTCTTTCTCAAGTTCTTTTATTAAGAATGTATCGATTTAATGCACAGAAAACCACTGAGAATTGCAAATCTATGAAGTACTTTAGACACTTTCCTACAAAGAACAAAAACTTCAACAGCAATCTCTTTCACATTGACATCTAAATCTTCTATACAATTTGGAGAAACCAGGCAGTAGTTATCTAATCATGGATACATACAATACTGACAACTTAGCCAATCATAATAAAATTGTCCAGGGTAATAAAGTTTAAATTTATACTGTCAGATAAAACTCATATACTGCTATTCATCTTTAAGCAGATTTCAATTTTAACCAAATCCAGTAGCAGCAGGGCAAAACAGATAGGTACAAGCAGTTGTATGAACAAAAAGCCTAAAGTAAGTTCTAAGTTATTTAAAAATACATAAACAATTAAAATCCATGCCATGTAAATTGCACACCCTTTTACTTGTTCCATATGGATTTTGTAGTTACCCAAGTTTTCTGGCTCCAGCTATAAAGTTACAGTACCAGTCAGCTGTTTATAATAATAATCATATTTTAAATGCAAGCAAAGCATATTTAATTGTTAATACTTATCTCTCCAATAATAAAAACCTTGAGTCACATGTTAAGACTTCCAGGTCAGATATACATTACAAAGTTCTGCTTACCTAGATAATATATTGTCTCAGGATTGATTACATGTAAATAAAGAGAAGAGAGACCCTCTCAGTCAATACCCCTTTTGAAGAAGAAATGTCAGTGGGTGGTCACAGTTCAATAGAAAGAAGAGCTTCTCAGAGTCATTATGCAGACAGGCAGCCCAGCGGCCATGGCCCAGAATTTCTTTCTCTGTTGGCAAATTGCACTTTGACATCTACTTGCATATTAAAAGGAGCAGAAGCTATCACACATGCAGAGTCTGAGTTTATAAGTACTTTATAGCTAGATCAAGTAGTAGATTCAGTCAAACTAGAAATATATTAATCCTGCCTGACTGCTGGCATAGCTCATCTGTGTAATAAGTTTGTATGTCTAATTGTTAAACCAAAAAATATGTATTTAACATAATCCTAAATTTTATAATTGATTGTTTTGAGTTACAGTCTTGGGAGAAAGAGAAAACAAACAAACAAAAAAAAACAGATATGGAAGGCCACTGGCTTTCATTCTCCACCATGATGTGTCCCGAATAAATGGAAGGTACTGCCCATCAGAGAAAGCATTTTCCTCCCTGAAATACCTTGGCAGCTTGGAGTTTGAGTAAGGAAAGGGAAAGCAAAACCAACTATGCAACTAATGATTTTACCAACATGCAAAAAACTTTGTCCCCCCAGTTACTTTTCATGTCTAGATATATGAGGTGTATACGTGTAATTTTTTATTAAAATTTCCTGTTTGAGTTCTTCAAAGCCTTCATATATTCTTTCACCTCTCTTCACAACCTAAATTGCAGACACAGATGCAGTATTGCTCAGAAAATCTTGCTATGCCACAATGCTCTTGTTGGTAGTCAGAGACACAACGTGGCAGTTGCAGAAAGCCAAGAGAATACACACACAGTTAAATGATTTCCCAAAGGCAGCACAAAGATCAGCTATTCCAATGTCACCTTTAGGACAGCTGCTGTACATGGGTCTGTGCACAGAGAAATGGAAGCGTATTGCTTCTTGGAGAGGGAACAAAAAATCTTTAAGGATTAGAAAATAGAACCCCACAGAATCTGGAATACAAAACAGCAGCCCTCTATTTGGACATGCACATTTCTCCCAGCCACTTGGCACCTCGCACATTTAGTACATAATCTGCTCAAGGTAAGAGTTCTTAGGGAAGGATGGTAGGAACTATCCTCCCCTACCAATCAGCTCAGTCACCAGAAAAGCACACAGTTGTGGTTCCAGTCATCTATTTTTTTTCTCTCCCATCTCTAGTGTAATGACAGACTTATCCTAATTGCTTACTTGGACTCAGGAGTTCCCAGCTGACTGAATCACACTGGCACATGACCAGGGCCAGCACACAGGACCAACTGAACAAGCTTTTGAGGCTGTCTTAGCCCCTTAACAGTCTCTGCAGGACTATGTGAACCAGCAGGACTTAGGATAGCTGACCTTTCATTTCCCTCTCAGCATTGTCTGTGTTGGCAGCATGAATTTCATGTTTGTCAGTACAAGAACCATGCCAAATGTAAAAAGAAGTCTTTTAGCTGAGTCCTGAATTTCCTACTTCACTTCTGTGGGGAATGGTTTGTGACCTTTTTCGAAAAAGAAAAATAAGACAAGTGAACTACATTGTCTCGGTCTGACAGGCAACACCCTTGTGTCTTGCTAACCTGTGAAAGTTTTACTGTCCTTTACTGACCTATGCAGGGAGTTGAGTGTGAAGGTGGTTGGGGCAAGAGGTACAGGATATGAGTCAGCAGCACCTGCATTAGAAAAGGATGGGGGGAATTAATAAATTCCACATTAAGTGAAGAGGACATCAGTTGACTACACGAATCTGATTCCAGATCAACACAGCACAGAGGAGTGAGTCCTCAGCTGGCCTATACCAAGAGTTGTTAGGTTCTGCAAGACTCTTAATAATCCTAGAACTTGTGTATAGTCTGTTTCAACCAACAAAATCCAAGGCAAAAGCAGTTTGTTTCTAACAGCACAATGGAGTTATGGCTAGTAGCCACCCACCACAAGGCCAAAGTTTAAACCAAGGCAAAAAATAGAGAGCAGTCATTGGGGGAATAATGTTAACTTCCATTTCTAAAAGAATAAAAGCTTCACAAGCTTCATGTTTGGTGCTGACAGATGTAAATAACAAACATAACCAAAAGCATACATGAAGATTACTGAAAAAGTTGGAGATCAACAGAAATATACAGGATTCCTTCTCCCTTATCTTTGAATTGAAATAGAAAAATTAAAAACAAACCCTGGAAAACAAGTGTCAGTCCCTGTGTTTACATTCCAACATAGATCAACTACAAATAGTAGGGCACAAGTTTTCCCCTTGCTGTCATAACCAACCACTTTATAAATGCAGTGCAACTGCTGTAGCAAGTAAATACATATTTTGCGTTTTTCAATCAACAGTTTAGTCTTAAAATACAGTTCCTATCAAAGGACAAATGTTTGAAAATTCCCACTTGGGGAAAAAATCCTGCTAAAATATGGATTCACATACTTCATGAGAGGTTTTTTTCCAGCAATAAAAAAATTTAATCCACAAGAAGATGGTCTTTTTACACTACAACTGATACAGCAGATAGGATAATATCATGTCAATTTTCCACAGTCTTTGGAGAAAGGAGAACTTAAAGAAGTTCTCCCTAACTTTTTTTAACTGCTTCATTATATCAGTGTTTCTTTTTTTGTTGGTTTTTTTAAATAAGGTAATTATAAAAGTTACTTAAACTTGCTAAAAGTGACTTTAAATGATCCACTAGTATACTGTAGCATACAAATTAGAAAGGTATATGCAGAGGTGAAATGTACTATACCACACTTTACCCAAAAGGTTATAAAACAAGATTGAACTTGCTCTGCAGAGAAAGCTTAGCTAATCTTGTTAATTCTTCATTTATCCATCCAACTTCTTAGTGTTTCATTCTGTTCATGCCACAGTGCTTCTCAATGCATAAATGAGTTACAGAACCAAGGCACTCTATTGCTTCCCCTTCATTATGCTTCACTTTGGTCTGTCAGCAACTTGGACCTCCACCTAGGCAGATTTTTTCTTACCTAACTGAGCCTCCAGCACTTGCCACTTCATACAAATCTGTCCCTACATCTAAGCCTGATATTTAAGGAATGCATGTAAACACATGCCTGGTTTTCACTTTACATAGTTTTGTGATATAACAGGACAGTAAACTAGGCATCATTTGGGGTTGTTAATTTAGAATACAGCAATCTGGGTTGTAAAAAATACTCAATAGTCCAATAAGGGGTTTTTTACATGTTCCTTGGTCTTGATTTCTTAATTAATTTTCTTTAAGTATTGGGGAAATTCCTGTTTCTAGACTTGAATGTGGCTAGCACTACCTTTTTTTTTCTTTTTAAGTAGCTTTGCTAGTTTTATTAGATGGAGAAAGCACAGAGTGGAAAACCCTCTCCTTTACTTTGTACTTTACTTTGAAACCAGATTTCAATGAAAGAAATTAAGTACATGCTATGAAGAAAACTGTAGATTAGAGCTCCAGATCCCTTTTAATTTACTGATTAGCCAGCATGAAACAGGCTGTCTAGTAAAAACACCTGAAGATCACAGAACCAAACACAGTTAAGACAAGAAACACAGAGATACAGAGAAGTAGTCTTCAGATGTAAAATACTCTTGTCTAAATAACTGCATCACTGTGCTCTAAAGAAAACCTGGGCACATCCTTCAAAGAACATGACTGAATTTGAAGAGGGACTAGAACACATTCACATCTTAATCCTACAGACATACCTTTACACTTGAAAACATTCACTATTGAGTATAATTCTAAGGAAGCTTCATTTGAAGTTTATTTGGACGGTCCCGTGGTGTAAAGGAGAGCACTCCAGACTCTGAATCCCAAGGTCCTGAGTTCGAGTCTCAGTGGGGACCGTCCCCTGGCAGTTCAATGCCTCCCTGCCACTTGATCCTGTCATATCTCAGATGCTCAGCAGGGTCAGCCCTGGTTAGTAGTGGTTGCTGTGGACAGTCTCGAGAACTTCACTTTCACTGTCCAAGCTCGCTCTGACATGGCAGATGGACCTCAGGACTGAAACGGTGGGGTCAGTTCTGCGCACGCTGTGCCTCACCTAAAAAATCCACTGTGCAGACTGGAAGGGCACACCCACGTGGGGAGAGCCCTGCCCAAATCTTCGCTCAAGAAGTTTGGCCATACATACATACATACATGCATTTGGGTGCTCAACTTGAATCTGTTTTGCCCGGGATGGTAATCGATGAGTGATCCTTCTTGATCCTTAACTCAGGAACATTTTGCTATCTTTTCTCTCCCCTGCTCAGTTGCAGAGGGGAGTGACAGAGGAGCTTTGGTGGGTGTCTGGCATCCAGCCAGCATCAACCCACCACAGTGTACTACTCCATGACCTGCCAAAAATGTGTGTGGGTGAACATTTTCAAAAGCACTTGTGTTTGGCTGTAATGCTATAGTAAATAAATACTGTCACAGCTCCCTATCTTTATGAGGCTAGTGGCTTAAAAATCTGTCCTGACTTTGAAGAGATCTTCTTTCTAACTATTAGGCCAAGTGGAAAAGAGTCATCTCCCACCTTCTCCCAGGTATTGATGATAGGACTTTTCCACTCTCGCTGTGGCATCACTATTTTAACACACCACCAATCACGAATGTTAAAACAATGTAAAATGTTCTCCAGTGGACTGAGTCTCAAAAGGAACAGAGTGACAAATTTAAGTCTGGGCTTCCAGGGTTTTTTTTCTCCTGGGTTTTGTCTTACCCTTTTGCAAGAGCAATGTGTGTGTGTGTGTGTGAACAATACTAAAATAAATTTGCAACAGGGAGCAAGCATTGAGATTAATTAATCCATAAATGCTATCATTCACAACCCAGTAAAGAGATGAAATAATTGATTGAACATGCAAAAAGCAGTCTCATTAGAGATAGTACTACAGGCACAAGTATCTCTTCTTACCTCTGTGTTCTCTTACTCTATATGCTTCCTAGCTGGCAAAATGAATAAGGGCAGAGAATGCACATTTGTCACAGATAGAAACACGTGCTATTTCTTTCAAGTGCTCATCTGTTTTCTTGTTTTTTGATTACAATTTAACCCAACTAAGTGATCCTCTAAAAAAGCAATCTATTGATTAACCAATATTGGGCAGCACAAATCAGATTCTTCTAGCATAATCTCAATTTATTATCCAGATACAGGTCTTATGAGATAGAGACAAGAAGGGGGAAAGTTTTTTATATGCAAATTAAAAGGAACAGTGCTCTACCCTGGTTTTAGTTTGTTATCTGAAGGCCATGCCATAAACCATTAATTTAGATTTATACTTGCTTGAACCTGAAAGACTCATAAAAATTTAATTGTGGCTAATATTTATGAGTGTGGAGGCTTCAGGACACAGTTCAGTGGAAACAATTGGTGAGTTTACAGACAAATTAATTCCACATTATTTTTTAGAAACAGAGACAGTAAATAATTCTGCCAGCTATTCCCTGCTTGGAAAGATCAAAATTAGACAAAGCATGAGCAGGATGAAACAACTACATAAGACTTAAGGATAAAAATGTTGGGCACTGTACAGTGCCAGCATTCAGTATTTTGCGTATTTTTCTCTCTTACTTTCCCCTGCACACACTCCACCCCCTCCCAATTAAAACCAGACATGCATGTGCTGACCATTTCAGTAGTTCATATAGATGTAAATGCTGATCACTGCAATGAATTCTACTCCAGCTACAGCAAGTCCTTCAGGTTGCTTCTACTGGAAGAAATAGTATCTTAATATTGCAGTAATGTACTGCAAGATTACCTGCTCAATCCACCACCTTTCTGTCCCTCCAAGGTGAACACAAGCTTCACAAAATGTATTGGTATGTTTGAGTTTTATATGGAAAGATACAGCTGAGTAATAAATCTAATCAAGAGAGCTTTCCTGAGGACACGATGCTTCTCAAGATGTAAGTGCACTTTTTTTTTTTGTTTGTGTCCCTTGGCATGGAGAACAAAGGCTGAGAGTTTTAAAGCTAATTGAAAATATCCTGGGAAATTATCCCATTGACACAACTAACAAATTATCTCCTGTGGGACAAACAAATGAGTGGAGACCAAATTAACACTCCTAGCTTCCCAGCTTCTGCAATACCTGAAAATTATTAGAAAAACAGTAGTTCCAGGAAAGGGTTCCAGGAAATTCTTGCTGTTGATTCGACAACAAAATGCCGGCCCAAAGAAGAGAACCATCTGACTTAATTCAACTATATCCTTTGACAAGAGAGAGTCGACTAGCAAAGCACAGTTTAAAACTATCTAGTTTCTCTAATTTCCTACTTCAGTCTATGCTATGAACAGAATCTATCCTTCAATTAGCCTGAAATAAGAGAAGAGTTCCAGAACTTCTGTATCTTGAAACTGGACCTCATTGCCCTTGAAAGCAACATAGGTTTTGTCATAAATTTTATTTAGAGAAGAAAGATAAGCAATTTGTATTGCAAAAATAAATAAAGAGTGAGGGGAGATAGCATTGCTTTCTTTTGAATTATATCAGAAACCATAGCATGAGTTCACAAACAAAAGCCATTTACACAAAAACGTAGTTGGGTATAAAAATAAACAAAACATTAAAAAAAGAGTATGAGTGAAATTAAGCTTAATTTAACAAATTAAAACATGTTCTCAACTACGCAGTAATTGTTAATCAAAGCATTCAGCACGGTGGTGTATATGAGCCTCCCTGCCTAAACCAACATTCAGATTAAGAGTGATTTAGCTAATGTAAATATTTCTGCAATGTGGTGTTAAAGGTAAGATTTTTCATCTGAAATCCTTATTACTATTATAATGCATTGGGGGAATGTATTTTCGTCCTACAGTAAAATCCTCTTAGTAAGAGAGAAGGAGTTCTTCAGACAGATAGATGCAGGGTAAAGGGACAAAAACTTTCACCATTTCCTGTAGCTCCATCCAAAGATGTGCAGGAGCCCTTGCTCAAGGAGGTATATATGTGTGACGAAGCTTTGGGCAGGGATCTCCCCACGTGGGTGTGCCCTTTCAGCCTGTGCAGTGGATTTTTTAGATGAGGCTCAGCGTGCGCAGAACTGGCCCCACCGTTTAACTTCTAAGGTCCATCTGCCATGGCCCAGCGAGCTTGGACAGTGACAGTGAAGTCCTCAGGACTAGAACCTACATACAGCCCCCGGTATTCCCAGGAGGGCTGCCATCCAAGTACTAACAGGGGCTGACCCTGCTTAGCTTCCAAGATCTGATGGGATTGGGCTTCAGGGAGACGTTTAACTGCCTTCCTCAAGGATGAACTTGATGCAGAATATGCAAGAGATAAATCATAAAGAGTAAAACAAATTCTTTGGAAAGAAATAACTCTACTGATAAATAGAACACCAACACTTTTGCAGCACCAGCTTGATTTATAATTTTTTCCTGACAGACTTCCAGCAAGAGTTTAAAAAGGTCTTTAAGTAAGGTTTGAGCAACATAGGATACATATAATTTCCATTACAGCATATACTAGTGGTTCTACACATTTCCTTACTGACTTTGTGAAGCCTTATCTTAAAGCTACATTTAAAAGAAGCACAGGTCAAGATTAGTGATTCTGTAATGATAACTTGGACTTCTTACTTGTACAAAGTGCTATTCTACTGAAGGTTTACAGATTAGTGTTATGTCTACAGCTACAGACATAACACAAGAGCTATGGAAACAGAAAACTAATCTGAGAAACCTGGTGCAGTGGAAGGTGTTCCTACCCATGGCAGGGAGTTTGGAACTAGATAATCTTTAACGTCCCTTCCAACCCAAACCATTTTATGACTTGTTTTTCTGTTTTGTAAAAATCAAAGCAAGAGTTACATTTATCTTTACAGCTTTCCATCATAGACTTCTATTTTACAAAATAGTGTTTTAAAAATAGACAGTTTAAGACATTTTCAGTCAAAACACACATATGTGTTTTCTAAAAGTCCTCACATTGCATGCATTTGTGTTTGTGGAAACCTGTTGTACTCTGCCCAGACGTGATTTGGATAATGCTTATTGATTTCATGGTCTGCAACAAGTCCTGTGTTTTGCTTTTTTCCTCATCCTCATGGAAACTCCCTGTTGCTTTCCCAAACTACCTTTCCTCAAAGGAATGCCTCAAGTCTGAGGCTTCATTATTCACACAGTAAATTCAAGAATAAAGTCACAGAAGGATGGCCAGCCCAAACAGGGGTGGACCTAAGCACATGCCCCTTCCTCTTCACTGAGGTAAGCTGAGGACAAGCCAGCATTGCTCATATGACTAGATAGAAAAACTGCAAGTAGTCAGGCCTTTGGAAATGTTTGTTGCTCTCTCTATACCACGAAATCAAGCATGGCATCAAGCCCTTAAGAGAAAGAGGAGAACTTAAAGCCCCTGTTTGACCAGAAACTGAGCAGTTAGTTGTAAGCTGCTACATGGTGAATTTTGAGGGGTTTTAGTAAATTTAACCATTCCAATTGAATGATTAAAGCTTTTCCTCATTACCAATCCTTGCTGTATTGCTGCTACCCTCTTTGACGTAACAACTAGGTAACAGCATGCTTGATAAGTGACCTCCAAGTCCAGATGTGTCAAACAGAAGACTAGAGGTAAACTATTTTGATGAGAGAATTAATTAATTCTGCAATAACCCCCCAAGTTTTGGAATAGCTTCTGTTTTAGAATGCAACACAAAACCGAGTGAGACTTAGGTGGTAAGAGTGCATAAAAAGAAAAATATTTGAAAAATCAGAGCTCTACTTCTATTCTGCAGTACAAATAGGTGTTACTGTTTCCTCTGGGAAAAAAGTTCTAATCTGTAGGGAAATTAACCTCTTGGAGGCATATCAATATTTTTACAGCATGCACTGTTTAAGACTTGCTTGTGTATGATGTATAGCATGGACAGTTAATTTTCCTATAAGTCATAATTCATAGGACAATGTGAGGGATATTAATGGAAAGAGATCAACAAGGTTATTTCCTTTTTGTGACTGTCTGCAGAGTTAAGTAATAAATGAAACTCATATATCAGCAAGTAAGTTAACTGGAATTTTTTTGTCATTTCAAAATTGAATGCTGAAGCTTACCTATTCATGGTACTTGCAAATCCTATGCTTAAATGAACTAATGATGCTTAACTTTATTTCTCCTTTCTATATATGTGTAATGGATGTAAATACCAACTGTTTTGAAGAGGCATCTGGCTTTTTTGAGAGATCATGACTACACAATTTAACAGTTGATACAATTTTTTTACCCTATTAATTTCAGGACTAGATTCCAGTTTTGTGAAGTAGTTAATAAACTATTTTGATGAAAAGCATATTCAGTCCTTTACCAGCATTCCCTTGCTCTTGTGATTAATACAATAATAGAACTGTTTTCTTTTCACTTTCCCAAGTTCCACATAGACATGCTTTGAAGACAAATTAACTAAAGGTTACTGCCACGTGAGAACTGCAGCTGTTCTGCAGATGCTGAGTGTCCTAACTTTTCATTAGCCTCTAATTATTCTCATTCAGAAATAAAACCTATCAGACTATTTCATAGCTTAATTTCGAGGGCTTCTACTTTGCCTTGGATGGCGGGGGGGAAGTATTTGAACAACTTTTATGTTGCATCAGCTGAAATAAAGGCATTGCTATAATCTATAATAGCAGATTAGGTAGGCTTCCTTCCTATCTGAACACATACACGGTGACTGATGTAGCCAACTCCCTTTTAAAAGCGCTTTGGAAAATGCTGTTCTCCCCATTTTAGAGATAAGAAAGTGGAAGCAGAAGAGTCAAGAGTTTAATCAAGCTCTCACACCAGTTGGTGACCTATGTTTGGCAGGGTTAGAACCAGACATGTTTGCATGAGACTCTTGCAACAGAGGTGGTACTGATTACATAAACAGATGGTAATCCATGCAGCAGACTGAGTTTCCAAAATAATATATTTTAGTCTAGTTGTAATTGATTTAAGTAGATTTAAATGAAACCAAAGCCATCCTATTGTCAATAAAAACAGTTTATAAAGAGGAATTTACTAGATGGAGAGGGATTGGACAGAAAAGCATTGATGCTTCACAGGATAAGTAGAAGAGGAAGCTGAGTCTAAAATG
Organism: Pithys albifrons albifrons; assembly: GCF_047495875.1. Taxonomy (NCBI): domain Eukaryota; kingdom Metazoa; phylum Chordata; class Aves; order Passeriformes; family Thamnophilidae; genus Pithys; species Pithys albifrons. The sequence goes on from NC_092459.1 coordinate 86,515,166, forward strand.
AAGCTTCTCCTGTTCCTATTGTGCTTTCAGTGTATAATAGCTGATTAGGACAAGTCAAAACACAAGTGATTCAAGCTTGATAACTTTGCTTACAGAGGCCCAAAGAAGCTGTTCAATTCAGTGAATGAATTGCAGCATAAAGTAATATTGCATTAAGATACATACTACACTCTCTCCCATTTATAACCATGCATTAAAATATGCTCCAGATTAAGAAATTTACAGAAAGTCATTGTTTCAGAACACTCTAAAAATTGTTTCTCAGACACTAGAAAATATTGTAGACTCTTGGTTTCACAAGCACTTTTGTATTTCACCCCTGAACTTCAATACAACTTTAAAGGTCTTGTTTCTCTGAAGATAAGCTAGAAGCTGCTGCGAAAGTGTGCTGGTAGCATCACACTCCTCACGTCCTATTTAACAACCTATCTCAAGATGAAAAAAAAAAAGGCAAGTACTGGTAAAGCAACTGTTGCTTATTTGACAGTCCAGTGAGCTTCAACATCAACATACTACAATAAAAATCTTATTTGCCCCTACAGCATCAGATCAAAAAACTGAAAGTGATCAGACTTGGAGCAGAGTACTTCTTGTAACAACTTTTTAAATGAAGTGGAATTTTGAACTACAGAACAGGATGAAGAAAAAGACACACTGTTGGCTATTAACTCTTTAAGGTAGTACCTTTATTAACTCACATTGTTAAGCCAAGTAAACAACACGGTTTCCAAGGTCAACCAAAAACTTTACATAACACTACTCTCTCTCCCTGTACTGTTCCATCAGGCAGCAGGAGGAGGAGGCAAGGCAAGGCAGGCTTCCAATGTCAACATGTACAAGATGCTTTATATGAAAAGCAAGGTGATGGGTTTACGTTAAGAGGTGTAACAAGAGGGAAAAATCTGCCACAGAAACGCTATTTGCTTTAGATTTCTGTTACTATGTATTTAGCTTTAGCCAGGGCTTAACCTGAAACAAAATGTTTTTATGTTACTTGCTATATATCTCTTCAAAAACAGATTAGCTCAAGACTGAACTTTGAAGAGGGCTGGGGAAAGAGTGCAGGCTGCTCTGAGCAAATATTTTCAAATATAGAGAAACAGTTATGGCAGGGCAGAAAGAACTGCAATTAGTAGCTAAGATAAGCTCCCCAGGAAACACTCTGATCCAGACACTCTCAGACCTGTAGTAGCATTGCTTGCCTAGTCTATCTTGCTGCTTCTTCTGGGTAAGTGAATTAGACTGGCAACAGCACTAGTTTGCTGCTAAGAACTGGCTATGAATTAGAGTATTTCTTAAACACATTTGTGTCAGTATACATACAAATCCCATTTCTGCAGGAAAAATATAACATTAAAAATTACACAAACAACATGTGCACTGGAACACAATCTTCTGCTATTTTAATACTTTGGGCACTATATGACTAAGTACAGAGAAGGGGCTTTCTTTCCAGAGCTTCCAACCAATAACCAACAGAAAGCAGAGAAGATACTGCTCCAATCATTCTTCAATAGTCGTTTCTGTCTTGTACCACATTTAGTTCCTGGTCAAAACCCAACAGTAAACAAGTAATTGTGTATATCGCTGTACAAAAGGTTTTATATAAGTGAAAAAGTAAGCTTAGTCAACTGAAAAATCTTTCCACTTTAAGATTGTGCACTCTTCCAGATTCATAAAGTTTCCCATGTCTCCCCTGAACACCTGACATGAGACAAGTTGAAGGCAAAAAGTAATGTGCAGCATTGACATGCGGTAGGCAACTAATAGATTCTGTGCCCTTGTCACTTCCCAATTGTCCGATCCCCGAGGATGTATGAAAGTCAAACCACCTTGTCATCCTCTTGCTACTGCATTAAAGGGAAGAGGGATAAGCTGGCAGAAGCACTACAGTTGGTACCTTTTGTTATACTCTTTTCCTTCCTGGCCCAGATTTCCTGCAACTGACTTCTCTGACTGTTCAGTAGGCATCTACTACCTTGTAAAAAGCTGAGACAGAGAAAGCACTTGCACATTTTTAAGAAGAGAACCCTCGAGTTTAAAAGCTGCTAAGCATACAAGATGCTAAAGGAGTTGCCAAAACCACAGAAAAGCTGCACTTACATCAAAATAAGCGAGACTGTTTTCCTAAGATGCACAGAATTCAGCTGAAAGTACCTAGTGAATGTTTAATGTGAAACTACTTTATTGCAGTGTTTCTCTAGTAGAAAAAAGAAGCAGCAAGCTGTGGGGATGTCTGTCCAGGTAACTAACTGTTTAATGCTAGCAGAGCTGAACAAGCGTTATTAAAACACAGGTACTTTCAAAGTGGAAACTATTTTGCTTCCCTTAACTGTAAGACAAAGACATCTGTTCTCATTTCATTAATCAAGCTGACAGGCAGACTTGGTAGAACACCACAAAAAACCACAGTTATCCTACAGTTACAATACAGTTCAGACACTACCTGAGAATCTACCATTACTGTAACTAATAATGTAGAGACACAATAAAGTTGACCATTGTTTTTGCTGCTACAACAGAATCAATTTCAAAGCCTTCCTTTCCCTTTTCTTGCCTTCCACCCCAAAAAGTGTAAGAAAAAAAACCCTCACGCTGGAAACTTGCAAGTATTATTTTAACAGGGCAAATTGGTAGTGACACAGGTGAAAAGCTTTCAGAGTGCACAATGTAAATAAAAAAGAGTGAAGAATAACCTCCACTCCCCTTCAAAAACCCTTGTGCTGACAAGGCAAGAGTTGATTAAGGAACTGCTCTCTGTCATTCTCCAGTCACGTACACACCACTTAGGCCAGAAGGTTGAAATTTTAACTTAACTGGCAAGTTATCACAGATCAACTATCTACCTTGATTTAAACATATTTGCATTACAGTCTGAAGCTGGTTAACAGTAACTGTAACAGCTGAGCATGTGGTAGGTTGAGGATTCCAGCCAGACTAATGCAAGAGAAGCCATGGGACAAGTCGATATGACCAGTGAGCTTGATTAGACTCCTTTTTATACAGTGGATTGGCTCCAAACACCTCTCCTGTTTCTTTGGTTCCTGGAGGAGACTTATCAATCTCACTTCCCTCATAGGTCAGAACTAAAATACTTGAGCTGCTGTTTCTCTAGCAGGGGACCACACATGATTCCTGAGCAACTTTCCTTTTTACTCCTTTTGAGTAGGTTGGGAGTAGCAAAGAAGAGCAGCAATATGAGCATTTGGAGGTCACACAGAGAAGTCATCACTGATTAATGTGATATGTTAGTCAAGGTACCAAAAATACTGTATCATATCCGACTATGCTTTTCACCTCAGAACCTTCAGAACTCTTTACAGAATTACCTTCAAGTCCATTAGCTATCACTCACTTACTGCCAGTATTTGACAATCTTATGACTTACTTTGCAGTCCAAATGAATGTTAACTGTCATCTTTGTTGCTAAGAAGGACCAGAGTTTAGGGACCTGTGATGGGTGCAACTGGGACATTTTTGCACCTGTTGCAATCTCAAACACACACATGGGTCTGGGTTTTGTTCTCAGCAGCTGGAACCTGCTTACACAATATTTGCAAGATGCTGGCACAGAACAAAGTCAATTTAGTATTTACCAGTTTGCTCAATCACAATCTGTGTCTACCTTTTCATTAAGGCAGAAATATTGCTACAGATCAGCCAGTCTGTAGGATTATTGACCCCACAACAGGGGTTAAAAAAATAGACTCATCATAAGAAACACTAGAGATGGACATATGGCTAGAAAAGGAAATTGATTTCAGATTCAATAGAGACTAGACACTACACAACCTAGTAGTTTCCTACCCCCTTTTTACCATTCACATTTCCTTCTCTTAAGAAAACAGTGTACGAGGTTTGATTTTAAAACATTTCAGAAGCTATTTTTCACCTAAGAGTGCCTTTGATCCACTCAGATTCACATAATACAATGCAAGGAGAAAAAAACTTCTCCACTGATTGAGTAGAGCTACTACAGCACGGCATGCCTCGGAGGGATCTCTGCTGCCTGCAATTCAAATGTTGGTAAATACATAACTAACACAGCAAAATCTATGTACCCTAATATAAAGGCATGATAAAATAACATAGGCGTACACAGAAAACAAATAGCCAGGCTGAAGTTCTCTATTGTTTAGTAATGCTAGAACCAGCAACGCTGATGAGGGGCCTTAATCAGAATGAAGACATTAAATAAAGGATGATAAAGTTATGCCTTCACACTTAAGCCATCCCTTCAGCAGATATAACTAATGAAAATTCAGTGTGCGTCTTGCTGTATTTTAAAGACTTAATCTGCCTCCAAGTGTGGCTCCCCTCAGGATGTCTGTAGCGTCATAGGTGCTTCAGGTGTGACCACAATGGGCTTTTAATTTAACTGAAAAATGCAACTCTTCCAGCTGTTCTGTTACCATACTCTGTTACACGTTACGAAGCAGACTTAGTTTATGATGTGAATTCATTTTGGACTAAACAAAACCTACAGACATACCTCATGAAGAAATTTAACTACATGTTCATAGGTCATACAGGAGCCAGGACAAAATAAAACTCCTGCAAATGACAGGCACTGTGATCAGCAGGTCTATAGCAGCAAAGTGCAAAAGCATTCTCCTTTGCTCCCCAGCTGATCAGATTATCGACTGCCACCTGTACTCAGCTTGCTTCTGGTTGTATGTTGCTATGTCGACATCTACTTGCAGAGGAAGGAAGGAATATGATTGTTTTGAAGGTCAACAGCATTCAGAGAAAAGCAAAACACTTCATTATGTTTAATTACTATTAATAGCAAAACCAGCTATTTGTTTTAAAAAAGGAAATCTGTACAAAGTCGTCATTACACTGTGTCTTCACTGGCTACAGAAGGTATCTTGCAGTAACCGTATAAACAGCACAAATCAAAGAAGGGTTTCCAAGATCTTTTAGGACAACAAGTTGTTGATAACTTACAAATCTGCTTGCATGCCATGGTCTCTAGAGCAGAGCTTGCCAAAAAACATACCTAATAGCAGAAGGTAACATATAAGGTAACACAAACATTCAGTTCTAAGGTAAAAGAAGGACAACATAGTAGAAGTGCTCAAGGATTAAGTCCAGAACAGGAAAAAGAAAAAGCCCATAGCAGGAAAATTAGAACTGCTGATCGATTACTATTGCCCCATCAGCAGAGAGAGTTGCAGTGCATGCACTATCAGCTTTGTTTAACTATGTTCCAAGAAAGTTCAAACAATTTAATGGTTAAACAGGGAAAAGACAAAAAAAAAAAAAAAACACAACAGAAAAGCATGCCCACTTACATTTCATTTTATGTGTAGAAACACACAGAGAAAAGCTGTGGGGTAATGCACTTGGACATTAGAAGGAATTTCTTCACAGAAAGGGTTGTTAAACATTGGAATGGACAGCCCAGGGAGGTTGTGGAGTAACCATCCCTGGAGGTGTTCAAGAAATGACTGAATATGGCATTTAGTACCATGGTCTAGTTGGCATGGTGGTGTTTGGTCAAAGTTTGGACTTGATCTCAGACTTCATTCTGAGATTCTGTGCTGCCTGTCCTCAGTTCTTTTCTCCTAATGCTGCAGTGGCAATATTCATCTCATACTGTGAGGCATCTTTGTGAACTGTTGACAGTGGTCCAACATTTTCACCTCAGTTCATCCCTGCTGACTTAGAGGATGCATAATTAAAGATATAAATTTAAAAAATCTAGCAATATCTATTTCTCAGGCTAACCCTTAATTTACACTGTCAAGTTTTTATATGAGAGCTATTAGATGCAGTTGTTAACAACTTTGCAGTTAAAGATGTTTCAGTGGCAGTCATTTATACTTGCCTGACAGCTGCTCAGCTTAACTTTGTTCAGCCTATGAAAAAGGCTTAGTCTTGAAAGGGACAAGCCAACTGGCATTCCAGTTGATGAATTCAGTTCCCTGTTTGTCTCCCCCACCCCAAATACCTTCGATGGAAGGGATCAGGAAGTTAAACATCAAACAAACAAGCTCAAGTAAGTCTAGAATCTCACCTATGCATCTCCTGAAGAATACAGAGGAAGGGAGAGATTATGAAAAATATGTCCCTGTAAAACTTACATTGAAAAACAAAATCACTCTGTAAAGTATAAGCAAAAGCCATCATCTTTATTAAATGTTGAACTAACAAAGAGCATTTTAAACCTAGTTGAAGTTTTTAGGAAATTATATTTTGCAGGCTCTCTCAAGAGTATTGCAGATAGATTTAAACTTTGAGGTAGCAGCCGGATAGTAAAGCATGGTGGGAAACAATGCTCAAAATCAGAGATAACTTTTAGATTTTCATAACAAAACAGACGTAATAAATTCCAGAAATATACAAATCCAGAAGCAAACTTCAGCACTCTCAAATACAACCCAAAATCCTCTAAATACTTGTGAATGGAGAAGTCACCTTAAAACAGAGGGGAGAAACTACCACTTAACTGTTATTTGCTTTACCATAAACCATGTGCCATGTATATCCCAGCAGCAGCTATGCTTAAAAGTCTTCCAAAGGTTTGTTCACACCACTGGCTTTAGGTCTAAACCTTTCGGTTTCTAAAGTTATCTCTCAGGCCTGTTTAGAGTCCTGTATGCTTTTCAAATAGACCTCAACTCTTTGTCTTCACTCTGTTTGTTTGCTTCACGTAAACAGAGCCACCAGTTTCTCTTTTCATTTTATTGCCACTTCGAAAGTAACTATTTTCACTCATCTTCAAATTCTTCCCTTTTTTTTTCACCAGCCTTGATGTTTATCAATGGGAAGCATTTAATTTTTTGATGACCATAGTAGGTCAGTAAAAGATTTGCTGGTAAATAAGACGTGGCTCAGGGTTGGCAAACCTTTGCTCATGTGAATACTGACACCAGGGTCGAGAGGGCACCTCCTTGCATGAATAGCTCCTTTATCATTAAGCTGATGTTTCACAATCAGGATGGAGCAATAAACAGTAAAAGTAAGGAACTGGAGAGGAGGGAAATGACTGAATCACCTTATATTTGCTTCAAAAGTCTTCAAAAGTCATTCCTATAGCAGGGTAGGCAAAGGTGTTATCCCTGTGAATCTCTGCTCTGTCCCCCACTTCCTAAAGAGTCCCAGGATTTAGGAACACTGAAACAAGTGGCAACAAGCCATAGACTTTTATCAACAAAGATGTTACACTACTTTTAAGATTCTACAATGTCAATAAAAACGGTGTTGTAACGTCAATATTAAAAATGGTAATTTTTGCAGATATTTCAGAGTTATGAGACATTTCTTTTCCAAATAATTGTACACAGTAAGAACAGATTACACAGTTCCTCCAATACACCATTGTCGAGGGTCTTTGGAGGCTTAAACAAGTTGCCATGTGAAGAATCTCAGCCACATTTTCATTTGAACAATCAGCTTTACCGGGAAGAACATGGGCAGGCAGCAACCAGCCTATACACTGCCCAGAGTGAGTCACCTTTAAAATCAGGGTCTACACAGCATTACTCTAAGAATGTTTAAGTACTTTCTTTACCTCCTATAGTTATATATACTACTACTATAAGTATATAGTTCTATATACTACTACTATATATACCTATAGTTATATATACTACTACTATAAGTAGTATGGTACTCACAACAATCAAAAGCAAATGGATTCTTCCCATAAGAGACTTCTAAAAGCTGGTTTTAAAAAAGTTTATTTTTACACTTTTCTCAGGTTTGGGGGAAAATGCTTTCTTTTTAGCATATCCTACAATATTCAGCTTGTAGATTTCTGAAAGTATGTTAAACACATTTCAGTAAACATTTTTTTGTGGTTTATTTGTGCTGTAATACATTGTGAAATGTTTATTACAGAATATAAACTTTAGAAGGAATTTGACTGAATACAGCCCACTCAGTAATCATTTGAAATGTTGGTATACAGATACTAGTCTATATGTGCATTGAGAATCTGTGCTGACAATCTACTTGTCTTTTTATGTGTGTAGGATCAACACTACAGATCTAGCTTTGTAATCACTCCACACAGTTGCCATTGCACTTACAGCTAATATTAGGCTCAAATGAACACACGAGCTAACCTGGGTGGGAAACAAGGGCAGCAGAGAGACTGGTCTCTGAATAAGTCAGTCCTTGTCACCTTTCAGGCTGCTTCTGGAAACAAAATTAGTATTGTTAGTTCAATTTGAACATTTTTTGGCATCTTTGCATTTTACTAACAACGATTAAGAATTCTAAAAAAGTTGGTGATATTTATTGAAGGAATTTATCCAGTGTGTTTTAAATGGGGATATTAAAAAGAACATCAGTGAAGTAACAGCAAAGCACAATGTGGCTCTGTAGACTCATATGAGTGTATATGGAGACCAAAAAGCAGAGTGAAAGAAAAGCCTCCAAGATGAAGCCACTTATAAAAGAAAGAGGCAACAGCAGAGAAATTACTTCATTAAACCATGCAAAATTCCAAGAACAAGTTCAGGGTGTCCATGGAAGAGGCTGGAGAAAGAAGCTCAGAGGAATAAGACAGAATTTGCCATGGGGGTGGGGGGCATTAAATGCCCATTTTTAAAATGAACAACATTCTGGATTTATTACAAGAGAATAAATTTGAAGGTTTAATCTGAGAAGAAGATGATCAGCATCTGTGAAAGAGAACACATGTGAGTCACGTTTTAAAGATTCAGTAGAACCCAACAGAAGCAGCACTGACAGTAGCTGAGAAAGGACAATTACAAAGATTATTTCTGATGTCCTTTACAGGTTACTCAGGACAGAATCCCCATCACAGTTAGCTTCAACTAGGTTAGATTCCACCCTGCAGTTGTCCTGGCAGAAATGCCACTCCCCTCCTTCACATCACTTCTCACATAGAAGTTGAATAAGAACGCAAGAAAACCTTCAAGTCTGAAAGAAAGCAGGTGGCAAAGTTTTTGGTTACCAGTAAGAGTGAAATAAAGGCAAAATAAGACTTGCATTTTAGCTAAACTGAGTTTAGGACAACAACAGAGTATCTATGAGAGATCATCAAAGCAGCAAGACTGGACATGGAAAGTAGGATATGATTGGAAGTAGTACAGAGGCAAAACTCAAATCACATGAATATGATACTATCACCAGGAGCTAACATGCACTGAAGAGAGAAGGCCCTCCACAATTTTCATTGTCATCCTGTATTTTAAGAAAAACCTTTCTGCCACTTCAGGATTAATTGTGACAGGGATCACGGGGAGAAAAAAACCCTAATGATTCCCTTATACCAACAGCAATTTCATCCTACATTGAAGCAGATTCTGCATTATGTCTGCAGCAAGTTAAGCATGCCAGCCTTCATGTACATGCCAATACAAGTAAGATCTTTCTCTTGAGGACATTAAAACAAGTTTGGGAGATAACTTAGAGTACAATTTCACTAAGATTCCAGAACAGCAAAAGCATACTCAAAACTCATGTCTTTCATTTTCCCTTTACAGCTTCAAGCCTCCACCCACCTGTTCCACTTTATACCACAAATACACACTTAACAGGATTCTAAGATGGTAACAGTAAGGACACTACCACCAGAAAACTCTGCTATCTGCAGCAGGCAGAAGGCAGCCACCAACGGAAGAAAGAGAGCTTAAACCACAAACTTTTAGGGTCAGGAGCCTATACTCTTCTAAGCTTACACAGTACGAGGCATTCTGCCAGGTAAGCAAGACAGGACGATTACCAACTCCTTACCGCTCGGAAATAAGTTAGTCTCCTTAACGTAAAACAGCGCAAGAGTTGCGAGCATCCCTCCGTGCGAGCCGTAAACCCTTTCCCCAGTTACCCCGACTGACCTCCGGGACCCTCGGGCACCTCTTCAGCATTTAGTACAGGAAAAAAAAAAAAAGAGAAGGGGAAGGAGATCAGACCAAACACAAGAGGATCGAGACACTTGGCTTCACCTTCCCTTCCTCCTAACAAACTATCCATTGAGGCAGAAAGAACCACTCTGGGCGCTAAAACAAGAGCCGCATTCACGGGCGCGGGCTGAGCGGGCGCGCTGGCGGGAGCGCTCCGGGCCGGCACCCCCGCACCGGCCAGCTCCGAAATCAGCCGCAGCTCCTTCAGGACTTGGGGGGAAAGAGAAGGAACCGCGGACCCATTTAGCGCCTCTATCATTAAGTAGTTTGGAACGATTAAGAGATTTTCCTACGCTCCCGCTCGAGGGACAGTTTTACGGCACCGGGCTTTGTGAAGGCACACGCACGGTCAGGCTCTGCCCGAAGCCGGCTCGCTCCCCTGCCCGCCTACAGGCGCGGGATTTTCCGCTCCGGGGCGCCCGGCAGCACCTGCTGCTGCCGCCCAATACCCTCGGCCCCAGCCCCGGAGGGACCCGCTGTACCTGCAGGATCTTGTCCAGCCCCTCTTGGCCCAGGCAAGGGAACTGCTTGAGCAGCTCCGTCTTCTGCCGCTTGTAGTCGTCGGTAGCCGAGCGCCAGTGGGGCTCCTCCAGCACCTCGAAGATCGCCGCCCCGATGGACAGGTAGAAGATGATGGCCGAGGTCAGTAAGGGGCCCCTGTCCACCATGGTGCCGGCGGGAGGGACGGAGCGGGGCGGGCGGAGCGCGGCGGGCGGGCCGGGGCGGCTGCCCCCGCTGCGGCCGTGGGTGCCCGAAGCCGCCCTGTCCTTCCCCTGACAGCTCTGCCTACCCCCGCCGTCCGCCGTGCCTCCTCTCCCGGCTCCTGCCGCGTTCCCTTAGTCTTCCACACTCCCCTCCCACTCTCTTCTCCTCCCTCCTTTCCTCCCTCCTCCTCTCCGCTCCACTCCCCCCGGCTGTCTCCTTCCCCCAGTTCTCTCCCCTCCCTCCTCAGTAGCGACTTGAATCTGGTGCTCTCCCGCTTCCTCTGCCCTCCCGCCCGCGCAGGCGGGGCCGCCGCCGGGGGAGAGGCCGGCGGGGCGCTCCCGGACACAGCCCGCGGCCACGGCGAGGTTCGGGCGGTCCCCGCGGAGCGCGAGGGCGGCGGTGGGGTCCGGCATCGCCCGCCCTCCAGGGGCCGGGGAAAGGGAAGGGGAGCGGGGCCGCCCCTCTGCCCGCCTTGCCCGCACGGCCGCCGGTGTGGGGGCCGAGAGGGGAGCGGGGCTGGTCCGTGCGCCCGGAGCCCTGCGTCCCCCTCCGTGTTTTCCCTTGAGTCAGGGGAAGAAGAGCTAACGCCGCTCAGTTTTACGTTTTTTCCCTCGTGCTGGCAGATTCAGCGGAATTTTTCGACGCCGTCAGGCTGAGAAATTAGGGCTGTGGCTTTCCTGGGTGCATGGAAGCACGGGGAAAAGGTGAGCAGAAGTTCCAAGGAGAGAAGAAGGGCTCTGTCGGCAGGTTTCACCCCTTCTCTGAGACGTCCACACGTGTGCATTATAGATCCTTCAGAGCAGAAATTGCGTTTCACTTCCCTCATGTATTTTGTACCTTCCTTCAATAACTGTTCCTGTGCGCGCTCTCCGTGTGTTTGGGAGCGCGCGAGAGATACCGGCTAGTGATTTTCCATGAGGATGCTCAAAACCCCTTGCAGGAGGAAGCTCTCTTCAAGCTCGCCCTGTTTGTGAAGCCTTTCCCGGGAGCCACTTAGAGCTGTGCACAAGCCTCTGCCGCTTTGTTGACGCTTCCAGGCAGAAGGAAGGAAACCTACCTGTTTTAAGTTATTGAGGCTGGAAATGGGATTAAATGGGTCAGGGAGAGGGTATAGCAATGTGCTATGCACCCTGGCAAAGTGCTTCTGGAGTGGACACGGTTCATCTTACAAACACTGGTTTTGTGGGGGTAAATTGTTTTCTTCCTTTTACAGGCCCCCGCAACAGGAAGTAAACACTCAAGAAACAGAGTCTTCATATCAATTGCATCAACACTAAGGAGTTAGGGATGTACAGGTACATGAGTTGGAGTACATCAACCGAAAGGCCAGCTGAAATTTCTCACGCAAACATTGTTGAAATGGAGGAGAAGAGGAAAGAGAAAAGAAACAAGTAGAAAATATTCAACAGAGTATGAGAAAATGTAAAGGAGAGCACATACAAGGCAGAGGAACATGCCTTGGCTAGAAGGTATATAGAGACAGCTGTCTAAAATTTTGAATAATGCCCAATGAATGCTCATGTGAGATTTCCACAGGAAACTACATGGCCTTTAAGCAGTTCTTACTATTGTGTATAGTGCTCAGTTAAACACATCTGCAAGAGGTTCCAGGTGGCCTAAAAGCAGGACTGAAGAAACCACAAAATCCACAAGCACATTAAGTGATCAGCCTTTGCATGGGTTTGTCCAGTTATTAAAAAGAAAAGGATTGCCAAACAGCAGTAGTTAAAAAAAGGTCATTTATATATGCTAAAGGAAACAGCAAGAAGAAAGCACCATAATAAACATTTTAAAAATAATTAGTGTCATGAGGAAACTACACTAATCTTTTTTTATTAAGGCAAAAATGGGGGATGCTTCATGAAGTTATAAGGCAGAACTTCTAATTAAAAAGAAGAATTTCATGATGCACAATTACCACATAAAAATGTTTGCTGGTGTTATTGCTTGGCCCAAAACCTTTGTGAAATTTGAGAAGCTATTGGCCACATAAATCAGTAATATAAGCATCCATCATTGCCTCACTTACTGATTTAAAAGTAAAGTTCAAAATTGTAAGGTATACAAATACTTATGGCAAGTGACTGAAAGTACTGAAGAACCCTTTCAATAGGCAAACTATGATAAAATTTTCCTTTCAGTGCTCTTGCACCTTCTTCTGAGTCACCTGCAAATGGTTAGATTATTCCAACAGCAGCATCAGTAGCCTGACACATTACAGCAATACTACACTTGTGTGTTCCTGACCCTGAACATCTGTGCTCCGTAACTGGAAGGTATTTGATTAAATTTTGAAACTGTACTCTTCTCCATCTGTCTTTAAGCCTGTAAAGGCCCATTGATACATTGAAACAGTATCTTGAAGGCACAAGGAATGACACGAATGACCCTGAACCCACTGCAGTTACAGAGCACAGACAACAAAAACACTTTCAGGCATTCTATAGAAAGTTTGTTTGCAATTTTGATTCAATGTTTCTACTTTCTACTCTAAACTCCCAATCACTGATTGCATAATTAGTGCTCTCAGTTAACCGAGGCAGTGTTGAAAAACAAACCTGTAAATCACATACCATTTTCCCCTGTGTTGAAATGCTATTGCACTTGTTAGACTGTCTCCCTGTGTTTCTCTGAGTTTCAAAGAGGTGAGCCTGGTAAGAAGCAACATCCAGAAAAATAGTTTATCCCCCAAGGAACTGTAATCAACTACACCTAGAAGTAGAGGTGATCCACTGGGTATCAGTAAATTTCTAGCATTTCGTTATTTCACTTTGATTCCATTGTCTTGCAAAACAAATTACAAGGCATAATTTCATGCTGCTGGCCAAGTGAGTGTGGTAAGAAGGAATGTTTTCCATAGCTAGCCTCTTTTTGGACCTCCTGATCTAAAATGCATCTCCTGACCTCATAAAAGATCCCATATCCTTTTATTCATGGCCCTTTTCTCCTCTTTGTTTCCCTTGGATTAAACAGTACCCCTATTGTTAACCCACAGCACCTGCCACATAGGCCCCACAGCTTTTCATGCTAGGCTAAATTAATGAAAAGACTAGGGTTATTCACTTACAGGCTTTTAAATCTCATTAAAAATCAAGAGAGAAACAGCAGATAGCACTGTGGTGATCAATACCATAAGTATCAATCATTTGTATTATTTGCATAGGTCATTACTTCAGGCTGTCCAGTCCAAAAGGAAGTCTCTTTCATCCAAGCTGTATGTCTAAGACACATTTGCTGTACAGATGTTTCCTAGAACAGCTTGAAATGAATGAATAAATGTCAGAAAATGTTTTAGATGGAGCAAATGAAAGACATTATTTGGGCAAAGGAAACCTGATATGTAGTGGCAAAGACTACATGTTGTATTGAGTATGAACTACGAGCCTCTCTTGAAGCCTCTGCCATTTTTCACTTAGAAGTCTTTTTTTTTTGGCTTGTTGATGACTCTGTTCTCAATGCCTGTCAACTCTGCATCTTCTACTTTTCTTTATCTGTTGAAATTTGAACACCTCAACATTGCTTTCAAGTGTTACACATCCAGCCATGGAAGGTCTAAGTTGAGGAGTGTACTATCATGACTACCTTAAACAGTTTGACTTTGGTGCAGTCTACTGCACACAGAGAGCATAAGGCTGGTCTGCAGATGATGCAGAATTTTATATGAGACATTTGTATAAAGTTAAAAAATTCTCCATGGGATTGTTCATACCTTTTGGCTTAAGTATTTACATAAAGCACATTTTATGCCCTGAATGTAGAGTAACACATAGTAAATAGTGATACAAAAATAATAAAAACCTTTACCAAGACAACCTGCATACCACTACAGCAGAATTCTTCACCCATAGACAGATAATGAGTGAACAAACACCACATGACAGATGTTAGTCATGTTGCTTAAATGAATAACTAGTGATGAGTACAATACCTGTGTGGAATGGCTGTAATATGTTCAGGAAAAATATGCATTTGGATCATCAGTTTTTCACTGAAGTACCTGCAGTGCTTGAGAGAAATATCTTCACCAGGAAGAAGCTGATGTATTTCAACATTTTTTCTGCATGTATTTCCTTGACTGCATTGTTCCTCAGCCATCCATAGCAGTCACTGGATGATGAAACACATTTTCCTTCAAAATACTTTAAAAAGAAATACCCTGGCCTCTTTCTGCTCCACCATGGCCATGGTTTGTAGTGCCAAACGTTTTATGACAGTCCTTCACACTGACATTCACATCAGTGATCTAAGCAGTTCAGCACACAGCTCTACAAAAAACCCCAACTTGTGCAATGTCAGTCCAGGACTGGGTTTCACCATCACGATACCCAGAGCACATTACTGTTCTAGACAGTATGGCCAAGGATAGCTGAGCACCATGGTAACAGAGTCAGTGAATATGCAACAATCTGTTATTTTGTTATGTAAAACATCACTGTCAAGTCTTACTTTTGTGTCATTAAGAAGTAGTTAAATTTTATTTGTGTATAGTAATATGGATGATGCCTGCACATTGCTCTGAGACTTGTTTCCCAAATGAGTTTCTGTCAATCTGGTGTCATGCAGGCATGGAGTGCATACCTTCTCCAGTGCTACTGCCTGAATGTGATGGGTAGATTACAGGGAAGAATTCAAGGAGCTGTTAGCCTCCCCTGTCTCCCAGCTGGGTTGCACAGCTCTATGTGTGTGTGCCAGGTTGTGCAATGAAGGGCCTTGTGTGTGACTGGGCAGCTCCCAAATCCACATTGGGCTTGCTTCCATACATAGTGTATAGCACTCACGTTTTGTTAATCAACATGCCTGAAGAACTGTTCCCACCTACCTCTTCCCTTTATAGAAACAAAGTCAGCACATTAACTTTGGCAGAGGAAAAGCAGAGGGAAGGTTGATGGCTTTTTTTTCCCTCCTGGGTGAATAGAGCCTTGTGGATAACAAATGAGGACAGTTATACACCCAAAAAACATTGAAAAGGATCATATTCTTATTATCTATTGTCCTGTTCCAAACCCTGCAGCAACAGCTTGTGAGGTTAGGTTGGGTTTTATCTATGGAAAAAAAAAAGATTGAATAAGTGAGAGAGTTGGCTACACGTCGTTGAAGGAGTATGGATTCTTAGGATTTTTTTTCCTATGGACACTAGTTGCTTTTGTACTTGGCGTCCTGAAATTAAAGAAAGCCCATGACCATGCTGTTTCTATGCATGTGCCTCTTCATTCTGTGCTTAAAGGAATTGTGCAAGAAGATAAAGGGTTCCTGGCATAGTCTACCTCCACAACCCTTTTGCCTGTCATGTGCTCCTTTGTGGTCCCTCCTCCATCACGTGTTGTGCTGGGAAAGAAGACAGCAAAGGTTGAGTGCTAACGCTCACAGCTGTCTGGGAAGTGAAGGGCTTGAAAGCTGTTAGTGGCTTTTAACTGCTTTGCATCCTCCTAGACCATCATCAGGAGAGGTATTTGGAGGGGGTTTGGAGGAACTTGGAATTCACTGTTTGTTGCCTCCAATGGTGCCTTCCACATGCCAAAACCAGAGTAGAAGTAGCAAGCAAATCCAGGTCACTTTGAGATACGACTCTAGGGAGGCAAATTGGCTCAAAAATGCCTGAGTTAGAACACCTGAAAAAATCCACCTGGTCTAGTGCTTCAGACAACAGCAAGACTGTTGTCATTGCTGTAAGCATAAAAGCTCCCTGCAGGTTCTAACTTACACTGGTCCTGGTCTCATGGTGAGCACAATGCTCTTGGCTCTCAGTGGCTTTATAGAGATGTATGTGTGGATGGTTACAGACAATTGCAAGATAACCCATGACTGAGGTGGCAAAGCAAGACAGGTGCTGGAGGGTTTCCTCCTATTGCATAGCACCTCAGCAGTGCTCTGTTCATTATTCTGTTTCAGAAGTCCTGGGAAGCTGAGGCATCAGTGAGAGGATGGGAGCAATTCAAATTGCCCACATTGCTGTTCGCCTTCTTCCTTTCATGGGAAGTCCTGGTAACTCAGGTCAAACTCACAAAGGTGAAAACAATGTAGGAGAGGCCTGGTAGGCAGCAGAGTTGAAGGAAGGCAGCATAAAAATAGGCAATCCCTAACTATACCTGTATGTCTGCAAAAATCTCCGAAGCAGTTGGTAGGGATAGAGAAAAAAGAATATGGGGAAGGGAACATTGACCCCCATCAAGATAAAGGCATGTGGTGCTGTCTAAGGGCATCCAAACAGAGGTGAACATCCCTATCTTCCTTGTTCATTCAAGAGGACCATCTGAGGCCAAATGTCCCCAGTGAATAACTGCATTGCCAGCACGGGTTATAGGAACTAATGGTTAGCAGCCTGTTAGAGGTTTCACAACTCATTTCCTTTGAATATTCGTTATTTCTTTTGCCAAAGAGAGGCGAAAAAGGGAGGAGGAGGAAATAAAAACTAAATGGACTAGTTCATTTATTTTATAAAATCAACTAAATAGGCAGATGGGTGAACTCTGCAGATGACATTGCTTCAGTCGAGATAGAAAATTCAGTGCTTTCCTAGCATGTCATTTTTTTTGTTTTTCAAGATTTTTTGGAACAAAGAAGTGTATGCAAATAATGAGACCAATCTGCAAATGCTCACTCATCTCAGCAGCCAAGAACTCTTACTGACTGGGGATACTTGTAAAAATAAAGATTCCCCAGGCTGGGGTTGCTGGCTCTTAAGTCTGCTTCATCTATGCTTGCTTCACTCCCTACTCTCACCCCCAATCTTTTGCAATTCAGTGACAATCAGAGTTAATAAAGGTGTGTCTGTGATCCTATAAAGCAATTTGCATCATCATCTTTTGTGATGAAATTTTCATGGGAGAAGGAGGAGCAGCAGCATTTTGTCCAAGTAAATGTTGCCCTGGCAATATACCAAGAAGCCTGAGGCCCTTAATTTTCGTAAGAGAGATTTGATTATGCGTCCCATATCTGAGTGCAGAAATGCATCCTGCAGAAACTACATTACCCCTGCCCTTCACTCCCCCTCTTCCAAGATAAGTCTAAAATTAGCCAGGAGCTTGCAGTCTTGCATTACTACCACTGTGTCACAAGTACATGGACAGGCTTGGGCTGCCTTGCTGAAATTATTGTACTAGGTTTAAAACAGATCACATGACACCTGCCTCTACCCTACCAAAAACATAATTTTCCATAGCTGGGTTGAAGAAACTGTACTGCTTTCACTAAACAGAAGTGGCCAGAACCTGCCACTTGACGTTAACTGTGTTGTGTGTTATTTCAATGTGTGTCTATTATAAACAGATGACAATGCAACTTCCTTTTTGACTAAAGGAACTGATAATCAACACAGAGATATTAAAACACGACAAATAAGTAATGTCTAAGCCAGATGAATAAATGAGCTGTCAGAAACATCTTTCTTCTGCTGTGCTGTCTAGTGCAAATACAGCAGCCTTGCTTAATAAAGAAGTCCTCATTTAGTTCTGGGCTTGTCTCAACATTAGTCTTTTACAAGCACTTGGGACAAGATCATTAAACCTGCATGTATCAACTGAAGACATGCCTCACAAATTTCTTTCTAATTTTGGGAAAGGCCCTAATTACACAATTATACATTAGCTAACAAATATTTATTCTCAGCAGTGGGAAGTGAGTTATTTTGCAGCTCTCTATTGGAGTGTTCAGATGCCTTATATGACATTTAGAGGGATTAAATTCCTTGGCCCCTCTTTATTGCTGGACTGCTTGTACAGCATGCTGCAACACTGGTGCTCAAATCTTCTTGGAGAACAATGTGGAAAGATTGAAATTGAAATATCTATTATCATGATAACATGTGGAAATCTGACACACGTTAACACAGAAGTGTAGGAAGGACATTACTGGGGCTCATAGGTAAAGCAGAGAGGGGATTTTAGTATCTGTCCTTACTATAGGACAGTGGGAAAAGCTGGTGTGGTGCCTCACTGGCAAGACATAGTGTAGAGGCTTCTACTGCTGGCAGCTGGGCACTGGAAGAAAGGGTGGGATGGAGCCTGCTGGAAAGGTTGTGCAGGCTGTCTGCCAAGGCAGGCCTTCACTGATTGCGTTGTCGGCAACAGCGCCACATGATGAACAGATACTCCAGCTGTCATTTTCATTTTCCAGAAAAAAAGTTGGGTTTCATATCTGGGATGACCAAAATAAAATGTCTTTTCTCCATTTAATCATGATGCAAACTCGTATCTGTTTCTGATCAGAGATCCCAAGTTTTAAGATCCAGTTCAAATCTGAACCTTTACTTTCCTTATGGTCTCCAGTTTGTGGAGAATGCCTCTGAGTCTAGCAGTTGTCCATATCAGAAATCTAATATGGTTTACATTGATTGTGGTTTAGACATAAAGCCTGAATTCAGTCCTGTGTGGATAGAAGGATTTAATATCGTCAAACAGTGGCACAGAGAGAGAAAGAAAAGGAGAGTAAAAATACCTCGAACAACATAGATAGAATCTGACACTGCTAAGGATGTGAATCGAACAACACAGGCTTTTCACAACAGTTGAGTACCTGACTACAGGACCGGGGTAAGGGGTAAGGAAGAGCTCACACTAGCAGCTTGACAGCTTGCCAATGCATACGGAAGCAATATGCACCTTTAAGTTAGTCCTTGTAGTGAATTATGTTTTCAGCTGTACCTTGCAGAGTGAATAACAAATAATTTTAGACTATAACACTGTCCAATCTGTTCCCCAAGATGCACTCTTTTCCAAAGAATACACTGTACCATGCAGTAACGAGGGCGTTCAAATAACAATGGAAAGAATGACTCTGATATTCTCTTGAACTAATTTCAAAGCTGCATATCCAGTTCTCTGCCTTTTTTGGTCAGTCTCTTTACACCATTTATGCACAGTTTTAAACAGTCTGGGTAGGAGAAGAGATTCCAGCACACCTGATCCAACTTTTAAACTCACTTCCACAGCAAGGCAGACATTATGCAGCCATAGAGTAAAAAGTCAGTAGAATTTTCTCTGCTCCCAGTACATTTATATTTCTTAAAACTATGCAAATACTATGTTGGTAAAGTAGGTGAGTATGGGAGATTACACAGGAACTGGAATGCAGGGCACCAAAAGTCATATCTTTCTGTAATACTGAGTATTATCTCATATATGGGAGGCCACTTCCAGGCAATATATCAGAAATCACAAATCCTGCTTTAGGCACCTGCAAAAAACCACTGAAACCAACACAGGCCACCTG
Source organism: Pithys albifrons albifrons (assembly GCF_047495875.1). Lineage (NCBI taxonomy): Eukaryota > Metazoa > Chordata > Aves > Passeriformes > Thamnophilidae > Pithys > Pithys albifrons. The sequence continues at coordinate 86,534,959 of NC_092459.1, forward strand.
CAACATGCAAAGCCCTCAGCTCAAATAGTCACTTCACAAAGCTGATCTATGCAGTCCTCTCTACTAAAAAGGCCTCCAAACTCCTCTTCTGGGGGCAGTTTTAGGCACATAATTATTCCCATTGAGCTCTGACAGGTTCTCATATTCTGGTTTTTCTCACAGTATCTTCTCTACATCTTGTCCTGCACCCTGCTTTTTTTCTAGCTGGATAAGCTGCCTCTTCTGTAATATCAACACTTGTTGGGCTAGCAGGGAAGACAGTGAAATCAGACATATATATAGGATAACAACAGTAGTACTGGTATATTCTTTGTTGCTTATATTGACTTTTTCTCTGAAGGACTGCACAGCACAATGCTGAGTGAATTTCAGCCCTATCTGCAGGGCCAGGATTTGGCTTCTACAACACCTGGCTCTAAGTGGGAGATAACTCTTGTTACACTTCTGCACAGGGATGAATTTTGATTAAAGACAATGAAAGATCATTTGGGAGGAATGAGGATATATTTTTTTCTTCACATTCTCTAAAGGACCACTGACATCCTTCTGTCTACTGAACTATAAAGACAAAGATTGAAGGTTGCAGCTACTAAGACAGGGAGAAGGTTTTACACCGTCACTGTGTCCTGTTTGAGTGGTCCATCTCCATACACTGTACATGTTTTCACAGTGCAATTTCTGTTCAGATATGTTATTTCTTAAGTGTCTGCTACATGCAGTGATAGTTAATAAAACATTGTGTCATAGATGACACAATGTTGGTGCCTGGCAGAGATGGTGCCTGGCACAGAGCCTGCCTTTCCAACCCATTGTGAAAGTTGCAACCACCTGAATACAGTGGCTGTGATGACATGGATGAAAGCTCCCAAGTGCACTTGCTGAACCAAATATGTTTCTCAAAAATAATGTCTTGCAATAAGATAAGAAAAAAACCAACAAGCTCTGACTGAAAAACAGACAACCCATTAATTCTTTCAGAAATGCCATTTTTGTAGGGGATGGACACAAGCCTTCCATACCTCTAAAATCCTCCAAGTCTTACAGGCAGACAGATCTCATTCTAACCATCATCCCTGATGTATTTCATCCTCAATACAAAACAAGTCTGGCTCAATCTTTTGCAGACCTCTGAACTGTCAAAAGCCTGGAACAGCAAGGCTCCAAAGTAATTGCATCACGTGAGGGGGGAGGAGGTCAGAGGGAATCATTGCTTGAGAATGCATGCCCACATTTCAGCTCCTAATCCTGCTCTGGCACTGGGCATGTCAGATCACGCATGGAGGAGATGCATAGGGCACGCCACTGCTGGCAGGCGCGTGCTGCTCAGCAACGTTGCTTTGAACACTGGCCCCTGCAGGTTCTCCTCCACCTGCTCCAGCCCCGGGCTGAAGAGCTTCCTCTCTGCAGCCGCAGAGCTGGCAACAACTCTTACCTTGGAGGGTGCTACTGGCAGGTCTGGGGGCAGGAGGATGTTGCTACCAGCAGCTCAGGAGCAGCAGCAGAGTGAACCTCACTCAAACTGCCTCAGGCTCAGCAAGACTCCTCTTGGCATCTACTAATAGATCGTGTCGCTGCCTTCACAACCACAGAAATATTGACAAAGGTTGACTTATCCTTTTAGAAATAAAGACATTTCATACAGAGAACTGTGAAATTCTCAGATATGATTTGCCTTGCCAAAAGGCTGCAACCTGTCAGCCTTCAGTTTCTTCCTACCAGATCAGCTCAAGGCCTTCTCTATTCTCTTAAAAATGCTGTATCTTTTATGTTATTGTTGGAATATTAGTTTGTGCATGCTTGGCTAGAGAGACTCTTTTAATGAGACTCTTTTACATACAGGTTACCAAGCTCCTTGTAGCTTCCTCACAAAGCAAATACTGTTTCCTTTCCCCCAGAAAAACATTGACATTGTCAAGGGATTAGCATATGTTAAAGACTACAAAAAATTATAGAAATGAGGCCAGAGAATACACAAGTTCTTTGGGTTCCTGTGTTTTGGAGCCAAAGTTCTGAAAAGCACTTCTATTCACAGAAACTGCAGTTCTCTGTACTCAGCAATTGCAGAAGTGTAGAAGAGGAGGGGAAATGGCATGGCACCAGCTGAAGGAAGGAGAGACAGTGAGATGGACAGTGCCCTTTCAACCAGCAAGAAAAAGAGGAACTACCAGCTCTGTTTCTAAACCACTAGCTCTCTTTTCTGTGCTAGCAGGATGCTCCTCCCAGCCCCTGCTTCAGTTTAAATTTGTATTTAAGAGAAGGAAATACAAATTTCCCAGATGAGGACTAATTAGTATCACAGAAAATGAACAGAACCCATGAAGTCACGAAAAAATTACTTGATAAAGGGCTTGAATTTCACTGCCCTGACTTCTCTTTGGCCTTGTTGAAGTTCAGATACATTCAGAACTGCAGTTTTGGAGCAGACTTATCTTTGTTGTCAGCTCACTTAACCTGTGTTGTCACGGATTGTTTATTATGAAATAGCATGCGCAAGATATTAGTCTAGGTGAAAATGTAGAAAAATGAGTTGTGAGTGCAGTGGCCATAATTTCATTGTTTAAAATGCTTTAAATAATATGCTTAAGAAAGCTGAGGACAAGTACATGTGAAGATATACTGCTTAAAACACTGAACTTTAACCTTGTAGATCTGCACATTGGTACAGATAGTGACATCAGAAACTCAAGTACTTAGACTCAAACTGGCTGGATTCATCAGGAACTGTTTAGCTGTGGGCAGAATATATTTCAGCAAGTTGGAAGTAGTACAAAATGATTATGGACTGAAAAGGCTTCTGAGTTGCAAAAAGAGCAGGATTTGGCCCAAAAATATACTAACAGAAGCTCTTGAATTAATGTAATAATAGAATATGGTGGGTTTATTCCTTTTACCTAGTGGTCTCAAATTAATTTATAAGAATTATTTAAGCCAAACCCAAAACCCAAACAAAAAAAACCCCAGTAAAGAAAAGGAGGCAGAGAAGGGGAAGGAGGAAAAAGCCAGGGAGTCAACTGAAATTGGAACATGAGAGTTTTGCCTTCTATTCCTGCTGAACAATATTCTCTGTCACCATCATTCTCACTAAGTTACCTGGTGAACAAGATGTCAAGTTATATGTTGTCATGGCTCTACATAATGTTGGTTTTGATATTTTTATTTGCCTTCTTTTTGAGTGCTTATCAGGTTCCCTCAGGGAGACATACTAATGTCTCCCCTCAGAGAAGCCCAAACTGTATTTTTGTACTTCAGGAATACTTTCTGAACCCAGTTGCTCCTTGGATATTAGAATAGGCTGTATCTGTCAAGCCATCCCTTTTTTGACTTTCCCAAGCACTGGATGTTTGTGCAGTGTTTTACATGCATATAATTACAATGATACAATTGAAATATACTTTAAAAGACAGTTTTATAGTAAGTCTGTTGTTGTTACTCAAGTGAGGTTACTCAGTTTCTGGCTTATCACAAGAACAAGCCCTATCGGAAATATATGGGTCTTTTCATAAGGGAAAAAAATTAATACTGGTAACTTTGTAAGTAAGATGATGTTGAGAAATGTGCACCCATTAAAGGTTCTGATTAACAAGCCAGGTAAGTGATAACAGACCAGTTGTTACTGATAGAAAGGTGTTCTTAAAGAGTTTCTCCACCCAGTAAAGGCTGGGTCCAAATGTTTGTTGTCAATTGCTAGAGACCCCAGAAGGTGACATAGACATGTCAGGGCTTCAGGGCTAATACAGAGCTAAAATTTTGCCAGTATTTATAGTTAACTTCTTTTTATTACAGATTGATGGCACGAAGCAAACTTAAATCAGTGTTTACCCCTACTCTTTAAAGCAAGGAGAAGGGGAGAGGACACTTGGTGGCTCCAAAAGGGCTTGATAGCCAAAGACTAGTGTCCTTGTAAATCTGATAAATAATAGACAGTCCAAATTTTTGTAAGAGCTCCAAGGTTTCCTATGGGATTCCTTTAGATAAGAATTTGAAGGGCACTGGTTACTTCTGAAGGTACATTTCCCTCTCAAGGTCCAGCATATGAGGAGAAATAACTTTAAAACAGAGAGAAGGAACATATGGAGAGAGAGAGAGCTTTTTTAAAAAAGCAAACCAATTACTACTTGTCACTTCTTTGCATAGAGATGGACTGTCTACACTCTCTTAGGAGAGACATGCAGTCAGTGGATGCATAAAGCAAGAAGAATAATTAAACAAGACAGTGACGAGCAGAAACATAAAATACAATTCAATTGAAAACCAAACAAACCCTGCCATATGCAACCTCCTGAGTCAGGGTCATGCCCGAAATACACAATACTGTCTGAAAGTAGTGCATGTTCTATTTAAGTATCTAAACACACACTTACTACATACTTGTAAATTCTTTTTCAGATTCAGCATAATGTCCTTTTAGTTGTACGGCATGTTCCTTTAATAAGAAAGAGATGCCAATCCTGAACCTGCAGTCAGAGGTGCTAGTCTTAGACAAGGCTCTTGGAACCATCTCATCTGATGTTCAAAGGCTGCTCAAATGTTTAGGCTCAAACTAATCAAGTTAAGTATGTTCTTGACAGATTATTTTCTCCCTTTCATAGGTCTCCCCTGAGGGATATTAGTCATAAACTCAGCAGAACGCCTACAGTGCATCCACACAGTTTGAGGTAGATGTTAAAATAATCCCCCATCTGAACACACAAGTCTGGCAAGTGTTCAATCAGTTATGCAATTTGTCTGTGTAAATGAATTTTGCATTCACAGATGTATTCATACATGTACTATGGATAGTTAAGAGTGGAATCTGAAAACCGTTCTATAGCATTGATTTCCTGTAATGGGATTTTATCATATTAAATTATAAATCCATATGTATATGTATATCTATAGATAGATACATATATAAAGATGCACAGAACATACCTGTCTGTGTTTACTTCTGGAGCTGTAAGAGTGCTTAGCGAATTGTGAATGTGATGGTCGAACTCGGTACAAGGTTGTCTTTGCTTGTCACATTTTGGGAAAGTGAGTGGGACGGCAAGACTGGCAATTTTTTTCCAGCTGTAGTGGCCTATGAGAACAGCTGATTTCACACTCCCTTGGTGTTCGGATTTCAGTTTGTAGACCATTGCAAGTCCTGTTCTATTTTTTGGAAAACAAATCTTCAAGTTATGCAAGGTACTATTTAAATTCTGTATTGTCGGTGCTCAGAAAGGAAGTGTGTCACCAGTCCCCACTGGCCGCTTACTGGCACCAACTTGTTAGCAGGGTTGTATGCGTGCTGGGTTTCTGGCACCAACCCTTTTTAATAGTTTTTTTCTTTAGGGAACAGACAAACACACAATTCTGACCTTAGCAGATGAATGTAGAAAAATGAGGTTACTTAAGGTCAGATGTCTGTCAGTATTATCAGTTTCTGTAGTATAATAAAATAGAAGTATTTTTGCGTGATCAGTTCAGGATAAAATTAGACGGGTAAAATGGTCAATACTTCACCTAACCTTAGAGAATTCAAATCTCATCAATTTCTCCTGGAAACAGAAATATTTTCCAGATATTAATTTGTTACAAATCTCTCACTCAGATGTTTACAAAACTTTTTACCAATATGATTTTTAGTTTCTAAATGGCTGAGAATTCCAAGAAAGGTAATTTTAGAAGTTACCCTACATTTCACATTAAGGGGTCAGATTCAAGTTTGGGTAGTGGTAATGGTACATCTAGGCTCTTTCATTTCTTCATAGGAAGCACAGAGTTTCTCCTAGGAGCCATGAATGTGACTTTGCCTATAGGTCTATAGGCATAGCTTTATATTATAGGTTTATATATTTGAATATTTCCTGTCAGATAAAAGAACATTAATCAATATAAGATGTTAGAAATTGATCAAATCTCTCAACCAATCTTCTAAGGACATCTCCCTCATACTGATCTTTTGGATTAAATTAAATAATGTTTGCCTCAAATTCTATTTCCACAATGCCTTCAAAGTCTTAATTTCAAAGATTGCCAACTAATTTTGGGAAAAAAAAACCCAAACAAACAACAAAACCTGCAATACTCTTTTTAAGTCATAGCATAAAAAAAGTTTCAGCTCTTTTTCCTTGTGGAAAAAAGAGCAAAAGGATACCTCTGAATTCCTGGATTCTCTACCCTGTTGGTTTATTTTTAGGAATAAATTATTAATAGAAATTTAAGAATTATAAAATTTTAGAAAAATTATTATACCAGTGAGAAGACAGTGGCATAGGACATTAATAAACTAGGAAAATGAAGCTGATTATCCAAAGTGATGGGGACTCTTTTCTGTGTGCTTAAAATTCCATTTCGAATTTGTACATTTCCAACTCTAATGCCCCATGAGGAATCTTTATGCTAAAGATTTTATGTTTCTTTCTTTCCTATTCTGTCATATTATTTAATCAGAGAGTGATGACAGTAATTCAAATAAAAATAAAAAGCTTATTATAAAATATTCAAGACCCCTCAGAGAGTCCTGTAGGTAAATCACTCTTAAAAAATAGCATTGACAACTCCTCTCAATTCCAGAACCTCATGACAACTACAAAAATTATTGTTTTCTCTTTGTAAATCACTTTGAAATCAAGCTATGTTATTTTACTTGAAAATGTCAAGACTAAAATAAAAAAGTGTCAAAAATAACATTGGTCCTGTCTACTGATTATTGTAGAAGACCTGCTGTTACATGCACTCTCTGTTCCTTGCTGGGCTTTGGCTGCTGCCAGCCGCCCTTGTTTTTACCAACTGCTGGATTACAGCTTTATCCTGGGAGGTTGCTGTGTGAAACTGCTGCTTCCTACCGGTGTGTTCCTGTTCCGTTTCTTCACTTACTGTCTCATGTTTATGCCATTTGCAAAATGTGAAAGAAAACAGAAACCAAGGAATCAAAGATACTGAATATATAGATTGTTATAAATCTGTATCTCCTTTTAGTCCCCTATTTCAGTCTTTACTATCCTCAGATGTTTTTTATCTTGTTACAGTGATACGCTGCATCTGTGTTTACCCCCAAACCCCCAGTCATTCAGGAACCCTTCGCTTAACTAAGAAGGGGGAACACTTTTTCAGGCACAGCAAGTATTTTTCCATCCAGCTCTATCTTCACAACCTCAAGATGACAGATGAGGTTATTCATTTCTATGTCATTTTCAGTGTGGACTATTTAGTATTAGTATAATATTTTGGTCAGAGTTATGACTTTTACCAGGATAACTATATAGTTGAAACCTGTAGGAAAAATGCCGCTGAAAAAAAAGCATATATAATGTTCTGCTTCTCATATTGAAGTGAACTACTCTGATATAAACACTTCATTGTCAATATATCTTCATCCTCATTTCAGAAGATAGTTGCAGCAGTACAATTTCTGGGTAGAAATATGGCCCAAATGACTTTTTCATTAATTTATTTAAACCCAGTTGTCTCTCCAAGTTGATGTGAAGTTATAATTCAGTTTGATAATGGACATATTTACCTTTAGTGTTTTCTTGAAAAAGAATGTGTTTAAAACATTAAGTTAATCTGAGATTAAGTGCTTTGCTGCACAGGAATTTAGGTACGAGTTCTGATGAACCAAAAGTCAGTGAGTAAATTAATAGCTACATGTTTTTTAGAAATTCTCCTTTTAGATTGCACATTCTCAAGCATTACTGACAATTCAGCACAATTATTATTATACATATTTTTAATCAGAAAATATGCTAAATGCTACCACATATAAAATAGTAACTGTTTTAAAATATTTATTATAATTATGATATGTTATTATTACAGTATCCTCCGCTGTATGCTAGATGGACACAATTCAGGAAAAGAATATGCTTGTTCTGGGAAAGCAGTTGTCTAAAGACAGATAGAAAACAAGAATTGTGAAGAGAGAAATAATATATAGGGATTAATCATAAAATCACTGGAAGGTGATGTGATGCTGAAGCAAAGCCCAGCATTAACATACATAAGATAATTTTATCTATTCGGACCTCAAAGGCAGAGAATGATGAGAATCTTTGTGAAGGCTACTTTTAATTTTTTGTTGCCATTTTTCCATGCCAATGAATTTTTAGATGATCTCCAAAAACCGGCAGAATCAAATAAATTAAGTAAGTTGGGACAGAGTGTGTGAACATGACAAAAGGTGATGGTAAAAATATAACTGCTGAGAGTAGTGAGAAACTTGCAATGTAAAAGTGTTTTATTATAAAATACATAGTCATAAACCCCAAAATGTTTCACCAGAATACTTTCAGTGCACTTCTGATAAAATGTGGACTGGATCCACTGGTGATGTGCAGTTTGCTCTGAGCTCAAGACCATTAGATCTTGAACAAAATCAAGAGCATGAGCTTCCCTACCCATAACTCTGTGTCAGTGCCACACTGCTGACCTGATGGCTCACATTTATCAGCCCTGCTTTGCCATATGGGTTGTTTCAAAACTAGTGGTCTAAATGTTTCTCTGCTTCCTGTCTCTGAGCATCTATGCTGGGACTGTGGGAGTCTGTGTTAAATGAGGTCTCTCTCTGGAAGGACTTCAGAACACCCAGAAGTGATGGATGATCATACTGTACCACATCAGAATCTAAACGCATCTAAACGCATGGCACCAAATAAATATTTTATTTAATTGTTTAATTGTTTAATTATTTAATTTAGGGTGCAGTACGACATTCCAACAATGACAATGTAGAGGTTGGTGTCAATGAAAGAAGAGTTCACACTTCTCAGAGCAGTTTCCTGCATAGTTACGCATACATGGCTATAAAGGTATTAGGCAAGTAGTTCTTATATTTGTATGGGAATTGATGTTAACCTGATATAATCTGAGTGGACATAGCATTCTCTGTGTTGCTTTAGCTTTAGTTAATTGCCTACAGACTTAAGCTAAATCCTTAATCCTACTCATCACTTCCTACATATCAGGGTGCATTCTGTCTAATCAGTACCATTTTCTGTAAAGTGATTTAGAAGTCCAAGACTCCTTTCAGAAATCACTTGCATATCCAGGAGCCTCAGACTTTTTGCAAGACACTAAAACTTGAGCTTATCTTGAAAATTGTATCAGTGGTCTTAAAATGGCAAGAGTCTGCACCTGCGTTGTGCGGATAAAGCCCTAGATTAGAAAACAAGTCCAAAGTAAATATTTAATTGAGGATAAACAATTAACAGTTCAGAAAGATCAAAAAGAGAACTCACACTTCTGACCAGGACTGTTTAAACTTGCCCAGCTGCAGGTTAGAAGCAGTGATCACTTCGAGGTCACCTTCACACTCAGAAGTGACAGGAACTTCAATATTTAAGACTTCTCAGATCTCCAGGTATAAGATCTGTGGAGAACCATGAACTCCAAGCTAGCTACACTTTTTCCATGTCTGGGGATTCCTCATGCCTCATTTCTTAAGGATCTCCAATCATGAAATGCAGAGGTGATCACAAGTTCTTAAACTGTCAGTTATCTGATATTTGAATCTCTTACTGAGAGGAAAGAGCAAGGCATGGAAGGGGGAAAGATGATATGAAAAGTGTAACTGAAGTAAAATAGAGAACTGCAAACATGCAGGCTGAAAAGCCAGCTGCTAAACTGTCTATAATATGGAGACTCATAAAAAGTTAGGAATGAGGATGTATCTTCTGGCAGTGTCAATACACTGAGTAAGCAAAATGATAGCATGGCTTAAGACAGCTTCAAGATCTTAATTTTCCTTCCCTGCATCATACATCAATCTGATAATTTAATATAACAAGGGAGATTTAATACTTTAATGTACTTGAACCTCCCTCGGATATGGTGGCATTCATTCCAAATCTGAGACACAAAGGTATATCATCATCATATATTCTTGGCCAAACATAAAGACCTCGCCTTGTAATGTGAGTAACAAAAGTTTTAGCATTAATCCTAGCTTTCAAGAGACAAGTATTTTTCATGAGGAGGGAAGATGATCTGAACAGAAAAACATCTAAATATCTACATAAGAGACTCATAGAATAGCTTCTTTCTGTGTCTTACTAGTGAAATATAGCCAAATGTGTCAAAGTTTGTTGATGGATCCTGTGGCCTGACCACACCAGCCCTTTATATTTGCACTGTGAAGTTTTGAGATTCTGTTGGAGATTCTGTAACAGCTGGGCAATGCTGCTCAGTCAATGTTCCTCTCCAGTGTACTGCCTTGAAAATACTAACAACAACAAGCCTCTTCCTTGTCAATAGAAAGGGTTATCATGCAATAAAATTATGAAGATGAAGATACAGAAGGGTCTTAATGTAGCTGAAAACAAAGAGTAACCCAAGTGTAAAACAGTGTGAAAAGTACAGAACTGACTTTTTTTATTGATCAAAATGGAAAAGTCAGGCCATCAAAATACAAATTTTTAAAAATTTCTGTGTTTCTTGTCCATGTTGCACAGTCTCACTTGCCCAGCAAGTGTGCCACCAGGAATGAGATGACAGGGTAGACAGCTCCCAGGTGTCCCTAGAGTACAAAGTCCTACTGAACTAAGTTTCTAACCCACAGCCAGCATCTCTTCCCTGTCCCACTGCAAGTGTTCTGACTGCAGGTATTTTTTATCTTTCCTTTTATCTTCAGATATCTGATGTTGATCAGTTATCCAAAGGTTGGGGGGGAAAAAAAGGTAGAAGAAGCAGAGTTCAGCACTGAAGACAAGCCCTAAGGAGATACTAAAAAGCAATATGTCTTGGAGGGTAATTTCCAGATGGACCTAGTGCAGAAACCACATTCCTGAAACTAGTAGATGAAAGCACAGCAGCTGATACAGCTTAAATTTGTGACTCGGGCAAATCTGTGTTGACCCAGATAGGATTAATGCTGATACCAGCCAGAAGTGCAGTCACTTAGTGCCAGCAGTAAGGGTTCTGGGATTGTCCATCTAAAATGACTACTTGCTCTACTGGCTGCCATGAATACACCATTGATTTTTTCATTTATTTAAAAAGTGACAAAACAAACATTCCCAGTACAATCTGGACTTTCATTTGCAAGAGGGCTGAGCTAGTTCAGGCAGGTTATGGTAACTTGTCTGTTGGCATTCTTGTGATGGACAAAATGCCTATTACAAATAGGTTTGTTGATTCTCCCACTCCAGTGGCCTCTCGCCAAAAGTATGGTCTGATTCTGGCTTTAAGAGTTGCCTCTGCAGATACAGTGCTCCCATATGCAGTGCACCTCCAAACACTAAGATAAAATTAATTAGACATACTACTAAGTAGAATAGGGAATTTGAGAAGGTTAAGTCTTCCCACAGCTGAGTGGAAGAGATGGCTGACAAGTGTCCTTCTGTGTCTGGTGCATTCAAAGCCTGTGAAGTCTTTACATTCCATTTACCAAGGCAGGAAGGAAGGATATAAATGATCCACAGGCCTTGGCAATTTTTTTTTTTTTGAGTGATTTTGTTTAAACCAGATCCTCTTGAAGGGAGTCCATAAGAAAGATGGGCACAAACTTTTTAGCAGAGCCTGTTGCACTAGGAGAAGGGGTGCTGGTTTTAAGCTGAAGGAGAGTCAGTTTAGATTAAAGGAAGGAGTTCCTTACAGTGATGGTGGTGAAATATTGGAACAGGTTGCCTGGAGACTTGGTAGATGCCCCATCCCTGGAAACATTCATGGTCAAGCTGAATGGGGCTCTGAGCAAACTGATCTCACTGAAGGTGTCCCTTCATTGAAGATGTCCCTTCATTGAAGGGGGGTTGGATTAGATGACCTTTAAAGGTCCCTTCCAACCCAAACTAAGAATTCTATGATCTCACAAACCATATCACATTGCAGACATGCAAAAACTAGATCTAACACAAGGAAGAAGGAAGGAATATGAGGCTGGGAAGGAGAAAAAGGAAAAGTTAATATTAAGGCTGCCCAAACTTAAATCAGCTCAAGGTGCTTGGAACCCCATGTATTTCAGCATATGCCTTTAAAGACATACATTTTCTTTGAGATCAATGCAAAATTACTGAAATCATTCTTGTTGAGTGCATCTATCTGCAATTTTAGTAACTGTATCAGAGAAATCAAATCTCATTCATTTCCCAGGGTCCCAGCACCCTTCAAGTTACAACCGTCACTAACACGCACTTTACTCAAAAAACGCTTCACATGTTTAACTACAAACAGTTTCAGGATCAAAGTTTGCAGCTACATAATAACACAAGGTGACAAAAAGGGGCTGAGAAATTCCCTCCATCTCCCTGATCCATCTGCTTACTAGCAAAAATCAAAGCTAGAGAGGCACCCTGCTGTGCCAGGCACCAAACAGGAGGCCCTGGTGAGCGACTTTGCAAAGGCTGCTGCAAATCCAGAACTGATAACAGAAAACCATGATGAATAATCAAAACCTCTCACAGGAAGAGAGACTGATACTTTCATAGATCAGAGGCAAGTAAGAGCTATATGACAAAAGTATGTAATACAGCAACTGGTCTGGAAAAGGGAGACTAGGAACTAACCTAAAAGAACAGGAAAGTTGTTTGATTTTACAGCCCAGTACTTAAACCACCCTGTGGCAGATGGATTTTCATCTGTTTGACAACAGTCTCAGGGGGACTTGGACTAACTGGATGCTCCATCTGATTTCTCATGGAAAGTCCTGTATTCTTCTAATAGAAAAAGCCTCTTCTTTCAAAGTTCAAGTCTGATCGCTGTGGTGATATTTAAAGACATGTTTCAATGCTTCAGTAATTCAGAGTTTATGTCGGTATTTCTTTTGGGCACTGCAGAAGTTGCACCACTCAGAGGAACCGATCTCTGGTCCCTCTGAATGGTAAAGATCCAGGCACAAGACTTATCTCTGCTTGGTTGAATAGCACATATTAATCACTTGAGTGGATGTTTATTTGAAACCATCTGCTCAGTTAATGTGTGTAAGTATATGAAACAATTCAAGAGGTCAGTCTTTTTTAAACAAGGAGGTTGGACAGATGATTAGCTTTACAGTGCAGGTGGAGAACTACAGGTTTGAGGAAGCAGATGTAGTTCAAATAGAATCTTGAAATACCCACTTTTCTTGCAGTTGTTGAATTGATAACGCTGTTGCTTCAGTTCCCAGCCTGGTAACATAACCATATTTATACAGGCTGCTACTACAGTATAGTATCTGAGACCGAACATGAGGGTATAATAGTGTCAATGATCAAACTACCACCCCACAACTGGCATCTGCCAACCATTCAGCTGAAAAAGCACAACTGTTTGAGTGTGGACAGCTTTAGATGCCTTCTAGAGAATATCTATTCTTCTCCCCTTAGTTTGCACTGCTATGACTATTACCATGACTGTGATCAGTTACTGTATCTTAGCTCCTAACCCCTTAAATTCACTTAAGATAAGAGTACCTCTTACTTTAATCACTTGTTACTTATGCAGACTTTGCCCGGGTAAAGTCAAATGAAGAATCTACCTACCTATATCTCATTTTCTGTATTTACAAAAAGAAGTGATCACACGTATCTGGCTCCTCAGTGGTGTGTGCAGCACAATGAGAAAATACAAATATTTTTAGAAAACATCTATAAGAACACAGATTGTTCTCCTCAGAAGTCTTGCGAGAGTACTACATATTGCGTAAGGAAATCCTCACAGAAAAGAACAAGGTATGTTTGGATGTTTTGATGGTCCTTGGAAACTTTACAGAAATGCAGGAGTCAAAGGGAATGAGGTTATCTGTTTACATACACACAGAAATTTTTCAGTGAAATTTATTCTACTCAATTTCATCAGACACATCTACCAGATGGCTGTCAAATAATTTGATTTTGTGGGTTGGAAGCCAAATAAAAACTGTGGGGGAAGTTCAGAATTTGAATCTTCTTGCAAAAAAAAAAGGATTTGATTTACTTTGACATGTCATGTTCTGGCTAATATAAAATATTGAATTTGAAGAATGGGCACAGAGGCAGAAACATAAGAAGTAGAGCACCAGTAGTTCTCAGGACTGCTCCCAGGGAGACAGTTGCTCCTTTATTCGGTGTCTCAAGAACTGCAACACAGGACATGAGCTACCCAGATTCAACTCTGACCCGTCTCCATTATTCACCTGCCAGAAAATTAGCATAATTATGTGTGCTTAAAGAGCCCCTCTCCAGTTATCTGCTGATGTGCCTTCACTTTGGATGACCATTTGCAGCTCCAGTCTTCCAGGGATTTTCTCACACAACAGGTGGAGACCCATTCCTAGATACTTTTCTGTAGTCTTTCTTTTGTAATACTGTAACATTTTATGCTAAGTGGAGTTGTGGTGTTAACTCAGGGTTTCTCATAGCCGAGGTAAGTGCCCGACTCCCAGGCTATCAGATAAATCCAGTATCTGTCACATCCTCCTATATCTTGTGATAAGAGAAGGAAGACCAGGATCTAGACAAAGGTATCCAATGAATTCACTCTGCATTTGTAAATAACATTGGGATAAATAATCTGAACACACTTGGCTCAAAGTTTGTCTAGTTCCAGTAATTTCTTTGCAAACTCTTGAGGAAGGGGTGCATGTTTTAGATGCATTGTCTGACATGGGAAAACTTGGGAGCTGAGGAGATGGATTGTGGTCAAAAGGTTTTGAGTGTAACTGCACCGAATGGGTACAGTATGTAATAGTCTGCATGAATATACGAAAGTTACATTAATGAAATATAAAAGACATTCCTGGGATGGGCTGGACAAGACAAGTTGAATGTAAAATTTGTATTAAAATACTACCATTAAGCATTTTTACACTTCAGATATACCAAGTTATACCTCCTGAAAAATAATATTCATACAAATGCATTTGGAACACAGCGAACCTAGCTCCTAGACATATGACATCTGTACTGTTTTTTAAATCAGTTGTCTGCTAGCTACATTTAAATTCAAGAAACTGTGTGGAGAAGACAAAGAAAACTTTTAAGGGGTCACTTGAAAAGGATATAAGAAGGCATGCTGTCTCATGTGTTGCTGTTGATGCACAATAAGACTGCCGGGAAAAAGCCAAGACAGTGTTGAGAATGCAGGCATAAGTAGATGAATGACCAATGCCTTTGGGGCACTGATGTTTCATTATGTAGACAAAAATAGACAAGACCATCACATGCACTCACATGTACCAGGAATGAGGAAAAAATTCTAATACTTTCCTAATGTCAAGGACCTAAGCCAGGAGACTTTTTGAAAGATGTTGATAGATCACAAGATGAGTAGGATAAAGGAGGACACACAGTGGCTTTCATCTTCTTTTCTAATTTTTTTTTCAAAAATCAACCAGTTAATAAAAATAAGTAATATTTTACACCACTCCAGAAATCAGTCTACTGTCATCAACCTTAGACACAGGTTGAAACACAAATTCTGGTCAAAAATGATATCAAGACCCTTCTTCTTGAATGCAGCGGCTTATAACTGGGGCACAACTTTATGCTGTATATTCCTTGTGACTAGCAGCGACAGGGGAAAAAAAGCCCACCAAATTAGCTTCTGCTTTGTGTAAAACTCCAGGCTTCTAACATTGTAGTTAGGACAAAACACTAGTGGCCAAATTTCCAGCAAATAGGAACAACCCAGTCCACCGGCCAGCCAAAATACCTGCTCAGCTATGAGCAGGGAAGCCAAGGAAGTTGGCTGATTCTCCAAGAAGCTTAGCCAGATTGTGAGTCCATCAGGCAGTCACACCTTTAGCCAGGCAGCCAACTTGACAGACTTGAGCCAAAAGCTTTCAAAGTACCCCAGTGTGTCTCCAGGGGGGAGGAAAATAGTTATAAAGTTGCCAGTGAAAAAGTGTTATTTTATAGAAAATGTGTTTTGGTGGAAAAAACCGTAGCCAAGTCAAGAGACAATTCTGTTTGTGGTGCTTAAACAGTCTTCATTGCCTGAGGTCTGGAATAATTGCAAAATATTGCTGATGCCAAAAGGGTGGTACACACTGGAAATACGGTATGTGATGCTGAAGAACTAAGTGGTGAGGTAGATGGCAGAAGGATTCAAAAGGGTGGTCACAGACCATGCACGGAATCCTTACCCTGCCCCTGCTAACAGCACTCCAGTGAATAAGGAACTGCTGTTCTTCATATTCTTTTACCCGTGGGACTAGTCTATTTGAGAAATTCTCTCTCTAAAATTGCAAGAAGGAATGGCATTTGCTAATATTTACAAATTCATAAAATATATGTTTAATGGGGAACAGGAGTAAACCAAGAATCTTGTATGTCTGAGGTAAAGCTGACTCCAGCCACAGTTGAGTTGAACATTTTATTTTTGTAAAACAGCCCCTTTATTATGACTTAAATTTGGCTTGCGCACTTTGTGTCCTAGGTTGACCCTCATTTGAGGTAAGTTTTGAATACAAGCCTTCTGTTTTCATTTGCTTCACTCAAGTATTTTCCTAAATGTTCCTTGTATGTTGCTTCAATAACGTGTCACAGAGACTTAATGGCTGTCATTAGAACCTTATGGGACTCCACAGTAAGAAACAAAAGGGGCCATTAAACTGTGATGGACCACTTACAGGTCCTTGAGTACCTTGATGTACTTTCCACTGACAGAAGTCAGCAGGAATATACAGCAGAGATGAGGCACATTATTTGCAACACAAATCACACAACCATGACAAGCTGGAGAGTAAAGTGCTCTGTGTCACTAAGAAACTGTAACCTTACCTTTAAAGAAAATCTTCCCCAGCGCTAAATATTATTCCTGCCCTGATCGGAATTCACATATCCTGCCACATATCCAAACACCAGATGGTTTCAGCTCTCAGGACTGCAGTTGGTATTGGAACCTTTGATTTCGCCACGGCAGAATTTGACTGTATCCCCATTTTCATATTTATAATAGACATACATTGCATTCTTCTAGCACCTTTTATCAGTGGATTGATCTCCTTTACAGACAGCAACGATCTAATGCTTGCAATGCCAATGTAAATTGGGATTTGTTTTCCTTGTTCTGTAGATGGGAAAGAATGAAGCTCAGAGATGATGCAATTTAGACCTGACAGAGCCAGGCACAGACTGCAGATGCCCTGATACCTGAGACAGTGCCTTCACCTCACTATTGCTGCCCTTTCAGCTTCTCTCTGTGCAACAGACATTCAAGCTGGACACAAATACAATGAAAAGCTTCACCTGCTTTTTAAAATGGATGCCTAAACTCATGGGTTAATAGCTAAACACCAAGTGTGATAAATGTCAAGGACACTGGAGCCAAGTGGATCCTCACAAGTCTACGGGACCAGACAGGATCCATCCCAGGGTGATGAGGGAGCTGGCAGAAGAGCTTGCCAAGCCACTCTCCATCATCTTCCAACAGTCCTGGCTCTCTGGGGAGGTCCCAGTTGATTGGAAGTTGGCGAATGTCACCCCAATCCACAAAAAGGGCTGCAAGGAGGACCCTGGCAACTACAGGCCTGTCAGCCTGACCTCCGTGCCTGGCAGGGTTATGGAGCAGTTCATCCTGAGTGCAGTCACACAGCACCTTCAGGGTGGACAAGGGATTAGACCCAGCCAGCATGGGTTTAGGAGAGGCAGGTCCTGTCTGACCAACCTGATCTCTTTTTACGATCAGGTGACTCACTGGTGGATGAGGGCAAGGCTGTGGATGTGGTCTATCTAGACTTCAGCAAGGCCTTTGACCCTGTCTCCCATAATATACTCCTGGAAAAGCTGGTAGCCCATGGCTTGGACAGGGGCACTCTCAGCTGGGTTAGAAGCTGGCTGGAGGGTTGGGCCCAGAGAGTGTTGGTGAATGGAGCTGCATCCAGCTGGCAGCATCATTTGCTGATGACACCAAGTTGGGAGGGAGTGTCGACCTGCTGGAAGGCACCAGGGCTCTGCAGAGGGATCTGGATAGACTTGAGAGATGGGCTGATTCCAATGGGATGAAGTTCAATAAGGCCAAGTGTTGGGTCCTGCACTTTGGCCTCAACAACCCCAAGCAGCGCTACAGGCTGGGCACAGAGTGGCTGGAGAGCAGCCAGGCAGAAAGGGACCTGGGGGTACTAATTGACAGGAAGCTCAGCATGAGTCAACAGTGTGCCCAGGTGGCCAAGAAGGCCAGTGGGATCCTGTCCTGTATCAAAAATAGCGTGGCCAGCAGGACCAGGGCAGTGACCCTTCCCCTGTACTCTGCATTGGTGAGGCCACTCCTTGAGTACTGTGTTCAGTTCTGGGCCCCCCAGTTTAGGAAGGATATTGAGGTGCTGGAGAGGGTACAGAGAAGAGCAACAAGGCTGGTGAAGGGACTGGAGCACAAGTCCTATGGGGAGAGGCTGAGGGAGCTGGGGTTGTAGAAGAGGAGGCTTAGAGGTGACCTCATCACTGTCCATAACTACCTGAAGGGAAGTTATAGCCAGGTGGGGGTTGGTGTCTTCTCCCAGGCACTCAGCAATAGGACAAGGGGGCGCGGGCTCAAGCTCTGCCAGGGGAAATTGAAGTTGGAGATCAGAAAAAAATTCCTTCCAGAAAGAGTAATCAGACATTGGAATGGCCTGCTCAGAGAGGTGGTAGATTCACCATTCCTGGAGGTTTTTAAACTGAGATTGGACATGGCACTGAGTGCCATGATCTAGTAAATGGACTGGAGTGGACCAAGGGTTGGACTTGATTTTGGAGGTCTTTTCCAACCCAATTGATTCTATGATTCTATGACATCTTCAGGTATGAAATTTCACTAGTTCCAAAAAACAGAACTTAGTGACTAAATAAGGATTAAGAACCCTAGTTGTATACATGCTTTATTTTGTTTTGTTTGTTTTGTTTTTAATTTCCCTTTTTCTAATAAGCACTTTTAAGTGGCTATGTTGACAGTGAAAGTATCATAGAAGAGAAAGAGATACTGTGAAAAGAAAAAGAAACTGCTTTTGCTTCACTGCTTTCTATATGTCTATCTGAGATATCATAATAAGCAAGGCTGTTTCTATTTCTAAACTTTTGGCAAAATTTCCAGGAAATATGTGTGTGGATTAAAAGTGACAGTATGTGGTTTTGAACATAGGAGCCCAAGTTTTTCATAGTCATAGGCTCACTATCAGCAGAGGATCCTGTATCATTCATTTTTTTACCCTGTCCAATGAGACTATCTCATTTCCCACTAACACCATCTCATATTAACATATGGTGTCTCTGCTGGCCAGACAAATTACTTATATTTGAAAAGAGGTAGAAAACCATTATTGACCTCATGTGATACTGACATTCTACATGCACCAAAGCCTTCATTGGTTACTGTGATTTCAGTGTATTCCTTGATGCAAGGAACACATGTAAACCAATATTTCAATGGAAATAAACAAAAGCAGGTATAACCACAAACGCATCCCCATGCCTGCCTCTCCAGTAATTCTTGGGACCTGACTATTGTCCTTTCTTTCATAACATGTTTGTGAGTGTTTCTGTTGCAGTCTGCCTGGTCTTATTCTTCCTCACACATAGGGAGACATTTACCTATCTGAATCCACTGATTTGAGGAATATAGCTCCAGATCCAACCTATAATGTGAAGCTCCTTTGGGCAGAAAGATGTCGCTTTTCAGCTCCTAAAATCACAATAAGAGAAGAGTTCTCAAAGATTCTACTGGTGGTTTTATCCAGAGCCACATCTGTTAACAGTTTAAAAAACAAACAAACACAAAACAACACACCCCCTCAAAACCACTAAACCCCAAAAAGGCAAGGATTTAAAACTTTCTAGCTTAAAAACTTTCTAGCTTAAATGTACTGTGAATAACAGATCATCTTACAACACAAGGAGCTTTCTTTTGCTCTTTTAGACATCATTTGAGAGGTTATCATGGGGAAACCCACGACAACACTAGCAAAAAAGTCTAAAAGTCACCATTTGATTTTTTTTAAACTCTGTTCCCTTCATCTTTGCCATAGCTACTGATCAGTTCTGCCATAACTTCAAATGATGTGGAAACTACCTACAGAATGAGTTCACCCCTCGCAGTTATAGCTCTTTACTGAGACCTGAGAAAGAAAAAAAGTCCTACTAGTATCAAAATATACTGAGAAGGCAATTCACTCCAGCTTGGAGGTCTTATTCTATAGAATCTGCATTTTTATACTAAGAATTCCTTTACTTTCCTGTCTGAATTGGCTTTTTGACATTAATATTACACTGTATTTTTTGTAAAAATCCATCAGTTTTCTGATGTTGTCATTAAATGTACCAATTGATTACTATCCCTGATGTAATTCTAAAGTAAAATTCAGGTGTTGTGGTTGGTGGATGCACCACCATGCCATACATGTGTACATGCACACAGTCCAGCCTGAGAGCTGTTCAGGCAACCAGGCTACATTCATAAATTAGCACATATTTTTCTTCTGATGCCTGAATTTAAGGGATATTTTATGGTTTTTCATCTTTCCTTATCTCAGGTCTTTCCTTCAGGTATCACTGTTTATCGTTTCCTAAACAGTTAATATTTGGCTCATTCTTATTAAGGATACTATCAGGTGCTTTTGATTTTGAATCATCTCTCCAGCAGCATGTTTGCAGTTCATAGTCATAACATGGAAATATTTCCAGACACTGACAAAGACAATATATATATCTGATTTTAAACATGTTACAAATGCAGCTGTATTCCTTCTATGCAGTCTGAAATGGGCTTAAAAGGGGCAAGCAAAAATCTATCTTGTTAGTTAACTGTGTCAGTTAATCATGAGGATCAGGGGGTTATGCATATGGCAGAGGTATTTTCTTACCTCATACAGAGGGCTCAAGGCTTGACGTTTAACTTCTTTTTGTGGAAGGCTATTGATGTTTTAATTCAATATGCTGGCCAAAGGTTCCTAGATGTTGAATGGGTACTGGTAAAAAGTATATTATTTCTATCTTACAAGGCAAGGTGGCAGGGCTTCTCAGGGACTTTAGGAATATAGACACTACTGGTCAGGAATTCGATATTTCTAACATGCAACTACAAGCTACAACTATAAAAAGTCTTAATACAATTCTGGAACTGTGAAGAATACCTCCAGATTTTCCACTCCCCATTTTTGCACTTCTTGGTGTTTTTCACTTCATAAAGATTGGATTTCTTATAGGCAAAGAATATGGTGATACTAAACAAAGACACTCTCAAGATAGATACCTATAAATATGCTTGTCTCCTCAGAATTACTATGTTTGGGCTTTTGGTTCTGCAAAATGTATTTTAATTTCACTGATCCTAGGGCATGTGCACAGTAAATAAAGGAAAGCAGTGCAGAGAATCCTCATTTAGCATCTCCAGGTGGCTCTGTGTGGAGAATAAATGTTCAAGACACTTTCTGAGGTCCAGAAGAAATGTAGTTGAATCACATATAGGCTAGTAAGCTCTGCTACTCCACAAGATATTTGCAACCTTTTGCGATTTTAATCTCCCAGTCTAGAGTGCATCAGAGATTCCTGATGAACAGTGTTTGTAAATAACATCCCTGGGATCTGGCCCCCGACCTGGGACAGAGCAAGATGCCTCAAATCAGCTGTCCCACACTGCTGAGCACTGAGCAGTGAGGCAGCCACTCCCAGCATCCCTCCACTGCCTGCCCCACATTGCAGATGCAGAAGCAAGGCAAGGCAGGGCAGAGCCTGGCTGGGTGACTATGGTGGGAATGTGGAGGAGCTAAAGCCTGACTGTGGAACTAGAGGACCCATGGGCATATCAGAGTCCTGGGTGACATGGTGGAAAATGTTGCTGAGGACTCAGACTGAGTGTGAAGGAAAACACAGTTTAATTCCCCGTATGTCTCTGTGTGTCCAAACATGCAGCAGCAGCAAGTGCCTGTCTTGGCTGAATGCCCTCCAGCAACAGCTCCGTTCCTTTCACAGCTCTTTGTCCTGTGACACAGGCACCAAACCAGGGTAAGGGCACTAAAAACAGTGGTCTTAAATGCAGACACCTGAGGCAAAATTTAATCACTCATGTTCAGTTTCCAGCATATGTTTTTCATTTGTCTGTAGTCCTTCTGAACTCAGATGGATATGTCCTGGGTACATCTGTTTACCTACAAGGAATCCAAACCATTTAGTGGCATGCCAGCATCGGAGTAGGTTCTGCTATGCTGGAGCTGCCCCCGGGCAGCTCTGGGCTCTGATGTGATATCCTGTCTAAACAGTCTCCAGTGCTCTGGTCTTCCCATCCTCTCGATCCATGTGCATTTGTAATAGTCATTTGAGGGTGAGCTGAGGTCACATCATTTTGTGTCGGTTTGAAAAGATCTGAGTGGGTCCTATGCACTATGAGCTTGCTCTAGTTTCATCCACCAAATAGTAACAGGTTTTAATGTGACAGCATAAGGATGGCCCAAAAAACTAATTTTAATTTACCTTAAGAATCTAATTTATGAAATTATGATGAAACTGATGTGGACATTGCCATTACAGCTTTCCCTGCTATCCCCTTTGTTCCATGGGGGCAGAGACGGGAGACAGCGACAACAGTTCCGGCAGTTGCAAGGTAGAAAATCACCTGTTTGTACAAAAAAACCACAAGGTAATGTGCAGTCCTCGGGGCGGCCCTCAGGTTTGGCAGGATTGGGTGAAAACTGAGGAAAAGGCAGGGTCAAAGGTCCATTAACCAATAGAACTGGGACAGGGGCAGGGCCAGGGCCCCAGCCAGCCCTGCCCCACCCCGCCCCGCCACGAGGGGTAACAGAATAGAGAGGGGAGAAGGGCCAAGGAGCCCTCACCAGAGCACCTGGGTAGGGACGAGCACTGCTTAATAGCTGGCCCATCAACAGAACAAAAGGCCTCTGGGCGACACAAAGAGAACTGGCAGGGTGTGGTTAACGACCCATCACAACTGAAACGCAGGCAGAGTAACAGAACCAGAAACTGCTTTTTAAAACTTCAACTGAGTCTCTGAGTTTTTTAAGGTGTTTGTCAAGTGCTGGTTTTGGAATTCATGTCAGCATCTTCCTACACACCAGCAAAACTCAGTGCCATAGTTCAAGACTACTATTCCAGTTATTCCTTTGCTCTTGGTTGCCTTGTTCAGTAAGAAGAAAGCCATGATGGGAATTTACTTTATCCCTCTCCTCCCCATGAAGAGGCGTACAATCTCTAGACACTCACTTTGTATATGATTTTTTCTTTCCAGTTTAGCTTTGTATGCCTTGAATTATTCAACACTGTCAACCAAAAGACACTTTTCTTGTATAAAAGAAGTTGCACGGGCAGTAAAAATTCTGGTTTTCTAGTTTAGGGAGGGCTCCCTTTCTTCTTTATGTAAGTTCCTTAACAGAAATATATTTGTGTCATGAAGCGCATGAACATCCAATGCAGTGAGGCTTGCGGGACAAACTGCACAAAATCTGTAGCTTTGATCTGTACAAAACCACGAGATGTTTCTTTGGGTTTTCTTGTCAGACAGGCCAGGCAGGGCTGTAGTAACTGGGCTACTGGGCACCTGGACGCAATCTCTGGGCAGAAAGAGAGGACACACCTGGAAAGACATGGAAGTATGGAGCTCCTCAATTTTGGATATCTGAGTTATGTGCTGTTAGGAAGCCTGGAGAGCATAACTGAGTGTGCTGATATTACTTCCCTGCATCGGCTGCATAATTGCCTACCTCTGTATTCCCTTTGGACACCTACATGAGGAAAGGATACCAAGTTTTTCATTAATTAATGATATTGTTAAAATGAGAAAAATATATACCATGTAGACAAGCACTTAGGCAAATCTCTATTCACATTTAAATTAGCCACTAATATCCTGAAATAGGAATATCTACACAACTTTTACATTGCTTAAAATCTCTTCAAGTTACGTGAGAGTAACCTTCCCTTGCAGAGAAACCACGAGTTCCCTGTTGCAGTGTAGCTGACTTGCTTTGCACAATCTTTTACTGTCACTGGTTTGACATTTTTTCCTTTTTCAGATCCTGAAAATAGCTTCTATTTAATGATTTAGATTTTAAGTTCTTTGGGGCAGAAATCATGTTTGTGTGTGTTTGTACAGCAGATGCGGGTCTTGATGTATGACTGTGGTTTGTAAACATTACCACAATATAAATAGTACATTAATCATTAATTATATTGTTGATACATTACTATGTCTATGACTCTTTTTCTCCTCACAGAGATGAGGTCAAGACGTTTCCATAATCAAAACATTTTTCTGAAGTCATGGTTGCCCCAGATCTTCCTGGAATGGATTCAGAAACAGAGATTGACAATATATTGTGAACTTCTTGCCTAAAGTAGCATCCATGTCACAGATTGACATATCTTGTGAAACTTCAGATTAAAAATTATCAGCTAAGGTATGTACATGAAGTCATATGCATCTATATACAATTGAATTCCCCTAAGAGTCTCAGACTGCTTTGCAAACAGTATTTCATAATGTACAAAAATGTTATAAACTCAGTTTAACTCCAGGATGAACTATTATGTTTGGTCAGCACATTCAAAAAAGTTAAGGCAGTAAGTAAACTTGCGTGATTGATATGTGTAAGAAATAGGTAAATGCTGGACTCCACAAATTAGGTGCAGATACATTCCAATTTCTTGTAATAGTCAATGCCTGAAACACTGAGTTCCCTGTTACTTGACCTGAATTGGTTTGATTGCCAAGGTCATGCTGGAAATCTATGACAGAGCAAAAAATAGAAACCAGATCTCCTAAATCTCATTAAATTACAGTTTCCTAATTACAGCAGCTGACTTTGAGATCCATAACAGCATTCAACCACATAAAGAGTAATTTAAGACACTTTTCCTGCTACTTGAAGCAAGTAACTCAGATTTCATCTAAACTGCCAGGGGACACATAGCTTGAACTGAGAAGTTGAGTTTCATTCTTGTATCCACAGAATAGATCAGCAACACAAAGTATATAACCAACCATGGCATAGGAGACACAGGTCCTCCGCTCCCTCCTGAGTCCCCAGACAATGTGGTGACATACTGTCTCTCTTGTCCTGTTGATCCTTGTCACTTGAGTTTTGTAGTCTTGATGCCTTATCCTCAAAAGAAGAATAGGAGGTGTCCACCAGGAATGGCCAATGACTGTCCTGCAGAGAGGGAGCCTTGGGTTCAATGCCCCTGAGGCCAAGGAGGGCCACTGGAATGGGCTGTTCTTCCACCTTGTTTGCCTGGGACTGAGATGATGATGCTCATGAGCTGGTTTTGGTTTCTGCCTCGCAAAAGCACCTAACTTATAACTGAGTTAAACTGCTAAATGGAGGCAAGAGGGAGAACTTCACACACATACCTTTCCTCAGCATGTCCTGCTGACTGGCTCAGTGCTCTGAATACTGGGATGCCAACCTCAAATTTAAACATCTTCCCCTTCCTGCTTGTTGTGGGACACCTCACTCAGCACAGCACCGAGCGTTCCATCTCTGGAGGTGAGCACACACAATTTAAGCACTGAATATCACAGTTCTCTGAACCTTTTCAGAGAGGTTCTTCTCTAAAAAGAGAGAATCTAGGCACCATCTTGCAGATGCCCACAATCCTGCTTTGATATAGGCCATCTAGGGAGGACTTTAATACACAGAGAAGATGCAGCACTTAACCAAGAGGGGAAGCAGAAGTCACTGTGGAAGAAATAGTTGGACTCGTATTCATGGATTTAGAAAACCCTAATTCATATTTTTATGAATTACTTGCACACTAAAGCTATGTGTAAATGATGTCTCATTGCCTTATTTCCTCCTCTGCAAAAGGAAGAAAAGTACTGGTGTGTCGTACACAAGTGCTGTGAGCATAAACTGAAGGGTGGAGATAGGGTGGGAAAAATGTCAAATACAAAAGTGATGGTCAAGTTAAGAGTTGTTAAGTTACGAGAATGACTCACATGCATAGGGAGATATTACTGTGAACAACCTCCAACTTGGATGAGGCTTTTTCATTTGTCCAGGCAATGTCATGTTGTAGCAGTTTATCTGCTTCTGGGGACACACTTAGAAGATCACATGTAAATTCTTTGAGCTTTATAGGGAATAAGAATCCCCACTCTTGGGTTGTGCCTGTCTGAGCCTTTCCTTTCTGACTGACATGATTTTCTTGCTAGTATTTGAGTCCCAGTAATCCTAAGTGTCTTCAAATGTAAGCTACAGTTCTGGCCCGCAATACTCTCAGTTTGTCTCCATGTCTGATGTTTCTAGAGCAGAGAGGTCCAGGCTTTGTCAGGAACAGCCATTACATGGTAATGTCAAAAAGCTGATCAGCAGAACATTAGGATTTGTATGAGGGCCTTATCAGGCACACGTTTTCAAGTTTCTTGAATCAACGATTTCATTGTTCATTTTTAGAAATAACAGCCATCATTCAGTAGATGTGTTGGTGTCTATCAGAAGAGATCAGGTGTGGCCCTGGGTCTGGAAGGGATATGGCTAAAAGGAATGAAGTCAGATAACCAGTGAAAGCAACCACAAAGAAAAGGGATGGAGGGAAAGAGGAGGGAAATGGTGACATTTTTCAGCTAGAGAAAACGACTATCCAAGTAATTTTCTACCATTTTAAAAACTTGTATTTGGGAGGTAAAGTTCAGAAACAGAGTTCTGGGAGAAGTCTGGTAGGAGATACAACAGTCATAAGCAAAGGGAAGGGGAGGTGTTTCATGGTGGAAAAGAAAACAGAACGGTAAGATAGAGAGACTTCATTTGTGGCGGAGAGGCTATTGGCTTGCCCTTGCTGTTCATTTAGAGGAAGTCACTGAACTCTTCTTTAGTAGTGGTTATCCATTTTATAGGGTGTCTTAAATTCAGATGTTTATCACATTCTACAAATGTACTAGAAGATAATTAACCAACTGCAATAAGCCTCAACACAGCCCAGTATTCTCTTTCAAGATTCAGTGGGATAAAGGTCACCATTTCTGAAAAATTAACATCATGATCAAAAAAGACTCAGCATCATCCCTCATTTTGAAGCTGAACTTAAGTGACCCACAGACATTATTCTTCTATCATTTATATAAGATCAATACTATCCTGTTGTTTCTAGCACTCTACTTCAGTTAAGCTCTTTTGCAGCATCATTTTCTTGTATTCACCTTATTCCTCCAGATAAGTCTTAAAAATATTCCTCTTTCTGACACCATAAAATTGGAACATTTAATATTGAAGTCCTGAAATAATAAGGTGATCATTCTTGTTATTATTGGAAATCACAGTGACATTACAATAGTAGTAAAGCAGCAGCAGCTTGCACGATGTCCAAGAGAAAATTCCTACTGCTGTGGAAGCTGGAATACACTAAAAAGAAGTGTGCTATGCTGTGCAATCTGATTTCACATGGTGGAACTCTCCAGCTACTATAGAGATAGGATCAGATGGGAAAAGTCTATGATTTTAGGGTGCTTGAAAGAAAGAGAGGATTTAAGCATAGCTGGAAAAGGGGGGTGAAGCATATGATTAGTATGTCAATGGGAAGAAATTGGAAGACCAGAAAAGCACAGGCACACAAAAAGTACACTGAGAGAGAAGACTGGGATTAGGTGTAGGGAATAACATTTTAAAGAAGTTCACACTAGAAGTCTCCATCTGAGCTACTGGTGGACAGTACAGAGTTGTCTCATACATATCCAGGTGGAAACCCTAATTAGTTCTGCCTGTCCCTGACAGGAGCCTTGAAACCCAGGCACACACAGTGTATCTGGGGGGCCCACAATCACTGCTGTAATCCTATTTATCTAGAGAGGCATTTGCACGGGCTGTTGTTGCAAGGGTGCAGGTTCAAGTTTTCAGGTAATAGAACAGTTATCCCAACTAGAGCATGTTAATGTTTCTTTAAGAGAATCCATATCAGGAACCCCAAAAATTTCAGCTCCCATTTCTATAAATAACATAAGAAGGAGATCACACGGCTTCCTTTATATTTAACTAGTTGCCATAGCGTCTCTTCTGTAAAACTGGGATAGCATGACTACCTAAGGGCTGTCTAACTCTTGCCAATCGTGTTTCTCTCCTTAGAGAAACAGAATAAGGATGCAAAATTAAGCTTCAAATAATTTTCTTGAAGCAAAGCTAAGACTATCAGATGAAGTCCTGTGCCTTTTTAGAAAGAATCAAGGCAGAAAAAACCCAAGTTTCTGAATACTAGGAAAGAAGAATTAAAGTACATGTTCAGGCAACCTTTACCCTGCCTGGCTTGTGCACCCCAGCTCCGGGAATCGCTCCCATACTGGAGGGTGGCTTTGAACTCTGCAGGGGGTTGGCTACACCTGCCCTGCAGCCAAATTCCTGACGCACCTCACCCCTAGAACACCAGATCTCTCACATTTGATAAGCCCAATGCCTCTTTTTTGTAGTCTCTCTGCCTTTCTGTATTTGATACGATCCAGCCCTACATTCACCTGCCATTAAAAACCTATGCACAGACAACTGCTGGCATCCTTACTGATGGAACCCATTCAATGCAGTGCTTAAGTAAGGTGCGTAAGAACTCTTGAAGTTACAGCAAACCTTCCTTTGATCAAATGAGGGTCCTGCCAAGGAATTTCTCTTCCATTCACAGGTGGGAATGGTCCATCCAGATCACCTTTTAATATGAATCACAGCTCTGCTGAACTGCTGTGACTAATCCTTCTGGCTAATCACACTTTGCACAAGCAAGGCAGTTGGATGATTTGCACATAATTCCAGTGCTGTTGTCAGGGAAGGAGTGTCAAGGTTTCGAAGATATGTCCTTTAATCCTTTATTTCCCATTTTTTTCAGACGTGGGTATTAGACCCGAAGCTGACTTGAAGGGCATGAAATATCCGTGGACAATTTAAACTCTGCATTAATGATGATTTTTCCCAGTGACTGTAAGATCTGCTAATGAATTTAGGAACTGCCTGACAGGGCACTCTCTCCCAGTCTGGAAGTACTAAAAGGAGGCAGAAAGCTGAGCTGGGAGATGTTAAATCATCAAAGCTTCATCTTGTGATTGCAAGGATTAGAAGGGGGAACTCAGAAGGCCCTTTGAACAAGATGTACGCAGAAATTCGAATTAACATGGTCTGAGGCCAGAAATATTCTTTTCCTGCTATTATTTTTTTAATGAAAATACCTACTCCTCAATACATCTATGGCAAACCATTTCTCAGCACTATTGTCTGGAAAAGAGTGTTCAATCATTTGTCTCATGCAAGTATGCAACAGTTTTTATATAAAAATGTATCTTTGGATACATTTTGTGATTTAAAAGAGGATGAAATATAAAAGAGGAGGAAATGTATCTCTATTTACAACAGTCCCCCATTTTTAGAGTTCACCCTGTTTTTGAAGAAATTGCTTTTAAATCATAGGACTGGTAGTTTGGGTTTCCTCTGTAGTATGCCAGTGAGCACTTTGAAAGTTCTGTGAGTTAAAGAAAAAAGTGAACAATAAAAATAGGCTTGTGTTCTACTGTGTTTCCATCACCTGTCTGCTTGTTGTAGGCCTCTTTCTTGTGAGTCACTGTGAGCAGGACAGTTTGCTCAGCTGAATTATCTGCCAGAGCTCAGTCTCTTTTGTGAGCAGTGTGTTTTATAAATGAAGTTATAGGCAACGTGATGCAACTGAATATTTGCATTCCCCTGAGGTATGTGCTCTATAAATACATAAAAACAAACAGACACAATGTTTCCCTGTGGTCACATTGGTTATTTACTATTGCAGGTGTCGGCTTCTTGAACAATTAAGATACCAAGTAAGTTTAGAAATGGCTTGTATTTATTTATGTCTATCAGGTATGTGGGTAATTTTGAGAAGTACCTACCATTAAAGGGAATTAATGAACATCATCTTTTCCAAGCTAAGTCTGCTCTATGTGACAGTAAAATCTCATCTGAGCTGTGTTCCTGGTATTTCAGTTTTTCATGGGCACATAAGAAAACATTCAATTCCATATTTATTTTTCAGCTTTTGTGGGCATTTAACCAAAAAAGAGGAGCAAAACTAAGATTATCATGTGGAAATTGCTAAGGAAGTTATATAAATACCTTTCAGTAACTATGTAAGTTTGAGGTTAGAGCAAAGGACCAAGAGTTAGGCCTCCAGGGCTTTGTTCTCTGGACTGCTGTTAATGCCGATCATGCTTGGATGAGCCCTGGCCAAGCTCCTGGGGTGAGCTCCTGAAAACACTGGCCTACATTTATATCTTCCTCTCTTCTGCCACCAAAGGGGCATCTCAGGCAGAGACATGGAATAGATTAGTCCTGGTACAGTACTATGAGATCTACTGAAGAAAAGGACTAAGCAATAAAGCGTACTGCTAGAAACGAAATACGTGCATATCTACACAACTTTGCTTCTTTGCCTACTGCTTCAAATGATTAAATTCTGATTCTATGGTAACTATCTAAATTATATCTTAGTATCATAAAGGCTGATTATGGGCTTAATTTTAAGGACCCTTCTGCTTGTATAAAGTACAGCTGTTTTCCCAACTCTCTCCATGGTAAATGGACTGTAAGAACCTGTTTGACTGCTGTAAACTTTTCGTCTGAGATTTTGGGGTGCGTCTGGATGCCAGGCAATGCAAAACTGTTTTCAAAGCTAGATTAGTCCAACTTTTATTCAGTCAAACTGAAAAAAAAGGGAGAAAGTGGGGAAAAATAAAAAAAAAAAAGGTCTGTTTGGCTGTTTTGAATTATAGGACTTGTTTTCCTCTTTGCTCGCCAGCTAAGCTATGGAGGTAATGTTCTGCAGAAATAATTCACTACCAGGCTGGATCTGCACTGGGAAAGATTTAAACTTCTCTTTTCTGAATACATTTCTATAATGTACATTATAGAAAGAGCTCCATAGGCTTAAGTAGGAGATAAATTGGTTGTACTAAGATGAAATTCTTCAGTTGGATTTTACAGAACAAGGGAATTGTTACAATTTCTTCTCCAATAAATATCTATTAATTTGTAAGCATAGATTCCTCAAAACATTTTATCTAATACTTTCTAGCAGGAAACATTTAAATCCAAAGAAAAATTAAGAATTTTGTGACAAAGTGGACAAACAGAGATTCAAGCAGCAAAATGTTCACAGTAATAACTTTCCAATTCATTACCTGGAGCACAAAGCTTTCATGAAAGAGTCAAATGGCAATAAATGTGGGCTTTCTAACATCTCATGATGGCACCCCTTCACAAACTGTGGCTGACATCTGTCCTTCTTCCTTCTGGTTTCCTCCTGTATTATTTTATTAGGCCATACACTGATTTTCAAATTATGATCTACATCTCACTGGCACTTTGATCGACACTTGGATTATCAGTTGCAACTTCAATGATATTAATTATATCTATTTTATGTGTGAAATGTAGGCACAGCTAAACCCAAAAAGACCATCAGTGCCCTTTACATTAATAGTACATGTTTGATCAAAGATCACAAAGCCCATGTGACAGCATAAGTTTGGTCTCAATTAATTCCTAGTGAGTTGAAGTTCAAATCAGTCCATTGAGAGCAATAAAGTTTACAGGCTTTCTTTGGGTTCTGCAGTCAGTGGTATCATCTCTGTGGCCTCACTTGCAACCAAATTATAATTTTTCTCACAAAACACAGTGGTTTCCCAACTGTGGTGTAAATTCCATGTGGCCATTTTAGAAGGCTTTACAGAGTAGTTTTCACTTTTAAATGTCTTTCAGATACTCCTTTCCCAAAACTGAGAAAAGAGGTCAATTGTCTTCTTTCACTAGAAGCAAGAAACACCCTGTGCTTATTCCAGGCACACTCTGGTAGACGGTAAAAGTTAAAAAAAAACACAAGTCTTTGTTTCCTACCAAGACTAACTTGATTCCCGAAGTGATTGTGGTGTGTGGGGAAGAAGACTGCTGAGAACTCCACAGTGGTGGAGGCAGTGTTGGGAATGCAGGAATCTGTGAACGCAGGCAAAATTTTGGATTGTTATTACAGATGTGCAGTTTCTAGATGTGAATGTCATTAATTTCTGAATAAGGTATATATTGCCTGCATTTCTGTTTCAAAATACTAAAAAAAGTTTTTTCCTTCTCTTTCAAAATGCCTATAAACCCCACCTCTGCCCTTCTCTGTCTATGCTGGGCTGGGTCAATATGCTCTGGGCTGTGGCATTGACCAACATGGGGCTGGAACTGTCTGACCTGCTTCAGAGCTCCAGGACCTGGAGCTGCAGAGAAGTGTCTGGCAGTGACAGCACAGCATTCAGCAGTGCAAGACTCCTATCCTCAATGCATTTCACACTCAGCAGATAGAATAGCTTTGGTCTTCTCATTTATTTTTCTTCCAGCAAAAAAAAATTTTCCCCCCTTTTTATTTGACAAAGAATTTTGCCATATGCTCCAAATCAAATCAACTGCAACCTTTTTGATGCTTTGTTACTGCCCACATATTGGGCTGCAGTTAAAAAAAAAAAAGGGAAAAGCAAAGTAGCTTAAGTGTTCCTGTTTCTGCTCCAATCAAACTAAAATTGAGTTATTAATTCAAGGTGAATATGACTTATCACTTCTCTCTTACTCTAACGAGAATGAACCAATTCCTTGCTGTAACTGACATATCTGTCTGACACATTTTTGTCTTTCTGCATGGATAGTTGTCGTGAATAGAAAGGAATTTGCTCATATTCATTCACCGATCAACGCTGTTTGTTGACTTTACTTATCCAATTATCTTAATTTGATTTAATGCTGCACTTCATGAAGTTCTGTCCCTTCCTGTGTGCTGCCATTAGTCCCTGTGTACCCACACAGTCAGCCTGGCAAGGCAGCTGAAGAAGAAACAAAAGGGTTTATTGATAAAACTCATTTTGAGCAGGAGCAGTTCCCACGTGAGCATCCCCTAATGAGCACCACCATGGCCCAAAGAATGGACAGAAGTAGGAGTGCTCCCTGCTTTCAGCAGCAGTGGGGTCTTAGATGAATTTCATCTGTCTAATTCTGGCAAATAGCTTTCACACTACATTATTGTAGGTGTTACT
Organism: Pithys albifrons albifrons; assembly: GCF_047495875.1. NCBI lineage: Eukaryota > Metazoa > Chordata > Aves > Passeriformes > Thamnophilidae > Pithys > Pithys albifrons. The sequence goes on from NC_092459.1 coordinate 86,567,797, forward strand.
TAGGGCAGAAGGCATCCATATACTGTACTAACAGATAGTGAGAACATATTTATAGCAGTAGAAGTCATATATTCAGATATTGTGAACTATCTATTAACTGCATTGACAAAGGCACTTTGGGAAATAACTGGGTCAACCCTAGGATATCTGCTGGCACAGCATGTACTGGAGATGAATTGTGCCCCTTTCCTCCTCAGATGATAAAAGTAAACCCACAGAAATCTGCTGGGTACTTCAGGATGTGATTTACTTAGGTTTGAGCCAAGATTTCCATCTCCACTACCCAGCTTTGTTCCCTCCCCCTCTTTCTCCATGGGCACAGGTCACTGGGGAGGTCATATACCAGGGGATGGGAATAAGTGATGTCAACTGCATTGACACCATATTCTGTGTCCCGCCCTGGTGTACCATGTGTATTGCTTTGCATTGCCCAGCTGAAATGTGTTTTACAGATACCTGGCTGCTACTTTTCAAAATTTATTCTGGGAATGGTGGTTTGCATTTTCAAGGTTTATATTAATTTTTTTATTTATCTGATATTTGTTACAAATTTAATTTGTTTTCGTTAAACTACTTGACACTGCCTGTGAGAATTTTCATGGTGAAACAAAAGGAAAGGTATGCAATCCTAGAAGAAGGAATGGAAGATAAAATCATGCCTCTGCTCATACAGATGCAATTAAAACAGAATGAGAAAAAGCAGGAGAAGTAAAAAAAAAAAAAAAAAAGAAAATTAATCCTTTGGGTCATCTAGTTTATTTAATTCATTAGTTATGTCTCAATTAATAAGATTGTCAGTATATCCTGGTCTAATTATATTAATGGATAAAATCAATTTAAATTTTGAAATGAAAGGCTAAAGCATATTTTTCCTCTACTACTCCAGGTCTCCTTTTGCATTGTAAGAGCACACACAGCCAAAGTAACCTAACTTAGTTCAATTTACATCATATTATGCAAAACTGTTACTGTCACCTTTTAAATCATGTTAGTTGTTTAATAGCCTTAGTACTCGCCTTAGGTAAAATACATTAAATACTTTCCTTATGTTAGTTCTTGAAGGCAGCACAGGAATATTACATGATTGCAAATAGAAGAAAGCAGTTCTTTGAGAGGAAGGAAAATGTGAGCTATTCACTGGAAAATTTGAGAGCAGCTGAATATGGCAGACAAAACTTTGGGAGGAGATGGGCATTTTCCCCACCTCTTCTCTTGGACATCCATCTTAACTCATGGATGCCGTGGAGCTAAAACTTACAAAACAGACTCTGATTATCTTTCCCTTGCTATCTGGAGCATTAGGAGTTAAGTTATTGATGTTTGTATAGTACCTTTGCTTCTGGAGACACAGGCCTCACAGAAGTATTACCACTTCAAAGAGGTCAGCAGCTCAAAAAAAGGATGAGCTGAAATGACATGAGTCTGTGGGGTGAATCTACACTCAACTGAGTGAGCAAAGGCAGACCTATTCAAACTGATTTCAGATTATTACATTTATAAGGCACAAAGCCCCTAGTAGCCAGACTCTTCATTTCAGCTCAATGTTTGTTTCCAATGGCTGTTTCTAATGGTTTTCATAACTTTGCAATTTACAGAAGGTCAAAGAGATATTCAAGTCAACTGCATATCTTGAGGTTTTACTGAGTCCAACAGCTCAGTCTCCTAAGGGCTTTATTCTACAAAGGTCAATATGTTCTTAATGTCATTATGTCCTTAAGGCAACTTACACATTGTCATTACAGAGGCACTGCACAAGTGTAAAGAGGGAGCTACACCAGTGACAATTCACAATTTTCTAGATTCAAATGTAAAAATTTTTTGCCTACCCTACACAAGTTATGAATGCACTGATCAAACATGCAATATATTGTTTTTTACCAGACAAATGCTTATGCCATTAGAAGCCCTAGATAAGTTGCCTGACACTAATACAAACTTTATTGCTTCTCAAGCCAAAATTAACTGTGCAATACTTTCAGTTGATATATTTATATTTGTGATAAAGTGTGGTGAAAGGTTGCTTGCTTTGCTTATACAAGTACAGTAAAGACTGCAAAACTTCCTATAACTAAGAAGCTCTTCCTCATTGAACTCCCTTTTCCTCAATGCAATGCTTGCTTTCCTGGTGAGATTTTTTTTGCTTCAGTGTAGATAAGGCTTTTCATCCTTCTCTTGAGTGCCAAATGTCGGGGCAATTAACCCTTTGTTGGCTGCAGACAGCTGCAGGGTGTGTCCCTACAATTTCCAATTTTTCATAAGCATCAAAGCTGGAGAAGGAAATGGGACTCTTTGCCTGGTCTGTAAGCAATAACAAACATGGAAGAGGAATGCTGTTTATTTGGTGCAGCTGGAAAGAATGAGGATGATCATCTTCTTTCATCCCTTTCAGGAATTCAGACTGCTGTTAGGTAACAAGAAAACTATGCTAATAATTTTCCACCCAAGTAAGCAAGAATTTCACCACTGATGCTGCCATGGGCTTCTCTATGCTGCCAAGTTGCACAGGTAATGAATAAAGCTCATATGGTGATCCCAGATCCACAGAGAAACTTTCTGCCTAACTGAACTATAGAGATTAAGCCATTTGAAGATGCTTAGTAGAGGACTTTTCAATTATGGTCATGTTGGTTTTGGTTTTGGTTGGTTGGTTGGTTTTGTTTGTGGTTTGGTTTGGTTTGGTTTTGTTTTTAACAGAACTAACATAAGTTTTTAGCTTTAAGATAAGATCCATTGCTAGCCTATCTTCATTCTCTTGCTCAGACTGCATTTCTTTTTAAACCGTTAGATGTAAAACTTCTGTTTCTCCTCTTCAGAAGTACTGTTTTTAGATTATTTACTCAACCCTCTAGTTGCATTGGACTTGGGAACTTGGGGCTGGGAGTTGCTTTCAGTGTCAGGGCAGCTGGACATTAGAAGTAGCACTGTGCTTTGAGGATTTAGCCCTTGCTCACTAGCAATGAGGAGATTGCCCTAGACAGACAGGTGCAGGTGGTCTCAAGGGCTGGTCTGCTTGCATCCCAAGCTAGACATGAGTCAGTTCTACACATAGGTGATGGCCTTACTATGTTACTTACATCTGAACTCAGATTCTCTGCCTCTCAGCAAGGCTTTTCTGCTCAGGGGCAGGACTATGCTAACATGACTGCATGGTTTCTGGTTTGGATCTGGCAGCCAGGAGAGACCATGGGTATAGCAGATGTGTGGATGTTTGCACTGGAATGAAGCTGTGCTTCAGTTTCATCACTAATACTAAAGGATTACATTTCAGAGAGATGTGGGAAGACTGACCGAGATTTGGGGCAGATAGAGGCTGATAGTGGTTTACTCCTAACCACAATATGAAGGCAATGACTATGGAGAAACTCATGTGGGGCAATGTAGTCAGTAGACCAAACCATGAGCTAGTCATGTGGGCACCACTGTCAGAAGGCTGGGGCATGGAAGGGAGAGTGCCAGTGGAATTTCCAAAGGAATTTTAGTGGAGGTCCTGAAGAAACAGATCACTGTAGGCAGTCAAAAATGATAATCATGAAAGGTCCTTTGTCACTCCAGAAGATAAAACAGCAATAAAGTTTCAGGAACCCAAGATATCCCTTATAGATATATTGTGAAGGGCTAAGTATGTAAGAGAAAAACTGCAAGGTGAAATGTTGATGGACTCTGTTATTCTATTTAACAGGAAAAAAAAAGCGCCTCATTTGTGTATTACAACCTTGGTTTGGTACTTCTTCATTTGCAAGCAATGCTGCTCCAAAACACTCCACATTCCATCTGCTCCATGCCCTACCACAGACCTCATATCTTTCTAACATATTCTACAACAAACTTCTGTAGGGAAGGCTGCAATGCACACTGTGCCATAGGTAGATATCAGAGTATCAAAGGATTTTATTAGTAGCATGCATTATTGCCCTATAAAGGATATATTAGATAAACAATATGCAGAAGACTTAGGAGTGTGGCCCTACATTACAGGAGAAGACAAAGATAGATAGATAGATAGATAGATAGATAGATAGATAGATAGATAGATAGATACATACATACATACATACATACATACATACATACATACGATAGACAGATAATAAGCAGTTAGTTAGTTAGTTAGTTAGTTAGTTAGTTAGTTAGTTAGTTAGTTAGTTCTGGGCAGGTTGAACCAAGGGACAGTTCCTTCCAGACCCTATGTTTGGCAGTTCATAGATCTTAGTCAGATGTTGAGGCCATTTGGCTTTTTCAGTGCCAGTACCACTGGGAGTAACAGGGAATGCCAGTGGCCATCTGGCCAAACTGGGAGGGTGCCAGTAAATGCAGAGACCTCCTCCAACCAAGTGGTAGAAATGGGAAAAATTCTGAACTAGGAAAACAGAGCTATTATGTATCTCTGTGACATATGGAAAAAAAATAAGGCAAAAGCACTACTTTCCATCATGTCCTTCAGACCTTTGAAGCATTTGAAACAGGATCCATCTTAATCTCTGCTATACTTGTTTAGCAGAATGGGCTACTGATGATACTGTTACTGTAATGCAACTCTGTATCATCATATAACCTTTAAAACAAGGCATATTTTTCCCTCAAGACCTTTGCCTCATAGACAGTCTTACTGTCACAGCAACAGCCCACATCTTTTCCTTATCTCTCCTGAGTCAGCATGGCCAGCCAGTAATTCAGCACTGACCTGCCAGACCTCACCTTCAGTGGGACTGGGTGTTGTTTCACTGGCACCATCTGCCCAGGCTGCACTGCCACAATATGGGGATTTCAGCAGTGAACCCACCTGGGGGGCTCATGCTCTGATCCCTTCCACCTCTAGATGCTTGCTTATACCAGCCCTTCTCCAACCATTCATGAGGTTGTGCTGAGAACCACAGCACTGAAGTGAACCTCAGTAAAAAAAGAACTTTGGAGGAAGGGGGAGATGCACCTATTTGTAACTCATGGCCATTCAGTGGTCTAGCTCAGGGCACCGCCCCACAACTAGTTGTGTTAGCATGATTGGCGGTCTGCAGAGCTGTGGAGATGTTGATTCCCAAACCATGACAGGGCAGAGTTGCCAGAGTGCTTACCCTGCTGTATGGAGTCTATGTTTTGCTTCTGTTTATTCCAAATGCAAGAGGAAGAGAAGAAAGGAAATTGCTAATGGTCATCTTGTCAGCATGTGCAAATTCGTAAGAGGCAAAGACTTATCAAGGGACTCTTATGTACTGCTAATTACTTCTTTTTGAGTGACTATAAATAAATAGCCTAAACTCCCATTAGCAGGCTGAGAACAATCTTGCATTTTGTGATAGGAGGAATGACTTCATTCCTAGTTTCATGTGGAGAGCTTCATTAAACATGGGCTGAAGTAGAAAGCAATAAAATTAATTGGTCATATCTGGGTGTGAGAGTAGGAAGGGAATAGCAAGCTTTAACAGGAAGGTGTATCAGTTTGACAAATAGCGCAATGCTGCACAGGTTTAGTTAACAGTGCGATTTTGCATAAAAACATTCTGACACTGGCTCATGTCTTGTTTTCACTGGATGTATGCCACAGAAGACAGATATAAACTAAAACGACATGTGCCAGTATTGGAGGTTGGAATGATATAAGACATAATATCGTCATAACTTCAGTTTCAAAACTACAAAAACTTTGAAAGATACATGCTTTAATTCTCATGTATATCATGAAACTATATCTTCTTGTGGGATGTGATTAGTTCTTGATATGATTAAGACATAGCTTGATCTTGCATGAAACACTTTTATGTAGTACATTTTAACCAGGGGTATCTTAGTGCAGCTATTGTATAGTCTACATCTGTAGAATAAATTAACTAAAAAAAATCTACAATCTCATCTGTGCTGTAACTATGTTTGCTGCAGTGTGTGACCTGAATTGCATATCTGACAGCTGAAAAATGGGGTGGTGGTGGTGGTGGTGGAAATAGACCTACGGTATGGTAGATTTATTAATCTGTAATTTGAATGTGCAAAGCAAAGAAAAAGTCAGAGCATGCTATTCAGTGGTCAGTTAACACGCAAAATTGTTTTGCTTGGGTGGTGGCTGCTGACAACTGTGTGGTCGCAATAGCTGGGTGGTCGTTTTTCAGCTTATATAAATAAACACTGCAAATTCTGATATGGCTGGACCAAGGCGTCTGTGAATATAAATGCCCTCCTCACAAGAGAAAATACAGGATGCTTGCTTTGCTGGCAGGCATTTCTCAGGCTGGTCTTTCCTGATATGGTAATTCTACTTTTAGGGGACGCAATCATGGATCAAAACCACTGTGGTCTCAGATCAAGCGCCAGTAAACTAACCTTACACTCTTTGCTGGTTCAAGGATATTCAAAATGTTTTGAAGGAGTAGCTTAGCAGGTAACAGATGGTCTCCAACTAATTGCCAGAAATAATACCCTGAACTCATGACTTATCCATATCAAATGTGCACTGCCACATGATATTGCAGAGCACAGAAATCGGTATTGATGGACAGGGAACTGCAGATTCCTCATTCCAGTTCAACTAGAGGATGTATAGGGCAGTTTCTCCTCCTTTTAGACCAGACTCCATTCGAATTAATGAAGGAGTATTTTGCAGAGCGGAGTGGGAGCTGGATAAGCAATCTCAAAGGTGAAATGTTACTCAGAGACTAAGAAAAGTGTACTCAGAGGAAATCAAAAAGAAGTCAAGGCAGACCTTAAAGAATTGCCTCAAGTAGGTATGGGTGGAGATAGACCCCTATCTTAAACACTGTGTAATTTCTGAAAATAAAATCACAAACAAACTGGAGATGAGAACTGTCAGGCCTGCTAGGTGACGTTAGGATTCAAATTCATGTTTGTTGGCTGATCAGATTTACAAAGAATTTTTACACTCACGAGCATAGTTCTGCTATTTTGGCAGCTCTTGCACAAGAATGAAAGTTATTTCCTTACTATGAAGACAACAAGAGGAAAAATGATCGAGACGGTGGAAGTTTGGCTTCACTGCTTGTTTTTTGGGGTAACATTGAGCACTTCACTGCCTGGGCTCCCTCTATAATCAATGAAGGGAGGTTAGGACTCCTGCTCTCCATTACTCTGAAAGAGCTTATCTCTCCCTGGTGACTACAGAGAAAGCCCAAGAAGATGAGCTAACTGACTTGTCTGTAGTTTACATTACAAAGAGTTTCACAGCTATTCTGGTTTAAAGTATCATCTCCTTCCTTTCCTTACAGACTCCTCCCCAGAGATGCCTCTTCTCATTTACACCCTGTCCAGTGGCACGCTATCCCTCAGCAGTGCAGCTGTGCTGTAAACAGCTTTACGCAACCACTTCAGTCAGAAAATAACAAAAAGGAAATTATTTTTTTAGATGTTGTCTCCCAATTTGGTTCACACAGTGACCACACAAGCAGGTCTATCAGCACAACTGGTGCACCCTTGTCAGGGGCAGCACAAAGCAGCAGAGGGAAGAAGGAACGGCACTGGCTTACCATTGATACATTGTCCCACAGCACCTTGATCTGCCTCTGTGCTTCTGGAAAACTCATTCATATTCCTGGTGTTGGTATATGCCCCAGTTAGGTCCAAGGCCTAACTCTTTTAACAAAATAAAGCTTGGGCATGCACCAGGTTCTCTCCTCTATTTTTCTCTTCCTGTCGTCCCTGTGTTTATGTGAAAGAAACCCAGAGGCAAGAATGAGACCAGAGAAGGGATGTGCTCCTGTTCAATGGTGAGGGAGCAAGATCCTCTGCCTTCTGTTGCTGAATCTACAGGTATCTACTGTGAGCCAGGTCAAGTCCTTAAAAATGTAGTTCAGCAATTTCAATCCTTGCACTGATGTGACACCTTGGTTGGGCATTTGCTTGAGAAATTCCTTTTCCTATACCAAATTGGAACAATAACTATTTTCCAACTTTCTAACTCAAAGCCAGGATGTTATGAGGGCAGAGGCCACCAGATCAGTGAGGTTCAGGCAAACTCAGAAAATTTAGAAGAAATTGTAATTCCTTTGATGCCAAGTTTGTTGATAGGAGAGTTCAGTGTTAATGTGAGCCAAGTTCCGCTGGCTGCCTATTAAAGGCAGCCTCATGACAGAGATTTCTTGTGATGTGGCTCTACTCTGTAACTGCTGATTGTCAGCCTCTATTGTAACATCATCTGCAATAAGGCATCCATTCCCTGGGGGTAAAAAAGAAAATGGATGCTTCATAGCAGTAATGAAAGTGCCATTGATTTTGCTCAGAATTGTTATTACAATTATAAAAAGGTCCCTTCAGGCTTGCACACTGACACATGAGGCAGTGAAAAACAAAATCACACTCTTAACTGCAAACAAGCAGTGTGCTGGTAAGGGGAGCAGAGTAGTGGGAGTCAACTAAAACAATTATGTAGTCATATTCTGAGATATTGCCAGGAGCAAAGTTTGCAGAGGCTTTCAGAAAAAGAAGGGGAGTGACAGCCAGTGTTTGATGGTGGGCCCAAAATGTATCAGAACAAAAGCACCAAATTATACCAGAATTTTTAACTCCCTCAGTGGAAAGAAGCACAAACAGCATTCAGAGACAATCAAGAAGAACAGAGTCCCTTGCTTTCAAATCAGTCTGCAATTCAACAGTCAGGAAACATGAGTCTTATGATGGAGAAGAAAAATGGCAACAGATTTTCAGACAGGATGTGATAATGTGCACTCTCTCTGCTGTTTAAAGCAGTCACAAGATGTACAGGCATGTAACAGGGACCAGTTCTCAGGTCATGACAGGTTATGAAAATGTTGGTAAAATGCAAGTGGAGAGCAGGGGGAAAGGGTGAGTGAGCTGAAGTTACATTTGGGGGTCTGTGTCACTTGACAAGGAACTTGCACACCACACTAGACTAAGCTTATGAGGAGAGCACACCCTGCTACAACTGAAACATGGGTCTTCACTAGTAGACATAAAAGAAAAGCAAACTTTTTAAATTGGCCTCTATTCAATAGCTGTATTTTCTCAGCCTGAATAGTGAACTATCACAAATGTGTGAGGCACAACTGGCACTGCAAACCAATTGAAAGAGTCATTGGTTTAGATCCAATTGCAAAGTCACTGGTTTGATGTCAGAAGAAGCCATTCACAATCTGTAGAAATCCTTGGTGCAGTAACAACAAATTGTCCACCAGCATCCGTTGGTGTTTTTCTATTTTGTTTTGTTTTGGTTTGTTTGGTTTGGTTTTGTATGAGTGGGAAGCAATAGGCAGATCTAATCACAGAAGCAACAACAGTTAAAGAACCATCACCGATCGCCTCCTTTTACTTAGTTCTTAAATACACTCAGGAAGAAAAGTAACTGCTCTGCAGGGCTTCTGCAGACATGTGTCACCTACCTAGAAGAGACCACTTGAGTGCAGAGAACTGAAAAAGTTATTTCATCCCTGCTGATTTATTCTTTTAACATTATTCAGTCTTAACTAACATAGTGAATCTTTTGCCAAAATTTCTTAGGATATAATTTTCTCATATAGACTTGTAATCTGGACATGATATTCAATGTGACTGTTTATGTCCTTAGGCTGGTTGAGTCTATATCTTGCATCCTCTCACAAATATCTTCACTTGTACAGCTGCCAGCTGAAGTTCTCTACTAGTCTACTGTCATCTCACACCTTGATGACTACCATTTCCTGTTTTCCTTCCTCCTTTACTCTAAAAGAACTTTTCATTGAACACTGTTTAGTTCTACACTACTGGCTGCATCCTTATTTAATGCTATGAGGGTTTCCTGGCTTCATACAGCACAGTGCCTCATAAGGGACATATCTTAGAGTAGAAGTGCTCAAAGAACCCATCTCTTATGACCACTCCAATCCTGAGATAGGTTTTGCATATGATGTTTGCATCCATTTATCTGGACTCTGCCTGATTAGAGGGCTTGCTCTCAGTTGTAGAGTGCAGAATCAGTGCTTGAGAAGAGACTGTTCCAAAGATTAACCACAGGAGGTATCAAAGTATCAATCAGAATAATATAAGGGAAGAGTTTAGAAGGATGATGCATAAGATCCGATGCTTTTGCTTGTTTCAAGATACAAAAGCTCAGGTGCTTACAGGTTTATGCAAGGAATACAGGGTGTACTGTCCTGTACAGCTCCCCTTGCTCATGGCCTTGTTACAGCACAAGAACATCCACACAGAACACTTGCAGAATTCCTGCAGTTAAGTACGTCTACAAGCAAATAGCATTGTATTTTTCCATAGACAACTCCTGCAGTAGTTAAAAAACAAATGTTCAAACTGGAAATAACTCCAGAGTATGAATGCCACTGAGCTTAAGAAATTGTTTCTTCTTCTTGAAACATACAAGGTTTGGCTTTTAATATTGCCTACTACATCTGCATTCTTGACTTTGTAAGCTCACACCTTACCTTTTTTCGTTAAACTCTGTATAGTAGCATAGAAGAGAGAATCATTTGGTCCTTCGGTTGAGAAAGAAATGCAGGGCTGGAGAGGCTGTCCATGTGCAATGCACAGCAGCCTGTCAGCTGAAATGCCAAGGCACACATACAGGTTTGGGACTTAGGCTCACACTCATGAATAATGATGCTGTTATCTAGTAATGCACAAGCTAATAAAAGTTTGATATTGATAAAAACTTAGGAGTGTGAAGGTATGTGGGGGAGCAAGAAGAAGAAGGAAGACATATTTTCTATAAATCAGAGGTCAAGGAAAAAATATTGCAAAGAATGGAAACTTTAAAGCTACAGTACACTTAGTACATAAGCAACCATCAGAGATGGTGAGAACATTGTAAGGGAATTGATAGCTCTTGTTTGTAGCATAAAGTTAATTATGGAATGGAGCATCTGCCTTAAAACTCATGAAACTGCCCTGTTGGCAGATGTACCCATATGGAAGTAACACCCCTTGAAAAGCTTTCCTTTAGGGACTGCAGAGCATTCCCAGATTAGGTGCGTGGCAACAGTGCCACAAAAAATTTGATGACCCAGTTGAAGCCAAAGCAGAGATCTTGCTGCCATGTGGGAACTTGTAAGTTCAAGGGTCTGTGTAATCAAAGCTGAGCTGCAGCCATGAGGGGAGGAAACTGGGCTATGCTCTCGTACTGCACTGCCAGCCAGCTAAGGACAAAGTCCCAAGCAGCTGCTCTTGTGTAAGATGTCTGGGTTTTGGCAGCTTTAGATGCAAAAAATGTTTGTAGCTTGTTTCTGGGCCAAGAGATAAGATGGACAAGAAAATAACCCTGAATTAACCTTTTATTAGAGAGATGAATCATTACTAGTCCATGAGGCTGCTAAAGGGGCTTTTCTGGACTCAGAATCTGGGTATTAATATAAGGTGGAGTACTCAGCATCATATGATCAGGCACACTAGCTAAGCAGATGAATTGAAGCATAAGTTAGGGTGTATGTAAGGCTCTCAAGAGAGGTGCACAGGAGTGGCTGTTTGCATGACAGAAATGAATGACAACATTTTTGAAGCACATTTTTTCATGAGAAGACATGTGACCTAAAGCTGCTCAGTGAGGACTGAATTTGGATTTGGCCCACAGGAGGAGTGTGGAGTTGGAAAAATTTTGCCTTGCAAGCAGGATTGTATTCAGACACCACCAAGCAACTAAGGTGAGCTACCTGCTGCAAGGAATCTGTGTATGGCACTGCGCCGAGAAGCGTAGAAAATAGACCTGGCCTGGCATGTCACACATATCTGCCCTGTCATAAGAGTGTCCTAATCCATTACTGTGCTTTGCTGAGTACTAGCTGAGAGTGACACGGGACGTTTAAACCCCATGGGAATATGCCTGTTGCATGTTCAGTTCACCATTTACTTCAGTTCTGGAAGATGAGCCAAAACACAGGCAAAACTCACTGAGCTACATGAAGGAGTTTGGTCCCATACAGCATTCAGAAGAGAAAGCTTTACTTTCGGGTATTCAGGCTGTTTTTAGAGAGGTAACTTCTCACTTTGCACCAATGCTGGTGCAAGTGTCATCTGAGGGAATACCTGTGTACAACACTTATGGTGCCACTGCCTTAATTGGGCTGGTAATCTCAGCTGGAAAACCTGTGACTGTAAATATCCAATCAAACAGCATATGAATAACAACAATTAATGGACTATTTTACACTGTGCCTGTGTATGCCTGTGTCTGTGTGCATGGTGAATGAATACAAGATGTTCCTACAGATTCTTGTAAATGGAAATTTGAAAGTGGAATTGAAAGTGTTGGAATTTACTTTGTGCTGCATAACAGTTACAGAAATGCTATGCAGCCAGATGGTTTTTCCATAAGTCTTTGCTATAGACTGGTATTGGCCTCATTATACTAGTAAGATTATGCTTGCTGGTGAATGTCCATACCAAACTGATGAGTCATTAAAGAGCAGTGTTTTTAATCAATAAGTGTTTGCCTGTCCATCATGTTGATTTTATTCTCCCCAGCTTATCTACTTTCATTGTGTAAAGATCTTAAGATGAATGAGCTCCAGAATCAAAAGAAGATGTCAGAAGAATATTTAAAAGTTAACATCTTTTATGTGGATTTGGAGGTTTTAGACACTTGGTAAATTTAAGAGTTAAATGAGAACAGCTTTGGCTGATGATGCAATGCGATGTTGGGATTGCAGGAAAAGAAGATCCCAGCAGAAGGCTGTCCTAGTTCAGCTGGAGGGACCAGCTAACCCTGTGTGGTGGTGATCAAACCTGTGTATTCCACCCCCTTTATTCATTCCCCAAGGACAATGGGCCATTAGCAGCAGCTGCCCAGGGAGCCATTATCACTTCACACCCAGCCTGAGGGGGGCGGAGCTGCTAATGGGCCATCAACAGCTCAACAACCCCTGGCTCCCAGAGTCAATCACCCATTGTGTGAGTCCCCGCCCAGGGGGAGGGACTGAGTGCTCCCTGAGGGTACATAAGTGGTGGGTAAGAAGACCTCAGCCCCTTCTCGTCGGATCCAGAGCAGCAGCAGGACCTCGACAGCAGGAGATCACCGCTCTCGCCCAGACCACAGCCCTCGCCTGCACCAACAGGTTTTTCTTTTCCTTTTGCTCTGGACTTGGGGGAGCCACAGGGGTCTCAGCACAAGGGCAAACAAACCCCCTTGGGTTTGTGCCCCAGGACACTGGGTTATACTGCTGGGGTATTGTGAGTTGAAAGCAATTTCCCTTGTGTATCAGTGTTGTTATTGTAATATTATTATTAAATTTTAGGTCTGACTTATAATCTCTCTCGTGGTGAGTTCATTTCCCCTGCTGGTTCACCTTCAAACCAGCACATCTTTTGGCGCCCAACGTGGGGCACGAGAGAGAAGTCAGAACTACAATTTCATTTTGTGTATTTGGGTACAGAAACTCCCTGACTACCATGTTGCTTGATGTATTCATGTGGATCGTGTATCTGGGCCTGTTCATATTTCGACACATGGGGAACCATGTGCCTGTTTTGATGCTCTCTTTAGTACCAGGGAGAAGAATCAAAATTGCTTTATTAATATACTATGTTTATGTTGTCATAACATCAGAAGCAATGAATTTCATTGTGAATGTATATTCAGTCTGGTCTGCCTGTCCTGGTTTGGGTTGTTACCTCTGGGGTCTCATTAAAAATAGCACCCAGACTGTGGGGAAAACAGGCGGAGATGGTTACTTCCACCTTTTCACCTCTGCTACAACAATCATTGAAAATATTGAGCTTCCTTTTGATGTTAGGGACAGCATAATCCTGCTGTTAGTGTTGCTTTGTCTCCTCTGTACTGTATACACCATGTTTAGGGTCAGAACTGGGCTCTCTAAGGAGACTTGCTGGAGGCCTGCCCTGGGAGCGGATGATGTTGAGTGGCACGGGAAGTGGGAAGATATGGGCCAGTATTTGGAGACCTTCTCTCCTCAAATGATCTGGAAATTCACCCCGGAACAACTGCAGGACCCTGCCAAAATGCTAAGCTATGTCAAAGGAAGATGCTCTGGTAGTCCCAGAGATATGCAGCTCACAGCAACCTGCTGGGCCCTGGCCACTGCCTACCGCACACTGCTTGGTGTGGTACAGCATCATCAGGAGGAGGAGAAAAGGAGCAAATCCACAGGCACCATGTCCACCCAGACCATGACTGAGCCAGAGAGGAAGAGAGATACATCAACTAGCGCCATGTCCACCCAGACCATGACTGAGCCAGAGAGGAAGAGAGATACATCAACTAGCGCCATGTCCACCCAGACCATGACTGAGCCAGAGAGGAAGAGAGATACATCAACTAGCGCCATGTCCACCCAGACCATGACTGAGCCAGAGAGGAAGAGAGATACATCAACCAGCGCCATGTCCACCCAGACCATGACTGAGCCAGAGAGGAAGAGAGATACATCAACCAGCACCATGTCCACCCAGACCATGGAGGAGCCAGAAGGACAACAGAAACCGATAGCAGTTGCCCCTGTCCAGAAAAGAAAATCAAAGACCAAATCAGTTCGTATAGTGCATGACGAGGAAGAGTCAGGACCTTCATCTCAAGCAGAAGAAATGGAGCCAGAAATAATCACCCGGTCCCTATCCCTGGGAGAGCTGCGTGAGCTCCGGAGAGAGTTCACACGACAGGCAAATGAGTCCATCTTGACCTGGCTACTTCGAATCTGGGATGCTGCAGCCAATGATACAATTCTAGATGGGAGTGAGGCAAGGCAGCTGGGATCCCTGTCTCGAGATGTTGTCATTGATCAGGGCATTGGAAAGAGACAGGAAACTCTCAGCCTCTGGCGGCGACTGTTGTCAAGCGTGAGGGAGAGATATCTTTGTAAGGAGGACCTCCACGTACAGCAAGGACAGTGGAACACGATGGAACAAGGTATCCGGTGCTTAAGGGAATTAGCCGTACTGGAGATAATCTTTTCAGAGGATGAGAGATTCCCTAAAAGTCCAGATGGTGTCCAGTGCACATCCCAGATGTGGTTAAAATTTGCACGACTTGGGCCAGAAATGTATTCTCGCTACCTTGCAACATTGCAGTGGGGAGAGGGAGAAGACAAGGTGGGTGCACTGGTCAGCAAACTCAGGATTTATGAAGACACTGTCACTGCTCCATTACGAGCCCATGTCTCAGCTGTGGAAACAAAACTGGCTGAACTGGAAGAGAAGATTAAGGAAGGACTCTTCCATATCTCTCCAGAACAAACAAGAGTCTCTGCCATCAGAAGCAGGCGTCTCCCAGCTAAGGAGAAAGGGTACACTCCACGCGGCAATCTGTGGTTTTACCTCCATGAGCATGGAGAAGATATGAGGAAGTGGGATGGGAAACCCACCTCTTCCTTAGCAGCTCGGGTACGTGAATTGCAAAGAGGCACAACTAACACAGGGAATTCTTCAAGGTTGAAGGCTGCTCCGGTCTCTCGTGGGCAAGGCTCCAGACAGTATAGGAATGATGATGTTATGCCCGATCCTCTTGAAGGAACCTCCCGGTCATATTCACAGGGAGAGCGCAGTGAATACCATGACCAGAACTAGGGGGGCCCTGCCTCTAGCCAGGTAGAGGAGAGGGACAATCGGGTTTATTGGACTGTGTGGATTCGGTGGCCTGGCTCATCAGACCCACAGAAATACAAAGCTTTAGTGGACACTGGCGCACAATGCACGTTGATGCCATCAGGATACGTCGGGGCAGAATCCATCTCTATTTCTGGGGTAACAGGGGGATCCCAACAGCTGACTGTACTGGAAGCTGAAGTCAGCTTGACTGGCAAGGAATGGCATAGACACCCCATTGTGACTGGTCCAGAAGCCCCATGTATCCTTGGCATAGACTACCTAAGGAATGGATATTTCAAAGACCCAAAGGGACTGCGTTGGGCCTTTGGCATAGCTGCTGTGGAGACAGAGGAAATCAGACAGCTGAGCACCTTGCCTGGCCTCTCAGAGGACCCTTCTGCTGTAGGACTGCTGAAAGTTGAAGAACAATTGGTACCGCTGGCCACAGCCACAGTGCACCGTCGGCAATACCGCACTGACCGAGACTCTGTGACCCCCATACACAAGATGATTCGTGAGCTGGAGAGCCAAGGGGTGGTCAGCAAGACTCACTCACCCTTTAATAGCCCCATATGGCCAGTACGAAAGTCCAGTGGAGAGTGGAGGCTGACGGTGGATTACCGTGGTCTCAATGAGGTCACACCCCCCCTGAGTGCCGCTGTGCCGGACATGCTGGAGCTTCAGTATGAGCTGGAGTCCAAGGCAGCCAAGTGGTATGCCACCATCGACATTGCCAATGCCTTTTTCTCCATTCCGTTGGCAGCAGAGTGCAGGCCGCAGTTCGCTTTCACCTGGAAGGGGGTGCAGTACACCTGGAATCGACTGCCCCAGGGGTGGAAACACAGTCCCACCATTTGCCATGGACTGATCCAGACTGCATTGGAAAAGGGTGAGGCTCCAGAACATCTACAGTACATCGATGACATCATTGTATGGGGGAACACAGCAGGGGAGGTTTATGAGAAAGGAAAGAAGATAATCCAGATTCTCCTAAGAGCTGGTTTTGCCATTAAACGAAGTAAGGTCAAGGGACCTGCTCAGGAAATTCAGTTCCTAGGAGTGAAGTGGCAAGACGGGCGCCGTCAGATTCCAACAGAGGTGATCAACAAAATAGCAGCTATGTCCCCACCGACCAGCAAGAAGGAAACTCAGGCTTTCCTAGGCGCCGTGGGCTTTTGGAGGATGCATATCCCTGAGTACAGTCAGATTGTAAGCCCTCTCTACCTTGTGACACGGAAGAAAAATGATTTCCAGTGGGGCCCTGAACAACAACAAGCCTTTGAGCAGATTAAACAGGAGATTACCCATGCAGTAGCCCTTGGGCCAGTCAGGACAGGACAGGATGTGAAGAATGTGCTCTATACTGCAGCCGGGGAGAATGGCCCATCCTGGAGCCTCTGGCAGAAAGTACCTGGGGAGACTCGAGGACGACCGCTGGGATTCTGGAGCCGGGGATACAAAGGATCTGAGGCCAGTTACACCCCAACTGAGAAAGAGATCCTGGCAGCGTATGAAGGAGTTCGAGCTGCCTCAGAAGTGATTGGCACTGAGGCACAGCTCATCCTGGCACCCCGACTACCAGTGTTGGGCTGGATGTTCAAAGGAAAAGCTCCTTCTACCCATCACGCCACTGATGCCACATGGAGTAAGTGGATCGCTCTGATCACGCAGCGAACCCGGATAGGGAATCCTAATCGCCCTGGGATTTTGGAAATCATCACCAACTGGCCGGAAGGTGAGAGTTTCGGATTGTCCTCTGAAGAAGAAGAGGAGCAGGTGACACGAGCTGAGGAGGCCCCACCATATAACCAGCTACCAGAAGAGGAGAAGCGATATGCTCTCTTCACAGATGGCTCCTGCCGCATTGTAGGGACAAGCCGGAAATGGAAAGCAGCTGTATGGAGTCCTACACGTCGAGTTGCAGAAGCGACTGAAGGACAAGGTGGATCAAGTCAGGTTGCAGAGCTGAAAGCTGTTCAGCTGGCTTTGGATATCGCTGAACGAGAGAAGTGGCCAAGACTCTACCTTTACACTGACTCGTGGATGGTGGCCAATGCTCTGTGGGGATGGCTGGAGCGCTGGAGAAAGGCCGGCTGGCAGCGCAAAGGGAAACCCATCTGGGCGGCTGAGATGTGGCAGGACATCGCTGCCCGGGTAGAGAAGCTGAGTGTGAAGGTCCGTCACGTAGATGCTCATGTACCCAAGAGCCGGGCTAATGAGGAGCATCGTAACAACAAGCAGGTGGATCGAGCTGCCAGGATTGAAGTCTCTCAGGTAGATCTGGATTGGCAGCATAAAGGTGAATTGTTTCTAGCCCGATGGGCCCATGATGCTTCTGGTCATCAAGGCAGAGATGCAACATACAGATGGGCTCGTGACCGAGGGGTGGATCTAACTATGGACAGTGTCTCACAGGTTATCCATGACTGTGACACATGTGCTGCCATCAAGCAGGCCAAGCGGGTGAAGCCTCTATGGTATGGTGGACGGTGGTCGAAATACAGGTACGGGGAAGCCTGGCAAGTTGACTACATCACACTTCCCCAAACACGCCAAGGCAAGCGCTACGTGCTGACCATGGTAGAGGCAACCACTGGATGGCTGGAGACATACCCCGTATCTCACGCCACTGCCCGGAATACCATCCTGGGCCTTGAGAAACAAGTCCTGTGGAGACACGGCACACCAGAAAGAATAGAGTCTGACAACGGCACCCACTTCAAGAACAGCCTCATAGACACCTGGGCCAGAGAGCACGGCATTGAGTGGGTGTATCATATCCCCTACCATGCTCCAGCTGCCGGGAAAGTTGAGCGATGTAATGGACTGCTGAAGACAACCTTGAAGGCGTTGGGTGGGGGAACTTTCAAACACTGGGAGCTGCATTTGGCAAAGGCCACCTGGTTGGTCAACACCCGGGGCTCCATCAATCGAGCTGGCCCTGCCCAATCAGAACTCTTGAATACTGTAGATGGAGATAAAGTCCCTGTGGTCCATATGAGAGGTATGTTAGGAAAGACTGTTTGGGTTAGTCCCACCTCAAACAAAGGCAAACCCATCCGAGGGATTGTCTTTGCTCAAGGACCTGGTTGCACTTGGTGGGTAATGCAAAAAGATGGAGAAACACGTTGTGTACCACAAGGGGACCTAATTTTGAGCGAGAAGAGTTTGTAATGTTTCATTGTATACATGTGTATATATATGTATAGGTAAAAAGGGGGTTAATTTGGGAATGACTAGATAGAGTGGAATAAGGGGTGGATAATGTCCTAGTTCAGCTGGAGGGACCAGCTAACCCTGTGTGGTGGTGATCAAACCTGTGTATTCCACCCCCTTTATTCATTCCCCAAGGACAATGGGCCATTAGCAGCAGCTGCCCAGGGAGCCATTATCACTTCACACCCAGCCTGAGGGGGGCGGAGCTGCTAATGGGCCATCAACAGCTCAACAACCCCTGGCTCCCAGAGTCAATCACCCATTGTGTGAGTCCCCGCCCAGGGGGAGGGACTGAGTGCTCCCTGAGGGTACATAAGTGGTGGGTAAGAAGACCTCAGCCCCTTCTCGTCGGATCCAGAGCAGCAGCAGGACCTCGACAGCAGGAGATCACCGCTCTCGCCCAGACCACAGCCCTCGCCTGCACCAACAGGTTTTTCTTTTCCTTTTGCTCTGGACTTGGGGGAGCCACAGGGGTCTCAGCACAAGGGCAAACAAACCCCCTTGGGTTTGTGCCCCAGGACACTGGGTTATACTGCTGGGGTATTGTGAGTTGAAAGCAATTTCCCTTGTGTATCAGTGTTGTTATTGTAATATTATTATTAAATTTTAGGTCTGACTTATAATCTCTCTCGTGGTGAGTTCATTTCCCCTGCTGGTTCACCTTCAAACCAGCACAAAGGCCAGCACACAGATGTGTCAGATGAGTCTGCATTCCACACACCAGAAGTCACTAAGCCATCAGCAGCATAGACTCAGACTTCCTACATTTGAAATAATTCAGTCACAATGGAAGAAATTCCTGTCATTGCAAGTAAATTTAACCCACTGCTAAAAAGCCCTGCAAAACACCTTCATTTTACTAATAAATGATAGTACTAATTGTTTTTCACCTGGAGTAGTTGTCCTCCAAACAACAGTAAGCTAAGAACAAAATATATAATTTGATCCATTTCAGCATGTATTTTATTTTTTTTTTTTTGTTCTAATGGGGTAAGGGAATTATTTTGTGATTTAACAGTTATGCATAGTTTCCCAACTGTCTTGTTCTTTTTTGCTCTTTGGGAACACACTCAGGAAGGAGAACCCATGAAAGGCTCTTCAGTCCCAACAAGCAAGAGTCACAGAACCACAGACTAATTCAGGCTGGAAGGCATCCCTTGGGCCATCTGACCAGCCTACCTGTTTATAGCATGGCTAACTTCAAAGCTGGGTGGGGTTGCTCATGGCCTTGACCATCTGAGTTTTGAAAATCCCTCATGACTGAGACTTGACTTGACAGCCTCTCTGCCCTGTTCCAGTGCAGTGTCACTTTCAGGAGGAAATTTTCTTTTTAATATATTTGGCAATGGTTTGCCTTACTGCAAACTGTATACATTGTCTCTTGTACCTTTCCTGGTGCATGTCTGAGAAGAATCTGGCTCTGTTTGCTCTGTAGCCCCCCTACTGACAGTGGAAGGTGGCAGTAAGCTTTTCTATTTCCATTCTCTTTTTTAGGCTAAATAAACCTCATTGTCTCAGTGTCTTCTCGCATGTCTTGTGACCTGTGGTTTTCTGCTGGACTCCCCCCTGTGAGATGGACACAGTTCTCCAAATGAAGCCTCATTAGTACCCAACTGTCCTACTACCAAGGTTCTTGCTAAGAGAGATACTCCTTCTTGCCTTTCTTGGAGGTAGGTGTGACACTTGCCTTTCTTCTTGGCATTGGGGACCTCATCAAATTACCATAATCTTTCAAATATGATAGAGTATGTCCTTGCAATGACACCAGTCAGCTCCCTCATAACTCTTGGATCCCTGCCATCACATCCCAAGGACTTGTACATGTCCTCATGCTTATGCTGATGCACTTGTGTACACAGTCTCTGATTAATTCTTCCCCTACCATTAGCAATATTTGCCTCCTTCAAACTGTGCCACAAAGCACAAAGCTCTTTAAGGCTGAAGGCAGATTTTGACAGTGAGGACTCAGGAAAAGAAGGAAATGAGATCTTCAGCCTTTGCTGTGTCTCCCATTACCAAGTCTCCTGCCCTATCAGAAATTCTTCTGAGCTGGCAATACTTTTTCCAGAGTAAGTTTGGGAGTCCAAGTTCTGCGATAAATCTTTAATTTTGAAAAGCTGAACAGTTTCTGTCATAATTGTAATAAAAAAGTTTTGTGAGAGAAAAGAAAACAGGAGGACGTGGACATAAATGTTTGCAGAAAAGGAGTTTTAGATCCAAACAGACCATCTTTTGCTAGTCTGTTACTGGTCAGATTATTCCTAACATAATGGCAAATATTTCCCATTTCTTAAATTCAGTTCATAAAAAAAAATCATTATACAGGGAAAAAAAACCCCACAAACCCAACAACTCTTAATTTATTCCCCAGACTGTAGCTCAACACAAAAAGAAAACACAGATGTTTCATAACACAGCTGTAGAGTGATCTTTTCCAGGTTTGTGAATTTGGCACCCTCCTGCCTTTTTGGGACTCAAATTAATGGCCCAGGAGAGGTGGCCCCACTCTGGATGTAGCCCTGATCAGGAAGTAAACACAAGCTTCACCAGCACAAGCTCATAGGATTCAATGGAAACGGAACCTGATACAAATTGTGTCATGGTTTTTGATGTTTAGGTTATCCCAAAAAATCATAAGGCATTTGCAAACCTCATAAGCAATAAAAACTGACTTCACAGCCCTGTGCAGGCTACCCAGATTAGAAATACGTTACAAGGGAATTTCTAGCATATTCACTGGTTTAAGCCATTTGTAGAATACATATGACAGCGAAAGGGTGTAGCTTTTGCCCAATCCTGTGTGCATTAGCTGCGGTGGTAATCGCATTGCCTGAAGGCTGCAGCGACTGTTGTTGATGGAGTGGTAAATTATGACTTGCTTCAAGTGAGGAGAGGGCAAGAAGGCTACTATTGTCCTAAAGGGTGTTCCTCAGGCAAACACCCTTGATGGTTCCCGCAACAGTGATAATAACAGTGTTGTTAAGGTATTCCTTGCTGAAGGCAAGGTAGGTATACCTGGTTGCAGTGTGGCTGCCCAACATAGGCCTGCTTCCTACACGCACTCAGAGACTAGACTGAGAATCTCATGCTCTACAAAGCACTGCTTTCCAAATCTCTGGTATTCCTTAACTGCATCATGTAACATCTTTCATTTCCCTTTTCCTGCAGCCAGTTTCTTCTGGATGCAAAGGTTACAGTCCCTTTTCCCACTTCTCCTACCAAATCAAACACCTGACTTCAAATTTATCTTCACTTAAATAGATTTTTCATAGCTAACCCCCCTAAAATTTTATGCCTAATAACAGGAAAAAAAACTTCAGGGGACAAATTGTAATTGCTGAAATTAATTCTTTTCAGTCTGGTTCTGCAAAGTAATCAGGACCATCAGTTCCCATTGCCCCCAGTGAGAGTGAAGGATCATCAGCATTTCATGGGTTCAGCTACACTACACTACAAAACCAAAGTACTAACAGGATTACCTGTTGGACTACTGAACAAAGATTTCCTCTGTTGAGAATTAAGAAAGGGAGAAACTCTGGGTACCAGGCAGATCTCCTGTCCTGTAGTCACTACAGTTTACGCAAGGAAGCACAGCAATGCATTAAGCTTTCTCCCTTTGGGACCACGGAAATGGATCAGTCTTATCTTTTTGAAGTGCTTTATCCAGATTTGTTTGGCACACCAGCAAGTGGACACTTACTGATTTCTTCTGGGCTTACAGTTCCATCGTAACAGGGTCATATTTTTCACAAGGGATTACTTAACCTCAAAGGGACAGAAGGGGATGAGAAAACAACATCATATTTTTAAAAATTAGACATTGCTTTTCTGCTAATAGAGTGTGCAATGAAAGCATGCTTGATTTGCTACTAGAAAACAGATGAAGAAAAAATGTGGATCAAGCAGAAAAGAATGGGATTTGCTTGTAGAAAATAGAGAACATTTTTTCACCTCCTGAAATACCTAGCATGCTATTGAAGTAATTATGATTATGAGCTCAGAGAGATAGAAGAAAGGAGTCATATTGTCTCTTCCTGGATAATTAACCTCCCATTACCATCCAAGAAGGTGGAATGAGATAAGATGTATATGTGGCAGCTGGGATGAACAGAGCAGAGCGAAGAGGATCAGAGGTGTGTGAAGGCAAGAAACTAACCATATCCAAATATGAGAAATAAGACTCCAGTAAAAAGAAATGCTTCATCTCACTGCCTCCTCTTTTCCCTGTGGCAAGAGACACAACATCAGAAACTAGGATGTTCTTACCACCTACCTAACCTTCTTTAGCAGCGCTCCTGCTCCAGAACTCTTTATTTCCAAGCAAAATCTTGTCATTGTCCTCAAGGCATGGGCAGTTATGACAGCTGTCATTTCACTGATGGGGTTACAGCAGCCAAAGATGTAAATGTATTCAGCAATCTTCTTTTTAGGACTTTTCAAAGCATTAAGTCAGCTGATATTTCATTCAATAGAAGTTAGATATGAAATTACTTCTGAAATATTCACTAACCACTTACCTGTCTTTTCAAGCACATATGTAACTTTAAACATGAGATGAAAGTGACTACATTCTAAGAGATACAGAATCTTAAAGCTATGCCTTAGCGTAGGTCTGCAAGGAGAAAGGTGATAGGAGTTAGGCTTTAAGCATCCTCAGGCATCAGGTCTTTGAAAGTCCTTTCTAGGTCCCGACTCAACTTGCCTGTTAGGTCAAGATAGTTGCCCAGCAAGAAACTTGAACTTTTCTGTTTATAGACAAAGAGAAAAAACGTGTGGCTGGTACAAAGATCATTTAGCAACATCCCCAATTTGGGGCCCTTGCTTTCTCTAGAAATGGCTATGCCACCTTTGACACTGAGTGTGCCACCTTCTTGAAACCCTTAAGGGTTTATTAAGTTAAGGAGCAAATGTCAGTACAAGGCGCAGTTTATAAACAGGAGATGCTACACACAGGAGGACTGATTCATTTTGTTTGGCTAACTCTGTGGACCAAGGAGGGAGGCTTTTCACAAGGACTCACTTGGCTTTGCCTCCTGTCTTTGTTTTCCTGGGTCTGCTTCATAACAACAAATTCATGGTCTATAAAATATTTCTGGTGCATTCAATATATTAATCTTGTTGAAAGTACTGATGTCCATTTCTTCAATGGAAGAATAATAATAATAATGGCTTGTCTTCCTTAGAGACTGGAGCAGTGTGAATAAAAGAGCTCTGCTAGACAGCAAAGTATGCCAAATGGACATATTTTACTAGATGAGAAAAACAGCTTGTCACTTCTAATTGCTCAAATTATGTGTGATTCAGTTCTTCCTGCAGTTATTTTTAAAATGTTGTTAAGAGGGTATAATGTGCACCTAAGAATAAAAAGGGTGTGAAATCGTTAGCTCCCCTGGTAGGTAGGTGGTGATAATGAACATTTCATAAAGTTCTTATTAACAGATAAATCTCTGTAGTGCTCAGAAAGTCTCTCATAGCATTAACAGCTTGGTTCTTAAGGAATACACATGGGTTTTGATCTGTTTCTTTTCTTTTCTTCTTAATTACAGAAATGAGTTAAAATCAGATTGATGGGTCAGAACTCCAGGATATCAAAAAATATGCTGGTGTTCCAAAATGTCATCCAAAACTGCTGATTGGGACGCCACGGCATGGTCTGCAGCTGGTTCACAAGTCAGGTTGTATGCTTGGCACAGTGCCAGTCTCTGTCCATTAGAAGAGCTGGAGCAGACACTTCTCTGCTTGCATGGCAAACCTCTTAACAGGAATTGTGTTCATGGCATGGCCCACAAGTCTGGCATTTGGGAATTATTGGTTAGAGCTTTTCTGGCCTGTTAACTACTCTTGTCCTAATGTGAATACATGAAAGGCCTGCTAAAGTAGCTAGATTTCTCTGGAATATCAGAGGAACTTTGCTCACACAGATAATGAAGACAATGGGCAAGAACCTTTAGGTTACTGAACCATACAGCTGACAGCCAGACCTCAGACCTCTGTCCAGTGTGGCAGGGCTGGGAGGGCAGTGGTCCCTGAATAAGGTGGCCATGCCAGTAGAAGTCTTGTGCTGATGCACTTTTAGCCACAGAGCTGTGCTTTACCAGGACAGCTTGGCTTGTCCTTGTGACTTCTTCACCTGCTGATGTTTTGCCAGGCCATGGCTGTGCTTACAATACCTATGAACCTACAGGCAGCAACCTCCACACACACCTGAACTGTAGTAACTGAAACTTATGTAGCAGTGCTTAAATCAACTTCAAAGATGTTAACTTGAGTGGAGGTAGACATTAGCTTGGATGCAGGCAGTGTAGTTGTGTCATGAAAGAGCTCAGCATGAGCCAGCTGCACTAGCACCTATCCAGCCTCACAAGCATCACAGCCATTGCTGTCTGCAGGGCTATGGCAACTGAAGATGGGGGCTTTCTGTGTCTGGAGTACAACAATCAATGGGAATGTCGAATCCCATTCAGGCTGTCTCAGTGCTCTTTGAATATGACTAATTCCTAGTGTGGGCAGGGAGCAAAAACCGTCACTGCCACAGGAACACGACAACATCACGCATGCAGGTGCTCACATGGCTGTCCTGCCTGCACGTCTGGCATGAAGGCATTTATAGGCTGGGTGTATCAGTCTCATAAACATGCTCTAGTCTGAGTAAAGGGCTTTTTTTTTGAAGGCTCCTGCACGGCCTTACCCTGCTGACCTTTGTTCCTGTTCAACTTGGTGGATAACCAGACACCATTCAGCCTATGCCATAGGTTGCTTTTCTAGCAGGCATCTTGCAAATCTTGTTATTGGCATTTTAAGTGCAAGCTTCCTGCAGGCTCTGGAGCTTCTGACTGTGAGTATTGCAAGCAGTGACTTCTCCAGCACCCTAATTTCTTTTCTGACTGTGGGTTCTAGCACTGCACTGTTCACTTCACAGAGTGACCTGCATATTTGTACTTATCATTTGTGTGGGATCTCATCCTCTGGTGGATCTTATCACCTTTAGATGTTTATAATATAAATTTCTCTCCATAACGTAGTCATAATAAATTCACTTTACAGTTAATGGAAATAGGTACTTTTAGAGTCAGATTTAACTGCTGCCTTTTCATCAGCAACTTGAGCATTAAATGAATCATGCCTTAGCCCCATCTTTTTTTCCTCTCCATTAATTATCAGGGGCACCTAGTATCTTGTTCAGATGTGTCTACATTGGGTGAATCTCACCCCATAAGACTCCCTCTGCTGAGTGCTTGCAACATCATATGATTGTAATTTACCTTTCAGTCATATAACGGTAACTAAAAATCTCATCAGTTGTGTCTAATTTGAGGTTAGTGAGGGTTTTTCTCCCCATGAACTTGTCTGGGCATTAGAATTGATCTGGCCTACAAAGCAGAATGAAAAGGATTCTCCAGGCATGGGAGTAGGATAAGGTTTGTTTAAAAAAAAATTGTTTTGATACATGTCTAAAGAAATTTGGATGATGTGTTTGGAAAAAGTATAGTTTAACACTGGAAGAACTGTCATAGAGACAAGACGTCTGTGTCTTACTCCTACCTTTAATATCGACTTTGCGGCCTTCAGGTCACTTAGAACTAGCCAGTCTCCTGCGAAATAGTGTGTACTTGAAACAGAGACAATAAAGAAATAAAATTAATTCTCACCATCTTGAAAATTAACAAAAGTTTCAGACTGAGCACAGACATGTAATGAAAAACAATTCAGAGAACTGATCTGAGGCTTAATTATCACAGCCATAAAAGCCTCTGAGACCTAGGAAAAGATAAGAAATAGGAATCTCAGGTCTAATCTCACTGATGCCAATAGATTTACAGTTAACACAATCTGATTTTCTGGACTTTGTTTCAGACCATCAGTTATTCCAAGCACCCACCAAATGAAAGGCATCTGATGGACGGTTCAATCAGTATGTTTCTTTCTTGCAACTTGCCATGCTCTGAGAATGCACCATTCAGTCCCAAATTATCTCTGAGATAAAGGATTTTGGCTCTTCACCCTTTTCTGGAGAAGCAGTCCTTTTGGATGATTTCATTTTTAATGGTGTTAGTAATATCACAGAAACTGGTTCAGAGCAGGAAAGAGAGAAGGGCTTATGTGTACACAAGCTGAACAAAAGCTACAATATCAATTTTCTGCACAACCACTTGGAAGGAATGAGGAAACACCCCTTACTTTCCTTAACTGTGCCATCATCATTCAGATTCCTGGTTCACACTCCCAGATAAAGGTTAAATTATAATCCAGTGGGCAAATGACTTTGAGAAGAGTGATTCATTTACTCTGATGAATAACAGACCTTTGTTTCATCAATAGAACACATCATTGGTCAGATCTATATCTTAAATTTTTGAGGCCCTTATTTTAATGGTGTCAGGAAATAGTAATGTTTGTCAAATAAAGGTGTTCAGGTGGATCTTCCTACATCTTAACTCATCAGCAAAATTATCATCAACAATCACATTTTTGGAGCAGGTAAAACTGGGTACCCTCATACACTGGTTGAGAAACTGGGGCAGCAAAAATACTACTTTTCAGACATGAAATACTTGATGTCTGCCAACAATAAGTATATTGACTATTGACAAAAACTATGTGGTACTGAGAGTGATGAATCATATTCTCTTAAAAATATTACTGAACTGTTAAGAAATTTATGGAAGAACAACAACTACTGTCCTGTCTTGCCAAGAAAAGAGACTCAAACCAGCAGTGGTCATGGATTAGACAGGGTGTGAAAGACTTAACTTTTGTAATACTCAGCTATAAAGTTTGAGGGATCAAAGGTCTTTATATCAAACCAGTAAATTTCTTCCCTAACAGCTGAAGTAATTCATATTAGTTCAAGAGACATAGGCTTAAAGTGAGGGAAAAACTCACTCTGGGGTGAGTTCCAGTCTCGTGAGAGGGTTTTGGAAGGACTCTGCAGGCCTCCTGACCTGGTACAGTACCTCTGCCATTCCTGCGAGTAAGGAGGCAGGGGAAAGGGGGACAGCTTGGACATTCCTGCAGTCAGTCACACCAGGACTCTTCACTTTGCTGCATTAGTGAGATACACTGGCCCATAACTGGATGACAAAGATTGTATGGCTTGCAGAGAAGTGTATGTAGGTGTCTCACAGTATTGTTGGTGCCTGCTGTGCTTACTTGGCTCCTGCTTGGATGAGCCAGCAGCTACCAGGCTCAGGACCAGTGGCTCTGGAATACAAGTAATTTTAGTCAACAGATCAAGCCAAGAATACATAACAAAAGACATTCTCAGGAATGCACTGATTAGCAGCTGGGAATAGCTTGAGCTTTATCACTTAATCCAAGCCACATAAGCAAGATTTTTGTGCAGACACACTACTGGGCTTAGGCAAATGCACAGGCAGGAGCACAGCTTAAAACTGCAATGCAGGCATACCCTGAAACCCTGATTCCCTTGACCTGAATACTTCCATCCAGTACAGACTTCAGTGAAGCCCATCAATCTGAATAGACAAGATGAACAAAGAGAGGTTCCCGGGTCAAGCACCAGGTCAAAATGAAAACAAGAGAACAGAATCCAGATCTCTAAACTACCAGCTAACCACACAGTTCACTGATTTGCACTCATCTTTCTACAACTCACAACTGAGGTTAGCAAGAGACATGTTCTGCCTCAAGTAAAGCAGACAAAGAAAAAGCTGAGATTTAATGTATGAATGCAGCTTTTTAAGTGTAGATTCACATATAAGTATGAATGCTTTTATAGCAGAAAGTAGAATTCAAACTGATACCTGGCTTGTCTCTGTGAGTGTGCATGAATGACTCTGTAATAATAAAGAAATCCATTTATAATTCAATGTTCACGGACAACAGTACAATACAAAATATCATGTAGGCCAGTTCTTAAGGGCAGCTCTGTAATAATGAAAGGGCAGCAGAGCCAGCATTCACAAATCACCTTAAGTGATTCACAACTAGTGCATGTGACTTCCCAAAAACAGCAAGACAGCTTGTGCATCTCCTGACTCTCATAAGCACCCCCACTTCCCAGAGTATCAAGAAATTTCCACCAGAGATGGGGAAAATCCCAGGATCAGGTAACCTTTATGCTGCAAGGCTGCAAAAGGCTTATATGTAAAGAGAGGGAAAAGACAGTGATATTGATGGTAATGGAAAATGTCTTCTCAGATGCCTGCTCCAATGAACAGAGAGTTTTGTCCTTGTTTCAGAGTCACTTATACATGTAACAATAAGCAGTGGGTTAACAGCAGACCCAAGCCTGGCAGCAATAAATGGAGCAGTGGGGAAAGAGAGGCTGTTGTGTGTTGTGGCTGTTGTTTGGAAACCGAAGGAAACCAAAACATTTTACAGCCTGGATAACGTACATCATTTAAAGCTGGGAAATACTGTTGCACATCCTCACTTGTAAACTCTGCAAGAAGACAGGGTGCATTAGACTTCATCACTGCCTCACCAACTTCAGTGCACTTTGCCACTGGCATTACTTTGCCTCATCTATGACTAGCTGCTCTGCAGTCCTCATTACCAGATTCTCATAACACAAAGCATCCTCAAACAGCCTTTAGGACACCAGCTGCTGTATAGGTCTGTAGTGCCTGGGCAGACCTGAATAAGAGGTCTTCCCCCCAAAGCAGCACTTATGTCAAGTGAGGGAGCTCTCAGCACTTCCCATAGCTGAAATCTTAGGAAAGGGATAGGGACTTGTCTCAGGCCCCAGGGATATCTCTGTCTTTTGGTGGGCTGATCAAGAGAAGAGGGCTGGATCTAAAATCACTGCTACCCACAGTGGTTTAAATGGCATCCTTGCATCCAGCAGCTCCCTCCTTTTGTTCTCTCTTCCTTTTAGGTAATCATTACTTCTGAGATATGCTCATGTCTCACCCACTGACCTGCTCATTCATCTATCTGTCTGCTTCCCAATCTATCCACTTTAAAAATCTCTTAGAAGCTGACACAAGAACATCCACTCAGACACTGATGCTAATTTAAATGAGTTAATCTGGACAATCCCCCTTGGGTCTGACTCTCATTTGTGTTTAAAATCACATTTCACAGATACAGAAAATGGAAAATGAGATCTCTGCAATTATGTTGGCACTTTCCGCTAATGCCAGAGGGCTGCTCTTTTTTTTGTGTGGCAGCAATCAAACAAGCCCAACATGTTCATTTCTGCATTCTGCAACATGGTGAAGACAATGATCTTTAAAGAAAAAACTGAAAACATTGAAACCAACCAACTAAACAACAAAATCCTCCTAACAATCAAATCCCCAAAACAACCTAGTCTCTGCACATGCTATTTTTTGCTTTTGGTGTCTAATGGTGTTATCTTTGAGCTGATTCCTTCTCACCTGCTTTCTTCATCTCTAGTGATGCTAGAATTGCTGTCTTTCTTATTCATTGGGAGTCATTGTAGGTCTTATTTTACTCATTCTTTATTATTCTACACAGAAGAAGTCCATGTTCAAATGGTATGAGGTAGTAAAACCTTCCAACGGTCTCCATGTGGAACACAGAAAACTAAGAAAGAATCAAAACAGATATACTCCTCCTATAACTTGTATCCCTGACCTCAGAGAGGCTGGAGAAACCAATATTACAAGACAGGTTTGTCCAGCTTCTGAACAGCAGAGTATTGAATTATATGGTCAGATAAGTACATAATTTAAAACCATTTGATTAAAAAAGAGAAACTGCTCAGGGTACAGATGGACTCATCAATGGGCTGGAAACAGCTCTTGGGCTGCCTTTACAAGGACTCCTATATTTGGGTAAACTGTGCAAATGAGAATGTGCACATCCCAGATGAAACATTTCTTGAACAACAACAGCATAGACTGACCAAACTCTTTCACATGTGATTGGGGGGAGGGGACGGGGGGGGCTATGCTTATTTTACTTAGGGCTTATGCTTATTCTACTTATGCTCATTTTGTTTATGCTTATTTACTTAGGACTTATGATGATGGTAATTTTCTTATTTTACTTATGCTTTTATTAATTGATTTACCTATCATAGAATTTGCTTAGTAG
The DNA here is from genome assembly GCF_047495875.1 of Pithys albifrons albifrons. Lineage (NCBI taxonomy): Eukaryota > Metazoa > Chordata > Aves > Passeriformes > Thamnophilidae > Pithys > Pithys albifrons. The sequence continues at coordinate 86,598,517 of NC_092459.1, forward strand.
TATAAAATTCACTGTATAACATACAGCAAAACTCACAAGGTGTCCTTGAAGGTGCCACACCAAGAGGGCCCAGAGCCTCTTGGACCAATTAAAACAGCCAGGATACCCCATGAAATGAAGATAAATCAGAAAATGTGTCAAAAGAACAAGATAAGTCCAATTAGACGAGCTACAGTTGCCAACAAGTCCTGTTTGAAGCACTTTTGAACAAAAGGTAAAAAGTTCACAAGAAGAAGACAACTAACTTTATGCCCAAAGACCACTGGAGACCCCTGCCCCAAATTCTCAGGAGGAAAAGCGCAGGCGCAAGAAGGAGTAGCATGGGGTGAAGAAAATGGAGATCAGTTCCTGAGACTCATTATAATAACCCTGCCTTCTCTAAGAAAATAATGTTTATGCATGAAGGAAAAAATAAATATGTATAACTTGCATATAAACCCGTTGTTAACTCAACCAGGGGCACATGTTTTTGGAGGAGCCATCCCCCATGTGCCCCAGGCCTGGAATAAACGTACCTCTCTATAACCTGACTGGATATAGGGTTTTTATTCCACAAAACACACGGGTAAGTGGTCTTGTCCGGATTCAGTGCCTGCTTTGCATCACAGGGAGCCTCTCCTGCTTCAGTGGATGTAGCAGCTGTTGCATCTGCAGAAAAGGAAAAGTGGGAGTGGAAATCAAAGGGGTCCCTCCTGCACCAGGAAATGTGTAAGACACCACTATGAGACTTGGGGCTTAAGTGGAAGACACCCAGAGCTCCTTCTTGGCCTCCAACATGAGAAAGATTGGACAAACCTGAGTGCCCTGCTACATAAATCTCTCCCACTTATTAGTTACCTTTCAATTCCAGCAGAAAATACCTTTCAATTCCAGCAGAAAATATGACTGTGGGCCTACATTCTTGGCTGAGCTAAGTTTGTACAAACCCACATTGTTTGAAGGTAAGATTCACTTCCTTTAATCACAATATGCTCATTTATCCCATCAAGTATCTGACATGTATTCAGTATTCTTCCATTTTCTTAATCTCTAGACCTTTATGATTGTGAGGAAGCATGAAGAATGGATCAGCAGTTTAACTGAGAACTTCTCAATGGGAAGATGGCTGAAGGGAGACCCAGCTTCCATAAACAGTTTATAGACAGTGCTGGCTTTAAACACTCCCTTTGATTCCTCTTTGGAGGCTCCTAAAAACATACTAAGACTCCTAAGAACAGCATTCTCCATTGCATGGCAACAAAGTAGGTGTGAAGGCAGTTTCAAGTGATGGCTACTGCTGTGCCTACATCACATAGCAAAGCATGGGTGCAGAGGTGCTTAATCCAGCAGTACAGCAGCACAAGTGTGAGCACTGCAGGGTAGCACAGCACCTGGGAGGGAGGCCTTTTCTAGGAAGCCTGCTGCTTTTAAGCCAAAGCTATCTCCAAAGACAGCTGCTGTGCATCATTCAGATGTACCAGCTTAGGTAGCATACGTCAGCGTTAGTTCATGTGCCTGTGTTGCACAGCATTGATATGTCCATGCCTTTTCCAGCTTCTGAAGTGTCTGGGCTGTTACAGAGGAGTTTTAAAAAAACTTCTACCACCATCAAAATCAAGCACAGAACAACACAATAACCCGGAGTAAACTGTGGAAAGAGGATATTTTTAAACATATGAAGGACATAGGAATAAGTAGTTTGAGCCTGGGGCTTATGTTTTGGGATAGAAAAACAGAAAAATGTTTTACAAAATGTGAGAGTAAAGAAAAACGTTTGAGCTTTTATCTCTTTGTAAAGAAAATAATTGGCTTGGATTAAGCCCTTCCCTGGGAGTGTTTGCAAACCAAACATTACACAGCTGCCAAGTGCCTGAAAACCAAAATGTGAAACTGACCTAAAATAAAAGCAAAAGTGATTGCTTTATTTTCATCCACACAGAAGACTACTCAGAGGCCTTGGTGCAGGGTGAGTAAAGATCCTTAGGATTCATCTGACGTTTTAATGTGCACAATGCCAAGGCCTCCTATAAAAACAACTGAATGACATACACACTGTTCATGTGAAATCCATCTTATTCTAAAAGTGGAACAGACAAATCATGAATCCTTTGATTAACTGGGTGAGCTTAATTATTTGCCTGATCTCTAACAGATCAGTCTGCTTTATTACAGTGTCCTTTGCAGGCAAACTAAGCATCTTAAAGAAGAGTAGAAGCAGAAATAAGAACAAAATTTTAGAAACAAATAAGTAAAGACTGGAACTGTTCTGTGATATCTCTGCAGTGACAGTGATTCCCTGGGTTTCTTGTACTCAAAAGATTTTACCTAAGCTACCTTTTGCTTGCCATATAGGTCTGTACACTTACAGCCACATGCAGTAGCTAAAGCTTAGTATGACAAGACTGATGGAGCTTCAGGTGTGTTTTGACATTTTTTCCCCTGCAGAAAAGCAATAGTTGGGAACTAGATCACCTCTAAATAACTGGCAGCCAGGCAGACCATGTCTACTTTTCTTCAACAGCAACGTGGATGCTGTCACCAGCTAGTCTAAGGGGCTTGTGTGAGTGCTCACAGCACACTAACACTATGCCATGGCATCAGTAGAGTGCATTAGAGATCTTCTTTCTGAAAGTGTTGTACAAAGATTAAGTAGTGGCTTCTTTCAGTACTTCTGGGACCCATAGAATAAGAAACATTAACTCCATTTTGTGATTGAATTATGGAAAAGTGAAAGGATGAAGAGAGGTCTTCTCCTTCCAAGATTTGCCAGCCTGTGTTAGTCCAGAATACAACAGTTATTCCAATAAGATATGCCTTTATTTCCTTTTGGAAAGTAATATGAGCTTTATACTTGTTAGGAGGGTTTCCTGGTATAGCAATACCAATTGAAATTACACTGGCAAGTACTTCCTTGTGCAGATAAGGTTTGAATTACTCCAGAAACACATGTTCTTACAACATGATCTTATGTTCTCCCCATTCTGCTTCACTGTTCCTCATAGACATAACATATTGCATCCAAAATCCTGCTCCTACCATATTGTGTACTTCTGTGTGTGTCTGTCTGCAGGCAGAGTTTCAACATCTCTCATTAATCAGGCTGTAAGTGCCCTGACCCACAGCAACTTGTTGAACTCTACAGCAAGTTAAGAGACATCTAAACCAAGACCTAAAGTAACCCTCCCATGCCCATCTGAATAAAGGCATCTAGACTGCAAACTTGAAAGTTAGTACCTGTGTTTGTTAGAGTGAATCAACAGATTGCTCTGCAGGTCTCCGAGTGACCTCAGATACAAGGTCGGTCATACCAGATGCTGCTTAATCAGCTGGCTTTGCTCAGAAATATGATAAGGGAGGGCAAGGCTGGGAGACACAGCTCCCATTGGCAGTCTCTGACAGCTCCCTTTTATTGCAAAGCAAATGGTGTGGAAGATTATAGGTGAGAAACTTGCTCACCCACCCACAGTTTGACTTTATTTCTGCACGTCATTTATTTGTGTAATGGCATTGCACAGTTGCTCCAGCTGTATGTACAGCTACATCCTTTAAAACACCCCATTCAGGTCTGATGTAATTTAACTGAGCTCAGCAGAGCTTAACTGTGCTCTGAAGTTCTGCATTGTAGCTGGAATCCTCAGGGCTCTCCAGAGGCTTTGTAGGTGCCTCAGATCCCCTATTTAGGGGCTGGTGACCTTCTCAGAATTGCTACTAGCTCCTCAGCAGGTGATAACTTGGGATTTGGGGCCCCTCCTGAACTGGAGCTGCCAGGTACCTTGAGTTGAGTCTTTCTTTTTCAGTCTCTGAAGGTATATTTGTCCCACTTGGTGTAACTATTTAACATTTACAGAAATGGATCCTAAATGTAACATTGTCACAACCTCCATAAGTGAGCTATAGATTAAACCACTTGCTCTCTGTTGCTAGCAAAGGAGATTGAGATAGACCCAACTTCTGTTTAGCCTGGGGTCTTTGCTATGATAAAGGTTTAAATCCCTTGATATTAATTGCACAGAAATATGAACATGTGTTGCTTTGACCTAAATGACTTTCCTAACCACTCAGCTTCTGGCTGTTTTGAGGTGTCTCAGTTGGTTTTCCACAAACTGAAAAGTTGCATGAAGGTGTCTGTCTCTACCAAAGAAATTGTGGCTGAGTGCTGTGTGGAAATGTCATTCAGGTATTTCTGTATCTATCCTTTTTGATTTTAATTTCTGCTTGTTTTTTCAAGCTCAAGTGGACAATTCCTTGCTAAAGAAATATAGCATTTCCATACATTATAAGGGAAACATGCTTACCATTCTTGGAGCTAAGGCCTCCACTGTGGGACAAGTCCCTCTAGCACCAAGATGTTATAGTGCCTGGCAATCAACAAGTATCCAGACCCAGGAGAGCTAACTCAACAACATCGGTGACAGACATTCTTCATACCATTGGCTACTTCAGTCTGAGCACTGGACTATTCTTTCTCTTCCCACTGTAGCAATTCCCTAAGGGCTAAATCCACTTAAAGATTTACAGATGTAGTGATTCATGAGGTGAGAGAGTACCCAATAGTTCCCTACCTTACAGCCAAGTTAATAATTTATGAGCAGTGAAACAGCTTCAAGAGTGGCTGAGATGGCCCGCCCATGAACCTTAAGTAAATGGCATTCATGTCATACTGCTGGTCTGCCCTACCTGAGTCAGACTGAAGACTTGAAAATGAATGTCTCCTTCCCAGATATTAGTCCAAAGCACTTTATTTAACTTTTTTTTCAAGACAAAGCACTGGCTTTACAGCTAACATCTATACATAGTCCAGACAAAGGCACTTCACTATGATTAAGAATGGAGTCCACCTGTTGTGCTGTTTGCTTTTTTTTTTTCTACTGGCTTGGTTAGCTCCTTGAATTATTTTCAGGATTCAGTGAATCCTTCTGTTAGCTACTCCATGCACAGCAGGGAATATTGTACTGTTGCCCTGAGAATTAGAGTTTATACAGGGATGATGCAGATAGAGTGGTAAATGTCCTTATTTGTGAAATCATGAAGAAATTCTGTGACAGGTCCTAAACTTCAAAAGTTTTAGTTCAGTGTCATAACAAGAACATGACACAGTACACTCTCTTGTGGCTATTAACTGTCATCATTATATTTTATGTCACATCAAAAATACACTCATGTTCAATCCTTGTGCCTTCAACTCATTTCTCAGCTGAAACATTTTGTTCCGAACTCAAAAGACAACACTATCGGAACAAACAGCAATAACATCCAGAGCTGCTGGATCTCAAGAGAGATGCATGGGAAGGACTATTCCCTGCTCAGTTTCCGGGGTCACTTATTGTTGCCTGCTACTTTCTGGAATATTACAACTAGCCTTCTCTCAAAAGGGAGACAAACTTGTGTAAAGCCATCATCATCTTCCTTCAGCCTTTCCCTGAAGATCTTAAATGTTGCCAGTTCCTTCAAATACTCCACAAGCCAAATGAGCATGGCTGGAGCTGACAACACCTTTCCAGTACATTACAACCAACCCAAAAGCAAGGCAGCCATCTGAGACTGTCTGGACACACTTGCTCCTCTCATTGTAAAGACCAGCAGATCAGAACTGGTGCAGATATCAGGGAGATCTCAACCCCCATTGGAGCTGGGATCCTATAGTTAACATCATTAAGAAAAAAGGAGAGCTTCTTTCCCTCCTCTCCATTATATACAGTGGTGGCCTCAGCATGGTAGAGAAGACTCAGCTTTACATAATTCTTCCTAGAACGAGAGAAGGGTTTCAGCACACAGGGGAAATACAAGAGGAGCAGAGCTGATTTTGGCCCAGGAGTGGTGAGAGGACTAATGCAGGATCATGACTGATTAGGCAGAAGTAAGACCAGAAGAAAGGATGAGACAAAATGGTTTGTGAAGAAAAAAATTATAAAATATGTTTTTCATTTGCTGAGAAAGGGGTTGGAGTCACGTGGGGAACATGCTGTAGGAATTAACATGACCTTAATATAATTAGGAACACTAGCAGCACCATTCCTTTTTTTCCTTTGCACAAACACAGACACACGATGTTGTGCACTGCAATAACAGTTCAAAACTCAAAGGGCAGACATTGAAAAGTATGACTCAGTGTTTTTGAATCTCTGGACACAAAACTGCTATAAGACTTCAAAAGTCCTCTCATCCAAATAGTGTCAAAGCTTGAGTCTCCTTAACAAGTAAGATCTGAAATGGGACTTTATTTTGGGTATTTAAGTTTTAACCAAAGCTTAATCAATAGATTTAAACTTGCATTTGGAAGACACCTTGTTTATTGGTTTGAGGTGCAGGGGATCATTAGCACCAGAATAATGTTCTAACTGGGCAGTCAAAAAGAGTAGTGGAAAAAGGGTTTAACAACATCATTAACGAGAAAACTGAAATGTTTTAAAAACAGTCTTTCAACTTCAACCTGTAACAGAATTATGTATTAAGTAACAGCAGTTCCAGTATAATCATGACTTTTTGATCAGTAGTTATCCAAATTATGGTACTCAATTCTTAACTATATTGGAAGTTCCCTCAGTTACCCATTCCTCATTTACCACAGTCAGCTGGGCAAATGCTGCCTCACTGGATTTCTCTTTGTCTCAACTAATCCTTTCTTTTTGATCCTATCCTTACTATGTACCTTCTTGTTCAGTTTCCATACCTGCATCTTCTTCAGTTTTTACTCTGGTGGCAGGTTTATTTAACCCTACATTCATTCATTGGTCCTTTCTAGTCACTCAGATACAGGGATGCCAGAGGCATTTCCATAATCACTAACTAAATACAGATGTACTAAGACATAACTTTTAAAGACATTACCAAAAAGAAATGTATGAACCTAATCAAGTTTGATAACCAGGTTCCTTAGGAATGACTAATAGTATCCACAAACTTCTTTCCTCCATGTTTTCTTTCCTATTATTTTCCCTCCCTTTCTGTTTTCATCTGTTATAGCTTGCTTTGGTAAGCATGCTCTTGTTTTAATTTAGAGATTTTGGAAATTTGTATTACTCAAGAATTAGGTCTTATTTTCCAGTGGATTTAAGTCAGTATCAGGGACGATACATATATTACCATAAAAATTTAAACAGTTTCAAAGCCTCTCTAACTTACACTGTATTGCTTCTGCTCCAAGAGGTGGCATCAGTACTTAGACTCAAACATTATAGATTCACGAATTTTTTACTGGGAATGTCTTCTTGTTCAACTTCACTTAAAAATAAGGGTACTTTAGCTCAGAACTTGAAAAGGAATAAAAAGTTTTGGACATCATATCTGCACCTATATTAACATAAACATCTTAAGAGTACAATAATCCATGTTGCTACTGTCTCCTCCTCCAGTGACAGCTTTTCAGTGGCTCTTAATACAATATGCTTTGACTTTGGAGGTGCCCGGGATCCTCTCTACCTGCTTAGTGATAGCTTACATGTGTATCAGTTTATCTCTGATAAAACCACCCTAAACATCTGTTTAAATCTGTCCTAAGAAATGAGGATTTGTAAGGGCATAGATATTATTCCATTGTAATCACCTAACTTTCTGAGAAACCTTTGAATCTTTGCCCAGAACCACACAGCGTGACACTTGCCCGGATGCTCAGACTCAACTCCACTTCAACTGTAAGTTTCCATACACTTATCTGTGACATTGGAAAAAATAAAAAAAAGAAGAAACCTTCTAAACCCAAGAAGGTGCTCAAAGGCAATCACAAAACCAATCTGTTCAGATGTTCCCTAATCCACAGCTAGGACTGCTGGAGGGGGAGATACTATCAAGCACATGTTCACTAAGCCATAGCATAACAGCACTGAAAAAGACTATTTATTTATTGCATCCACCTCTTCCATCAGCTGGAATAGTTATTGACATAGATGGCAGGCTCACATTATAGGGCCTAATTACATTAAAATTTTGCCCTGATTCAATTAGTAAGTAGCAACCTGTACCAATATAAGCCTCTCAATTAGAAAATGTAAACCAAAATGAGGTTTTCCTTACCTGAGGTGTGTCAGAAAAGAAGAACTGAATCCTTCTTCTGGAACTTGTAGGCAGATAAATAACATATCAACCTGAAAATCTGTGCATTATTGTAGATTTTTGGAATGGCATCTGGAGGATACACTCTCCCCCCCCAGATAATTGTATTTGCTCTGTAACAACCTTCAGCATTTCTGATTGTGAGATAAAAATAATTAGTGCTCACAAATTGTGGGAAGGTCTATCTGGCCTGCTGACAGCGCAATCTGAATGTTGGTGGAGATAGTCTGGAGAGAGTGGAAGGCTGTGTACTGTGGACTGTGAGAAGGATGGTTTGACCTTGAAATGCAGACTCATGAAATGTTGAGGTTGGGAGTGATCTCTGGACATCATCTGGTCAAACTCCCCTGCTCAGGCATGGTCACCTAGAGAGGGCCTTTGAATATCTCCTAGGATGGAGACTCTACCACCTCTCCGGGCAATATGTGCCAGTGTTTGGCTCATAGTGAAAAAGTGTCTCCTGGTGTTTCAGTTTGTGCCCACTGCCCCTTGTCCTGTCACAGGGCACTGCTGAAAAAGAGCCTGGCTCCATCCTCTTCACACCATACCTGTAGGTATTTATATACAATGACAAGATCCCCCTGAACCTTCTCTAGACTAAACAGTCTCAGCTCCAAACTGAGTTGTAAGATAAGAGCTCAGCAGTCAACCACGGCAATAAAAATGACAACCTGGATTTTTTTATGAGCCACAGACCATCATGGAAAAAGGGCTTTTTTGTTCTAGTCTAGGGACTTCAAAATACTGTAGTCAACTAGACAAAAAGTGTGCAGTTCTGAGCAATCTGTACTATGTTGCTGTAACATCCTGTTACGTACTTCTGGATACATCTCTCCCCAAGGGGTAAACGTCTCTTTTGGACTAGCTGGAAGAGCCAGCATAAGAAACACTGAGGCTGAGCCAGGACTTGTCCTTGGAGTAGGGGAGATAGAAGGGGCCTATTTTCTTGCTTCAAGGGATTGATTTCCTGGGAAACTGTATAAAGGTCAGAAGCACATTATGCTCTATGTGATTGTGAAAAAGACTCTGGAGATTGATGTTAATAAATATTTACAACTACCATTACTAACCAAACCTGTTTCCAACCCCTGCTCCTCCCAAGGAAGAAAACCGGATAATAAGAAAAAACTGACTTGTGAAGAATAGTAACAGTGAAAGTTTAACTTGAACTCAGTAATGAAAACTGCATATTTATCAGAACAGGAAGAGACATTAAATAAGAAATAAATCAAGGAGCATCAGTAATTTTCCAATGCAGATTACAGAAGACTGCAAGTCAGCTGTGATAAGAATGATAAGAGCATCATGCTTTTGTTTTCTTTATTTTACACTCGAGAAGATAACCTTTCATATCTTGGTATAATAGACACATTGATGATGTTTTTTTGGGATGTTTCAAAACTCCACTTTCTTCTCATCCCTCTGAGAATAAACTCATCCATGCCATTTAACCACAACACAGCTTTATAAAGAACAGAAGGACCAGAGGCACAGCACCTCGTTGGGACTCAGATACAATCCTATCTATTGTCCATATCAAAAGCTAGCTGAGGAACTGTCGAAAAAAGGATCTTCGTAAGTGACACCACGCTAATTCAGCGTCAGAGAACCCAGGCAGAAATGGTATTTGACTCACTTATTTTCTCTTTTTTAAGGTGATTGAAGACCTAAGCAAGCAACTTGCAGTTCTGGAGGTACACGTGGCTTGCAGGCAGCTCAGATGTGCCTCCCGTACTGTATCAGACAGTGCACAGCAGGATTGTGCTGGTGGTGAGCTGCTGGGTGACACAAGAGCAGGGCTGCAGAAGGAAGTGAATCATAAAATATTGCTGGGGCACATAATGAGGCATCTTGAGACCCAGACACATGCTTAGGTCTGTGGCTGAATTCCACCATAGAGTGGAAACAACTGAGATCTATGAAGAATTTATTGGTTTTTTTTCTTTTCCCAGAACTACTCCTTTTACTCTCAGAAGTGTGTATTAGCTGCTGAAAGGCATGCAACTGTTTGCACATCAGTGAAACCAGCATGCTCAAACTTCTAAGGCGCTTTTGAAAACCCTATCCACAAACTAAAAATACACAGGAATATGAATTGAATAAGATTGCTATAATAGACAAAATTTAAAAGAAGAAACTCTTCTCAAGATAGGCTTTCTCATCAAAAAGTAGAGTTGAGAGAAATCCCCCCAGTCTCTGACATTTCAAGTTGAAGTTGAAGTAGATTTAGCACTGTCACTCCCATTCTTCAGCAGTAGAAATTCCGACTATCTTCTGGACATCCAGGTTTTACAATATGGTTACATTTACTAAGTTTTACATGTGAAAGAGGTGCACAGGATATGGATAAAAGGGTATAATGTTTTATGCTGTGGAATTATGATTTACTTATGTTTAAAGAAATACATTTTGGTCTTTGTGTAGGCCAGCCCATTATGAATGTAAGTAAATCCTACACTATGTATCCATCAGTGAAAATAAGCAAGAAGAAACACAGAAGAAACAAAACAGTTCATGATACAGGCTGTCAAAGAAATTCCTCAATGTTCAAAAATTGGAAATGTATTTATTTTGCATTTGTATAATCTGAAATGTCCACTGCCTCCCTTCTTATCTTTGCTGCCCATTCAAACAGTATTTGAGAGAATCTTTACTACTATGTAATTAGGAAAAGGTTGACAGCTGATTTCTTTCCTACATTTTCTCCTGTAAACAATTCCACCACATATCAACAGTCAGACTGGCCTATATGGGGAAATACTTTTTTCACAATATATGTTTCAGAATTGTGTTCCTGAAGACTGCAAACTTTTCACTTGCTACATTTCTGTGAATATAGCCATGGATATTTCTAATTCCTGAGTCCCATACTCCAAAAGACTGTGTTTTCAGTCTTTTCCATCTTTTCTCTATCATTCATGTAGAATATTAGTTCAGTGTAAAAGTTGAAGGCTCACCCATATTCTTCATTCTGTTTTGTTGCTATAGTCAAGTTTTCAAAGTTTATGCTCTAGGATGCAAGTAGCACAACAGGAATAAGAAAATGAGAAGACTAGATGTGGGAATGAAATGACAGCATGAATTAGACTCTGTTATGCTTTTATCCATGGCATAATATATCAAAAGATTTTTGAGAATGTAATGGAATTAAAAAACAAAAACAGTTCTATTTCATGACAGACACAAAGGCCAAATAAGCAGGTCTGGTATTCCACAGATCAGACAGTTGTGACTATATTAAAGATGTTAGACAGAACTGGTACACTATTCATTTACGATATGAGAAGTTCATCAAAATAGCATATCTTGGTCACTGTTGAAGATACTTCAGTCTGTTTCTAGATGAAAGCAACCTTTGTTGACATTGGCCACAGGATAATTTGGAAAAGCTGACAATGAAAACTGACTCTAATCCTTCTTTTTTGACTTCCAACATGTGGAATAATAAAAAATTATCTAAATGAACTGTCACATTTAGCTGATGACATTTGGTCTACATAATACTTTACAAAAGATGAACCTATGCAAGTTCTGAGGTAAGGAATAGCCAACCTAGTATCTTTTTAATGTTAGTGGACCTCTGATGTAGAATCTGCTTTTAAAAAAATTGAATGATCTGTTTCTTTGAGACACCTCAACAAGCTGTGTCTCATTGCCATCCACATACTAATGATCAGAGAGAAAAAGTTGTTACCATCTTTCACAAGCACAAATATATAGATGATGGTGCTCATTTGCTGTGATTGACAGCTTTAATTAGTTCTTTAAGTCTTTTCGCAACATGCTGTTTGTTTCCTTCATTAAATGGCACTTGCTCTTCTAGCTGTGGCATTTGCAAAATGCCACAGACTGGCAGACACAGCAACTAGAGGCTACAAGAACTTTGCGTGCAAAGAAAAGGACAACAGCTGATGTTGCAAATGGATGTCAAAGGTTACCTCATATATTGAGGTGGGAGGGTAGGTAGTATCTCCATAAATCTACTTTTGGCAAAGAGTCCGATTCGTAATTCTTGATGGTGCTGGAAATGAAACATTCTGTTGTCATTGCTCAATGCAGAGTAGAAGCACTTCAAGCTCAGTAGGCAAGCTTGCATCCCATGTGAAGGTCAGGGCAGCCCCACTCCCTCATTTCTAAATGGTGCATCTTTGGTGCACTACAACCTACAGGACACCAAGGGTATATTTCTTCCCTAGAGGGCTTCTGTGGGAGCTGTGTAGGTGTGAGATTCACATGGTCCTTTTGTTTTTGTGTCTTTGTCATTGCAGATCTCCACATTGTGAAGCCCTGTCATACTACTTTTGTTACCATCCATTAAGTCTTCTGCCATCTCTGTGCTCTTCTTACTGCATTGACAGAAGTCACTGGAACTCTCTAGAAGGTTGATGCAAAATTTGATAACCAGTGCTAGCCAGGCCATTCCAAAGAGGATCCACAGGGAGATTACATTCTTGTACCACCTCGGATAGGTGCGATCTGGGTTCATCCCTAGAACAAAAGCACCCAAAGCATTTCTAGATTGGATCAAGAATGCCTCAAAGGAGACAACAAATGTAAAAGCAAAGACAGTTGAAATATCTTTTAATATTAGTGATTTCTATACAAAACACAAGTATGCCATCTAATTAGCATGTGAACAGAAGTTATAAGCAGGTATGTTTCATGACATGTCACCAACAGCCTTGTATTTTCTAAGAATTGCAAAGATTACCCATAAGAAAGAAAATGAAATCCCAAATGACTTCTATGTCAAAGTGCAATTATTCATATTTAAGCACACAGTTTCATTTCTTTATTTATCGCTCAGCATAACGATACTATATTAGCATGTAACAGGGGGGCTCTGCAGGCAGAGACGTAAGTGGGTTTTGTGTATCAGTGTATGCTAAACCAGATATAAGCATGTGAGAGTCTCAGAGTGGGAGGAAAGAGGCCTGAGCAGTCCTAAAACCTCCAAAACCAACCAAACCTTGGAATACAGTTTGAAATTATGCTACCTCTATCTGGTTGCTCACCTAGGTACTTTGCAATCCCATTGGAACAAAGCTGTGTTTCTGGTTGTTTTCACAGTGTTTAATGCAAAGAGACTTGTATAGGATAAGTTAACATCTGTAGGAATAATAATACAGAAAAAGCCCTATGAAGTCACTGAACTGTATCTGCAAAGCAGTCCAGGGTACACTTACAGACACAGGTAAGGTACAGGTTACAAATCACTGGCAGTGAAGCCACTGCATGGGCTTTTTCCTCCACTGCTTCTCATATGGCATTATTTAGTTTCCTTACCTTACAAAGGTTTGTGACTTTATAACTGGACACCTACAGTGCAGCAGATACTATGGAACACCTGATAATTTTAGGACAGAATGTGAGGAGTTAACACATACAAGGTAGTACCTCTATGAATCCCCATACCACATTCTAGTGAGAAGCACTCATAGGGCTGGGTTAAAACAGGACATCCATCAAAACAGGTGCTTAGGTTTTTGTCATCTGTGACAGGTTGTGTGCAAGAATACTGTCCTAGGAGCTCCCAAATCTTGGTCTTTGGACTGTCTATGAGATTGTGATAAGTAGAAACTGGTCAGTGGGGTCACATTAAACAGCAATAAAAGGGCTTAATGTGTGTGTAAATTAGCAAATTTCAGGGCCCTTAAGAGAAGCTACATCAATATTACTAAATAAAACAGGCTAGGGATCACTCTATGACTTAAAATCCAAGTGCCATAGCCTGGCTTATATTTCCCTCAAAACAGAGCAGCTGTGTTCAGAGTGAACACTGGACATCACTCCTGTCATATGATACATCTCCAGAATTTCCTTGGCCCAGAACAGTACCAGAAGCACATCTAGTCTGACCCCCTTACTAAAGCAGGTTCACCTAGAGCACGTTGCATAGGATTGTGTCCAGGCAGGTTTTGAATATCTTCGGAGGAGACTCCACAACCTCTCTGGGCAGTCTGTGCCAGTGCTCTGTCACCCTCAAAATAAAGGTTTTCCTCACACTCAGATGAACCTTCCTGTGTTTCAGTTTGTGCCCATTATTCCTTGACCTGTCTCTGCACATTACTGAAACAAGTTTTATCCCATCCTCTTGACACATACCCTCAAGATATTTGTATGATAAGATCTCTCAGTTCTCTTCTCCAGGCTAAACAGCCCCAGCTCCCTCAGCCTTTTCTTTTAAGAGAAATGCTGCAGTCCCTTCCTCATCTTTGCAGCCTTCCACTGGACCCACTGCAGGAGCTCTAAATCTCTCTTGTACTGAGGAGCTCAGAACTGGACAGAGCACTCCAATGTGATCTCAGTGGAGCTGAGCAGAGGGGCAGGATCACTTCCCTCAACCTACTGGCAATGCTATTCCTGATGCACCCCAGGATAACATTGGTATTCTTGACCACAAGGGCACACTGCTGGCTCATGGACAGCTTATTGACCACCAGGACTCCCAGGCCCTTTTCTATAGAGCTGCTTTCCAGTACGACAGCTATTCCTCCCAGTTTCTTATCACATTAGTGGGGAAACAGTGTGATGGTCACTTGAACCTCATTTTTAAGTTGAGACATAAACCACATGCATCGGAGTGTAGGGCCAGAATTGCTTGGCCACTACATACCACAGGACAATGACGCATTCTGTTATTCCCACACAGAACTAGCATATCTATGGCAGTATTCCAGTTACAAAGGTACAGGTGAAGGTACACCTGGAAGAAGGATGTATACCAAATTCATTACAAGAAACTGAAAGAAGTAAAGCTACTGCTGCACAGAGTTCAGCATCATCTGTAAAATTAGTGCAGAAAAATGCTGAACTGACCTAACTTTTGTTAAACTTCATTTGGCTCCCCTTACTCACGCTAACTTGATTGCAGCTTATTTATGTGTGCCTACACAAGCTCTTATCATAACTTTGATGCATTATAGATAAGTCCTTAAGTAACAGCCACAAAGTTGTCTAAGCATCAATCAAGCACTACGAAGAAAAGAAAATAGAGAATTCTATAATAAGAGGTTTTAGTCTTTCTGTTTCAAGGGATTCAAGGGTAGACGTGTTTCTATAATCAATTTGTTTTTAATGAGAAAGTCTTTATCAAAAAGGTGTGTCCTGTGTTTCAGCAAATGCAACAGGCGTGGATCCAATCCCATTTCCTCTGGCAAAGGGTTTTGGCATCCAGAACTAGGCTGTGCCTGGTGCCTGGCAGTCTACACCTAAGTGACTTAAGCTGCCTTTTAGAAGAGTTGTCTAGGGTTTTGACAGAAGAAATGGTCACTGTTAATGGTGATGCAGAGTAGCATCTGCTTAAAACTAATCACTGCTGATGCTCTGAAGTGCAGTAAGTGTGCCATCAGCCACTGCTTTGATTAAAAACACAGCACTCCAGCTTGGTGGTGTAGCCATTCAGGGGACAGGCCACTTCAATGCTGGAAGACAACTCATTGACTGGGAAACAATTCCTTTGTTCTTCCACAGGTGGCATTGCTATCACAGAAATC
Source organism: Pithys albifrons albifrons (assembly GCF_047495875.1). Classification (NCBI taxonomy): domain Eukaryota; kingdom Metazoa; phylum Chordata; class Aves; order Passeriformes; family Thamnophilidae; genus Pithys; species Pithys albifrons. The sequence goes on from NC_092459.1 coordinate 86,614,041, forward strand.
ACATCTTCCCCAAACTGTCAAATGTCTACCACAACATATTTTATCATCAGGTCTGTGGATTGCCAGTGGTGTCAAACTGCCAAGTGGGGAGCTTCATATGCCATGCATTTGGCTTTGCTCTGTAGTAGGTGAAAGCAATGAAATGTGAACTACTCACCAATCACATAATCTCCAAACCCTATAGTGCTGAGGGTAATGAAGGAATAGTAGAAGCCCTCTTCATAAGACCAGCCTTCTTGGTCAGAGAATAACAAGGGAGGTAGCAGGAGGAACAACAGCAAGCCAGTTACCAGTGCACAGGTCTTCATCAGGAGGGAAGCTTTATTCTAGTAAAACAGGGAGGAAAAAAAAACAGCTTATGAAGGACTCCACAAAAACTTACAAACATTTATTACATTCCATTATAATAAATGGTGTGGATCTCTCAGTGTGCTGGTTTACGTGGGATAGTTATTGTCTTCATAGCAGCTAGAAGGCCATGCTTTAGATTTGTGCTGAAAACAGTATTGCTAATACAGACATGTTTTCATTAGTGTTGAGTGGTGCTTGCAGTGTCAAGGCCTCTTCTGCTTCGCATCTCACCCCACTAGTGAACAGGATAGGGGGTGCACAGGAAAATGGGAGAGGATAAAGCCAGGACAGCTGATCCCAACTGACCAAAGGGATATTCCATTCTATATGGTGTCATGCTCAGCACAGAGAGATGGGGGAAGAAAGAAGAGGGCGATGTTCAGAGTCATGGTATTTGTCTTCCCAAGTAAGCGTTACACATGACGGAGCCCTGCTTTCCTGGGGATGGTTGAACGCCTGTCAGTTGATGGAAAGGGGTGAACCAATTCCTTGTTTTGTTTTGCTTTGCTTGCATGAACAGCTTTTGCTTTACATATTAAACTGTCTTTATTTCAAACCAAGAGTTTTTTCAGTTTTACTCTTCTGATTTTCTTCCCCATCCCACTGGGAAGGAGTGAGCAAGCAGCTGCATGGAGCTCAGCTGCTGGCTGGGGTTAAACTTTGACATCCAATCAACACAAACTGGACATCATCTTCATGAGTCCTAAATTCATGCCAGTTTAAAGCCTATTCTACAAATGTTCCCATATAACTTACACATGCAATTCTAACTATGACTGATGATAAACACACCAGACAATCTAGGACTGTACATGGCTCTCAGGCTTTAGCATTTCTGTTGCTGTAGAGGAAGTCATTCATCACAGAATTTCCCTCAATTAATAAACAACCTTATCTGACACCTCATAGGGCTGTCATAAACTAAATTTATTTGCTTCCAGTTATTCCTGAATATTATTGCCTTTTTGGCCAAATAGGCAGGCAGGCTGTCCTTGTTAGTCAGAGGATCTCACATACCAGAACAATCTCCTCTTGTCTCTTCTTTCCTTGAGCTATACCCGTCCACATTGCTTACCTGCCAGTGAAACACCTCCTCTAGGCGATGGGCACAATGCTGAACTCCAAGCAGCATCAGCTGCCCAATTTCATTCAGGAGTATCAGGTTCAAGGGGATTCCAAAAAGTGCAAACACAATGCAGAAGATTCGACCAACCGCAGTGCTGGGGCTCAGGTTCCCATAGCCTAAGCAGGGAAGGGATGAGGCATTAAATCTAAAATATTCTCTGATTGCCCTCATCCCCCAGAGGGGTGAACCTCTATCGTCTACAGAAGTTAGGCATGAAGGTCATTGCTCCAAAAGGACCTTTTTTTATAAATAACTGTAAGTTACATCTATTGTTTGCCATATTCTATTGTGGGCTGGAAAATAACATTTCTTTCCCTGCCAATTTTGTTTAGTTCCTTTTCCATTTACCAGTGAATTTCCTCTCCCTTACCCACTCTCCTGGCTGGGATCTGACGTAAATGCAAACCTTTCATTTAGCTCAATTTCTGTAAGCATTGTTGGCATGGGGTTTGCTGGTAAATTATCTGACATGGCTGTCAGGTGGTCTCTGAATCACAACAATAGTGTTTTAATTATAACAACCACCCGTTTCTACCTTTGTCCCACAGTACTAGTGAACTTAACACTGTCTCCTTGCTTACACTCCTCATTTGTGCCACAAGTACCAAATACACCTTAAGTTGTCGAAATGATTGTCTAGAGTTGATAAACTTGGAGAAATCATATTTAACCTGCATAAAACAGTTCAATTTCAGACTTTAAAAAACCCCCAAGCAATTAACTTGTAAAATTCCATCTTTTTCTTCTAATCACATGAACTGGTCTAACAAAAGGTCCTGCCTTGCAAGCACAGCCTTGCTTGTATCCTCAGACCATTATGCCTTCAAATCACTGCTGCAATATTTGTCTTTGTTCCCCACACCTTTTTTTTAAATGTCCTGTAAATTTTCAGACTTAAACTTCTTTAGTTTCAAGTGTTTCATGCCACAGGAAAGTCACAGGATGCTTTCTAAGACAGGGGAGGAAATAGCACACCACAAGCACTTCAACAGTGATTTAGCCAGCCAGAGACCTGTGGCCTTGACTACGTTTCAAAATCACCTCCGCTCATTAGACCATAGGCAAGATTATCTTTTCACCTCAAATAGTGCTATCCCCTCCCGGCGACACCCAATGTCAGCACAAGGCAAGCACAGATGCCTTACTACCTGCTTTAAGTGGTGTAGCCCCAGGGCAAGTGCGCAGTGCCCAGGAGGGAGAGGTTCCAGGGCTGGGCTCTGTACCCCAGATAAGTGAGAGTGCAAACATCTGCGGTTAACCAGACAGAGTCCTGTGCCTTCACTACCCTCTGTCACATGCCAGCTGCAATAAGCCACTGACCAACAATGTAGAAATGTGTGCAACTTTGAGCTGGAGATATCTACATGTCCTGCTCCAAATTCTGTGCTAATAAAAATCTCTCACCATGGGCTGCTCTGCAGTTAATTGTGCATGTGCACCAGCAAACTACACCCAGAAAAAGTCTGGGGACAAACTATTTCTAAGTATGAACCCCCACAAAATTCAAAGCCTTACAATATGGAGGACATTCCCTCCAATAATTTTAGACTTGAATGATCTGTGAGCCTCTGAGTTTAATGTATATGATAACACATAACATACCTCCAATGCAGCCCCAGCAGCCTGTCCCTGAGAGGCGGTAGAGGATCCCACAGAAAGAATGGGATGCTGTTATGTAACTAGAGATTGTTTTGAAATACAGTCAAACAAAGGGGCTAAATTAGGATTTCATTCCAGTTCTTTGCTTGTGAGCAGCTTTGTAATGTTTACACATTTTTGCCTACATGTAAGCGCTAATTTCTGCCAGCTTCACCATTTCTACACTAACAGGTGCAGTAAATGAGACATGCAGGCAACATCTGGTAGACAATCCCATCCAAGTGAATTAACGGGTTATGTGCCTGGTGTGATACATTTCACACTGGCTATGACACATTTCAGTGGATTAGTTACAGCTTTTCCCTTTATGGAATTAGGGCGTTTTAGTGCACTGATCTGGCCCTAAGAGAAACTGCTGAGGGGGGTGGGGGGTGCATTTACTGTAAGACTGAGTCTTAACATAAGTCACATACACTTACGGCCAGGCATTCCCAAGGTGGTTTCCCCTATCCCCTTTCCCCTTCTTTTCCATCTATATCAAATTTAAAGACCACGTATTGTCTTGGGCAGTCTTTTTACTACAGGTTTCCAAGTTATTCAGTCGCTGGAGAAAAGCATCAGATAAGAGAAGAAAGGCCCATGATCTCAGGTCACTGTGTGAGGCACAGCAGCATCCAGAATTTTGGGGATGTCACATAGTCTTGACTGAAGAGTTTTGAAGGTTAAGCTGTACATTACAATTAATTTAGAGTGGCAAATTCAATAATGTAAGAAGGTCCAATGCATACAGTAAGCCCAGCACTCCAAACATCAGATCTGCTTTGCATTTGATTTCTCTGGTTCCCTTTTCCCTTGGGCTCAGCAACTCAAGACAATTTTCTGAAACTTGATGAGCAGTTGCTTTACATATGTCAAAAAGCTGCATCCCATTAGCTTTTTATACAGGATACATAGTTTAATCAAATAGCACAGGAGACTTCAGATTCTGCAAAATGGCCAGAAATGTCCTCCTCAATGATGACATCCACTTGCCTTTGCACTAGACAAATAGATGACAACCTAGTTGTATATAAACCTCAGTTGTTATAAAACTCAAGCAGAAATAGGTAAATAGGACATACCCTCTTCAGTAAATAGAATGAGTGTAATCTGTGTCTTATACCATTGCTGGCTATACATCTGAAGATCTGAACCAAACTCAGAGACTAAAACTACACTGGCAGTTGTGACAGATCCCTCAGGAGCCGGCTGCTGGGATGTCACCAGGTACATACTTGATCCAAGAGACACTGATAGTCACTAAAAACTGCATAGACATAAAAACTTGTTTTCACTGAAGCAGCTGGATTAAGTACGTGTATAGTACCACCCATTTTGAAATAAAATGCAAAGTAAGTTAAGCTTCTTTAGAAGAAGCAAAATAAGGGTGGTTTTATATCTAAATGTTCATATCCATGTGCTTTAACTCATGTGCTTTTCTAATGCATATTAAGTAATTCAGGATTTTTTTTCCCTGCTTTCCCATTACATTCCCTTATATATGGGTTCAGAAGCTCTGTGGACTTGTTAAGAAGATGAGATTTATTAGTAAAAGATCTTTTCATTCACAAGACAATATCCTACTTGCAGTAGGATATTCAGTTCAACTGAGGTAACTGCAACTTCCTGCTACCCACAATGAGAGGTTTATTTGGCTCCTGTTCTCACTGCCCAGATGTAAAATAATAGTTCCAGCAAAAAGTGTTTAGAACAAAAAATAAGTGCCTTTCATGGGCTGAAAAACATCTGCAAGTCAACAAAAAAATTTCATCTCTGGGAAAAAAAAAACCCCAAACAAATATGAAGTTAGATTAAAAAAAAACAAACTTAGAGGAAAAGTTGCTTCTCTAACTTGTAACTTTAGCAGGGATTTTAACATTCAAACACATTTTTGGGGAGATTTGGTATATACTTTTTCTCCTACCTGAGACCATACAAGCCATCACTTCCTACAGGAATGACCTAATCTCAAATTTACAGATTGCTCTTGCTGACAGTAGTTTGCTCTGAACACCTAGACACTCATCTAAGCCTAGGGGTCAGATGTCTCAAGTAACACATGAGTGTCTGACCCACAGGGCCACTGGACAGTCCAGTGAGGGATAGAATTACTTTATTTTGCATTAGGCATTTAACTACTCAAATAAAAATGCGTCAGTTGGCATTTGGGGTGATCTCCAGTGAGCCACAGTGCTCTTCTCCCAGGCACTAGAGGAAGGTTTCTCTTGTGGTCCTTAAAAGTAATCTGAATGCTTTAATCTAGAATAAATGAAAGGGTTTGTTCATGAAAATTTCAAATATTTCATTGAGAAAAATAAAAATAAGCAATTTCCCTTTAGATGAAAAAGATGTCTTTGTATAATTCAAAGTGGAAAAATACACACACCAACCTACTGATCACTCACACAGCCACGTATGTTTGTCTGACTCCTGAAAATGTGAGCTGGAAGGTATGCCTGATAAAGCCCCCATTAGCCTGGTCTGACCTCATAGCTGACTGCTTTAAGCAGATAGTCACACCAGAAACCTTCTGAAGTACCAGAAAGCCTGAATTACCTTATGATCCTACAAGCACCAGGATTTTCCAGAGGTCATTTGGTACCAGCTACACTCAACTGAAGATCAGCAAGTAAGGGGTTCCCACTCTCTCATACTTTGACTGTCTCCATGAGAGTAACTACATAAAACAAATTAACATGCTTGGCTTCTCTAGCTTCTGGTGAGATTTCACATTATACCCACCAAGTCTGTTCTAAATTCAGATAGTCAGCCAGATACAGCCACTGAGCCCAGGACACCTGGCATGGGAAGTCATTTATTTTCAATTCATCCATCCATATAGGATGACCTTGCTAAGGCCTCCCAGTTGTGGTAGAGACAGAAATGGGACATGGAAGCCCCAAGCAGCCACAGTGCTTGCATTGGCTTCTCAGTTTTATGATTAGAACAAACCAAAAATTTAAAGAATTTGATTTTAAAAGCTATTGGTGGCAGAATCTCAGGAACTGTGTCTCACATGGCAAAGCTCACTGGGACCCTGGCAAGTTGAACCAGGGCATGTGTGGGAGCTGCCCATCACTATTCATTTTAACTGGTGCTGTTTTGAAGTAGACAGCAATAACTAAGGCTGCTAGGCTGAAAAACATATTTGAACAAAGTTATAACATGAAATTCCAGGGAACAGCAAAATTTGATTGCATACTCCTTCAGTGAATGAAAGGCCAGAAAGTGCTTTTTTACTGCAGTCTTCTTTTATTTGTAATGAATTTATTTGTGTATACACTGGAAGCTGTGCAGTGGACTTAGTCTCAGCTGGAGAAATGGCATGCAGTCGCAAAAGCAGAGCAAATGTACCAGTACTCAGGAGATAGCTCAGAGGATGCTGCCATGAGTGATATCCCCACATCCACCAGTGACCTCCCATGAACCGTTATGCCACATCCCACTTGGCCAAGTGTGTAGAGCAGCTCTGTCAGCTCTCACAAGGTGGGGAAGAGATCAACATATCAAAGGTGGGGAGCTCTTCAGCAGAGAATTCTCCTACACAAGCCTGATGTTCCCAGAAGATTCAAATGTCAGAGGCTCCAGACTGTTATTCCATATTTTAACTGGTTTGAGACATGAAGTTACTTTAACTGAATTTCCCAATGGATTGTCAGCCAGCAATGGGCACAACCCTGGCCATTTCTCAGCAGCTCCACCAGACACTAGGCAGCACTACAGAGGGTCAGTCTTCATGAAACTCTTGATAGCCCAAAGCATTACACTGCCCTGAACTTGCTACTTTGACAACTACTAATTGTTTTAGCATCACTAACTCAGTAGGCTGCTCCTTGACTCTTTGCTATCTCCCAATCCTTTGGGGTATTGCTTTTAAGAACTATTGTACTTCGATAACCAGAGATGGAAAGGATGGGAAGGTCCTTCCCCTTCCTTTCCTCGTGGTGAGATGGCTTACTTACCCCATTTTATATTTTAAAAAAGGGCCTTTGTAATTCATACAGATGAATACTTAGCTTTGCAACAGAAAATGGTAACCCAGCACTAGGCAATTGCATCCACCCACATAATATACAGGCAGAGGTTCAGGCTAAAGAGGACAGTACTCTCCCATCTACTCTTAAGCTAGCACAGATATCAGCCTCAACATAAAGCCTTTCCCTAGCACCTTCTTTGAAATTACACCACCCTGTGGTCGTTTGACTTTAGAAACTTTCATCTTGTGCCTCATTCTTAACTTGCTTTGACCTCTGCCCTGTTAGTGCAAACTAACTAGGAGGAGAGTAAACACAAAAAGGAGAGACTTTATGTCGGCAAGGGATAAAGAAATCTGAGAGATAAAACCAGCAGCAAGTTAGCTTCTCTTTCTTTAATCATGTTTAATGCTACATCTCTAAAGGAATTCTGAAGATGACCCTTCAAGGCATTGAATAGAGGGGTCCTATGGAAAAATCTTCAGAAAATGAGATAACGCAGAAAATCTGGGATGATATGATATGTTAAAGACAGTAATGAAGAAAGCACAGAAGCCTAACAGTGAAGAGAAGAATCATCCGGCAGCCAGGGCTGTCTGCACCACATGATTACAAGTATGTAAGCTTTGGGGCACTTTAAACAACAGATTTTAGTTCATACACATCTGTTCTTTAAACTTTTGGAATTAGGGTACCCACTTTGCCCAGCCTGGAGGTTAAAACTTGCTTTGTTTTTTAAGCAAAATTTGCATGCTGCTTCTAATTACTAGTGGAAATAGATGATGCTCATTTAACTGGAAGAAGAGTACAGTACAGAAGATGCTGCAACAGGAGACATGGGGATTCAAACTTTGACAGTGGGGAAAGAAGCTAAAGCTCCTCAGTAGGAGTTAATGGAGAAAGAAGTTAACATCCCTTTGTGTATCTCAGTGAGAAAGCATTCTGGTAAGGTCTTGAGAAACACACCAAGCCTTCTGAGGGGGTTAAAACACCAAAAGCTAAATACAGAGGTTGACAGAATGGAAAGAGTATCTCAAAGGAAAGTGATGAAGGTAAGAGTGATAATGGCTCTGGCAGTGTTATTCAAGAAGATTAAGGAAAAAGCCTCAAAGACACTACAGAGTCTAAGCATTAGTGTAATAGTATTAGTGGCAGAGCAAGAATATGGAAGAGACAAACAGGCCAAAGAAGGGCTTGCAGCAGTGGGAACACATGGAATAAAGTCCATCCAGATTCTTCAAAACCTTTATATAACACTCCTAAATTCCCAAGAATCTCTTTTCTCCATTATCATCTTACCTCTGCCCTTTCTGAACTCATTTGCCAGAATGCCATGGGTTTTAACTTAATTAATCTTGTGAAGCTGGAACTCGTTTCACTGGTTCCATAATCACAGCCTGGGATAAGCCATTCCTTGCCATATAAAACACTAAAACCTCAACAAGCCCTCAAGAAACCTTCTCAACTCTGCCATTTACTCCATTGCCATGCCTTATACATGGAGTTTCCTACTGTTCCCTGTGAACTTCATTGAGTTCCTTGGAAAGGAGTTTGACTCTTTACTTGACATCATCAATTGTCCCTCTCAGTAATGCAGTCATCACTTCAATGAAGCTGAACTAGCCACTATCTCAAGAATTTGCATGAAAAGAGATTATGATAACAGACTCAAGGTGAGGCTCTGTAAAACCATCTGTAGTTTTCTCTTCTGCAATATACTCTTATCAATAATGTTAAGGCACTAATTTATTTGCATTTAACAATTTAACTTGAAAAAGAATGAAGGGTCCAGTTGTCTGAAGTCCTCTTCAGAAGTGACTTGTATAGCATTCTTAACTTCACAATTGAAAAATCACGATCCCTGGAGTCATAGCATCAGTTTTAAAATTAGGATATAGAGAGCTGTAATATTTGGTTCTTTTCAATCACCTCTGCTATCAAGTCAGTCCTGTCATGTCCTATCCCTCCTTCCCCAGCCATCAGGGCAAGGAGCTTACTTAAAGAGGCAAGAGGGAAAAAAAAATAGTAGCTTAGCAGCCAGAAATGCTTAGTCTAGATCTCTGCCAACATCACAAATTCCCCTTATATTTGAACATGGTACATTTGTTTCTTCCTGAATATCACTAACTTCAAATGTTTGTGTTAAAACAGTCACTCTGATAGCTTATAAACTAACCAGGATTCACTACTGAAGCAAGCAAAGCAGACCTGAGCAGATGCTGCTTTGCACTGAGGGCTGGAAGAAACTGCCCGTGCTCTACACTGAGAACACACAGCCTGTGTGTGGAGGATGGGCCTCCACTGCCATCATCTGGTACAACCCGTGCCTCGTAGTAGAACACACTAAAAGTGGGTTCCCAACCAGAGCAATGCAAGTGCAAAAGAGCAGGATAAAAGATGTACTGAGTCACAGAAAAATGACACTGCAGCACCACCCACTCCCCCCCACCCCTGCAAAAAACCCACAAACCCTCTCTTTGAGACTGTTTGAGGGCTTAGTGTTCTGGAGCCAATATACCTTCAGTAACAATTAGAAATCACAAGAATGTTCTATTTAGGTGCAAAAAGAAAATTCTTGATTTAAAAATGCACTTGGAATTAAAGGGAGCTGACAAAATCAACACAAATCAGGAAACCTATGAGGGACTTTTGATATTCAACCACCATCTCTCCACACACTCTCCTCTCCATGGTTCTTGTAATACTGGGTTCACACCATAAGAAAAAGACATAAGGGCAAGTTAATGGTTTTGGGGACTGGGGACATGAAATGACAATGATCAATAGCATCTGCCTTAATAATCTGTGCCCAATACATTTTATCGCTTTCATTGTCTTCTCCCTTAACTTATTTCCATCATTCCTTTGTGGCTTTGCATTATTAATTTGCTGAAACCTGAGGCAACTCAATTGTGATGTTTATCCAGCTATTTAACTTGCACTTGAACAAAGACGTCCTCATTCAATACAGAGTAATAAGAAGGAATTAATTTATACATATAGCCTCTGAAGATGCAACTCCCAGTATTAAGAGTGTTTCAAAATCATTCCTCTTCTTGTGACAGGAAAATTTCATTGTAATGCACAATTTATCTCAGACCTCTTAGAGCACACTAGGCTTGGAAAAGTACAGGCAGTGCAGCACCGTGAAGCTCAGGCCCCAAAAGCTGTGTAGGAATATGGACTGAGCTAATTATCTTTGTATCTAATCAGTTGGAGATCATTATTGAGCTGGCATTAACAAAGTATTTCTAGGGCCGGGTTCATGTGTGCTTACCTACCACATGATACAGACAAGCTACAGGAAGCCCCATAGTGCTGGAGCAGCACCTGAGTACAGGTCCTCATTCCCACTCTGTTCACATCTATGACGTGGCCCTGTAAGCAGGGAACTCTTACCAATGGTTGTTATTGCAGAGATGGAGAAGAAGAAAGACCCACTGTAGTCCCACCTGCCCAGGCTAGTGCTGTTTCCCTGGAGGGTTATGCCACTCTTGTAGGCTTGGATGATACCCTGCAAAGAGACAATAACATGAGATCCCACAAACCCCCTTGTGGCAAGTTACTGTGGCTGGCATTTCCACTTCTGGCTGGTAAAGTCCCAAACTACAACTACTTCAGACTCTGTTGTTCCCCTTCTAATAGAGGATATACTGTGCCCTAGACACCAAAGAGCTCCAAGGTCAGAAAAACCAGAAGTCAGTATATTGCTTCTAAGAAAAGGGCATTTACAGCAATAAAAATGTTGCACACACAGACAGTAGATCACAGAGGTAAATGTGGAAGAGATTGGAGGGTGAGAACTAACTAGAGAAAGCCTAGACAGATGGTTATTCAGACTGCCATACGACATACTCATTAGGAAAAGAAAGTGTTTCCAGATGGGATATTCCAATGGCAGAAGTCCCAGAGTAGCAAATATACATGCATATGTAAATGATACAGACCCCTTGCTAGGGATCTCCCAGTACTGGGAGAAACATATATGTTGTGTTTAGGAGGCTGAGACTACACCCGATGGTCAGTCTACTAGTTTTGTGCAGTATGTCCCTGCATTAGGACTATAAATGTAAATGAACTGGTTAGATTAGCATTATAATTGATTCTCTTCAATATGACTGGAAGAGACTTAGAAGCCACTATGTTGCAGTGTGCAGAATGGTACCAAAATAAGATATCAGATGTCTTAACAGTGCCCACATCTGATTATGCCTTCTCATGCCAACAAAATTGATGACTGTCATGTCCAAAACATTAATCGCAGCACGTACACTAAACATTTCATACTCACTGATCAAGAATCCCTGGCAGTTAATTACCCTTGAATGCAAAGGGTAACCAAGAATACACACATTTTATCATCAACTCCAAGAAAGATATGCAGATACTACATAATACTATCCCTATCCTGACATCAAGACTGCTGATAAAGCTTTCATCACTGACAATAAAAGGAATCCCTCTCGGGGTAGATTTTGATCAGTTGGAAAGAGGTGTAGTTTATGTATCCATCAAGCAAACCGACACTTCAAGCTCACAAAGCAAGGAAGCTTTGTACCATTTTACTGATGAAACATGCTCTGTGTGGTTTATATAATACTATACAAGGCTGTGAATTAAAAACCGTCCCCAAAGTTCCAAGCAGCAGCTTAAATACAAGGACCATTATTTCTTTTCTCTAAGTTACTAGTTCTCAAACTAAGAGCAAGGAGCAGCTCAGAGATTTTTCCAAGCAGCAAACACTGCCTGACAGTCACAATTTCAGAAATAGCTTCATTTATTCATAACTGAAGCCAATCTAAACCACTCAGGGTCACATTGCAATCTATCGTATCTGAAAACATGCTCTTCTCTGCACAAGACAGGGCAGAGGTCCTGTGCTCCAAGAAGGGCTAAGGACCACACACTATATTATATTTTGCTTCCTTCTGTGAATTGTAGCCATAACCTGAGTGGGGCAACTCAAGGAAAATCTTTGTATACAGCATAAAAGATAAAAAAAAAAAATCAAACTCTGCTTCCCTCTCTTCCCACCTCCCTCAAAAAAAAAAAAAACAACCAAAAACAAACTCCACCAGGATTTGTTTTGAATAGTTGTGTGCAATTCTGCCACCTCTTTTTCTTCTTCCAGGTCTGGTGTGTGCATTGAGGTTTGTCAGACTGCGTGGGATGCAGCTGCTGACATCAATTTGTTCCTGGTCTCTGGTGATTCTTGACCTCTCATTTAAGAAGTATAAGAAATTCTGCAGACAATGGCCTAGTCAGGAATCACAGTTGCCATTAACATAAAATAAATCCCAAACTAAGCATATGGCAAGGGAGACACTAGAAATCTACACAGATGCCCTGTATTTTTTTCCCCTCCAGAAACTAGTGGTTAAATTTGAAATCAAAACCTTTTTATTTTCCTGAAACTTTCTTTCTGTAAACTGTGATCTCTGCAGTTTTAAGTAGTTAGTCTTGAACACATATATTCCTGCTGGAACAGCAACAGTCCAGCTCTCAGATAAATTTATTATCAGCTTGATCAGATAGAAAAAATTTGAACGTGCAGTACCTTTGCTGTCCATTGATACAAGTTCAGCAGTTGACAACATTACACAAAACATCAAGTTTTTAAAGTTAGAAACACTTAAGAACCAGAAAAGATTGCAAGAACCTGTGGCTGAATTTGCCCCAGGAAATGGAAAATTCTTCATGCAGAAAGGGGAAACAGAGTCTGCACAAGACATCATGTGAGAAGCAAGCAGCAGTAACAAAGTCATTAAATGTTTAATTTCACATCCTTGCACCACTTCCGCTCTGCATAGTTTAGAATGAAGAGGTTGAGCAGCGGTGAGCACCCATGCCAGCTTTGCAGTGACTTCTAACAACTCAGCATCCCAGAGTCCATGTCTTAACCCCAGCGTCCTGAGACTCCACAGACAGGCTTCAGTATTTGCCCCAAATGGCACGATGACTTGCACTACTGTCATGGGGAAGGAAGATACCACATAACCATTACTCACTGGCAAAAGAGCAGGCACGGAGCTTGCAGTGTGCTGGCTGTTTTCTGTTTCTGGTACTGAGGCACTTGGGAGGTTTGCTGTAGGTCTTCAAGAGCCTTCAGCAGTAAGCTTCTGGCTAAGCATTTCTCTGTTAAATCTTGTTATCAAACATTCAGACAACATCATTAACCATCAAGCCCCCTGCACTGTGGAAGCCAGCCCAATATGAGGATCACTGAATATTCATGCAAATCAAAAGCCCTTGAATAAATTAACACTCCCAGGAGAAATGTCAAGATCCTTACTGTTAGGAAGAAAGAACTACAGAGGTCATCCTTAAAGGGGAAGAGTCATGTACATGGAGATAAGGACACCAGCTTTGTTTTTTTCAAAGTAAAAAATGTTCTATTATACTATCTAGAATCAACCTTTGACACAGCAACAATGATGATAGAAAATTAAAGATTGACTCTTCTGAGAATGGTAGAACTAATGGAGCTTGCCTTCCTGTAGATGTGCCCATGGAGGCAGATTCATGAAAGAGAAATCCATAGATAGCTATTAATGCACAGAAATTACTTCTGGCACAGGAAGTAATCGGATTGCAAACTACTGAAGGCTGGATGAGCATTCAGGAAGATATTAGTGAATATTCTCCCAAATTTAATATGTTCCTTTAGATTTCTGCTTTTGACTATTGCTCTTTTTCATAGAAAAATTAAAAGTGGTTTACAGTTTTAGACAGAACACAGGAAAAACCCCAGCAAATAAGCACTTCAATAGAACAGCTGAATTCTCCCTGCTTTTTCCATTGAAGAGGAACTGATTTGCAAATAAACTTGAAGTGTATTTTGGCCTGTGGGTTCCAGACATACTAAAGAGAAAGTGAATCATACATGTTAGCCCATAACTGCTTGGTTTCTTTTGCCTGACTTTTTGAGAACTAAACACTTGGTCTTGCTTTACACCCATTCTACAGGTGAAATACTAGAGGTTTTCCTTTTTCTCCTAATTAGGCTAGTAATTCATACAGTGCCTACCTCAAAAGCTACTGCATTAAGTCACACCCAGTAAAAGTAGCATTCTAAATCCAGTGTTCAAAAGCAGGTATCTGCCTGGTCTAAGACCCAGTCAGTACCACCAACTGCTAAAACACAACAAATACTGAAATTGCAGAGCATGGGCTTGATATTTTGGGAACTTGAAAGGCCACATGCAACTCAAAGAAGAGTAGAAAGGAAGCAGGCGGGTGGTTAAAATAATCAGAAACAGAACTCAATGGTTCTTTGGTTTCTACTGACAGACAAGCTGTACAACAAAAACACACAATTTCACTTCTCTGCACTTATTTTCCCCTCTCTAAAATGATAATTTACAGTTCACAGCAACTACATCTGTAGCTGACAATGCTTATATAGTTTTAAGCTACAGATGAAATTTTCTATGGGAATTATTGTAACTGCTATAGGATTTATAAATTTGGATATTTTAGATTCTTAGCCTTCATGAGTCACTGAAACTTCATTTGCAGACTGCATATTTTCTCAAGTAGGCTTTGCATGGTGCTATCTAATACTGTCATAGCTGGTGCTTCAAATATCAGTATGATTTCCACTTAAAGCAATTCACTTAAATGTAATTTCTGTCCTGTTGCCTTTGGGATAAAACATGCCTCAGTATATCCAACTGGGTCTCCAGCTCTGTTCTGTTCAACCATAAGCTCTGAAGTTTCACTTAGGAATGTCATAAGTTAATGTCTGCAAATGGATGCTTTACGTTAGGTCATTTTATCTCAGTACAAATCAAAGCCTGGCATTGTACATCGTTCTGCACGGAATTCTCTCCTTGAATTCAAGCTCACTGGTAGCTCTGTTAGGAAACTGGATTTCTGCTGACTCCCTCATTGAACTGACTTTAGGATAGCAATACCCCTTTTTTCCTTCTCTTTTACTATTAATTAGAATAATCATTGTTGGTTTTTCCTGCAGGACCATTCAAACATAACAATATGAATTTCCTTATTTCAGTGAAAAAAATTAAATTAAAAAAAAAAGCTCTCTTACAGACTGACTTCCTTCTAGCCCTTCACATCTCTGAAACTGCACTTCCACAAATTACTAATAATGAGTGCCTCATCCATCC
The DNA here is from genome assembly GCF_047495875.1 of Pithys albifrons albifrons. NCBI lineage: Eukaryota > Metazoa > Chordata > Aves > Passeriformes > Thamnophilidae > Pithys > Pithys albifrons. The sequence continues at coordinate 86,629,259 of NC_092459.1, forward strand.
TGGCAGAGTCTTACCAACCTACACAGCTTTGTAGCTTTTGGAGGTCTCTTTTGTTCATATTGGCCAGCAAAAAAAAAAAAAAAAACAACAAAAAACAAAAACCCACAAACCACAACAAAACAAATAACCCAGAACAAAAACAACCAAAAAACTGAGGTGGCTGGTTCTACCAGGACATCCACTTAAGCACTCAGAAGCTTAATGCAGGTTCAGCCTAGAGTTTGGTTCCCTTTTGACATCTGAATGTTACATTTTCTTCCCTGCACAATGTAGGTTTACTTTATTTGTTGTAGAGCTGCTCTATCCTTCAGCCATACCTGTAGGTATCATTTAGCATGGTTTCTGTGTTCTGAGTTCTGGGAAACTCCCACCTTTTTCAGCTTACACATTTCCTCTCCTAAAATCCTCATCACATGTGTGCCCCTCCACTCCCAGTCTGTGGCTGCAGCATGGCTGCTGATCACCAAGTATGTAAAAAGGAGAACTATTATTTAATCTGACCTACTTAACATGAACCAAAAGTTTCATCTTTCTCCTCTGAACTCACTACTGCATGTGACTAGGATACAGCTTTCAAAAGAGGCATTTAAGGTCAGCAATAAAGAATTAATTCATGTCTATATGTAAACTGAGGCACTATCTTCCTTGCAATCTTTCTTCAGAACACGATGCTTCTCTTTCCTTCTATAATCTTTAGAGAAAAAAAAATAGCGCTTTATCTAAATGAATAAACAGATTGATTCTAATCTATCTGCCTGTCCTCCCCAAAACAAGCAACGTATAAAGTGAAAAGGGAGAAAGCAAAGCCCCAGAAGACTATGACTCTATGAAGTATCTCCGTAAGAATTCTTGACCTTATTTTTTTCTTCTGGAGGAAACTATCATGGAAAGAATCATACAAATGGCCCTTTCATAAACCACAGCTCCTGTCACTGCGGTTGTCCCATGTTTCTGAACTGTGGCATTGTGGTCAGAGGTCACAGTAATCTTGAGATACCTTTAAAGGCAAAACCAGTATTTACTAACTGTATCTGAAAGCAGTTCTCAAGGCAAAAAAGTGTGTGAATGGACTGGTGTAAGAAACTTTATTCTCAAGTTTAGTTGAAGTTTACATATGTATATACAAAAATCAACTTTTCCAGGGAGTACATGGCCTCATGAAAATGGTTTGCTTAATTTCAGGCACTCTTCCTCACCCTCACAATCTATCAATGAGGGAAAGGAGATGTTCAAAAGGCACCAAGCTACTGTTTAGGTTAATGAGACAAGAACTCACGTAAACTCTGTGCACTGGAAATTCTGCACAGTGTTGGCATATAAACATTTATTTATGGATCACAGAATACCAGCTATAAATCACAAGAAAATGGTTCACATTAACCTTGGTATCAGATTGCAAGGACAAAGGTCAATTAATTTACAAATAATTGAAAAATAGATTATTAATCACGCTTCCCCAGCCTGACCTCTGATCCCTTGTCCTTGCCTGGAGTGGAAACTTACACAAATTCTGACCAAAAGAAGAGCAGGCACAAGATATGCTATGAATCCCAAAGAATCATTTTTTTTTTTTAACTTCATGCCACTTGAATAACCTCAGACGTGATCAAGGAACCATCTCCCACATTCTCCAGCTAACAAAACTGCCACTAGTTCCTCAAAACCAAAGGAACCCTAACAGCAAAAGCACTTTTACTTTACAGCTGCATCTGCAATACAGTTTCTAGAACTCATCCAGACTTACTCTTCAGCAGAGCAGGAACAAAGACATAGTACAGTACAGTAATGATGCAACCAATGGTACTCTCAGACGCTTCTAATTTTTCTGAAAATTAAGCTTGTATATGAAGGAGGAATCTGCAGCATGATTCAGGGGACAAAGTGTTGCTGAATTCCAGTCACTTCCCAAACCCCAGTAACTCCACAGCTGGGCTGCAACAGAAATAGGCAGAATCTGTTGAAGGAGCTGCCTGTATAATCTACAGAACACAGCAGGTTGCATTGTATCATCCTTATAAAACTGAGATTTCCTTCTCTACTAGTGTTTTTTCTTTAAATTGTATTAAAAAAGTTTTTAAAAAGTTTTCAAAAAGTATGACTAACAAGTACCTGTAAGTAATCCACATCTTCAGAACAACTGGGCACTCCCCAGTATTTAGCTAGGCACTTCTAGTTGTGGTCTCAAACCTTCCTGGTGGGACAGATTATTGACACACTCATCAGTCAACACCAGCTTGCTACACTCCCTTATTTGGCCCTTCCCATCAAGCCTGACCAGCTGCATTTGGGAATTTCATAATAACAAAATAGCATCTCTCTTTAGGCAAAGGTATAATACAACAGACTGCTGTGCTTTCCACTTGCCTTTCTCTTCTTACACACAGGTTTAGACACTATGTTGAACAGAAGACCTAGGAGTGAGTCAACTAACCAGAAACAACAGTTCATCAGCAGGTCTTCTTGTCACCTCCCAGGAAGTCTAACAATATAGTCCTAGCCTACTGCCTTACAGAAAACTATACACCTACTGCCTTACAGAATAATGATTTTATCTTTAACAACTTTCTACAGAATGTATGCTAGAGTAGGATACAGAATGCACATGCTTGATAAGGTATCCATAGCTCTTCTAATTAATAGGTCAGGAGAATGATTAAGTTACAGCAGTTCATCAACATAGTAGTACATTTTGATAAGCATGAAATTGGAAAGAATAATTACAGAGGATTAACCTTACTACATCTGTGACAAACCAATTTAACTAAATTGGTTTCTGTACAGATGTCACAGGCCCACAATACCAATAGCCAATGCTGTTCCTTAAAGACCCTCACCACCAGCAGGTGATCCCTAATGCTCATTCCTTACTAGTCATTCACTGTTGCATCACCTGTGAGCAAGATTATTTTAGTAAATGGTATTTGCAGGGTTCTATTTCCTGACAGCTGTCACAATTCTCTGCTGGTTCATTGTCAGTACAAGCCACGGTATTGATGAGGATCTCTCAGTCACATGGGATCTCACTGCTCTTGTAAACATCTACTAAAACCCTCTGTTTACCTCTAGCTGTTGACTCTGGAGATAACAGTATCTAGATCCACCTGCAGGCTTTTAGTTTATAACCTGCCCTTTAGCATTAGGTACTTTTCATTACACCTTAAATCTTTCTAGACAAAAAAAAAAAAAAAAAGGAAATTAGCTCAGCTTTCATTTTCTGAGTTTATGTGAGTAATTGTATTTAAACAGCATTATGTATCTTCAAAAGAAAGTGGATAGAACATAGTAACTATAAGAAAAACTGTATTAGGGAAGCATGTATATAACAATAAAAAAGTTTATATAAAAAATAAACAAGGGTAGCATGAAAAGGATGTAATGGTGATAGCCTAACACAGAAAAAGTCTCTTCCAAACCTGTCCACAAAGCCAATCATTTGACAGGGAGACTGGCAAGGACAGCAGCTGTGTGCCTATAACCACTGAAAATAATGCAGGAAAAGGAGTGAGTGTGGAGGATAGCTCAGCTGGAGCAGAGCTATATACACTCAACCTACACAATAAAACTGAGACAGGCACTAGAAGCACATCACATTGTGGAGTCTGTCTAGGTGTCCCTAACTCCAAAAGGTCAGAGAAGGGTCTGTCCTGGTTCAGCAGGAGGGACCAGCTAACCCTGTGTGGGGGTGATCAAAGCTGTGTATTCTACCCCCTCTATTCATTCCCCAAGGTCAATGGGCCATTAGCAGCAGCTGCCCAGGGAGCCATTATCACCTTCACACCCAGCCTGAGGGGGGGCAGAACTGCTAATGGGCCATCAACAGTTCAATATCCCCTGGCTCCCAGAGTTAATCACCCATTGTGTGAGTCCCCGCCCAGGGGAAGGGACTGGGTGCTTCCTGAGGGTACATAAGTGGTGGGTAAGAAGACCTCGGGAACTTCTTGTCAGATCCAGAGCAGCAGCAGGACCTTGACAGGAGGAGATCACCGCTCTCGCCCAGACCACAGCCCTTGCCTGCACCAACAGGTTTTTCTTTTCCTTTTGCTCTGGACTTGAGGGAACCACAGGGGTCTCAGCACAAGGGCAAACAAACCCCCTTGGGTTTGTGCCCCAGGACACTGGGTTATACTGCTGAGGTTTTGTGAGTTGAAAGCAATTTCCCTTGTGTGTCAGTGTTGTTATCGTAATATTATTATTAAATTTTAGCTCTGACTTATAATCTCTCTCGTGGTGAGTTCATTTCCCCTGCTGGTTCACCTTTAAACCAGCACAGGGTCTCAGCTCTAGAAGACACGCCAGAACAGAGTGTGCCCTCCATATGTGCAGACTGACTTTTTGGACACTTCTTGAATCTGGAACTAGCATAATTTTTGCATGGACAGAGACTTTTACATATTTTTCTCCCCAGCTGAGTCCAGCTACTTTTCTTCACTGTATTGAGAACATTTCACCTGAAATTTGCCTTATCAATGCATCTGTTTCCATCTTCTATAAATCTTCTCACTGAGAGCTTCTTTTGATGTGACATCAGTAACTCTGGCATATGAAGAACACCACCATATTTAAAGTAAAAGGCCAGATACTGTCCTCTTTGTCACCTAATGGCTCATGAAGTGGCTTGTCCTTGGTCTTGTTTCTAGTTAGCATGTGTTCATGTCACAGACTCTATACAATGTTGGAAAAACAGCCTCGGGTTAGATGGGTCAACAAAACCAAGGTTATATCTTCCTTGAGTAAGTGTTACTGGATGCACAGTAGAGGGACATGTGGCCACAGTCATGTGGCCCCCTCTGTTGCCCTTATTCTTACACACGCAGGTATGTATAAACACATGAGCACGCACTGTTTATTTGATTAAACATAAAGCATTTGCACATACTATTAGTTCCACTATTTTGGAAACATGAAACTGTTCAGCATCCTCCAGAGGAAGAGCCAGCCAGTCACTCCAGGCAAAAAACCCCAACAAAATCCAGCTATGGGAAATGGACCCACCACCACAGACAACACATACTTTCTAACACATTCACCTCTGCCAACCTGTTTTGTTGCTGGTCTGCTATTTTCTCCTCCTGTCCTTTCCTTTATTAACTAAAAAATTACTTCTTCCCTGGAAAGGATTTGAGCCATAGAAATTACTGAATGAGAATTCACTGGTCTAGCTACTACAATATGGTTTGTTTGGCTTTGCCTTTCCTCGTCCCATCCTCATTTTGTGCTGTCCTGCTAGCTCCTCAAAGCAGGAGCTCACTATTGCTCTCCATCTGTGCAAAGCCTGGAACAGTGGATTTCCACTCCCGGTTGGTAACTAGGAACTAAACAATAAACAGCTTGTAAAATTATGTTTGTACATTGCTTAGTAAACTAGGATTTTATTCCATATTGGCCCCTATACACTTAAAATAAACAGAGTTTAAAATTATCTAGAATGAAAGAGCCGTAAGAAAACAATGAGGAATTGCCAGTTATGTCAAGGCACTTAAAATTCACACACTGCTTTATGTTTTCACAAACAGTCTTTATATGTCTTTCTTAATTGGCAAATAATCAGCTGTGTATCTAGAATAAAAGTTGCTTATCTGAAGAGTGCCAGGGATGACACTGTCTGATAAACGATGTACAATGTACTGCAGTACAACTTACTGCACAGAAAAGCCATCTAATTTTTTTTCAAGAATGCTTTCAGTGAGTGATTGTTGCACAGGAAATTAGAAAAGAGCGTAGGAAAGGAGCCATTCTGTGGATTATCTGTTTAAGATTATTTCCTCACTGTTAAAGTTATTAAAAATAGCACACAAAGCCATTCAAGCTCAGTATGGTTTCCCAGAGCACAAAGGCATGCACAGACACTCTGTAAAATGAAACTAAGATTATTTTCAACTTCCCCATCAAGGTCAGGGCTTGCTCAGTTCACAATTAAGTACTCAGACCACATATTGTCACAACATCTGGTCTGAAGGGATTGTGCAGCTGCCCTATTCCCTTGACTACCAGGTAGCATCAAGAATTCATAGAGCTACAGTAAAACAAACCATCAGAATGACATTTTTACCTATTCAGTTGTGATAATCTCTCCACTAGTACCATCTCGTTACTTTCATCCATCAAGCCCTCTTACCCTCACAATGATAGGGCAAGTGCCAGGCCAGGTGCTCACTGCACAGTGGGCCAGTGCCAAATGAAGCTCAGCTAAGACCTGCCTTTATGAAGCACCAGACTGGTCGTCTCTGATGTATTTCTCACTTCTCTCTATTTAAATTCCACAGCTAGCACAGTACACATTATAAATAAAAAAAAGTAGTTACCATGGTATCTTACAAGGGTCCAAATCTATGCCACACGTTCACTGTACTACTGATGGTCAACAGAGAATTTACCATCTAGAAAGTCAAGGGATGAGAATGTGACATAGGTCTTCAGCATAGTTTTGTCTACCAGGGCCTTGCTGAAGAATCTGACAAGATTATCTATATGATATTTTCTGCAGTTTTTTTTCTCTGCTGGAAAAAAACCATTAAATGGAAGCACTTACTCAAGTCCCTTTTAGGTTCTTTGAACTCTGCTAGCCAGCTGCTTTGGTTTCAGTCATCCTCATACACTACATTTACACAACAAACAAAAAAACTCCACAAAATAAACCTCAAACAAACAAACAAACAAACAAACAAAACCCCAAACCAAGAAATCCCCTCAGGTTTTGTTTGTTTGACAACATCTATTTGTGGCAGCCTGACCAAAGCAAGCAGTACATATTCAACCATCAGGCCCTACTGAACTCACAGGGCTTGGGTGAGTATTCAGGACACTTCATTATTATGTTTTTCTTTTTCAGATAAAAATTGAGTAAAGATAACCCATTTAGTCCATTTTGCTCCTACCTGTATCATAAAAATGCAGCCACTTGTACTTTAGTAAGATAGCATTTGCTCCTGCTTTACATTTTGTAACCATCCTGCAAACATCCTCGGAAACATATTAAGTATCTTGAAAGATTTAAGGATTTTCTATTTCCCTCTAAATAACAAGTAGCAAACAGAAAAAGTTGGACACTAGTATATATACCAATTAAACCTACCATGACAAAGCCCTTTCATTAGAATTTACCACTTGCAAGACATCACGGACTATACCTCAGCGCAAGAGCAAACGCAAACCACCTACAATTAACCCGAGGTTAATTGTCACGTAGCCGGACACACCATCACTGTCTACGGGTGGGACGGTGGCGCTTCAAAACCCTCGAACGCCTCGACTCGGCAGCGGAGAACCAAAGAATCTCTTTATGAGCAGGGAGAAAAGGCGGC